>NW_006431956.1:6743205-6784230 GCF_000325575.1 Pteropus alecto | reverse complement strand
AGGTGGGACGTCTGGCCAGAAAGGAATCTTCCTTCAGGCTTCAGGGAGTTTTGAATCAGGTAATGAGCAAGAGCCCACTACAGATTCTTGAGCAGTGGAGTTACGTGGTGAGAAAATTTTCCTGATTTCCATGAAAATTTCCATGTCCAGGAGAGGACATGGAGGTGAGTGGTCAGTTGGGAAATGACCACAGGAGGCCTGAAAGGTAGCAGGGATCCCGAGTGGTGGAGTTGGTGCAATCTCTGCTGGGCACAGAGCCAGGAAGAAGGGCCAGTGTGGCTGTAGGGTCGAATGCCAGCTCAGCAAAGCCCTAGTGACAGTGACCTCCTTGGGCTACCTCGGAGGCTTTCAGAACTTGAGGCAACCCCCAAAACACCTGCGGAGTTTGCTTAAAATTCAAGTTCCAGGGCCTTAACCTCAGAGATTCTAATTTCCTGGGTCTGGCGTGGCTCTGTAACTGTGTAATTTTAAAAACCACCCCAGATGATTCTGTTGCAGGTGGTCTGAGAATCACATGCTCAGAGATTTTCTGTGCCTTAACATGTCTAACTGTGAACTACTGACTGTGGTTTGAATATAGGCTTACAGAAAGCATACCCCCTTCCCCCCTACTCCCGAAAGGAAGAAGGGCATGGAAGGAAAGGCAGTGTCAGAGAAGAAATACTAAAATCCTTGAACTCTTCAGATACATAAAAATCAGGCATCTACTGAGTGAACATTCACAGTTCTTCCCAGTGTTAGCTGTGGCCTATGACAATGTCTTGTAAGATGGTTGTTCTAAGAGTTATTTGATAGGTCACATTTTTAATTTATGTGAAAACGATTTGTCTGGTTTCTTCAATCTCAACCTGATTTTGTCAGTATCCTGTAATTATGTGGTAGTCTTTTGCTTGTCTCCACTGAAAAGACACCATTATATCCGGGAAATATTTTGTATAACAGGGGCAGTGATGGTCTTGAACACACTTCCCAATGCTTGAGTTTTCTCAAAGACAGCACTTGTCATTCGACCTGAAAATAGACTTCAAAGAAGTCCAGTAACTGCTCGAAGACAAAAGATACATGTCCAGAAAGAGAAAAACCTTTGAATTTAAGAAAGAGTTTGCTATTTCACATGAAAGCAGAGCTATATTTTCCTCTCAATCTGCTCCTGCATAATTTTATTTTACTTTCCTAATTATGCTAACAAAAAAAAATGAAGAAGAAGAAAAATCCAGACTGCTGTTCACATTCTCGCTACTTTCCTCAAGAAAAACAGATAAATTGGTCATCATTATCGATGCCAGAGAAAGGGAAATAAAGACAGGTTGTACATTTTTTTTTTTATTTAGTTTTCCTTGGCATATTTCTCTTCTCTTCCCAAAGGCATTTCAAAGAGTGTCATTCAAGACCAATGAAAGGGATTTGGATGAGAAACCGAGTGTATAGTTGGTACCAATCAATAACACAATTTATCTATCAATAGACTTTGAAATGCTCTTCAAAAATGACCGCATTTAACTGTGGCTAAATGATTAGAAAATAGAGTTTCATCAATCAGGTCCTCCTTTGTTTGAAAGACCGAGCTTCAGAGTACTGAAATCATTGTTTTTTTCCTTTACTATTTGTGTCAAAGGCTTTTTTGTGGGGTAAGAAGAAACTGTGTCTGGTGCATCTCAGAGACTTTCCAGCACAGGTTTTGCCACGGGCTTTCAACAGGTGTCTTGTAACGAATCCCATGGAGAAGAGAAGTGAAAAATTAGAGTCAGGACATCAGCAAAGAAAGAGGAACAGGGAATAGAGTTGGTTCTGGGAGGAAGGCAAGTACCTGTTTCTGACCCAGACAGTACACCTGGCACTTAAGGCCCCACTAAGACGAATGCCTTTTTCGTCTCTGGAGTTTGGTGAGAAGGAAAATTTGGGGAGGGAAATACATATTGCCTAACAAAATTTCTCCAGTATTTTCTCCTTATTTCTGAAAGAACTTCATTGGAATCAATAGTCCCTGCCACACAAGCTGTCACTCTGGGAAGGGACCAGTTTTGTTTCTTCCTTTTGGGGTTTTCATTTATAGTTTTCAAAACAGGTGTAACAGGTTAGAGAGGTGTTTCTCACCTCCAACGTGAGGGGCTCAGGGCAGGTTTGTAGTTCTGGCTCTGGAAGGCATGACATGAAAAGGAGAAGAAACACCGGCTTAGCATTTGCTCTTCAAGATAGATTTCAAAATCACTGTATAAATGTCACCCGTGACAGCCTCCAGCCAGAACAAGTGGAACGTGTCATGTGCTCACACTCTTTTTCTTTTCATGGCTCATTTTTTGGGAGAGTGATTTATCACCTGGGGATGTTCTCCTTGGTTGGTATATCAGTCAGCTTAGGCTGTTATTAAATACCACAGACTTGGGGCAGGGGGTGGGGTAGGGGGCTTAAACAACAGACATTTATTTCTCACAGTTCCGGAGGCTGGAAGTCCAAGATCAAGGTGCTTGCCAATTCAGTTTGTGGTGAGAATTCTCTTCTGGGCTTGTAGAGAGCATCTTCTCTATGTCCTCCCATGGCAGAGAGAGAGTTCTGATGTCTCTATCTCTTATAAGGATACCAATCCCATCAGACTAGGGCCCTACCCCTAAGACCTCATCTCATCTAATTACTTCCATAAAAGCCCTATCTGCAAATATAGTCGCATTGGAGGTTAGGGCTTCAGCGTATAAATTTGGGGGACATGACAACTGTCCATAACAGTTGGTTAACATAGCTTCACGCAAGGCCTAGCCTCTTTCTAAGGTATTGATTTTCATTTCTGTGTAATCATCTGTGATATATCCTTGCATTGAAATTAATAGCTTTGCTAATTTGTATTTTATTTCTCGTGACAAATGAATGCAAATGTTTTATCAAAGAGGAGTGTCCGAAGTCAGAAACAAGGATTAAAGAATTTTAATAAATAGTATTAATGGCTAAGAAGTGAGAATGAATTTATAAATTGCCAAAGCATTTGCCTTTACCAACACGGTCACATGTCAACTATTTTGCATTTTCCTGGCTCCTAGGAATAGTGTCTTGTTGGAAGCTAAACTTTTTTTCTCTGTAGGGTTATTGTTTTGCTAAATGTTGTTGGTTATTTTCCCTGGTTCTCCCACCCTGCTCCCCACCTTGCCCCCGCATATACACACTGAAAATGCTTTGGGTTCTGAGTTTCAGATGTACAAAATGAAATCACGGCTTTCGGATAATGAACACATCACTTTACCTTTTCAAGTGCTGGAGAAATTTAAATTAGAAATTTTAACTACTACACCTTAAGCAGAGATGGCTCTGCGGAAAGCTTACCGACTCCCTACCTCTTCATTCTTTTTTATGACACATGCATTCTCCGTACCGAGGCATCGGTTCAAATTATACACTTACATCAAAATGTCAGAACAGACTCCCTTAACTCTTTTCCCTGGAGAAAATGAGCACATGCCTGGGGGAGAGACCCTTTGTCCCTATGTACCCAGAACTGCTTGGGTATTGCTGCTGTCTGCTGTTATAACACAGTCTTGAAATGAAACATTGGATCTTTCCCATGTGATTTCAGTTTGCTCAGCTGTTTGCTACATTATAAAGCATTAACTGGTTACTATTTCTGGTTCCCACTTAGAGCAGTCTCTGGGCTCCTTGGGTAAATTTGACTTTCCCACGAGGACGGTGCTAATGACCTCTTCAGTGTTCAGGAAAGACATTTCTCTGCTCCTTCTGCCCTTTTCCATTTCAAACTTATCTAATTTTATTTTCTCTCCTACTTTAAAACATGCCTATAATTCCCTTCATGAAAAACTTCTATGTTTCTCATATAACAGTGGCTTTCCAGTCTCACTTTTTACATACTAGTTACAAATGATGTATTTACGAAGGCACAGGTGTCTACCGCGGGGAACCCTGCAGAGAACACCTGGCATGCAGGAACGCGGCGATTAGCAAGTGTATTACCTTATTACTACCATTAAACACCGTGGAGGCATTTCCTTGGCATGAAGGATATGTGGGTTCTAATGTATGTTCTATAATAGTACCGAGGACTCAAGTATTTGTAACGGAAAGGGTACAAACCATATTACTTATGTATATAAACTACTTTACTACACTTCAGCAATTTCCTGTGTGCATTATGCTACCTTCCAGTATTTTATAATTAGAGTTGAGCGTATGGGACATATGACTCTCCTTTAGGCATGTACGTGTTTTGGGGAAATAAAAATAATGGAACCTGGCGGATGCATTAAGGGAAAAGCATAGACTCTCCTGAGCATTTTCACAGACTTCAAATCTTCTGCTAAACTTTTTTCACACCAACCAAGACCAGGCATGTACTGGGAACAAGGATTGGTAGTGAGAAGATTGCTTGTGTTGATTTGGGTTCCTCCAGAAACAGAGCCTGAGACAAGGATTCAAGCACAAGTTGTTTATTTAGGAGGTGATCTGCGGAAATACTTGCAGGGAAGTGGGCCGTGAGGCTAGGAAGGAAAGGGAGGTGGACACCAGTGTCCACTGTGAGCATCTGCTACTCAATTTCTCGAGACGGTGTGGAAAATGCTTCAGAGTCATCCCAAGGCTGGTAACAGGCAGCTGGGGAATGTATCCACCAGCCCTCCATTCATCACTGGTCGAAGGCTACTCTGGGGCCATTCCTTGTCCAGTACTTTTGATTGGCCCTTCCAATATGCTCTGCAGCGAAAGAGGATTCTCCCACTGCCAGACCAAAAAGGCCCTCAGGTAGCGTTTTTAAAAGGGTACTAGTGATTGAGGAGGGGGTCTAGCAGAACACAAAGCAGCCACCGTGGCTTAGCTGGACTCGACATGCTCTGAGGCCACAGGAGAGAGATGACATGTCTCCGTGACTCATGCAGTCTTCAGTCTAGCTGGAGGCCAAGGCTAAGGCTCATGATAATAAATAACGGGAGGCTGCCTATAAATGCTGAGGGCGAGATTATCCATTTCTATTAAACCAGCCCCTCCCAACCTCACTAATCATTAGGAAAGTGGAAATTAAAACCACAATGAGATAATGACCTCATGCTCATTAGAATAGCTACTATTTTTAAAGAAGACAGAAGATAACAAGTATTAGCAAGAATGTCGAGAAACTGGAATCTTTGTGCAACATCAATGGGAATGTAAAATGGCGCCATTGCTGTGGAAAATAGTACGGTGGTTCCTCAAACACCGGAAAGAGAATCGCCGTATGATTCAGCAGTTCTATTTCTAGAAATATACCCAGAAGAACCGACAGCAGGGTCTCAGAGAGATATTCGTGCACCCATGTCACTTGCAGCCTTATTCACAAGAGCTAAAAGGTAGAAGCAACTAGTGTCCACCGGCAGATGAATAGATAAAGAAAATGTGGTCTATACGTACGATGGAATACTATTCAGCCTTAAAAAAGAAGAAAGTTTGGACGCATCCTATAACATAGATGAAACTTGAGGATGTTATGCTATGTGAAATATGCCAGTCACAACAAGACAAGTATTATGAGATTCTACCCAGATGGGGGTGTTTAGGGTAGTCATACTCCTAGAGAGAGAACGTAGAATGATTGCTATCAGGCAGAGAGGAGAAAGAGGAGGGAAAAGATGACTTCTGCTGAACACCTCGTTCTTCTCTTCACTTCTAAGTCTTAGATCCCTCTGTTCTGCTTACAAACGCAGCCTGTGCCATCCCGTCTCTGCTGCTCCAGCCCTGCACAGCTGGGTTCACTGACGGCGATTGTGTGTAACCGTAGACCTGCCCCAGGGTCCTGACCGTCCTAAGAAGGACATGATAGATTTCAGGGCTTCCTCCCTCTTGTCCAGGAGGGCTCAAGATCAAGACACACTTCCCATCCCAAGGACCTAGGAGCCAGGTAGCATTACAGAGCACCCACTTTGGGCTTCTCTCCAAATGCTATCTGTGCTGCCAAGCCCTAGAATCCACAGCCCACCGACCAGCAGCAGGAGCAGCACCTAGAAGCTTCTTAGGAGTGTAAAGTGAGCAGGTCTTAGTGAATATATTATATGATTAGACATTTATGTATTTTATGATGTGAACACCATGCTGTTTAGTAACAACTATCATCATGCAAACTTATCACACTATTATTGATTATACTTCCCCTCCCCTCTGGCCACCACCAGTTTGTTCTTTGTTTCTATGAGTCTGTTTTTGTTTGGTTTTGTCGGCTTATTTGTTTTGAGTTTTTAAATTCCATATGAGTAAAATCTTTCAGTATTTGTCTTTTTTTCTGTCTGACTTATCTTGCTTAGCATAAGACCCTCAATGTATATTCAAGTTGTCACAAATGGCAGGATTTCCTTCTTTCTCATGGCTGAATAATATTCTATTGTATGTATACATCACATCTTCCTTATCCATCGATCCACTGGCAGACATTTAGGTTGTTTCCATGTCTTGGCTCTCGTGAATAATGCTACAATAAACATGGCAGTGCAGATATCTCTGTGAGGTCCCAATTTCAATTCTTTTGGATATTTTACCCAGAAGTAGGATTGCTGGGCCATATTCCATTGTTTCTCCCGTGAAGTCAGGATAGTGTTGCTTTCCTCGTATTGATGGTTGACGATACACACAGAGTATTGCCAGCAAGGGAAGCGCGCCTGAGCCATTGGTGTGCAGTTTTTACTGGAGCTTGATCACGTACTTCCTGTGTGGCTGACCTTCAGTCTGCAACCCTTCTGGAGGCAGAACTAATATGGTCCAAAGCCCCTATCATAAATCATACTGCTAGACTGCCCAGTAACCAAAGCCACTCCTATCAAGCAAACAAAGACACTCCTATCAAGCATGACAGTGGAGGGGCCTAGAGATGACCTCCTGGTAGCTGAGGACAAAGGCGAAACCCTCTTAGGGGAAGGTTAATTCTTCACTTCACAGCACCTCACTTCCTGCCTAACATTCAGGCCTCAGTTTCCCCTTCCTTTCCCTCAGAGAAGATTTCCTTTCTCCTCAGACTGAGCTGTCTTTTCGTTTTACCGTCTCAAAAACACCATGTTCTTTTCCTTCACAGTATTTCATACCATTTATGCCAGTGACTTGAGTAAATGTCACGCGAAGGTCTGTGTCACTCCTTGGATTACATATCCCATGAGGGCAGAGACCAGAACATCCATGATCGCCACTACACACCCAGCTTTCAGCACAGTGCTGGGCTCGTAGAATAATCTAAGGAACAAACAACTATAGACTGGGGCCTAGGATATAAAAAAAATGCTTGCAGGCTAGCTCACCACCTACATGACCTTGGAGGAGGGAATTAATGAAGGCTTATATGAGGCATGGTACAGGGCTTGGCAAAGTGGGTGCCTGTGGCTCACAGCCTTTTCCCTTTGAGCGATCAAGGGTGACTTTGTATAGATTAACGCAGTTCAGTATCAGATGTAAGTGACCCGGGGGAGACCTGGAGGCTGGAGGGACGTGGGTAAGACCTGGCATTTAATGTTTTGCTAAGGAAATGCATTCCGGTTGGAAAGAGGGAAAAGAATGCTCCGGAGCTTTTATGCATCCACGGACCCGAACAGATCTTTCTGGATTATATCACACAGAGTGTGTGTCTAGATTCGGGTCTCTCTCTGAATCCTAGGACAAAATTTATTCCATAGATCATTCTAGAACCTTCTCCTTGTGCTTCCACTCTCTCGTATCTTCCTCTGAGCTGTTTTCCTGCAGTATAGTATGAGGAGAGCCCACCCCATCCCATAACGACTTTGTTCTCTTGCTCCTTCCTGGCCCCCGCCTCCTCCCTGTGTCTCAGCTTAGGCAAACTACACATACTGAGTTCTTCTAATCTTTCCTGACAGAGTAATCCTTCTTAGCCCTTAATTATTCATGGGGCTCCCCTCTGAATTCCCTCCAGGCTACTGGCTCTTTTCTGGCAGTCGATGTGTCTTGTCTAAAGCAGCTCGTTTAGTTCACACAGGACCCCCCAAAGCACAGATGAGGTGATGGCTGGAGTGAGGGAAGTAAGGTGTGCTACGGAAATAGAAGTTAAGATGACCCTCAACTTCGGTTCTGGCTCCCACATTTCGTAGCTGTGTGACACTGGGCAAGTTACCTCTTCAGCTACCTCACTTGCAAAATGAGATAAAAATAATACTTGCATTGTATGAGTTGTTATAAATACTAAGTGAAGTACTGGGCTATAGCGAGTCCTCTCTCTGTGGGAGGTTTTATTATTAGTAGCAGCAGCAAGCATGCCCTCCTCCAGCTCCCAGCAGCTCCCTACCCAACAGCTCCTCCAAGGGCCAGCCACACACCCACACCCCTGCCACACAATCAGTGAGGTCCTCTGGGGTAAGGTTTTGGGGCTGGCAGGTCAAGGTTAGAATGCACCAGGAGCAAAGAGAGGAGAGGAGGTCCTTCTTTCCCATGGAAACTTTGGCGGGAAGACGTCTATCGAAACAGAATGGGTTAAAGGCTCCCGAGTTTACCCGGATGGCAGGACAGCCTCTGGACAGCTGTCCTCGTTTCTGGAGGCTGAGCGAGTTTTCATGTTCCAGGACTGGGCCAGTTTATGCCCCGGAAGACCTGCAGCCTAAGAGATCTCTCTCAATCCTAGGAAAATGGGAACAGTAGTTCACCCCACAGTGAACCTCCCCACTTCCCCCTGTACTTTAGGTAATGCCACTGTAAAATTGATCTCGAAACACCATTGCATCATCTGAATAATCCAGAGGCTCCCTCTTGTCCTGTCTGGCCATTGCAGCCCTTCCCAGCATGAGCCTGCCTTGCCTGCCAGCCTCTTCTGGATGTCTTCCTTCCCCGCACCCCCATCTTGCTCTTGACAGCCCCTCCCTGGCCTCCGTCATTCTGCTGATCCTCCGCTCTCTGAAATGCTTTTTCCTATAAAGTCTGCTAACACAAATCCACCCTAGCAGAGAATACTTAATCCCCAAATCACAAGTGCTTCCCATGATTTTCCTTAAACCTGGCATATTTCATTGACTTATGTTACTCATCTGATGATGCAGGCATTTGAGCTTGGGAGATATGATATAGTGCATCAGGGCTGGCCTGTACTTTCTTAACCTGCCTACTCCGTGTCCACTGCCACCTTCAGGCAAGAGAACACAGACAATGGTGTGAAATCAGGAAAATGATGCAAGAAATATAACATCCCACCAAACCTGGAACATTTAGAGTTTTGTGGGTCCTGGTGGTGTGACAGCAACCTTAGATAATATGTGAATGAGTGAGCATGACCGTGTCCTGATCAAACTTCATTGGTAGGGTTGGATTTGGCCCTTGGCCCACACTGGCTCCTATCTAGTTTATCTCCCTCATTTTACAGATGAAGAAACCAGAGAGATAATGCCAGTTGCTACTTTGTGGCCGAAATGATGCTAAAATCTTAGTTTTTTAACTCTCAAAAGCCTGGCACCTGCATCTCATGCCACCACTCATCTACTGCTGGGTCATCCTCCCCCTGGGCCTTAATCCTGCCTGCTGGACACAGCGACATGGTGGCAGCTGCAGGCATAAGGCCAGAAGGTGGAGGTGATGGAGCTTAGCAGAGCCTACGATAAAGTGATCTTTCTCCCCTTGGTTGTCTAGGGCACCTTTACACTCGTGTGCCTTCAAAGTACTACACCCTTCACTTTTGCTCCAAGTATGATTCCTTAAAAGGAAAGACTATCTGTATTCTTTATATTTTCTTTATCGTTCTAAGAAAAAAAAAATTTAGAAAAAGGACATCTGAAGAATGCCTGTGGAGAGCTGGGGTTCCCTGGGTGTGGCAGAATGGTAGTTGGCAGAGTGAAAGGGAGGTGAACATCTTGTAGGCCGTTTCTGTTCGTTTGTTCCCTGGCATCGAGGATGCCTGCAGCCTTGTGATGAGAAGTGCTGCAAGGCTGTGTCCAGTCTGGGGAGGAAGAGAGAGGGAGAGAAAAAGCGGGAGCGAGCGAGCCCCAGCTCTGTGATCTACCAGCGATGTCTGCCATGGCACAGGAGCGGGGCAGGCAGCATGCAGTCTGCACATTTCCATCGCTGATTTAGGACGGGAAGATAACTAGGGGACGAGAGGTTGCATTAGCTTTCTTCTCTCTTACTGTTCCTCTCTGGGACTGAGAGGAAGACCAAGCTGTCAGGAAGGAGGATGCTGGGATGGAGAGACGCCCCGCAGGGGGCTGAGGCACGAAGGAGAATGGTTGTGAGTCATGGTAATAACGACTCTCAACAAAGGAAACGGGAGAAGAGCGGAAATTCATCCTTAACCTCCTTTTGGCACTGAGCACTTGGTCTCTCTTCTTCTCATTTGGTTTCCCCATTAGCATTTTATGTGACTCAGCAGCCAGAGGTACTAACCCATTTTGCTGGAGTGTCTGAGATCATGGGTGTTACAGCTGCTGCAGAGAAATGAATCTCACTGATAACCGAGGGCAGAGGGAGGCTGATAACAGAAGGCCTGGGGATCAAAAACGTGGCCTCTGGACAGACGGAGCCACAGGCCTGAGAGCAGGGACAGGTCTTTCTAAGCAGATGCTATGAGGGCAGAGAAGAGGCAGGAAGTTCCTCTGCAGGTCCCAAGGCAGGCCGAACCCCATGGCTCAGAGCCGGAGACCAAGCATCAGCCTTTTGCATTGGGCTCAGGCCCCTGTCTTCCTGTCTGCATGTGCCTGCCTGTGAGTAGCCTTGTCGGGTCAGGCCGGAATTTCATTGCTGTAGCCACAGGCCTTTACAGGAAATGCCCTCTGTGGACAACTGTTGCTGAGTCTGTGTGCATTACCCAGACCCCTCGGCAATCTTCTTTCTTGTGGTGGAAGGAGGAGGTGAGTTATGGCAGTCCCTTGCCCTGCCAAGCAATTCAGTTTTTCATTTTCTCTTATGAATGTAAAGACACTTCTGGTTAAGTCATTAAAAAGGAAGAAACAGTAATAGGAAGAATTTTTTCTTAATAAAGGGCTTAGACACCAAGAACTGTAATGCACTGCTACATATCCATATGGATATGTAGCAGTGCATTACAGTTCTTGGTGTCTAAGCCCTTTATTAAGAAAAAATTTAGTTTCATTTAGCTTGTTTGACCCAGTTCAAACTGCTGCATCCCATTCTCCGAGATGATTTTCGATATAATTATAATAGAGCTTTTAGCAAGCTTATAATGTTGAATTTATGCATATTTTCACACATGCAGAGGCTTTTATTCTATCAAACATGAATGAAACTATAGTGTCTGTATTCCTGCCCGTCTTTCTCCTGAATGCCCTCTAAGGTAGAACTGTTCATTCATAGCCCTGCTGCAGCCATATATTTATATGCTTTGCCCCCTCCCTGTCTCCTCCCACCCCGGCCCCACTGGACAAGGGGTGGCCCAGAGCTTAAACAGTGCTTTTGATGTATGGCTCTGATGGACCAGCCACAAAATGTGAGTTGGGCATAGCAGATTCCTTGCTCTGGAATTGGGAAGCATGGAGAGACAGAGGCAACAGAAAGGAAAATGGAAAGTTCGAGAAATAAATGGGGTCAGAGAGACTACAGTGGACCTATTCTTTGTACCCCGAGCAAACAGAAACAAAATCAACCTGTATTTTCCTCTTGATTTATGCCACTTGACTTTTTTTTTTTTATATAGCAAATCTTAGCTTCCCAGTGAGTTAGATTAGTGGAAATTAGGCATTTCGGCAGCTATAGTAAATCCTCCTAGCGAACTAGGGCATCACATGGAGGCAGATGCAAAATCCTGGGGCAGCTTACCCACCTGCCTGCTGCCGCCATCCCAAAGGGCTGAGCCTCTGCAGTTACCTGGGAGGGGTACATCATGTTGCCCTCCTTACCTCTACCTCTTCTGCACCACATGCTCGTCCCAAAGCCTGCGTTTAGAGAGGCCGACCCTCCTCGGAATCACAGCTTCAAGGAAGGAGAAAATTAATCTCATTACTAAACATACTTTGTCTTTGACTCTAGTTTCCTCATTTACAAAAAGCGGGAAGCCCAGCTTACCCTCATCCCCATGCGGCCAGGGTAGATAGAAGATTAATGTGGAACCCTGGGCGAGACATGCTGAGCAACTCAGAGGGCAAATATTATGCAAATGAAGGATGCAATAACAGCCAGGCTTGGCACACCTGAGCCCACCATAACCTTTGAGCAGTCTTCTTGGAAATAAGATGAGAGCTGATATTTAATAAAGCTTGTGTTTTTGAGAAGATTGTGGTGGGGAATTTTGCTGAGTAGATTTAGGCTTCGGTGACCTTTCTATGCCATTACAAAGAGTGTCAGCAGGTTAACGCAATGCAGTTTGCTCACTGTTGTAGAAAAAAACCCTTTATGTCTTTATCAGACTTTCCTTTTTTTTTTTTTGAGAGATACTAAAGCCTTCAATTTCACTGGTTTGTCCACTTGAATCTCCCCGAATCCAAGGCCAGTTTAGGCTACACATGAAGGGAGCACAGTAACCATCTCTTTATCAAGGATCGGTGAACTATAGATTGTAATACTTTGCAGAGATATTGCATTTACTGCAAAGCCTCAGGCATGGCCTTATTATTTTATCTGGGGGATGCAGAGGACACCTAATATGTTTGTCTGCTTTTCCTTTTTTTAAATCATTAGTTTATGCTAGTCCACTTGGAACTCTGGTCTTCAAGGCTCTGACTTTTAGCATCGCTGATGGCTTAAAGCAAAGCTTGCTCACGTCTTTTATTAAAAACTGGGAAATAGATCATACGTGCACAAGAATATATAAAATGTACATCTAGTTTAAAGGAGAAAAATGAAATAAATATCGCTGAACCTACCAGTCTGAGTAGGAAGCAGAATATCAGCAGCACCAAGAGGCCCTGGGCACCCCTTCTTGACTGCACCCTTTCCCACCCCACCTGGAGCAGGGAGTCATTTTATTCTGTGTTAATCATTCCATTTCTTTCCTTGGTGGTTGCACTGTGTAGCCATCCCCAAACGATACATTTATTTTTGCCTATTTCTGAATTTTAGGTGGATGGAACCATCCCATATGTATTCCTCCCTGACTTTCTTCTTTAACGTCATAGTATCTGTGAGGTTGCTTCACATCGATATAATGTTCAACTGTGAATAGGCCACAATTTATTTATTCACTGTACTGTTGATGAACATCTGGGTTGTCCCTGGATTTTTGCTGGGATAACAATGCTGAGTGGACATTCTCGAATATGTTTCCTGGTGCACGTGTGCAAGAGTTTTTCCAGGGTTTATACGAAGGAGTGCAATTGCTGGGGCTTAGGACAAACATGATACACCTAATACGAAATGCTTCCAACAAAGTTGTGCTAATTTAACCTCTATCCAGCAGTGGTCAAGCATCACCTACCTGGTTTGTCTGTATCTTCATCAAAACTTAGAATTTCCAACCTGATAGTGCAAACTGACAATCTAAGTGTGAGATGATTTTCGTTATTTCCCTCATTGTCAGCGGAATAGGGCATTTTTGTTCAGTGGGTGTGCACATTTCCTCTTCCGTAAAATTTCTGTTCTTTTGCACATTTTCTATCAATTGTATTTTACTTATTTTAGGAGCTTGTTACACATTCATAATATGTATTCTTTGTCAGTTACAAATGTAATATCTCCATTCAGTGGCTTATATTTTCATTCTTCTTAACATAATTTTTAGCAAACAGAAATTCTTGACTCTAATGCAGTGAAACTTACAAATATTTTCTTTATGGAGTACAGACTTATGTGTTGTTTAAGAGATTCTACCTGGCGGTCATATGGATGAACTCCTATTTCTTCCAAAAGTTTTATCATATTTGCTATGGAGCTGAATAAAATCTAGCAGGGACTTATTTTTGTGTAGCATTTGAGGAAGATATGCAATTTTAATTTTTTTTCATGTGAAATGATGTCCCTGCATTATTTATTGAATTACCTATCCTTTCTCCATTCACTCAGCACCCTTCTGTGATAAATCAAATCCCCATATATGCATGGGTAAATTTCTAAGCATTCTATTTTGCCCAGTTGGCCTGTTTCTCACACCCAGTGCCAATATGTCACTGTCTTAATTACGATAGCTTCGTAAAAAGTGTGATATCTATAAGACAAGTAATCCTTCCAAGTTGTTCTTTAGGAGAATCTTGGTTATTCCTAGCACTTTTTGTTTTTGTATAAACTGTGGAATCAGCTCATCCAGTTCCATAAAATATCCCTTTTGGTGTTTTCAATAATATTGTGTTGAATACATGGATCAACTTTGGGAAAATTAACATTTTTACTACTTGAGTCTTCTTATCCATGAATTATTTAGGTCTCCATTTATTTAAGTCTCTGAAGTCTTTCATTAACATTTTATCATTTTCTTTATAAAGCACCTCTAAGTACTTAGATTTATTTTTGAGAAATAAAACCTATTGTGATGGTAGCTTTAATGCATAACATTTAAAAATTATTAAATTTAATGTTATTTAAGTTTATATTTGTAAATTCCCCTATGAATCATTTAGTCATGGATTCTTTTGAGTTTTATGTCAGTGATAATTGATGACAATTTGAGGTATTTTTCATTCCAATTTTTGCATATGTATGTATTTTTTATTTACTGTGCTAACTAGGATTTCTCATAGGTGTAGCCATGGTGGGGATTCTTAGCTTGGTCCTATTCTTACAGGGTAGCAGGATATTTTTAACATTTCACTATTAAATGTATTATTTTTTCAAGTTTTTTTTTACGTAGCTATAAAATGACGTTCCCTTCTATTCCAAATTTGCTTAGATTATACTTACCATGAATAGATGTTAAATTTTGTTGAGTTATTGTTATTTTGCATCTCCAGAGATGATCAGATAGTATTTATCCTTTAAGCTATTAATGGAATGAATTAATCTATTACGCCAACCTTGCATTTCTGTCTTAAAACCAAGAACGCATAATGGATACATTTCAGTGTAGTAGAGATATCCAAACCCTGAGTCATAATATCTACATTTAAGTCTCCTTCTTGCTTATTTAATAAAATAATAATAACAAAACCGATTTCTAAATGTTGTTGTCAGTCGCCAAATTTTAATTGAATAAACACTAGTTTTCCTCTTGTTTTTCAGTTTCCTCATTTGTAAAAAGTTAGACAATTCATTAAAAATTTTAGAGAGTGTTACAAATACATGGAGTTTTTAAGTTTTCTTATATTTTTAACGTTACCATTATTATGGATCTATGTCCAGGATACAAGTCGAAGACAGCAAGAAAATCAGTGATTTAACTTGCATCTCTCAATTCTCCAGGTCTCACTCTCACATTCCTAAGGTGTCAGTTAATTACAGTGGAGTCAAAACCCAGTTTCACTAGTACTAACAAAGACCTCTTATTGAGTTTCCATGTGCTCTTTGTTGTGCTAGGCATTTTCCATATTTTTTTTTACATATTCTGGAACCCAAGACCTTGTGAAATAGCTATCATCATTCCAATTCTACAGATGAGAAAGCTGAGTTTAAAAGTAATTGAGTAACTTGCCCCAGATCATACAAGGTGGAACCACACAAGACCACTTCCCTCCCATGCCATAATGCTGCTTCTCTCAGTTTTTTGGAGTATTTTTACTCCAAAATACTTGGAGTAAAAGTATTTGGCTTGCTTAGATTGTGAAAAGTTTAAATTCCCAGTGTAAAATCCTACATGGTCCCGCTTGTATGCTAAATTGCAATTTAAATAGAGCATATCCATCTCCTGCTTCTCCCTTCCTTCCAACTCTATGCAAACTACATCAGTACATTCCAAGAAAGAGAATTTATGATGAGATTTTGCAATGTTGGGGGAGAGTAATGGAATACCCTACTGATTCGCTATCAGAAGTTGGACTGTGAGCTTTGTTATGGGCACTTCTGCTCACACCTACCTGTTTAAATGCTCCAGGTCACACTCATATTTCTTGTAAAAAGCAATGCTGAAGATGAAAAGGTTGATGAGGAGAATGGGTTGGCATAAGTCTTTCTTCTTAGGGCCGGTGTCTTTCCATCCCTATTTCTTCACTGGAGAGAACCATTTCCTATAGAAAACCAATTTCCTCTGAAAGTGGCAGATAAACATGAGTTTATCCATAGGACTAGGGATGGGTTCCTGTTCTTAGTCCAGAAGGATCTTAGAGCTTCTTGAATAAGAGTTGTTTTGTCATTTCTGACATTAGAGAATTATTGTCTTAACATCCTAGTTCCCTTAAACTTGACATTTACCAAGTCTTTGCAAAGGAGACTCCAATTTGCCAAGTCTTTGCAAAGGAGACTTCATGAACTGGCAGAGGAAAACCCCAACAATATTGGGAATGCTGCTTCAACAGGGTTGGTGGCACGGGACAAGAAAGGGATATGGGCAGGAGTGATCAGAGATCCCATTTCCTTATTAGCGATAGGACACATGTCTTTATGATGGGGACTTATATATGAGAGTTGTTGGTGGCTACCAGTGTGATTGGGTCTGAGAAGGTGTTGGGTGGGCTATCCTGTCCCCACTGACTGCCATCTCACTTCTTGGATCCTAAAGGTCTTGTGATCCTTTGTAGTCTCTTAAAATGTTTATCTGAGAGGAAATTAGTTATCAACTAATACCTTAATCAATATATTTAATTAATTGTTTTTTAAAAAAAATATATTCAGTAATTACTAAGTGCCAAAACCCATAAAAGCTAACGTCAGAGAACATAGACAGGAAGGAAATAGCCTTCTCCCTTCCGGACCTTGCAGGCTGGTGCAATAGAGAACACAGCAGTAAGAATGCTGGAAGGGAAGCAATGGGATCAGTGTCCACACACACACACGCACACACGCATGCACACACACACACCCACGTGCACACCCACACACGCACACACATGCACGTACACACACAAACACGTGCGCGTGCACACACACACACGCGTGCACACACACACACACACGTGCACACACACACCCCCACGTGCACACCCACACACGCACACACATGCACATACACACACACACACACATGCGCACGCACATTTTACAGAAACAAAGAAGAGGGACATCATAATGACCAGTCCACCCCTCAGCAGGGGTGACCTGATGGCCATCTGAGAGCATGAATGGATCGCAGAGAAGGCATATGCCAAAGAATACGAGGGCAGCAAGAAGAAAGATGCGGACAACGTAGGCGAAACCAGAAGATAAAACTTCACCTTTTTTGGAATTTTACTAAAGACTGACCCTCACAGAACGAAACCGCAATGGCAACTTGACACACACTCTTTGTGAGAATGAAAATATGCTGTTCCTGTTGCTAAGCAGGAGGCCTTGTGACCGCCAGGTCTTTTGCTGACCTCACTAGTGAAGGCAACTGGTTCCTGTCCCTCCCTCGTCCTTGGCAAACTTTCCCATGTGGACTTGATCTCCTCCTACCACCTCTCTTGGCCTCATCCCTGCCTCCAGAACAATCTGATTCTTTGGAAGGGTTAAGTTTTCGTCTTACTTTATACAGGACACATCAAGGGCTTTTCAACTCCCCCTGCTGGGGAAAGATTGTGGCCTCCGAAAGACCCATTTGCAATAATGAAAGAAAACTGTGGCATCCGGGCAGGTGTGCCCCTGGTCTCTAACTGGAAAACACAGCTGCCTCGCTTCTGGGGTGTTGTTAGATACACAGCCTCACTGGAGAGCAGGGAGTTGTTGTGTTTCTCTCTATGTAACCCTTTCCCCATTGTAAAATTTTTGGTTTCACTGGCACCGCTTTTTTCTCAAGCCATTACTTAAGAGAGAGCAGCATGAATATGAATGATGCAGTTTCAGCAGAAAACATGTAATGGCAGCAAGCTGAACTGCAGAGGCTCGCTTAGCCTGGAGAGTAGGCAGTACTGCTTAAGAACCCAAAAGGTTTTCATCCTGCCCGGGCTTTCATTTAAAAGACAATGAGGAGAGAGTTCAGTGAGAATAGAATCCAAGGCTATAATATCCTCTTTCTCTCTCTCTCTCTCTGTGACTGTGTTTCCCCCTGTTGAGGAGACGAGCTTAGAAACATCTACCGAGCATTTGCGATTCCTTTTCTCAGTCAGCCAAATACAAATCCGTTCGCCGCGTCCAAGAAGAACTGGGCCTTAGATGAGAATGCCAAAGCTTTGAAAAGCGAAATGTGGAAGGGCAATTTCTGATCTTAAATTAGCACCCTAAATCATGAGGAGAATTCTGACGGTCCACATGCTGTGTTGCATGGCTGTGATATTTTAGGAACTTTGAAGTTTTTCCACGGATCTGCCATTTTGTGGTTTCGGTTAGATCTGTAAGAAACCCAAACTGTGCAGACCAAAACATCATCGCCATCATGTGATTGATGATTATTTGGCCCTGGAGGTAGAGGGAGGCTCTGACCTATTGATTGCCAATCAACTGGCACTGAGCTACGATCTTAAACCATGAGAGGAGAGAGTTAGATGACTTCAGAGGGAGAGTTGGTGCGGGACAAGAAGAGCAAGAAAACTAATATTTATCGAGCATACTCGGCGCCGTGTTCTGCAGTAGCTGTTTAATACACAGTACTTTCTATCATCCTCGCAACAGCCTTGGGGTGTATCATTACCCCATTTTGTTGTGTACCCTGCTGAGGGTTTCATATAGCATGTGCTAGGACCAAGGGACAGACCCGTGTCACTGCAAAGCTGCCCTCTTTCCACGACATCACGGCCGAGGTGGGAGCAGCGATGTCAGTTAGGATTCTGCTTCCCGTGTGCCACGATGGGTGGGTGCTGTGTCCCTGGTGAAAGACAAGGAAGTTCCATTCCAGGTAAAGGGAAGGCTTACCTCGAGGCCTCCAGTGTTCTCCTCAGGGGGCCCAGCTGAAGCTCACTGTTCAGACCGGTGTTTTGCACCCACATCTTTTCTCATGTCTAGAAAATTAGTAGCTGCTGGCGTAAAGCTTGTAGCCTCAGTGTGACTTGAACCCTAGAGAGAGCTTTGTGAAGACAAGAATTGGGCTCAGACCCAACAGTGTGAACAGAGATGCCAGTCAGGTGAGCTGCGGGAACCCCGCTAGCTGGATTCACTTCGGGGGTCTGTAGTACGCTTTGCTCACGGCTCCGACTCTGACCCTTCCCTCTAGCCCGACTGAGATCTCTTATTCTCATGCAGAAAGTCTAAGGAATGTGAAACTCTGCGTTACTTGTATATTAAACCCTGCTTTACACAATCTCAGGTATGCAGGTTATTAGGAATTCAAAATCAGCACAAAGTGCTCCTTCATTCACAATAAATAATCATGCATATCTGGCCCTGTGGGGAACTTGGGTATCAGATGTTCCCTAAGACGTAGTTTCTTCTCTAGAGCACCATCTCGTAGAGTTCTGTAGTAGTGCAGAGGAGAGGCCAGTTCCCTTTTCCTCTGGATGTTAAGAGGAGGCTTCCCAGAGGAAGAAGCATTTAAAACAAGCCTTATAGGATGAATAGGAGTTTTCCGGGAAGAGAAGGCAAGAATGAGAACTGGAGGGAGATTACCACCACACAAACATGTGGGATAAGTACTACCCAAGGGCGCATAGCCCCACACAAGTTTAGCAGTCACTGCACATATTTTATGGCTGCGATCAGTGTGTTCCGCTTTGCAACAGTGTTTTATAATTGTTCTTGTTGCTGCTGCTGTACATCCCAGGTACCATCATCAACATCTAAGAGTGTTATTTGGCATGTCTACATTAAGATTAAGTAAGTAGAGATCATTTGATGGCGATATGCATCGTGACCATTTTGGTCACCTCAGGAAGGTATATAATATTAGCAACCTAATATTTATTGTGACCTACTTTGTGCCCCTCTGTGGTATTGGTTACATATGTAATGCCATTTAAATATTATAATCCTATGAGTTGAGCATTTTTTGCTCATATTTTACAGTTGACATAACTGAGACCTAGAGGTAGAATACTATAGTTGAACTGTTTTCGTTTAGATAACTTCTCATTCACCATTTGTTTGACCATATACAATTTACCCCCTCTAAATGTCCCTAATCAGTGAATAATAATAATATACATATCAAAAGGCTGTGGAAGGATTAATTGAGATGATCTATATTCTGCCCTTGGCCAAGTGTGTATGTGTTTAGTGAATATAGCTATTTTTTTAGGTGTTACTACAGAGGTTGAGAAAGTTGTTCCAAATTGACCGCTGTTCTGATTCCAAAGCATGTACTCACATATTTTGAAATTAAAGCTCAGATTCAATGACCTGAAGGCAGATTTGCAAAATAAATGAAGTTGTTGAAAGAACACTTATAAATAAATAAGGGAAGGTACACTTATAAGTAAACAAGTGAAGGTCAACATTACACACGTTCAAAGGAATTCTTGTAATTATGAGGCGGTGAGTAAATGAATGTGAGCATAAATAAATACTCAAGAATTTTGAAGACCAATACGTGAGGTCAATCCAAAAAAAAAAATCTTGCTTTCTTGAATTTTTTCCCCAGTTTCTCTGTTCTCCCCACCCCCAGATTCTTTCCCCTTTACCATGGATGTAAGAATATATAAGCTAAAGCATACTATATGTCTGTAATTAGGTGTGCTATATCGTTTCTTGTATATGTAGCTTTATTTCTTTTCCATGATCAACTTTTCAGCCGTTGCCAATATGAACTCTGCTGCCTTAATGATTGCAAAATTTGGCAGAGGCCATTCCGATTTGAAGCCATTCCAACCCTGAAACCTTGATAAGTGAAAGGCAGCTCCTCCTGGGAATCCAAATCTGAGCTTGAGAGAGTTAGTTGAGAACGAGGGTGAGAGGAGAAGCTTGTGAATGACATTTAGCGAGTACCACTCTCTGCCGATGCTGCTGTTGGATAATCCCTTCGAATGTGTGCATGTGAGCTTCAGGCCTGGGACTCACGAGAGACACCGGTGTCGTCTGAAGACAGCTTCAAGTGTCCAATGGTCCTGTTATGTGGACTTTAGTTTTCACAATCTTTTCTGGAGGGATGCACTTTGATGTTAAGTCAAACCTTAGGAAACTACTTTGTCTGGCTGTAGCTAAGGCCTAAGCAGTGACTCAGGGCACAGCGATCTGGGATGAGAGGGGAGGAAAGGAGGGCCCACCAGCCTGTGTAAGGAGATCTCTCTGAAGGCAGCAGGCAGGAGCGAGGAGGTCGACCCTGTTTTCAATTCTCACCCCTGCTGGCGAACGAACTTGTACATATCCCTTTTCAGATGTGCTCTCATCCAACCTGTATCTTTCCCATGACAAAGTTCTTGTAGGAGCCGGAGTCTGAGCTCTGTCGAGTCTCCATTTCTTTCCAGAGTCGATTTCTGCATTTTGTCCAGGAAGGTCCCCACACTTTCAGGATTGTGTTTAGCTCCATTTAACTCCATTTAACGTTGGCGGTAAGTCAAGCGGATCTCCTTGGAAGCCCGTGACAGGGCTGAGTTAGAATGTATTAGTTTCTCCATCTCTCCTCCCTTTAATCTGCTGAGCTGTTGCTGCTTCCTCATGGCTGAAGCAAAGGCAATTACTCATTTTATTAGAGCACTTGCCTGGAGACTTCTGAGCCTTCTGGAAGGATAGATGAACCACAGCAGCTAGTTTATCTTGACTGCAAGCAGGAGAGTTGACTTTGCAGGCCATGAGTTTCTTTGGATCAAGCCCCTCAAATCTTTTAAAAAGGCATTTGTCAGCCCCTAAAAAATATGTTCACATGCGCTTCCTCTAATTTATTGATTCACTTGTTCCTTCATGTCCCCATATGAGTGGACCATGTCCGGGTTGTGATCAAGTAAGAACAGGCAGATAGATAGTCACACTGTGTATGGGGAAGAGTGACTTAGAATGGGGAGTTAGTGCTTAACGTGGTTTCAGTTTGGGGAGGTGAAAAGGTTCTGGTGGTGGACGGTGGTGATGCTTGAACAACAGTGTGAATGTCCTGAATGCCTCTGAAGTGGACACTTGAAAATGGTTAAAATGGTAAATTTTACATCAGGTATCTTTCACCACAATCATGATAGGATCGCCATAACAACGTACTGCGGGCCGGGTGGTATTTACAATAGCAATTCGTTTTCTCACGGTCCTCGAGTCTCGAGCTGTGAGATCGAAGTGTCGGCAGAGCTGGTTCTTCTGAGGCCTCTCTGCTGGGCGTGTAGACGGCTGTCTTCTGCCTCTGTCACCACGGGGTCTTCCCTTGGTACCTTTCTGTGTCCTAATCTCCTCTTCTTAAAAAGACACCAGTCATATTGGATTAGGGCCCACCTAGTGACCTCATTTTGTTTTAATCACCTCTTGAAAGACCCCCATCTCCAAATAGTCACATTTCGAGAAACCAGAGGTTAGGGCTTCAACATATGAATTAGAGAACACAATTCAGCCTGTAAGAACAATTGAAAAAAAAAAAGAGTAGATTGCACTTGGCTATTAGAAAAGCCAAAAGATTCCAATTTCTAACTCAGTGGTTCTCAAATAATGCATAAAAATGGTCTGTAAGCTCGTTCAAAATCTGCAGAGAGGGACTTTCGGAATTGCGATACATGAGTATTCTGAGAGAATGGATCTAATCATTTATGTTCATAGCCGGAACTAGAACTGTTGATCAGTGGAATCTGGAAACGATTATTGTCTTTAATTTTAAGAATCGATTTGTGTAAATTTAGATTGTTAGTACATACAAATCACTTACATGGTGGGATTGACCTTGGTAGGTCTGAGAGATAAGGAATTTCATACTGCGTATGGCCAAGGTCACAGTGGAATAAAGCCAACTCAGCAGGAGGGGGCCTCTCCAGGATGCTTTTCTATGGAGTTGAGGTTACAGGGGAAGTGAAGTGGGCAGCTTCCTCCCAGTCCATGTGCTTTACTCCACTGCCACATTGCACTCCCTAGCCCCAGGCAGTATTGTCCTTAAAAAAGCAAATGGCCAATATTTCCTGGGTAGTCATATTCTACTCAAAGTAGGTAAAGAATTATCAGGAATCCTGGGTAGCTGGCCTACTGTACCACTAATTAACGTGGCGATGTTGAACAATGGCACCTCTGTGGGCCTTGGTTTCCTCGTTTGTGAAGTGTAGAATGTGTACTAGATGGCAAAGGTGTGTAGTGGTTATGAATGTGGGCTTGCGACAGGCA
Source organism: Pteropus alecto (assembly GCF_000325575.1). Classification (NCBI taxonomy): domain Eukaryota; kingdom Metazoa; phylum Chordata; class Mammalia; order Chiroptera; family Pteropodidae; genus Pteropus; species Pteropus alecto. The sequence goes on along the minus strand of NW_006431956.1, from coordinate 6,761,202 downwards.
GACCTGGGTTGGAAGGCTGTGTTATGCTGAGCAAGTTCCTTGTTTTTGACTCTCAGTTTCTTTGAAATGGGGAAAATAATAGACTCTCTCATAGAGTAGTTCTGAAGATTAAATGAGATATTGCTTGTGAACTCTAGCATATGGCGAGCACTCATTATCATCATCAACATCCCTACCTAAGCTTCCACTCCAAGTGTGGAATATCCTGGTTCTGTGATTCTACATCATAGAGGGGTGAAATTCTATCTGATCAGATCAATAACTGTCTCTGTTGGAAGAAGTGTGAAGGAGGAAAATTATGAATAGTGAATCCAGACTCTTTGCCTGAATTTTGTAAAGGTTAGAAAACCCCACTTCTTCAGGGAAATAGTTTACTTTGATAGTGAGTTTGGGTTGAATCTACCTCATACTCTCTAAATCCTCACAGATCAAGGCCAGCTGCGATGGGGCTTAGGCCAGGTAGTCAGCATAGCCTGAAACGGCTGGGGTCCTGCCAGGTGGCCTTGCCTTCCATAGCTAATGCACCAGGGAAGCCGAGCACCGAAGGGAGAGGGGAGAGGTACTGTAGCACAGCTGTGATCACCTGGGAACAGAAAGCCATACATTTCATTCTGAGAACACAAAATTAAATGAAAAAAAGCAGAATAAAGATTGTTCTGCTCTCCTGGCTGCCGGTCCTCTTGAAACATTTGTCAGACAGGATGGAATCGATCGCTTCATTCAGTCTGGAGAGACGGCACAGCCTACTTCACATGTCCAGCTGGAAAATGCTGGCCCTGTTCCAGCTCCAGGCCGGGGGGCAGCATGAGTCCTTTCCCCATCTCCTGCACAGAACCTCTCCACACCTGCCACTTCTTTGAGCTTTCGCATCTGCGTTTCTAAGAAAATGGGGTCTGGCCCTGCTTCTTTATTGCAACACACGTTTGTAAGAATAATCGTGTTTGAAGATGTTTAGAGAAGTGGCTAAAATGTGGACTTCTATGCATGTGGGGAGATTATTGAATTTTCATGTCGAATTATAGTGACTTCAAATAAGTGTTTCCAAATTTTTTTTTGTGTGTGGGGAATCACTAGCTGCCTTTAAAGCTACATATTCAGAGTATCAGCCTCAATAGCCCACTGGAGAGTGTGAAGATTCACCTGGCTGTTGGGGATGCTAGCGTTTTAAGGAAATTAAATCGTAATGGTGGAAGTTATTTGTAAGTTGGAGGAACAGGGACAGAGTTAGAAAGGCAGTCTAGACCTAAGGCATTTACCCCTCATTGGTTAAGTCTCTGCAGATGGGGTTTCAAGCAAGAACTGCCTTTTACCTTTATCTCTTAGACTCAGTTACTGAGTGACCTGAAATTGGGGACCCACAGAGCAGATGTCTGCCCAGAGGATCCCAATGTCAAACTCTAACAGTCTCTTAATTGCTTTGAAGTGTAGTGTCCCCACCTGTCAAAGAGGTCCCTGTAGTTAGAATATCAGGAAAGTGATTAACGTTATGGCAGAGGGCCATGTAGCTGGGATAGGCTTGATGGACAGGTCAGGGGTAACTGGGTACCATTCAAACAGTGGCAAGTCACGAAGTGCTCTCTTGGTGTTGTATGCAACCTGCCATGTTTACAACCCAACTGCAGAGTTCAGAGTGCAGAGCTCAGGCCAATGGGAGGAAATGACCTTGAAAAGTCAGAGAAAGCCTGACGTCCCCTGTTCGTGAAACCTGCTGGGCTGGGTCCCCTTCTCTGGCAGGCAAAGAACTTGTGACTCAACACAGAGTGTCCTCAGAAGGCAGCTTGGCATGAGGGGAAGAGAGACCAGAAGGGAGAGTATAGTAACAGTGTGTGGGGGACACGCAGTACCAGCGTTTGCTGAGGTGATTCTCTGGGTCTCAAACCCTGATTTCTCTACCCTTCCTGGGGCATAGATTCGGACTCAGACCTTCTTCCCTGATGACCGCAACGGCTTCTCCTGAGCATGTCGTGTGGTTGGGACAGCACCCTGCAGCACCCCCCACCAATGTGGGAACTGTGGGAGGTAAAGAATGGAGGGGACAGACAAGCTGCTGATCGACCCTCAGAGGGAGGTCCAGGCTTAAAACCACAGAGAAGTTAACACATAAGCAGGCAGAAAATAAAGCCCTCTCCGGCTCTGGGCACGTGAGGGTTCTCATCACTTCCTCCTGCCCGTGGGTGCCCATGACATAGGGTCCAGCGTTCCTCACATGATTTTATACAACTTTGAACTTCCCAGGCGGGAATGGAAGCCAGAGGCAGAGGGCCAAAGTGACAAACTGGACCTTGAAAATGGAGACACAGAGTTCTTGCACTGAAAGGCCGAAAGGACTGGGGACTTCTCATTAAGAGATTCTGAAGGGAGCGCTCCCCCTGAATAGATTTCCCAAGAGGTAGGGAGGAAAGCAAGAGAGTGGGGAGGTTTGTGCCAAGTGGCTTTCTGTGGGGGCTGTGGGAAGGCTCCTTACAGGAAGTGTCCAAGTCGAGTTAAACTCCGATTGTGAAGCTGGTCACGTTTAACCTCTACTCAAGGGTTCTTCTCCAGCCCTCAGACAGTCAGTGTCTCACTGAGGAGGTGTGACTTTTAGAGCTGAAAGGGTCCTTACGGGGAAACTCAAATACTATTTTCTAGTGCGGAGAAAATAAAAATCCCTTAGAAGTCGTGTGACTTGGCCGTGTCAGACACTGGCAAGACCAAAAAGCCAGAGCGTAGGTGTCCCCATGCACTCGGCCATTTTTTTTGCGTTTTTAAAGACCTGGGATGGACTCCTCATGGAAGTCTTAAAATTTTACAGAGACGTTTGCATTGAACCACTTTTATCGTCTAAGGGCAGTCCAGTCATACGTAAGAAAGGGTGAAGACTCCAGAACGCATGGGAATGACTTAAGTGTCATCTGAAGTGTAAATCGGCTTGATTCGGTGTTCTTGGACATTTTCCTTCGTTCCTCCTTTCTGTAGCACCCTTCTCACCTTGCCCGATGCCTTCACACAGACTCAACGTCCTCAAACAGCCACCGGTCCTGTGGCTGTGACGGAAATACAAATTGTGTTTGCATATTTTGGCCAAAAAGAAAGGCACTATTGCTCAACACACTTCTTGATATCATTTGTGCATGTATGCCGTATAACACTGAGAGGTTTTTTTTGATACTTTCCTTATAATGTTTACGTGGATTTTATTATCTTTAGTCCTGATGGGAGAGCCAGAAACTTTGGTAGTCACTACTGTTTTTCAGTTTGTCTGGGTGCCACGACCTGATTGTATGTCCTGGGAGGAGGTCAGCGACCCAAGAGAGGCTTCCTTGACGGTCTCTGTGTGCCGGAGATAGGGCTGAGGGCCTAGCACCCAGGAAGTCAGACACGTCCCTCATAGAGACGGGGTGGAACTGCCTGGCACTGGCCAGCAGTGAGAGCCAGAGTTTGGGTTTTGAAATGTTGCCCTGGGCAGGAAGAATCCTACCATAGACTGTGGGTACAGGGATTACCTGCCAGAATGGTCCAGACCAAAGATTGAGAGAGAAACGGGCCAATCTGAAAACTCCAATGCCAAGATCAGGGGGGCAGGAGTAAAACCTGATTCGAGACTCACAGACTAAGCTGGAGCAGGGAGGGTCACATAGCTCCTGGGAACAGCCTTGGTGCACCCCGGCCTGCCTGCTTGGCTGGTCAAGGGGTGTTGTACTGGTGTGGGGCTGGGCTGGACAGGAAGCACTTGAAAATTCCACATTGAACTATGCATGGATTATGATGTTTCTAAAATGTGGATACAGATCCTCTTCCTTTGTCCCTTCCTTTGTCCATCCTCCTCTTCCTCTCAGCACCCTGGCTGAAGTTCAGCTGTTGCTTTTTCAGCCCCGTAGGTGAATATGAAGAGTCCTGGTTGGAGTTGGAATCTTTTGGCTGAAGCCATATTGTGGCGGCGGCTCTAACAGCCTCGCAGGTGACTGGCTGGGTGCCCCATTCTCCTTCTCCTAGCTTCGGGTCCTCCACAGCCTCTCCTCTCCCCAGGGTGGTTTGTATCTTTCTTAGAGTAAAATAGCAGAGTGAATAAGAGCATGCGTTTGACACCTGGCTTTGCCACTGTGTGACCTGAGCTGAATGACCGCACCTCTCTGTGCTTACGTTTCCTTGTGCATAAGTGAATTCACCCATGTGCCGTGCCTAGAGCTGAGGTCCGTCCTCAAGACATGTTTTTGATCCTAAGTTGCAAAGAGTTGGGGAGAGGGTGGCCCTGGAGTTCTGCCATCCCCTCCCGGGAAGCACTCACACGTGTGGCTCCCCAGGCCTGAGCGGATGGCCTTCCTGGCACCTCCCGAGCCCTTCGATCGCCCCAGCCCCACGCTTCAGGCACCAGTCTTCATCTGGTGCAGAGAAGACTCTCCCTTTGGCATTCTCTGCATTAGCGAATGTAATTAACATGAACTCAGTTTATTTTCTCCACGGCAATGAACATGACTCATCATTACTTTATTGGAACTTGTTTCTTCCCTTCGCCATTTCTCAGCATCATTCTCAGCAGACTTTACCCTCGACAGGTCAGGGATGATGTCTTTCCCATTCACTGCCGTATAACAGACTCGAGCACAATATAAGGGCATGGTAAGGTCTCTAAAGTCTTTATTAAGTGACTGAATGAATCTCAACTTCTCTGTTGGAGGGTCTGAATCTTGATACCCAGAGATTTTATCAGAGAAAGTCCTCATACTCATTCATCCAGAGGACATGGAGCCCTGTCACAAACAACTCTGGAGCTAACTCTGACCACCCAGAGCTACGAGTTGAAGGAAATGGAGATCAGGTCCCACCATGACTGGATCTGGAAGGGTCCATGAAACAGTTAGAATTCACTTCGACCTTGAATCCAGGCTCTATTTAAGTTTGAAAAGGTGAGCAGGGAAGACTGATAATTTCATTCACTTAAAAAATATCATCAACTTATGTGAGCTGATACATTTTGTATCACCTTGTTCAATGCTTCACTTGCAAAAATAATTTTGTCGAATTTTGTAGGAAGCAACCATTATGACTAAGCTGATTGAATACTTGAACGTAGGTCAACAGAATAACAGGCAGTCTTTCACTGGCATTTCTCATCTGGCTGTGTAGCTTCAAATCCTCATAGTTCTCTAAGGTGGCAGAATTGGTTACTTCATTGCTCCCAGGAGAGGTATGTTTTGAAAAAGCAACAGGAAGTTCTTTCAGAGCCTAAGATGTGTATCCGAGTAAAATTTTGCAAATTAAATTGATTAAAGTATTAACTTCAAACGTGTCTGAGAAAGTGGCATTCAGGCCCCTTTGTGAATTATGAGCTTTGCATGAGTCAACCTTATTGACCATCCTACATTCAGGGAAAGACAAATGGTGTGACTTCAAGGTGTAAGTCACTGAAATTGCCATGACTTTGATGGAAATTATTCATATGAGGCAGCCTCTAGAGCTTCTGTTTTAGAGAAAATGATTCTACCTTCAGAAAATTCCAGAGCTGCAAAATGTCAGAACACTAATGGAGGTGTTAGGGTAGAAGGTGGCTTGTGTGGTTTAGCTGTAAGTCACCTTGGTTTCTACTTCCATTCATTCATCTTTCACAGTAAGAAGGCAAAGGAAGTCAATGAAGGTGATGGAGTGGCAAAGACGGTCCTCCCCAATGACCCATGCATGCCAGTTTCCTTTACAGTCGAGTTGGTGTCATGTGACTATGGACTGTGAGGGGAAGTGATGTGGACTACTGTCTAGCTGAGGCAGTTAAGAGTGGGTCTGCCTTCTCCATCTCTCTCCTCCTGCCTACAGGAACCTTGGCAATCGCATAGCTACAAGATGGGGAGGATTACTTGAACTGCTTTGGGCTTGGCATGAGAAAAAAATTAGCCCTTATTTTATTAGATTTTTTTTTGAGATATCAAGATTTGGTTATTGTTATATCATAGCCTATCGTAATCTGACCAGCATAATAGGTCCCTTTATGACTTTTTTTGCCAAGGTGGTTGGGGAAAACTAAAAATACTATAAAGTTACTAATTAAACTAATTATTAAATAACAGCCATAAAAAATTTCCACCGATAAGACCTTAGAGATTTCATGATGTTGGCACTGCAGTTTTCAGGGCAGGACTGGTTATTTTTACCTCAGTATCCACTTATAAAGTATGTTTTTTAAAATGAAGATTATGTCATAGAACACCAGGAAAATGCCTTACTCTCCTCTTGGCTTAAGATTTTTATAGATTTTTGATCATTAAATAAGAAAACAATTTCATACAGAGATATTCCAAATTCAGTATTATAGGAAGATGTTACTCTTAAGAATGAAGAAGAAGGTTAGGATAGAGCACAGCTATATCCTAAACAGTTGTCATAGTGGCATCCATCAGGAGGACCTTTAAGGGTTTGCTGCATCAATGAGTAATGATAATAATTGTTCCTGGTGTTGACATGCCACAGGCAAAATCATTCATTTCCTGTCAAAGGGAATAGATAGGTCATGGATTTAGGAATCTTCAGATTCTGGACCATTTTGGTAGGCAGATTAGTAGCACCCCAAAGATGACTTCATCCTAATCCCCAGACCTGTGAATATGTTACCTTCCATGGCAAAAGGGGCTTTGCAAATGTGATGAAGTTAAGAACTTACATGGGGAGAGTAGCCTGGATTATCCAGGTGGGCCCAATGGACTCGCATAAATTTGTAGAGGCAGAGAACTTTTTCTGCTGGGGTCATAAAAAAAATGTGAAAATGGAAGGTAGTCAGAAAGATGCTTCTTTGCTGGCTTTGACCGTGGAGGAAAGGACCATGAGCCAAGGAATGTGGGCAGCCTCTAGAAACAAGAAAAGACAGATTCTTGCCAAGAGCCTCTAGAAAGGAATGCAGCCCTGCTGATACGTTGATTTTAGCCCAGTGAGAGTCATGTCAGACTTCTGACCTACAAAACTTCTTGTTTTACAAAAAAAGGTAATAAATTTGGGTTGTTTAAAGCTGCTAAGTTTGTGGTAATTTGCTATAGCAGCAATAGGAAGCTAATAGAACCATGGAATATTCAGGGCTGCTCATAAAGCAGCCAGTTGCCAATGCAACTAGCCTATGATGTGGTTGCATTTCAGGCATATCCTTTGTTGGGTTTATGAATAATGTGGCATGAATAATGCTGCCCACCTGCCCCTCACTCCTTTGCAAAGAGCCACCACCCCACCCCATGGCCTTGCCCGACCAATGGCCTCCACAGAGCTATTGTAGAATGACTGCACCGGTCAGTATGCAATCAGCTTAACATGAAGAGAAACAGAAATTTATCTGAGTTACCTCTCTTATCCCCTAATTTCTGTACCCAAAACCTCAGGTGATTGGTTTAGTCACTGGTTGCCTGTCCTTGGCTTTTCTCCCAAAGAGCTATGCTTAGTGAATAACTGTTACCCAATGGTTGCTTCAAATGTGCGACTGTTTTTAAATGCAATTGCCATTTGGACCATTTATGAACTGAGAGTAAGCACAAAATATGTAGAAACTGAAAAATTAGCCTTGGATCCCTGGATGGTTTGACATCGCAGGGAATGGTGACTGGTTTCTATTGGCTATTGGCTTAGCCTGGGCAGAACATTGCCTCTGTCTTGTACATCCACATGAATTGCAAATAAAAAGCCACCAAGCCTTGCATTTCCATAGGGAGAATGTGTAGATTTCATAATGCATCAAATATTTCAGAATATAAGTGGCCTTCTCTAAATATTAATCTTCACTAGTTTGTTGGAGCCCCTGGCAGGTAGGTAGCACATGAAGAACTATAGCAATTTCATTGCTATTTATTTTATGAAGATGAATGAAAAAATAAATGAACTGAAAGAATTTTACAATACATGACATTTGCAGTGTTTAGGCCTATTTGCAGAAAATAAATAGATCTAGGGCCGAAGCATTATGGATCAAGAGCATCCAGAGTGTTGTTCATTGATTAGGCAAGGACGTCTACAAAAAGAAATCACATTCAATGATCTGTCGTGTGTATTATGAGCAGTACAAGTGGCCTATAACATTGGGAAAACCTGCCCTTGGCTGCATGAATTTTTTTTATTGAAAAGTATCATTTGATTCTTAGTTTACAGATATGCCATGAGTTGACAGTTGTGTTTTAGATTTGAAGCAAAAAAAAAAAAAAATCAAAACATTTATGTATAAGAATTAATTTTTCTTGGTTGAAAATCACACCCGCACATTTAAGTAACAATACTAATAATAGCACCCTTCTGATCATTTTCCAAGGCACTTTGACACATATGATCCCATTTGATACCCATATCAGAATCATGACAACGTAGGTAGAGTAAGTACCATCTTACAAATTGTGAAACCCAGATAGGTTATTCCATGAAGAAATAGCTAATCTCAAGATATTTGAGATCTAGGCATCCTCTATCTAATGTTAGAATGTATTCCTGCATTTGTAAAGCAGTTACTTAGAATCCAGAAGCATTATTTCCTGTACAATAGCCCTATGTAGTAATGAGGTGTCTAGGCAGGATCACCAATGCCATAATAAGGCATTTGAGTCTCTGCAAAGCTAAATGATCTTCTCCAGGAGACATGGCTATAAATCAAAGAGCCAGTACTCAAATCTAACTTCTGAAAACTTATTCACCTGCTTGTGTTTATTTACACTAACACGTACATGATTTATAAACATTCAGTCCAGAGTTTTTAGAATTTTGAAAGAGGTTATTTGTTAACTTAAATGAACTCCTAATGGGCTGATTTGCAGATACTGAAAAAAAATGAAGAGATTAGTCCATTCTAGAAATAAAAATAGATATTCTGGCCAGAGAGCCTACACCAAGTGGCTTCTGAGTAAGAGGAGGGCCTTGAAATTTGACAGAGTCTAGCCTGAGCTATAGTGTCTTTATCACTTGATGTGGGGCAAGTTACTTGCTGGGCCACTAGTTCTTCACCTTTAAAACAGGTCAATCGTACCTACTTTCCAGGGATGTTATACAGATTAAATGAGACCAAATATAAAGGTACACCTTTGAGCTACCTGTGTTTTTCCTTGCTGCTTCTTTTTCTCCAGACGTGTATTTCAAGAACCACATGGCACACAGAGAGCCTCATTTGTCTGAAAGAGACATCCGATATATAAAATAATAACTTAAAGAAATCCCGAGGTCTTGATCTCTTATTTTTTTTAACCTCCCTTTCTGTCTTCAGCCATAGACTTAATTTGTAGAATCTGATCCAATTATGTTTTCTCTGCGTGTTTTTGTTCTGACTGTTAACTGCATCTATCTGCCAGCCCTAGGCATTGAATCTCTTCAATAAAATGTGCTTTGTCAATACACAATGCTGGCTAGCAACATTGAAACTTAAAGGCTGCTTAGGAAGTTCAGAGAAATAGTTCTGTTCTTGATTATTTCCATGACACGGTGTGGGAATTTGTGACACTTAATGCTAGCTCAATGATATAAATTGTATACTGACTATAACATGCACATTTATACACATCTATCACCCTAAAATTCTTAGTGTTCCCCAGTGAGAAGTAAAAAGATGTAATTTATAATAGTATTATTTAACTTTTGACTATATTTCTGATTAAATTTCTTGGAGTCTCTTCATAATAAGAAAGAAAATAAAAGCAGTTAAACTAATGTGTACTCTCAAGTATAAAAATATGATTGTTTTCTCTTCCATTTTTTCTCTTTTATGAATGTATTCTTTTTATGTCGTTAATCTTTGGGAGAACATTTTTCAAACAGCTTTTTCTGCTTGATAATTTTCTGAGTATGTGAAACCACCTTGCACGCACACACACACATACACACACATACATACCTCACCCACTTGGAGTTCTAAGCATCCAATGAAGCAGAGATGGGATAATTTGAGTAGTTTAATGGTATTGTACCTGAAAATACTATTAATAATCTTAAGACACTCCCCAAACATCATCCGACTTAGAAACTACTTGAGAGATAAGCAATGGTTTTCAATTAGGGGCAGTTTTATCCCTCCAAACCCCATCTCCTAAATGAGAAGACATTTGGCAATGTCTAGAGAGATTTTTGGTTGTCAAAATTGGGGGAAGATACTGCTGGCATCTAGTCTGCAGAGACGAGGATGCTGTTAAACACCCTATAATGCACAGCACAGTGCCTAGGACAAGGAACTGGCCAGCACAGAGCATCATGGCATGAAGACCCAGCTCTTATATTTCCTACCCTCTTCAGGGATACTCACACAATGGGGAAGCTGGGATAAAAGAAGAGGCAGAAATAATGCAGCTCAGGGCCATGTGCTCTGCTTTGCAGACCAAGAAGGCTCCAGAAGCTCGCTTCATCTCTGCTCAGTTACCCCATCTCTGAACTGGGCGTGATAATAAGCACCAGCTTCACAGGAGGGCAATGTGGATTAATGAGCTAATCTTGCAAAGTGCTTGGCAGGTGAAATGTTCTTGAGAGGTGCTGTGATAGTGCTCATTAGTTTTTGTAGACACTCTGGGAGGGAATTTTTAGTGAGGAGACAGGTAATTAATGCAGCAGCTCTTTGTGCTTCACGCGATGCTCGCTCCAGAGGGAAGAGCCTCGTGTTGCTTTGACCACTTTCTTTTTATGCCCCAAGACGGCTTTTTCCTCTGCCCCAGTCTCTCCTCACCCCCCTGTGCCTTCTCTGGGTTGCCTTTCCTGACAACTGACCTGGCTGCTGGAATGTATGTCTTAATTAGGTTTGAGATTTGCTTATTGTCTTAGTCCGTTGGGGCTGCTATTACAGAATACCATGAACTGGGTGGTTTATAAACACCAGACATTTATTTTTCGCACTTCTGGAGGCTGGAAGTCCAGGATCAAGATGCTGGCCTATGTGGTGTCTGGCGAGGACTTTCTTCTAGGTTCAGAGACAGCCATCTCCTCGCTGTGTCCTCACATAGTGGAAGGGTCACTGAGTGGCCTCTTTTGTAAGGACACTAATCGTATTCATGGGGTTCCACTCTCATGACTTAATCACCTCCCAAAGGCTCCGCCTCTTAACACCATCACACTGGGGGTCAGGTTGCAACATATGAATTTTAGGGGAACACAGACATTCAGTCTATAGCACTTATCCAGGAAATGGAAATCGTGTCTTGTGGGACTCCGACAGCCCCCATGAACATGGTCCCTCTCCCCTCTGCCTACACCCTAACCCCAGAATACTAGGGAGTTTAGAGGGTCACCTCTGGAATTTGAAGATTACACCATGAGATGATACCTCTGTGACCTTTTCTGCTGCTCCTTCCTGGGGCAGCACGGACAGAGGGGAGCTCTGAGCCCACTGTGAAGGGGGTGACTTTCCTGGGCAGGGTGAAGGACATTGACAAGGAGCAGTGAACAGCCTGGATAGTTTGAGGTTCCCAAGTGCATGGAATGGATCCACTTATTACAGTTTTTGTAGAATTTAATGAATCAAAGGAAGAAGATGGAAATTGAGGGTGAGTCTTAGTAGCAAGCCTGCCCAGCGACTTCACTTGATTGATGTGGCCTGCCCTCGCAGCCTCCTGAACTGACCAGAGCCAAGGCCATGAGCTCTGTTTCTGTGCAGGGGCCTTGGCTCTGCCAAGCAAGAGCTTTGCTCAGATGGTGCTGGCAAGGAGGGACCCGAGCTGGGTCATCGGGCTGTTGTGCCAGCTCATAAGGGTGGACGTTACTGGCCTGCTTTCTCAAATCAGCTTGGGCCAGACGTTACGGCTCTATCTCCTTTAACACAGCCATCACCAAATAGCACACAGGGCCCCACCTGATGATTTTTCCTGAAAGGAAATTTCTGAGCAAGGATGGAAAAGGGATCCAGGCCAGGAGGATGCTGTGCTGGTTTATTTACCCCTCTTGCCAGAATGAGACCAGCATGGATTCCACTTGCCGCTCCCTTCTTCCACAGCTTGGCCTTTGGTTTTCCTGAGGAATCAGAGGGCTGTTCAGTACGCCGACTAGTAAAAGAAAATGTTCTGTGGGACGGGGTGCTCCTCGCCGCGATGCTTGCACCCCTGAGGTCCTTGTCACGCAGGACAGAGATCTGAGGCCCCAGGCTGGTGATAGGCTGTGTGCGTCTTCCCCATCATTGGAGTATTAGCATTTATTTGTCTCTTAACCCCTCAAAGGGAAGAGGCTCATTTCAGATGCCTTCTGCTACTCACCACCCAGGAGCCTTTGTGTATTTTTAAATCCTGAGTTCTGGCAAGGGTCTGAGTCAGGAGAATGAGGTGAGGGCAGTTTAGCGCTCTGTGGATGTACACTCCATCTCTGCCCCCTTATGCCTCTGACCCTGCTGACAGCACATACACACTCCCAGAGGCCCGTGGAAAAACCTCATCCCAGAAATATCTTTACTAATATTTACACATGATAATTAGCAAAAAGTTACACTGTGCCAGGCACTGACATTTTAACATGTACAACTTCGTGTATTCGGTATTTGAACCTCATTTTTACAGAACCAAGATTTAGATAAGGACATAACTTTCCCAGGGTTACCTACTCTGTGTTAGGGTCCAGGGGAAGGGAGAAATCAGGCGAGGTGGGGAATGGAAGCAATTTCTCAACCTGGTTTTCATGTTGAAAGTTGGAGAAAGCCAGGGACTGACATAGTGACCTCTGTTTGCATTTTGTGGTTTCGCCATGTGAAGATTTTCTACGTATGAATCAAAGATTACTCTTTAAATTTTGGAAGTGGGTCAAAGTAGAGGAAGTATGTTGAGGAATGATAAAAAGAGATGGAGAGGAACAGGAAATGAGGGTGTGTGTGCATGCGTGTGCGTGTGTGTGTGCGTGTGTGTGTTTGTGTGTGCGTATGTTGGAGAATAGTGTGAACAGCTGTCTCTCCCCGAGATGGAGAGGAACAGGAAATGAGGGTGTGTGTGCGTGTGTGTGTGCGTGTGTGTGTTATGTTGGAGAATAGTGTGAACAGCTCTCTCCCCCTATCCCGGTTAACAACACCCCCTAGAGACCAGTCCCTGCATTGTATCGTCTTAAGATATTTTGCTTTGGACGTTGAGTGGCCATTAAAGAACCTAGTACAGTGAGTATGAAAAAGATCTTCGCTAACTATATTAATGCTGAAAAATAAAATCTCTCCTGGCTTATCTATAATCTCTCAGGTTATAGATGAAGGGACTAAGGGGCAGAAAAATTCAATGATTTACCCAAGGCCACACAATTAATAGTCTGCAGAGCTGAGGGGAGCCCAGGTCTTCTCTGCTGCACAGTACATCCTGCCTTGCTTCCTGGGGGCTGAAGGGCCTCAGGTTGAAATGGGGCAGGGTGGTATGCTCCTTGGAAGAGACAATATTTGTCAATGGCGGCTGTCAGGAAACTGCTTCTCTGACAGCCATGGCAGTGATGGAAGTGGCAGCTGTGATTTGGATCCTCCAAAGGGAAGAGGTGGGCAGGAGGGCTGTCGGCAAGTAAGCTGGTTTTCGGTTTAGGACTGCCCCTGCGTGAGGAGATAAGAGAGACACAGTCTGACAGTTGGTTTTGCAGCAAAGTCAGTTCTGGGCACGAAACAGAGCATTGTTTAATCACGTTCTAGGACAGTGATTAGGAAAAGTAATCACTGGAAAAGAGTTTGCTTTAAAGTGACTTTGGAATGTTGGACAGGCACGTCCCAGTGCCTTGGGGATGCTTCTTTTCTTTGAAATTCCAGACTGTTTTTTTTCTTCTTCTTCTCTTTCTAAAAGGGGAGCTACTAGATGGAGAATAATACTTAAAAATAAATACCTCCTCCCCATCATTGCACTCCTCTGAGATGTAGTAGTTCGTGGGGCAGGGCTGAGGTCTTGGACTTGGAAGTGAGACCGCCTGGGTTTGAATCCCTGCTCTGTCTTTTACCCTCTGTGTAGCCTATACTTAATCTCCACGTTTTTCCCTCACTTTCCTAGGCAGTACAATGTGGATAAGGATAGCACCTATCCCATAGGATTGTTCATAAAGATCAAATAGGTTACCATTTATAAAACATTCTTAGAAGTGCATGGCGCACACAGTCAGTACTAGATCTGTGTACGTATTTGTTAAATAAATAAAAGTATTTAAGAACCACAAGCCAAACAGCAACGCAGAGACGGTGTTAGGACTTGAATGTGGCGAAGGCATCATGCAGTTAGGACACGGTCCCAGGTCCCCATAGAGAAATCGAATGTGGCCTGTGTGTCGACAAATGCTACAGTTGTGAAGATCAGCCCGCTCCTTTGCCAGTGTGCATGAGCGACCCAAACAGCACGGCAGCTACCAGCCTGAGGTTAGTAAGTACCAGTCCCTTCTTTTGGATACCTACAGTCGAAGGCATGAGCTGCTACCAGCTTCACGGCTGGAATTAACTCCCCTCAATCATGCTTCCCAGTTGTTCCTGGGAGTTCCCCCCACAAAACGTGTCTCACATGGTCTCCCACACCTGTCAGTCCCTCCCTGAGCCCACAGCCCCAGGACTGCTGGCCTCAGAGCTGCTTGGAGCAGCCTCATCCCTGTTCCTGCCCTTCACGGGAAAGCCAATGGCCATGCCCAAGTAAGCCAGTTCACATAACTAAAATCAGCCCTGGCAGCCCGTGCATGCTTAGAAAATGCGTGCCGTCGTTAATACTGGGACCATCATCTCTGGGTGCCTCTCAAGCTTCTACTTCTTAGGGTGCTGTAGCTTGTTAGTTTCACGACAGACACGGGGAGAACGGATGCCTCCTACTCAAACCATTGGTCTTCGGGGTGTGCTGTGCCTAGCATTTTACCAAGTTTTTCTTGAATAGTTGGGTGAGTTTCTGGCCTATGCCTCTCACCCTTTCCTTATCATCTCCAACTCAATCTAAGAGGCCAGATCATAGTGACGGCCAACGTTTATTGAGCTCTTACTATGACTTTTAAGTGCCAGGCACTGGTGATATCATTTGATCCTCTCAGCAACACAACGGGTTGGACTATTAGCATCCATTTCACGTATAATGAAGCCGAAGCCCAGAGAACGTACCTTTCCCATGGTACCCAGCTAAGAATTGGGGCAGTGAGAATTCAAACCAGCACTCTGCTTCTGGATCCCAGCTACTAGCCCGTACACCACGTCTGGGGCGCAGACGTCATGCTGCCCTCGTCATACTTTTTACCCTCCTTTCCTTCGTACCTTTCCCAGTGGTACCAGGATTCCTTCTTCACTCCTCAGTTCCAATACGAATCTTTCCCTGTATCTCAGGCTGATGCAAACATTTACTGGCGTGGTTTGGGGGCAGAGGAGTTGGTTGTATGTTTGGAGCCCCAGTTAGCCAGCAAAACTAGCCTTTAAGAGGGGCTCGTGTCATGAAACACAAATAGTTTATTCAAATGGCAGAGATGTTAAGCCCACGACCCAGGACAGTGTAAATAGCTCTTATATGTGATCCTTAAAGACTCTGTCTATTGTTCTACACACATCACTATGCTCATTTAATAACCATGTCATAATGCTCACTGTGTAATTACTTTGTATCTGTTGGTAATGCCTGGTAAAGATCTCTTCTTCACTTTTCCATAGGTTCTTCCATTTCGTGGTTTCTGCTGATCCCCAAGTAGACAAGAGCATTCACCTTAGCTGCATTAAAATGTGATCCATAGAATTCACATTTCATTCATTCATTCATTCATTCACTCACCAAATATGTATTTAGCCCATCCTGTATAAGAAATCCATACCAAGTGTATAAGCAATGTAATAGGAAAAATCTTCCCAAATACTTAGCCAATATGTTCTGATGCCCTCTTAAACTTAAGTCATGATTTCGTGTAATAGAAGGAAAGATTGGACACTGTCTGAGACAAAGAGACCACGGACCACTCTTATGGCTAAAGACCAGGCTCTAGCCTCTCAGTGCCCTGCATCCATTGACCAGATGCCATCTTGTGTTAGAATTCTCCAGGTAGTTAGGCATAATGCTTTTAGAGATAATTACTCCAACATACTCATTTCACCAGTGACAAAAACTGAGACCCAGAGAGGTGAATGACATACCCAGAAAAGTTACTGACAGAACTGAATCTTGACCCCAATGCTCTACTTGGAATCCAAACATTCTGGACTGTCTTTTTTGTTATTTGGATAAATGTCCAGGTTTTTATCCATATTCATGTTTTATTTTAATACATGTGTATGGTCAAGGAAATCATTTGACAAAATCTGTGCTTCATCATTGCTGGGTGTTTCTCTTAAGAACAAGGTGAAGATGGTGAGTAAGGCTGTAAATGTTTTCGTCTGTTCTGTCACTTGACTGGAGGTAGCCAGGGGTGGCCAATTTGAAGTGGTTAAGATCAGCGTGGGCCTTGACTGGTCATCATTCTGCCTTCAGTTCTAATCTTGAAAATGATTCGATCCTGTCATTGAGGGGTCAGGCCCAGAAAGAAAACACTCTTTACTTGCGACTTAATGAGTATTTAGGACGACTGATCATCCTCTGATTGGATCAGCGTGTGAACCCTGAGCCCAGGGGACACTTAATACCTTCCCTATGTTGCTGCAGCCGCTCTGCAGCTTGACATCTTGACATGGTCACAGCTGGGTGTCAGGATTGGCAAACTGGACAGTCTCCCTCTGCTAGATGAGTTGACTTGTGGGGACTTAAACTCCTTATTAGTTTCCTCAAGGATAAATATCTCCATCCAAAACTTGGAACACTCTGAAAGCCAGTGAGTCCGTATGGTACAGAAGAGAGAGATGGCGATGGCCGGAAGTGGGATCATCGTGGGCCGTTGTACCAGCAGCATCGTCATGCATCTCTCTATTTTCTCTAGTGCTCGATTTAACCTTATGTTGTCTTGTGCAGTAACATGCTGTGCAAGCTTGTAGCCTAGGAGCAGTAGGCTGTAGCCCAGAGCCTGCATGCGGGGTAGGCTGTGCAGGTTTGTGTCAGTGCACTTTACGATGTTCACATAACGACAAAATCGCCTGATGACACGTTTCTTGAACATTCAAACATATCCTCGTTGTTAAGCGGTCCATAACTATAGTGTGAAGTAGAGATCAGCTTTTATTTATTTTTTCCATATGGCTAGCCTATACTTCTAGCATCCTTTGTTGAAACAGATTTCCTTTTTTCCCACTGAGTTTTGTATTAGTGTTCTAGGGCTTCTGTAACAAAATACCACAAGCTAGGCAGTTTAAAACAACAGAAATTAGTTTTCTTACAGTTCTAGAAGCCGGAAGTTCAAAATCAAGGTGTTGGTAGGGCCGTGCTTTCCCTGGAGACTCTGGGGGTGGACCCTTCCTTCTTCCCAGCTGCTTGTGGTCGCCGGGACAAGGCTGCAACCCTTCAAGTTCCTTGGCTTGTAGCTGCGTCACTCCAATTTCTACTACTTTCGTCTCGAGACGGTCTTTCCTCTGTGTGTCTCTCCATTTTCTCGTCTTATAAGGGCACCTGTCATATTGGAATTAGGAGCCACCCTACTCCCTATGAACTCATCTTAGCACAACTAATTACAGCCTCAAAGACTTTGTTTCCAAAATAATCACATTCCAAGGTTCCAGGTGGGCATGAATGTAACCCAGCACAATTGCTTGGGCACTTTGAGAAAATCAGTTGACCATACATGTGACTTATAGTCTCTGATTGGGTTCATTGCTTTAAGCTTAGAAAGTCTTTGCTCTTCCCGAGGTCAGTTTAAATATTAACCTCTTTTACTTCAGTGTGTTAAATGATTTAACTTTTTAAAATCAGCAGTAAATTTTGGGATATGGTATATGGTTACACCGTTAAGTTTTTTTTCTGTAAATAACCATTTCCTCTTTTTCTCTTAGTGCCTAGTATTTATTTTGTATTTCAAATTCTAAGAGTACTTGCATGACTGTGGTTTTACATAAATGCATATATATGTATATGTATGTATATATATACATAAAATCACATATGCTTTTTAAAAATAACCATTTTCTTCTTGTGGGATAATTCATCTCTTATCTTTTCTGTTGCTTCCTTTAAGTTCTTGTAAATATATATATGTATATTTTATATATATATATTAGGGCCAAAATATATATATATTTTA
>NW_006431956.1:6734889-6743075 GCF_000325575.1 Pteropus alecto | reverse complement strand
TCTACTGCTTTTGAGATTTGTACTGGTATTAATCATTATAACTTAATAATTGGCTTTAATAATTATTGGGAAAAGATCTGATCATTTTTAATTTTTTTCCTGCTTATTCCTCAGGATGACCTTTTAAATAATTTGTTCAAAAAATTTTAAATCCATTTTAATTTCTACTGAACTAAGACTGTACCAATGCATAGTTTTGGGGGAACTGTTACTTTTTCAATTTTAGTCATACCATAGAGAAATTTGCATATGCCTTCTTCCATGTAAGTCTTTTACATCTTTCATTAAAGCTTTATAGTTTTCATCATATGGGTTTCTATTACACATTTCTTACTAGCATCATTCCCAGATATTCTCTACTTATTGCCTTCTTTTATAAATGGAGTCTTTTTTTTTTCCTAATAGATTTTAAGCCAGCTACTACTGGTGTACAGGAACATAAATGTTTTTGGTTTATTTCTATTTATACAAAAACTACCTTTATTAATTCTATAATTTAAAAAATTACTCCTACTTCCTTTTGGCATCCAAAATTTAAACTTTTTTTTCCTTCCATTTTGTCCCTTTGATGATAGTGTATTTCTCTAGTGTCTGGATTAATCTCCTTTTCAGATCTGCAGTTTGAGGGCAGGTTCGTGTTTGAGCTCATATTTAGATTCCTAGTGTCTGGCCAGTGCCATTCTGCTGGTCCGATTGTCTTCTACCTCTGCTGTGTGTTCCCTGGAACCCTTGACATCATGGTACATTAAAACATATGATTCCCAATAAGCAATGCCTCCAGGGCTCTCCCTTTGTCCCCATCTACATCTCCTTCTGGACATCGTAGTCCGATACTGTGTCCCACTGCCAGTGTCTGTCTTAATTTGTGCCCGATTTGTTTTTCTGGCAATTGCTTTGTTCAGTCACATGGAGGAGAGCTGATGGGGGCAGGACCAAGGTGGCAGGTAGGAAGTAGAGGGGGCTGTCTAGCTTTCAGCTTGTGTCAGATTAATAAGCAGAGAAAGCAGACAATGGGAGAAGCAGGAATTGTTTTTTCTTCCCCTTTTAGGAGGATGGTTGGTTTATTTGCTAGCATTTTCCATTTCCTTGCAGATATAGAACACCACCCCCACCCCCCCCAACTTAGATATTTAGCAAAATTCGATAGCCACTTCTAATTTTTAAAGGGTTGTAAATTCTTAACTTTTACTCCTACTTTATAGGTATTGCAATAAGAAGCTGGTAGAGCTTGCTTCTTGGGCTATTAGCTATGCCATTCATAGCAGGAAGGTAAGCAGTTTGGAGGCAAGCGAAATAGGACTTGGGAAACTAGTGTTCTGTAGATTAGGATCCTCCATCAAGAAGGAAAGAGGAGAGTTTCCTCAAACATCTATACAAGCCTTTAATGCCCCACCTGCCCTTCCCCTTGAAACCTAGGCTACCTTTCTTATGAGAATTCAATTAGCAGTGAGGAATAATACAATTCACAAAGCCTTTCTTTCAGAGTGAGTGTCTTGAGGTCCAGAAGGTGACAAGAACTCTCATATTCTAAAGAAAGGAAAACAGGTAACTGAAACTGATCTTTCTGTCCTTAGCCAACTCTCACTTCAGTCATATATGTATACATACATACATACATACATACATACATACATACATACATACGAAGGCAGGATTGAGATGGTGAGGGAATCGGGAGTTCTCTGGAGAGTAGCCACGCTGTCCTGTGTTTTCCGTCCTGAGAGGGAATGTCCATTTCCCACCCCAGACCAAGTGAAGGGCACTTCCAAAGAATCACTTCTAAAGAGTGAGGTTTTCTTCCAAGAGGAGAAACTGACATATCATCCTCATTAAATGCATTCTGAACTGGAGAAGCCTATAGGCCAACCCCAGCGTGTGTAGTGATGAGTTTCTGGATGAAATTGACCTGGGTTCCTTGGAGTCCAGGCAGGAGAAAGGCATTGTAATATTGCATGGATTTCCCTGTAAGAAGGTCTAATGGTGAAATGTTGATTGGAGCTTGTCAAAGGGCACAGGTGGAGGAGGGTTGGCCTTCACTTCCAGAGTTCAGGGCCAAGAGCACTGACTGGGTTTTCTCTTGAGTCGGTGGGTGTCATGGAAGCCAACAGAGGGGGCTAGTCATGACAGCTTAGTGAGAAAATGCATTGCCTGAGGAAGGAAACTGCAAGCTGGAGGTGCCTGAAAGGCACTGTCTCAAATAGACCCACAAAAGGACCCTATGAAAGACAGAGTCAGCATTTGGGCAACTGCCTCACGGAGGACACGTAGTCAAATTACATTACCAGTCAAGTAAGGTTTTGCTCACTCACCCAGCTTACCGCCCTACCTCCTTCCTGTCTTTGGTCCTAGAGGAGTAAAAGGCAAAACTATGAGGAGAGAGATAAGGAAAAGACCAAGATAATGGAGGAGTGAAAGAGACCAAGTTCTCTCTCCCTTCCTGCAGGTCAGGGAAGTTCATGTTCATCCTGGGGAAGGAGGAGGCTTTAAATGGAATGAAAGATCAAAGTGCTTTATCTACTGGAAGTTGACTTTCGGGTGCCTGATGAGGTTCTCACGGTGCCTGATGAGGTTCTCGTGACACCAGAAAGACCTTAATAAGGTAAAACTGCAGGATCTGTCCAGGACTGGGAAAGAGAAATTAGACACTTTTTTTTTTTTTTAAAAAGAAGGGGTTTTCAAAAAATAAAATACCCTTTTCCCATTCAGTTCACACTCTGTGTCAAACACACTTGTACAAAAATCCATATAAAAAGAAAAAGTCATGTTGGAACTCTTTGCCAAATTGCTGAAATATTGGGGTAGAACTAGGTTTCTTAAATTCTTAGAAGAGATGTCCACTATTTATCTTAAATGCTTCTTGCCGTCATGTCCTGCAGGAATAATTAATAGTGATGTCAAATCAGTTTCTTGGTCTTCAGTGGTGCTAACCTTGACCAGAGCATAGACAAGACAATGAAAAAATTTTTTAACATGAGCAAAATCTCTGCTCTAATAAAAGAAAATATACTTGTGTCTTTTAGAAATGGATATATCTTTTCTTGGTCCATAAATGTGGTCACAGGAATCTATTTGACTCAGATCTTTTAAGAATTATATGCGATTTTAATACAGATTACGTACGGTAAAATATAATCTATTGAATAAAATAAGAATCCATGAGTCGACAATAATATAAATAAAATAATGAATGAATAAATGAGGAAAGAGGGAAAGCTCTTCCTTATAGTAGAATGTCAACTAATAAATGTAGAATTAATAACGGTTAGGTAAACAGCATTTGCCAACCAGCATAGTAGTAATTCATTTTAGCATAGTAGAGCAAAGTTTAAGGACTAAAGGATATTTACATAGTCTCAAAGTGTCTCCCCCACATGATATATTTTTTTACAAAGAGTAAGATAGGAACCTTACAGTGGAGCTACCTGGCAGACACTACCTTAACCAGTGGTGGAAGCTGACGTTACTGGAAACGGCACTAAGCTGCAGCATGTGCCACTTGATGCTATGCCTGAGGACTCAGCATCACTGCTACAGTATTCCAGCCAAAAGGCATAACCCGAGTCTAATTATGAGGAAGCATTGAAAAACCCAAATTAAGGACTGTTCTCCAAAATAACTAGCCTGTATTCTTCAAAAATATCAATATCATAAAATACAAAACAAAAAAAGTGAAAAGCTGTTATGTATTAAAGAGACTAAAGAGACACGAATAACCAGACTGTATTCTTCAAAAATGTCGATATCATAAAAAAACTTTTAGAAGAGTCAGTGACTATAGATTAAAGAGACTAAAGAGACGTGATCACTGAATGCAGCACATGATCTTGGATTTTGATGATTTCCTGCGGTTTTGTAAGAAAATTTCTTGTTTTCTGAAAAAACACACTGGGTTATTTAGGAATACATTTTTCTTTAAATCACTCTTTTTAAAAAAGGATATGAAAAGGAAAGAGAAAGCTAAAGAAAATGGAATAAGATGTTCACTTTTGAGAAATCTAGAAGAATCTCTAGTAATTCTTTTATTCTATTCTTGAAATTTTTATGTAGATATGAAGTTTTGTCAAAATATAAGCAAAAAGAATTTTAAAAGTGTAAAGTATGATTACTGATGTCTCATTATCTATTATGTTTTAATTGTCATAATAACAAACATGTATATAGCACTTACTCTTGCCAGGCACTGTTCTAAGCCGTGTGTGTGTTCAGTTCATCTTTATCCTCTGAGCTAGGTGATATTTTATTACCCTTTCAGACCAGGACATTGAAGGAAGGTGAAGTTAAATAATTCATTTGTAGTTACATGCTAGTAAATGATAGCGTTGGGATATGAATTCCTAGGAATTCTGGTGTAGAGTTCATATAAGGATGAAGTGAACCTGACAGACCTCTTACCTCAAAACTCATGAATTCCACCTGGAATCCCTCTTTGGAAGTTTCTACTTGGAGTTTGCATTAGTCCTTTCCTTCTAGAGAACGCATTACCCTGAAACTTGGTGGCTCAAAGTAGCAGACACTTAATCTCTCACAGTTTCTTTCAGTTAGGAATCTGGGCACAGCTCAGCTGGGTGCCTCTCATTCAGGACGTCTCAAGAGGTTGCCATGAGGCTGTTGGCCGGGGCTGTGCTCTCACCTGAAAGCTCAGTTGGGGGGTATTTGCTTCCAAGCTCACTCATTGGGTTGTTGGCATGTCTGGGTCCCTCACTATCTGGGCTTCCCACAGACTGCCTGGTGACATGGAAGCCGGATTCCCCCAGAGTAAGCAAAGCAGGAAGAAGGAATGGAGGTTATTTCATATGTGTGTGTGTGTGTGTGTGTGTGTGTGTGTGTTTACATATATATATGTAAAATGAAGGAGAATGCATGCCCAAGACAGAAACCATAATTCTTCTTATAATTGAATCTCATAAGTGACATCCCTTCTGCTTTATATTATTCATTAGAAACAAATAAAACCAAAAGGAGATTACTTGGGCATAAATACCAGGTGATGTGGATCACTGGGGACCATTTTAGAGGCTGCCTACCACAGAGTTTATGTATTGGTCGTGTACATGTTTTTATTTTGTTTTGCCTGTTTTCATGGGGCATTATGATCTCTGGAGAGAAGCCAGTTTTTGAACACAGGGATATGGAATGGTAACTTTCTAGGAGACAGCTTTGCTTTGTCCTGGCAAAGAGCACAAATTGGCCTCATAGTACCTCTTCCCATCCAGTACTATTAGCCCTCTAGGTACTGGACATTACTCCCACCTACCATCAGGTGACCGGCTGTGACTTTGGCCACCCCCAGAGAGTGCCGGTTCCCTTCCTGCTCATCAAGTCCACGTCTTCATCAGCATGTCTGTGCTGTATTAGTGGCCCCCCGAGGGATGAGAATGTGTCATTTTTGCTAAATCTGTTACTTCCCACCTAGCATAACCCTGAGCCAGAGACTGGATGAAAAGAGCCCTAGCTAATTCTCTAGGAGAGCTCGCTTGGTTTGGGGCCACAGCAGAGAGTCTGACATGTGGCCAAGTCGTTTGCACACTTGGTTGGTTCTGTCAGACAGGCTATTATACCTATGTACTTGTAATAGAGACCAGATTTCGAACCTGATAACTTCCCAGGATTACAAACAGTCTTTTCCCCTTAGTTGGAACAATCCTTTTGCAGGGCAATACCTTTGTGAAAGCAACTCAGACAACAGTTTATAAAACAAGACACCATTTTCTCCCAGTTATTTCTCTTGTCATTCATATGATACATTTCCTCTTTCTCCGCCTGCCCCGCCCTGCACCGCCCCCATTCTGACTGTTGAAGTTATTCTTTTGGAATAGGCATGATTTGTGGGAGAGGAGACACAGAAAAGCACAAATAAGAAAATAACCATCTCATTTAATTCCATCACCCAGGGGATAAACCAAGTTAACAGGTTGTTGTGACTTCCCTCTAGTCTTTTTTTTTTTTTTTGATGTACATATGCTTTTATGAAGAAATAAAACTAGAAGCATATTATGCAGCCTCTCATTTTTCTACTTACTATTTCGTAAATGTTGGACACAGCTGCTTAGCACTGCCCTGTGAGCACGTAGTTAGTTTAACATGCCCCTCGCTGAGGGTGTTTAGTTTGTTTCTAAGTTTTTGCCCTTGAAAAATAATGCTACCATGAATATACTTGGGCTAAATTATTGTAGACATTTCTGATGATTTTCTTCAGATAAAGTCTGGATGAGGAGAATTGTTATGGACTCTGAGAGCAGCAAGGAAGCTCTGGAAAGGGAATTGGCTGCAGGAAGTGGACATGAGGTCAGGGCCACACTGGGAGACCGTGGACAGTGCAGTTGGAGGTTCAATATGTGGCCTCCCTTCATTCCAACACTAGCTCTTCGATTTCAGCAAAGTCATCAGCTTCTGAACCTCAGTTTCATGACCTGTATAATAAGGTTAACGATCGTATGTCAGAACATGCGTCCAAGGGCTTTTACCAAAAACATCCCTTAAAAAAGAAGTCATGTACAAATCCTGGAATCCTTGTAAAGTGTTAGATTTCAGGATACTGTCTCATTTACTTAACACAAAAAGCATGGCATCGTTTAAAGACAATACGTTGGCCTGAAATGACTTCGATCAGTACTTGTTTGGAATGCTTACAGAGCATTACAGAGGGTGCCTGACAGACTCAGTGAACAGAAAAGACGAAAATGAATGGAACACAGACTTAGCAATTATTTTTGAGAATACTACCTCATAAATGCAGATATTGGAGGCCACTACAAACAAGCCTTCTGAAGATTCCTTTAAAAGGCAATAAAATGAACATGGTTACATTGTGGAGCTCATAAATATATACCTATAGTTTGAATAAATAAAACACCTGTCCTAATGTTATATTCATGGGTATTCATGTCTTGGGATAAAATTTCCAGTGACGGTGTGCTCTATCTCAAACAACTGAGATAGAAATGGAGATCATGTCTTAGAAAAATTGAATTGAATGACTCAGAATTGGCTCTAGAGATAATGAACACATTGGTGAATAAAATTATGTCATGATAGGTAAGACTGGAAAAGGTAGTATTTCTACAACAATGTATTATTTAAATAGTATGTGGTTTAAATATGGATGTGCAGCTGAATTAATAAGTTAAATTTCATAAGTCATATTTGCTTTAGCTGCAGTCCTAAGAGTTTACATAATTAACTGGAGGAAAAAAAGTGGTGTTGGGTGAATCTTCTCATTAGATAAGGTGGGTGTCCTGATATCTGGGCGAATATATTAGTTATCTAACACACAGCATTGTGTGAGAATAAACACGTGATGTTTACAATGTGCTGAGCCCTCTGCCTAGCACATAGCAAGTGCTCAGTGCCAGCTCAGGCCAGGTGGGTGGTTAGAACTCCAAATCAGTACCTCTTGGGGTGCTGGGGATGGAGGGCAGCGGGAGGGTTTTAGGACAGAGGGAACAGAAGGCACACTTTGCTTGTTTTAGCATTTGGCTTAGACTAAGGTTTGGCCATGTGCTGTTGCCTGTTTCCAAAAGAAAAAAAAATTTTCTAACTCATGAAAGTGCTGTTTTGGGTGAGGGTTCTGCAGTTTTCTGACTTGTACAAGGCTCGCAAGCATTGTAAAAATTACAGCTAAGATATTCTGTTCTCTCACAGCAAACACAAGCACGGTGTGGGGCCTGGGCTCCAGGGTAAGGCTGAGACTTTAACATCCAGAGCTGGTCCTATGCTCCAGGAGGCCTTCTACTCCCTCTCATTATCTTAATTCCGACCTCCCTAAATGGGGCTGATTTCCCAAGGCATTTTGAAGGGAAGAGACTAAATGTGTCTTTCCTACCAGCTTCCTCGGCCAGGTTGTGACATATGGATCCTTGGGCCACTCTCCAGGAAACTGACTATGGAATGGGAGAGCCAGAGAGGGGAGGAGAGGGAGGGAGAGAGCGTGAGGGGGAGAGAGAGTGTGCTATCTGCATGTTAAGCTAGCTAGTTTAGCAGGAAAAGGAAATGGCAAGAATTTTAATGGGATCTTATTTCTTTTGACAGGCACTATGAGCTGAATTTTCAATTTGCCTTTGCTCTGGGCACTGGGTAAATGTCTATATCCCAGGGCCTGAGACCTGAATTCAGTCCTCAGGTGCCAGTGCTTAGCGGTGGGGACATTTGGGAGATAACGTCTTTCTGAAGCTCTCTCTAGTCGTGTA
>NW_006431956.1:6718098-6734819 GCF_000325575.1 Pteropus alecto | reverse complement strand
CCACTGGAGATGGCCATCCAGTGGTCTCTTTGGGTCACTAAACCCTTTGTAGTTACCAGTTTACACATGTGGATGCTGGAGATCAGCTGTGTATATTATACCCTAACTCATATTGGTGCACAAAGTGGACAGTTGCCATCATCATTAGTTTTTTTTTGGAAAAGCATCCTTTGAAGAAGGTCTCCAGGGCTTCACATGTGCCTAGAGGCTACCCTGTCTCTCCAGCTGTGCTGTATGTTTGTGACCACAGCTTCCTCTCTTCCCAGGCCCTGTACCTGGACACCCTCTTCCCATCTTGCCACCCACTCTCTCCCGCTTGAAGAGCAAACTTTCTTCTCCTACAGGTGTTTGTTCCCTCACTGCCACCATATTTTCTCCTTGATTTCTCCTGAGGGTCCTCACCTCCCTCTTCTTCCATACGTCCTTTGGGAATGGGGTTAAATATTTTTGCCTAGTGGACTTGGTGTTTTGTCAAAACAACTTAATTACTGATAGTCGGTAGGTTAAAGGTTGTGTGTGTGTGTGTGTGTGTGTCCTTAGTCCTTTTTGAACCAGCAGTTCTTAGGCCTGTGTGGGACTCAGAAAGTACTTTCTTGATACTAGTAACATTAATGTTTGTGTCCAGCTATGACGTACAGTTTTATTCTTGATAAATTGCCTTTGCTTTCATTTTTTTTCTGTAATATTCCTAAATTGAAGACCTAGATCTTTAATTAGACCTGAGAAAACTTGAGTGACCAAATGCTGGCCAACAGTTTCCTTAGAAGATTACTACGAAGCCTGGGACTGCATCTGTCTTTGGGGAAGAAGAGGCAGGTCTGGGGGAGCCCCTGCGAGAGCCCTCAAAGCCTCCCTTTGTGTCATTTCACGAGAGGATTACAGCAAAGGCCGGCGAGGGTCGGGGGTCGTCTGTTGCGGCGGTGCTGCTCTGTCTTCTCTAGGTCTTATGGCAAAGCCGGCTTTGTTCGTCCAGCATCGACATCTATTGCGGGCTCTCAGAGTTGCTCTGGCCCCTGGCAGTCAGTGAGGGCTGGTAGTAGCTTGCTGGGGATGCTGCACAAAGCACTGAAGCTTGGGGGTCTCGAACAGGAGTGATTTATGTTCTGACAGTTCTGGCTGCCAGAAGTGTGAGTTCAGGGTGTGGGCGGGGTTGGTGTCTGTGCTTCTCGTTGGTTGTCTTCGCCTTGTGTCTCATGTGGGCGGGGTTGGTGTCTGCGGCTTCTCGTTGGTTGTCTCACGTGGCCTGCCCTCGTCTCCTCTTCCGTGAGGACACCAGTCACATTGGATTGCAGCCCACCTAAATGACCTCGTTTAACTTAATTCCTTCTGCAAAGACCCTGTCTCCAAATAGAGCCACGTTCTGAGGTGCTGGGGGGTGGGATTTCAGCACATGGAAGCGGGGACACAATTCGGCCCACAACTAGGCTCAAGCCGCTTCCAGAAAGCACTCTTCTCTCTTCGAATGCCACAAATACTGACTCTAAATGTTCCTCTAAATGTGTAAGAACCCATTTTTTGCACACATCAACCTTTTAGGGTAGATATTACTTTAGTCCCCATTTCGCACATGAAGAAGCAGGAGGAGATGCTGCCTGTGCCTCAGAGCTGGCAGTGGGCCCATGAACCAGAAGCTTGACTCCAGCCACATGCCGGTCCCCTGAGCCGACCCACCTCCCTTCCTCCACCTACCACCCTCCCCCACCATCACTCATCCTGACCCCAAGAAAGGCTCATGACTTCACTTCTTCCTCAGGTCCCAAGCTAGACTCTGGCTGTGCAACGTCTCTGGCTCAGCTCTTCACGAGATGGGAATGAGCATGAGGCGTCAGGACTGCCCTCATTTCACACTTCGGGTCCCAGGACATTGAGCCTTTTGTGCACGATTCTGTATTCAAGAGCTCAGAGAGTCTCTGCCTATCAAAGAACAATGCTCTTCCAGAAAGACGGTGCTTATGTAGACCCTAATAAAGGGAGGGGAAGAAGTCATCTTTTTTCTCTTGAGGAGGAAAGACATTACAGCCATTTGGAGGTGACCAAAATGACTCATCATGGTTCTTATGGTCAAATGAGACATGCATAGTAAAGGCCACACTCTATCACAGTGGAAAGAGAACAATTTTGGAGTTTTAATCATAAATGCTGCCTTACTGGGTGTGATGTTTTGGCTTCAATTGCTTCATCTGAAAGATAGATATGTAATATCTCATTGCAGCGTCATTGTAGGATTGCAGATTATATATGTAAGGTACCCAGTTCACTATCTAGGTCGTTCATTTGTTTTTTAGCAAAAATAAGCTAACCTCAATAAACTATAGGGACAAATGACCCACAATTTTAGTGGTTTATCACTACAAATATTTGCATCTCATATAGTATGTCTACCCATGATTCTTCCCTCTGATAAGAACGTTTCCGGTCCCCAGCGATCTCTGAAGAATCTTGTAGAAGTAATTAAATGCTTCAGTTTGGAAGTGACACATGTTGCTTCTGCTTAAAGCTTATTAGCCGGACCTAGTCCCAGGGCTCCACCTAACCAAGATGCATGAGGGCGTGACGCGCAAACCTTCCAGGGCCTGCAAGGTGGGGCCAGGAGTAGCCAGGAAAAAGCAGTGTTGACAAGTCGCTGGCTTAGAATAAGTGGTAAAGGCACCGGATTTCTCATGATTCGTTCTGCCTTTTCTGAAAGGGAGTGTATTCCGTTCCATTTGCTCTCTTTCCTGCAAGACTTAATCAATCATAATTTAAGTGGACTGATTGATTTAGCCGTATGTCCTCTTGCCCCCTGACCCTTGGGGAAAATTATCTATGACTATCCCAGAGTCAATTATTATTCTCGGAGCCGTTGTGATGGAGCTGTGTACATTCGGTTATAAAAAGAAGGCATTTCGACGACACTGAAAGCAGGTTTTGTGTATGTGCGACGTCATGTGAGTGTCAAGTGTCTCAGACAGAGAATGAAACTCGGAGACGGTGGTTTTTGTTTGAGACATACGGCTGAGGGCCGCACCGTTCTTTAGCACTGACCCGAATGTCCTTAGATTGCAGTCCCTGTGCCAACTTCTCCCTTTTTCTTTTTTAAAAGTTGAGGTAAAATACTCATAACACAAAACTCACCGTTTTTAAAAGTTTAGCTCCGTGTCGTTAAATACACTCAAATTCTTGTGCAACCGTCACCACCATCCACCTCCAGAATTTCTGCCTCTTCCCAAACTGAATCTCCCTGCCCGTTACGGTAACTCCCCAATCCCCACCCACCCACTCCGCAGCCCCTGGCAACCACATTCTACGAATTTGACTACTCTTGGTACCTCACACAGTTGGAATCATACGGTATTTGTCCTTTTGTGACAGGCTTATTTCACCTGGCATAATGTCTTCTAGGTTCACCCATCTCGTAGCATGTGTCAGAATTTCCTTCCCTTTTAAGACTAAATAATATTCCATTGTGTGTATAGATCATATTTGGTTTATTCATTCATCCATCAATGGATACTTGACTGTTGTGAATAATAACTGCTTCGAACATGGGTGTGTAGATATTCAAGTCCTTGCTTTCAATACTTTTGGGTGTCTATCCAAAAGTGGAATTACTGGAGCTTATGGTAATTCTATTTAAAATTTTTGAGGAACTGGCCTATATTTTTTTTTTTCCATAGCAACTGCACCATTTTACATTTCCACCAGCCATGTCTCTTTTATTCTTTATGCCCTGGCTGACCTCCCCATGAAGAGTTCTGGAGTATCAGTTGTTTCTTTTACATGATTGTACAAAGGACGGGGCCCCTGTTGCATCCCATCTATCATGAGTTTCCTTGGCATTTATTGCCTCCTTATCCTTATTTTACTTTGTAATTTTGTTCAGAGGTCATGTGCTAGAGGCATAGGTTATATTTTAAATCCTCACAAAGAGCCTGTGAATGTGGAAGTTATCCTTAGTATGCCCTTATTGGACTTTGTCATTTTTTTTTATTACTGTTAATATACTACCTATACCTATGGGCTCTCTATCACTGAATTCCTTCAACATCCTTAGTAACGACATGTAAGAAATATCTGCAAAACCTAATATAGAAATGCAGCCCCTTAGAGATATGTGGGAATAAAGTTAATTTGAGGAATGTGTTTGGTGTTTAGTTAGTGTCTGACTTCTAGGTGGACTAGAAGTATTTGACTATATGCTGCTACACTGAGATAAAAACGCACTTGGGGAATATAGCTTAATTTGTGGATGTCCCCTTCCCCTTGTCCACTCTCCAAGACTCCAGATGGTAATAAACATCCCATCAATGGAGCTGTCCCTGTTTTTCTCAAAATAATCTATCTTCTTCCACTTTTGAAATGGTGAGTTTTTTTTCCACATCTCTTAGTTCTCAAACCTGAGGGAGTTTTAATTTCCTAACAATGTGAGTCTAGCCTGTGAGGAAAGATACAAATGCTTAAGGAATAATAGAAACAAGTTCTCCCACAGTGTTATACTCTCCACCAGCATTGTCTTAGCAAAGATAAGTCCCCTCCTACCTGTGTGCATAGCATTCTAAGAAAAGCAGCTCAGTGGTGACCCAAGCTTAGGGTCACCTAGCTCTTCCTAGATCATGCCGAAAATCCCTACATGGGTGGTCTTGGAGTCCTCAGGAAGCCATCCTCCCGTCCTTCCAGGCAAAGATGCACATGAAAGTGACAGTTCTTCTGTTCTTTAACTTTATCTTATTTTTGCCATCTCTATTCCCGTTTAATTTTGTTAGCTTTTTTTTTTTAAGGGGAAAAAAAATCCCCTCTAACACTCTGTAGAAGGGAATTAGAATCACTGTGAAAATTCCATGATAGCTAATAAAGTAATTTGAAAGTAAATTACATAAACTCTGAACATAAGTGTTTGAACTCATGGGTGTCTTACAAACCACTGCAATTTTTCATATTTGTGTTCTTTAAGAATAGAAGACTTTTAAAAACAAGAATTAAAAATAAACTCATAATCGAAATTTCTTTTATGCTAAATAGGAACCTTAATTATTGTTAAATAATCAGCCTCACCTAAATACAAGGTTATCCTCAAAATGCTGACAATAGCAAAAAGATTCTAGTAGCTGTTTCAAATAACAGGTTCCCGTAGTTATAACTGCTTCACTATCGAGTAATTTAACATAAAGAGCTCACATCAAAGTCGAACTTGTTTGATATACATTCTTTTTCCTCCGAATGGAAACTGACTATTTTATAAATATGGCGACATGAAATTAAATTTTACATTAGCTGGCTATTTTATTATAGGCTATTTTAAATATATACCTTGGAAGCACTGCATTCTGGTGGGAGATATTCTGCTCTCATTAAATCAGCAGAAACCTAGGTAGACTGAATTAATAGCTAACAGAACTGGGGTAACTGCCTCTTCATTTGCAAAATGCTGAGCCATTAAGAGGATCAATCAGTAGGGGGTGGTGTAATCCACAAACACACACATTTTAAGCTTGGCTCTGTTGATGCATCTGAATGCAAAATTGCGCAGGTTTTTTTTTCTTTTTTTTTTTTTGAAGTACATTAAAAGGAAAAATATCCCAGCAGGAGCTTAATAAAATACTTTTTTCCCTCCTCTTTTTACTTTTTATTTTTATACCAGGCTTCATAATTTGGAAACCATTTGAAGTCAGTGTTCTGAATATTAAGCAGGGAAGGGAATGAGGCCAAGCTGTTACCTTGTCGTGACCACCAGATAGGAATCCTTCCCCACTGCCCTTGTGGAAGGTGTGGTATGCCCCAAATGACCCTTTCGATCTTGTTAAATGGGCAAATTTACTAATAGTAGTTAAACCTTATGCAAGTGGGGGGTGGGGCAGAGTGTGTGTGTGTGGGGGGGTGGGGTCGGTATAACTGATGTGGTTTTGTGAGTGGGTCCCAATCTCCAGGGCATAAACTTGAACCTCCATTAGGAGACCAAAGCTGTCTTGTTGCACTGAATTAAGCTAAACATGCTAGTGTTGCCCCTAACAACCGTTGCTAGGCGACCTTTGCCAGCATGTGGAGGGGTGGGAATCACTGCAGATCATGGCACTATTTATCATCGTACACCAGCAGTCTGGTTTAGAGAAAGG
Organism: Pteropus alecto; assembly: GCF_000325575.1. Classification (NCBI taxonomy): domain Eukaryota; kingdom Metazoa; phylum Chordata; class Mammalia; order Chiroptera; family Pteropodidae; genus Pteropus; species Pteropus alecto. The sequence continues at coordinate 6,728,730 of NW_006431956.1, read as the reverse complement.
CCTGACGCAGACATCGAGTGTGCCACATAATGAAATGTCATGCACATGCTAGGAGAGAAGAGCATTCAAGGAAGGCCTGGGAAATCGGAAGCGGCCGTCATGCAAGGAACACCCAAGTGGGTGTTCCTGCCTGCGTGATTTCTGACCGAAGCTTCTAACATGGTGTTTCAGTTGTATGACAACATTAGATTGACCACGTGGCCGTCCTGCCTCTTTTAGGGGAGACTTGGAAGGGAAGAGAAGGTACAGGGGGTGAGAAATAATGATGGTGTCATTGTTCTATCTTGTCTTGGGGTAGTAACAGTCAACGTCATCCCGTATATTATCAATGTACAGCCCAAAGGAGCACATTCTTAGAGCTTGATTGACATGACTTGAATACATGACTTGATTGACAGATCACCGACTATCTCATGATGTAATTCACTTTCTGAGGTGCAAAAGGCCCTATGAAGACGCGTTGCTCTTTTAAAGGTGTTACATTTATTCCAGCACAAAATGTCACCACAGTTCATTGAACAGATGAACTCAATGTAATCAGAACCCAAGTGGGTGTTCCCAAAAATCACACCACTCTGAGTTGAGCAAATGCTTGGAGCAGCACATTTTCTTTTTTTCTCCTATTCTCCATCTACTTGGCCAATCTGTGCAGTCTCAGCGGTTGGGCTGGGACTCATGTGGTTTGAGTAGTCACGTTGTGGATCAATAGGATCCTGCCTGACCACGCTCTGCCTTTACCAGTTTTAAAGGAACGATTCTCAGCAAGACATTTTGTTTTTTTTTTACCAATTAAAAAGCTATTTTTAATTAGAGCAAATTAAGGCGGTTCATAGATATATTAATCCCTGTAGGGTTACACAACCTAAACAACACCCCTGCCATCCCTGCCTCATACGTCTCAACCCTCAAATGATCCGGCTACGTTACCACAAAGGAAAAGAAAAGAAAGCATATCCCAGAAATTTTTCTATGAATGTGCCAGATAATTAAAATGACAGTAGCTTCAGGGTGAAACATCCTACCTGCCTTCCTGTGTTCTCAATATTAGAATTACATTTAGAAGAGGCTTTAGTGGGTCCCCAGGAGGGAAGAGTAGAAATAAATCAATGGGCGGAAAAAAGTGCATCTTGTTTTAAAAAGAAAGGGGAAAGAAACATATTTACAAGGTCCTCTGGAGAAGTGATAGGTCAAAATATGTTATTATTTCTCTAAGGAAGAAATAATGCTCTGACTTCTGGATAGAATGTCAGGGCCTTAGCTCTAGGATCAGGCCTGGACTCGTTTATTGTCACCACTGTTTACTGCTGATTCACTCTAGGCACGTTATTTAATCTAGATATGTGTCTATGTCTCCTCTAAATTTGCAATAATAATTTCATGTTTCACATATGTGATATATAATTACAAGATTAGATGACACATAGTATACAAAGTGCTTAGTACAGTGCCTGGCACATGGCAAGCTTGCAACAGATGTTAGGTTAGTTGATGCCGATTTTTACTGTAAATCGCTGGGAAAGAAGAAGTTCATTGGCAGAACTTCGGAAGGAACAGTGGGTTATTTGAATGCAGCCTGCCTCTCCCATTAGAGACACTGAGCTGAAAAGGCAGGTTGGAAGGGTCCTGTGAGTGGCACAGACCTACTGTAGAATCCTAGGAGGACACACATGGAGAAGAAGGTGAATGTGACCTGAATAGGTGAAACAAGGCCACAAATGCCTTGCCACTCAAAGAAGCTGTCAGAGAAGGGGGACCTTCACCGGTAACCTTAACAGCCTCACCGTGTCGATGCTCACAGACCCAGAGTAAATATCAGATTCCCAGAAGGGACTTTCTGTGGTCAATATAATGAACAGAGTCTGCCCAGCACTTCATAGCTCCTTACATTCTCCTGTTTGATCCTAGCAACAATCCTATGGCATAAACAGACCTGGGTCTCTTATTTTCTTTTCTATCTCCAGAGGAAAAATGGATGCTCACAGTCTGTGACTTCTGATTAAATGAGTCGGCCTGGGAAGCATAAGGCCTGGGACCTAGTATGTCTTCTGTCCCTGCATCCCACTTCTTGGAGTCTTGACTTACTGTGACAATGCTTTCTTGGGCCTGTGTCACGTCCTTGTGTCCTATTTGGCTTCAGGGCAGCTACAAGGACAGAACCTACGCGTGGGCAGGAACTCACCTCAAGCACAGAACCTTGGTTTCTCTCTGTTTGCTCCTCCAGGATTTCCTGAGAAGCTTCCTGACCTTGAAGTAGGAAAGTTAACACCCTTGGAAGCGACACTCAACCAGTGGATAAATGCCCCAACTTCCACTCTCTACTGGGATAATTTGGGGGGACATTCTACGAGGCTTTTTAGAGGGTCCCACATGAGACTGAGCTCCTTTGCCATAGCAGTAGTCAGCCTTTTTGACTCTTCTGTTCACACACCTGCCCTCTCACTGCTAATTCTTGGGATTTCCTCTCAAACTGCTCACGCTCTGCATTCTGGGAAACCCAAACCAACCCAGTTTTGCAAACCTCCAACAAAGAAGCTCTCAAACCAGCATTAAGCTTCTGTAATCAGGAAGGATAAAAGTCATATCATTAAGCAAGTGCCAGTTTAATATTTAAAGCTGCTTATTTTGTATATTTTGGAAAACTGAAAAAAAAAAAATTCAACAGGGCACAAGGAAGACTTGCTTTTCCCTTGAGTTGTTGAATGGTTTTGTCTTCTGTGGATCCAGGAGGTCTGTGTCCTCGTGGATTTTCTGTCCCTTGACTGTCCTGCCCAAACGCAGGATGTGTTGGAGTATTGGAGTGCTCCTCAGGGCCTCCTGTTTCCACACAGTCTAGTCTTTTTGCTGGATTCATGCAGAACTATAACAGATCTTCACTCCCCCTACCCTGGGACATCCCACCACAGAGCTCTGTGTGAAAAACCAGCAGGGGCTGGGGCGAGGTCAGCAAGGTTCCGGCTTGACCCCCAGCTGGGCTCCCCATCAGAGGGCTGTGCTGGAGATGTAGGGTTAGAATTGCAGGTTTTGGTTCAGGCTCTTTTCTGCCAACTGTGTGGACATGAGCAAGCTCCTGAAGCCCTCTGGGTCCCCGGCCTCCATTTGTGAAAAAGGAGCTAACATAACAAAGATGTATGTGCAGATAGCCAGTGGGGTTGTTCTAAGCCCAAATATGGAGATATGTGTGAAAGCATTCAGAAAACCAAAGGAATGAAACGAGTGTTAGCTATTAGTGTTTAGGAGGTGGGGGAGGGGAGATGGGAGAAGGAGGGAAGAAGAAAAATGACAAGAATGCTGCTTATTTAGTTCCAGACCCTAAGGCTGTGGCTTCCTCTGCCTGACCACTCCGGTCTCCCATCCATTTCCAGCCCCCTTTTGCCTGGACCACAATGTTCTTCCTTGGGTCTCAGCCTAAAGGTCACTTCCTCCAGGAAGCCTGCTCTGACCACTCCTTTGCTAATTCTCTGACAGATGCCCCTTTACTCTCGGGCCACCCTGAACTTGACACTCAGAGCCCTTCCTTCATTGCCTGTGTTTGTCTGCATTCTCTACAGCACCAGGACCACAGCAGCTCAGTGCCTAACCCAGTGCTTGGCACACAGCGTGCTCAAAATAGGGGACAAATGACTAAGATGAGAATGGACATGTTTCTTTAATCACATCGTAGTTGAGATTTAGGAGACCCAGTAGAGTCAGCCTGAGTCATCTTAACCTCATCAGTAATTAAATACTGTAGTTATCAAAACACCGGGAAGCCAAAACCATCAGGGGGAAATAGTTTCCTGGTGGAGGAACAAATCATTTATTCGTGAGCATTAGGGTTGCTTTACTCAAGTTCAGAATGAGGGGCTCCAGCTTTTCTTGAAGGGGTGAGGAAGCCCTAAACTCTGCACTCCTGGGAGGTTTGCTCTGTTGTGTAAATGCTGCCTATTGACAACCTGTCAGTATGCAAAACAAATGCCATCAACAGCTTATCTTATCCATGTGCTATGCAGTAAATGTTAAAAAAAAATAAGTTCCCATTGCATCTGATTTCTCTTAGTGGAAGGGATATTTTTCTTTAGTGAGTGCTGAAGGCACAGTATTATGATAATGAGACCTGGAATCTTGGGAAATTTCAGCATGTGCGATGTAGTATGCACCTTTTAAAAAGACCTTACAATTTCAATTTGCTAATATTGCTCCTCTGCACTTAGTGTCTAAATCATTTTTCAGATTTGCTTTAGGGCAAATCACATTAGGTGCAGTTACAGCCCAGGAGCCAATCACTGCAGTGATTCAACACGCATGTATGTTTCCTTGTAACTTTCATGTTTGTATGAAATACCTTTGTGTAATAAGTATAACTACTCCTCATGGTGCAGTGATAGCTATTGATCTTTCCTGCCCAGTTAAGTTACAAATGATATGAAAGGTGTGAGGTGAGTCATTGATGCATTTGATGTCAAAATTGTAATCAATGGATACCACTAAACCCTGTCCACTGCAGCACAATACACAATAGCCACAATTCGGAAACAATCTAAATGTCCATCTGAGAATGAATGGATAAAAATGCAATATATAGACACCCCATGGAATATTATTCAGCTTTAAAAAGGAAGAAAATCCTGCAATGTACAATATATGGATCAACCTTGAGGACATGACGTTAAGTGAAATCAGCCAGTCACAGAAAGGCAGATACTACATGAATCCACTTAAGTAAGGTGTTTAAATGTGTCAGATTCAGAGAGTGGAATTGGTGGTTGCCAGGTGACAGGGGGAGAGAGAACTGGGGTTTACCAGTCCACAGGTGTGCTTCCAGTCAAGCAAGATGAAACAGCCCTGGAGCTCTGTTGAACAACATTGTACCCACAGTCAACAATCCTGGACATTTCATAATTTAAGAAGAGAGCAGATCTCTTATGAAGTGTTCTTACCACAATGAAATAACATTCAAAGACAAACAAAACCAAAACCCCACCTCCTAGGGGCTCCAAATCCTAGGTGTTTTGGTAATAGTTGGGATTTGTAATTTCCCGTGGTCATTCTTTATTTTCCTCACCAAGGCAGGAAAGCAGGTTGAGAAGAGTAAGGACATCCACCCAGCATCTCTGTATTGGTGTCAGATGCCTGCCAAACGTCAGTCAAAGTGGAGATTATGCACACAGCTGGATGTGAGTGTCCAGCTTGGGGGAGAGGTCTGGGTGGAGAGAAACACCTGGGCAACATCAGCATGCCCATGCCACTCAGAGCCTGGGCTGGCGCGGTCCTTGAGGGAGTGAGTGTCGCTGGTGAAGGAAGGAAGCTCAGCCAGGCACCGCAACATCCAGAGGTGAGCCAGGCACCTCCAGAGGTGAGCCAGGTGCCCTGGTGCATCCTGTCCACCTTGACAGTTCTGTTGGGGTGTTCTTCCTGGGAAGAGAAGCTCCCTTACAGGTGTACGAATGGGGCGAGGCTGAGGAATGGAACGGCACCGAGGAAAAGCTATTTTATTTTGAGGGTATTTCTTTTTCTTTCTTTTCTTTTCTTTGCTTTTTTCTTTTCTTTGCTTTTCTTCCCCCCTCCCCGCCTTTTCACTGTTAGATCGAAGGCAAGTGCAGCAAGAACATCCTTTTAGAAAATCCTAAGTGATCTGAAAGAAAGACCCAGAGGCCCCATGAAGGACAGTCACACATGGGACTAGATGGGGTTTTTTTTCCTGTTTCACCCTTGCCCTGGCCCTGCTAAATGCTTGCTATGGGATTTGGGGAGATTCAGATGCTCTCTCTTTTGGCCTGTGTTGTTGCATCTTTAAATGTCAAAGGTTGGATTTCTGCATGACTCTTAGAGGGTCATGGCTGAATAGAGTTTGGAATAAGGGTAATGATCCATGCTTATTCTATACACTGCCAGCAACGTCATTCTAATTTTTCCCTTTGCCTACCCGATGGCAAAACCAGCCAATAGCCCTAAGGGCAGAAGCTATGCCGCTGTGCACTGGGCTTCTCTATTCATTTCTATGAACTCTGCAGCAACATGGCCATCTTAGGCTGACTGGAGAGTGGTTGATAGGAAGCTCGCCTACAGAACACGTGGCAGTGGCTGATTCTGTAATACACATGTTAACAGGCATGACAAAATGTTCAATAACCAAACCCCATTGAAGCAGTAGATGGGCAGCTGCTAACAGTGGTCTGAGAGATGTATTAGGGTACTTCCTGGCATTGCGGAGGCAGGTGTGAATGGGAGGATGGGGGTTGCCCAGAAAGGCCTCCCGCTGAAGCAGCATAGATCCAGAGCACATCACTGTAGTGAGCACAGCTACAGGTGGACTAATTGCTAACCACATGTATCTATGTGGTAGCCAATGAGAAAAAAGTAACCAGAGCTACAAAAGTACAGTTGATAAAGATAAATGATTTAAAGCCTGAGCTTGGAGCAAGTTTAGAGCAACGCTAAGAATTCTCTGTAATCATGGATCTCACATGAGACACTGAAGTGATTGATCTCACGCAGAGCCACGGGGGCTGGTAGTAGATATGAGACAATGAAGGTTGCAGAATTTGATCATCAATAGGGAGGATCTGAACACCCAACATTTCCCAAGCCCCTCTCGGCTAAAAGTTTCAGCCGTCTTAATAAAGAAGAGTTGGCCCTTAACATCAAGGCCATACTGTAGTTGTTAAATTCTGTTTCTAGAACAAGATCAGGTTCTTTTTGCTTGTAGTCCACATCTCACATTCACAGCCCAGAGTACACAGGACCTCCTTCGGCCCTGAATGTGCTTTCTGAATGCCCAGCGCCCGTGGGCTCCATCTGGAGCAATACTTCTGAACAGCTCTGTGTAAGGGCTGGCTACTGCCTAGGAGAAATTCCCTCATGCATATTTCACATCAATCCTGAGATTCCTCTGTAGGGCTCAGATGGCCAGAGAGGAGAGGAAGCTGCCGACAAGAATCTCATACTAACACAAAGGTACAACAGATCAGTCTCTGATGTTTTGATCAGTGGGATGGGCTGCCTAAGAACTGACAGACTTTTCAGGAGGTACTGACACAAGCCAAACCAGAAACAGGGTTACAGCAGTGGATTCAACCAGTGCTGAAATTTCCCCCTTCCCTGAAGTCTTAGTGAACAGATAACCAATATACTAGATGCTTATCTTCAGAGATGCTATGTCAAGAGATCAGACAAAAAAGATGAATTTCATCTATCTCCTCGCTGTCCTGAGCCCAGCGAGAGTACGGAGTGCTTCCTGCTTAGTCTCACGAGGGAACGCAGTAGCTTTCTGTGCCATCAGTGTAGGGTTTCTTCCTTTGACCTTCATATTGGCACAATAGCAAAGAAGAGATGTTCGAATTCTCAGCAATGGCAAACTGTTGCCTGTTTAGAATTTTTTCCCTATGTCACATTGATTTATCATCTCAGACTAACTTTTAAAATCATCTTTTCAGCCTTAAATGTTGAATTGAAACCTGAAATGGATTCTGATGATTATTTACAGATCTCCAAACTGCAAAAGCCCATCAACTGCCTGGCAGTGTGGGCTAATCGCAGTCGCCTCTGCCTCCCTATGCTATTCTTCTGTAGGAAAGCAAAGCCCACGCGTCTCTTTTGGCTCACCTGTTTCTATTCTTTTCTAGTCTGTTTCTATTCTTGTGGCTTTGCAAAGCTCTTACATCCTGTACTGAACTAGGGTCACAAAAGTGCCCAGGATGATTGTGTTTTGTGTGAGGGGAGTGCCGTGAGATTAGGAGGTTTTGAGGACATATATTTGTATGCCTCGGTCGAGGTAAAAACACATTATTATTCTATCCTATTATTCTGAGAATATTATCGATAAGAGTATCAATAGCCACTGTTTAATGAGTTCTCCCTCTCATTTCCCCAGTTACCTTTATAGCCACTTTTAATTCACAACGATTCTGCGAAATGTTATCCCCGTTTTACAAGTAAGGAAACTGAGTCAGAGGGATCAAGAAAATGGCAGAGGGACATGCCACGGTTGTGTGTCCGAACTGGCTGGGAACACAGATCTGTTTGACCAGAAAGTCTGCATTTTTTTTTCCCCCACTCAATCTGTACAACTAAAAATTATTGTATGCACTTAGGCGTGCCCATAATAGCTCTTATGAATAGCAATAATAACAGCCATGACGAAAACCAACAACTGCAATAATAACAACTCATGTTTACTGAGCACCTACCCGATGCCAGGACCTTTGTATTACCTTTGTACTCCTCACGATAATGTTCTGATTTATATACAATTTTTATTCCGATTCTACAAACAAGGAAACGAAGACCTAGCCTGGCTAAAGACACTTGCTCAGGGACACACATCTTGTAATTGACAGTTGAGCTTTACACCCCATTCTACAGTATCCAGATTCCAAGTTCTTCACCATTTCTCAGCAATGACAACAATGGGCAAAAGTGTCCCTAACTTAGGGTTTTGTTTTTTTTTTGTCCCAGGATGCCCGGGGTAAGAGAGTCTCAAATTTCTCATTTATGAAAGGAGCCACTGTAATGAACCTGCTGCAGGTTGGAAAGGAGAGGCACAGCCCTTGGCTCATGTTTTGTTCAGGAGTGTTTCCAGTCCTGTCGTCAGGAAGATGGGCAGTGACGATGTTCTCTGAGCAGTGGAGACCCGGAACCTCCCTGACAACTAGATCAGTCTCTCTCTGGAGGCAGGGCTGGAGTGAGGCAAATTGGATTTTCCAGTTCTCAAAGGGCAACGTTTACAGTTCACAGGGCAATTCAAGTTTCGATTTGGGGCAGAATGATCCCATGTGGAGAGGACAGGCTGGTTAGATTGTCTGAGCATTCAGTTCTGTTTCAATATGAGAGTCCTGGGGAATCAAAACTATGGTTTTATACAGAACCTGTTGACATTAAGTTGCTTGGTTTTTGAAATAAAAATGTGTGTGTGTGTGTGTGTGTGTGTGTGTGTGTGTGTATTCATGATAAACTATGACAGCCCTGTGTAATTGGCCTTAAGGAAAAAAAAAACAAGATATTCAAATTCATTTTACGAGGAAGTTTCTCTGGTTGCAAATTTCCATACCTGATTTTAGTTTTCAAAACGGCACCCCTTAAAGAAGGGCAATATTTTGAATAGCACAAATATAAGCGGAGGTGTAGACGTGTGACGTGTACGTGCGTGTACACGTACCCATATATCCACCCATGTAACCAACTTTCAGTTAACACGTTTAAACCCTGTGTTGAGGCTTATGCCAGCTTCACTTCGCTACCTCTATTAGAACCTGTTTTTCTGAATATACTTCTAAAATGTCAACTATGCTAATCAAAAGATGACATAATAATTGTGTCCTGGATATGAATCCAGTCTACCTTCTCATCACTAAAAATAGTTTGTTTTTATCATAAAAACATTTCCCCAACACGGGTGCTGGAGGAGGGTGACAGAGACGAGGACATCCACGTCAACAGAATCCCAGCGCTGCTTCTGTGAGGCTGTGGGGTGGATTTTTGTGCTTCTGTTACGCGGTGGTTCAGCTGATACTGTGGGAATGCTCAGCACTTGAAACTAAGTCACAAAGCAATCTCGGGAAATCTGATGTCATTCTAGAAAATCGACCTGCAACCCCTTCTTGCTTTTTTGTTTTTGAACTGAGGGCTTAATCATAATTTTTCTAAATATAAGAAATTAATTGAGTGTATTTCTCAATGACAAAAAAAAAAAGCAAAAATTAGCAATTTGTATTAATCTAAAACCTAATCTGCTCTAACACAGTTATTCCAGATACATGAATCACAAGTTGATTATAATTTATTGTTTCATTGTTTGCTTTCTGGCAAATGTCTGCATATTACAAACTGTAGCTACTATGACCCTCTTATTTCTAAACCCCATTTTCTCAAACAAACCACATTCTGCATTTGGGACCACAGCTATTTACTTTTTCCTAAGAAAGCAGTGTTAGGAAAATACTATTTTTGTCTATGAAATGAAACATTTGTAAACTGGCTTATGAGTTAGGGACCACATAATCAGTCATTGGAACCAGTGTGCTTACGAGAGTGAACAGGAGTGTCATTAATGATACCTGAACAATAGGCTTACACCAGTGGTTCCAATCAAATGGGAACATATGGTCGGTTACTCCACTTGTGTGAAAATATTGGCATTATATGCCGCCTGTGAGCACGTAACTAGAATTTGAATCCCCAGGCCATGAGTTTTCCAATTAAAACCACAGTCTTCCGACATTCTTGCCTCCTTCGAATCTAAATTGATTCGATTAAAGTTTGATTCGATTAAAATTTCTGGTTGGGAAGCTTTGGTAGAACAAACAGTAATGATTACTTTCAACAAATAAATGCCCAGCAATGCTCTTCAGTGCATAGTACGAGGCAGGAGCCTGTAGTAGGCAGTAGGGAGGCAACTGTGTGCCAAGTAGGTACTGTGCAACCCAACGTGCAGCTTATAGTCTCGTGGAGGAAGGAGATGAATACATGGACCATTTCAGTATTTTATGACAATCGAAGAAAGAATGTCATGAGAAAACAGAAAGATGACACTTCGCACAGACTCCATGTGAGAGGTGAAGGATGCGTCAGAGAAAGAAGTGAGAGAGAAGGGTTCTGGGCTGGGGGAGGAGCGTGTTCAAAGACCCGGGGATGAGAGAGAACTTGGCCTTTGGCGAA
>NW_006431956.1:6710302-6718075 GCF_000325575.1 Pteropus alecto | reverse complement strand
ACGCACAGCCCAGAGTGGGGTAGTGGCCTGACCATAGGTCCGGCTAAGTGGGCCCCAGCCTCGAAAGGCCTCAAAAACTATGATGAGGAATTTCGACTTCACACTCAGGGTAAGGAGGGCACCACTGAAGTGCTTGAGAGGCCATAGCAAGCTTTAGAGAAAGACCTTTCAGTCTACGTGTGCAGGACGGACTGTGGGCCTGGAGTGGGGGCGCACAGAAGGGCAGTCAGGAGGAAGGGAGGCTGGTGACAGTGATGGACAGAGAGTCGGGACACGGAATCAGCAGACCCATTGATGGCTTTGATGTGGGGCTGAGGGAGGGCAGAGAATTTAAGGATTTTCTTGTGAGTTGAATTGTGTTCCCCTGAAATTCATATGTTGAAATCCTAACCTCGAGTGTCCTTATAAAAAGAGGACATTTGGACACAGACATAGAAGACAGTGACCTACCACTAAGAACAGAGGCCTGGAACAGGGTCTTCCCTCAGCCTCCAGAAGGACCCAGCCCTGCTGATGCCTTCATCTCAGATTCAGAGCTCCCAACGTTATGAAATGAGAAATTCCTGTTGTTTACGCCACCGAGTTTGTGGCACTTTGTTAGAGCAGCCCCAGCAAACTAACACACAGAAGGCTCCTCTGGTTTTAAGCTTGAACACATGCAATTTTAAGCAGGAGCAGAAGGGCGCAAGTTTACTGAGGGGCATGGTGACAACTCAGTCTGACGTGCTGGCTTCAGCGTTCTTATCTCTGAGTCAAGAGGTCCAACTGGCCATCGGGTAGTCAGGGCTCAAGAGAGCCAGCTGGACTAAAGTTGCAGACTGAGGAGTCACCGCAGATAGACAGGAAGTGATGCCATGGGAGTGGACCGTGGGGTGAGTGTGCGGGAAAGAAAGCCCTGCTGTTACTTTGGTCCTGGCACCGTCTTCACATGTCACACAGATGAAAAGGCTCTGTTACGTGTTACTTTAGAACATTTGCTTGCAGGAATTAGCAAGAAGGGAGCATGTAGCAAGGTCGGGGTGTCAAGTGGAATGGCTGGCCACCCAGAGGCCAGTCTCAGCTACCCCTTGGGTTAAAGAATGGCCCCTTTGAGATGGTCCCAGAACAGACTCAAAGATTCTGACTCACACCCACAAAGCTTATAGAAGACAATCTCTAGAACCCACATACCAAATTATTAATTTATCGTATATAGAACTGGCACGTGGAACCGACACCTGTATCTGCCTAACCAGCCTCTTCTGTCACTTCTGGAGAGACACGGAGGGAAACATGATCAGAAGGTGCACATGGAACCAGAACAAGGGGTCGGTTTAATGATTTGAGTTGGAATTGACATCAGGCTCTGGTAGCTTATGCAGTGCTCCCCACAATCAAGGGGTGATTGCCAGGCAGACTGTATGTTTTTGCGTCCCCATCAGCCGTCAGCTGTCTGCCCTCTGCTCTGGACAGTGCTTGGGAGGCACTGCCAGCTTTCATCTGTGACTTTCCTTGCTCCCGTAGATGGTCCCCTCCATCTAGCGAAGACACAGTTTGTCCTTGGAATGCAAGCATCTTCAATCAGATTAAAGACTTGTCTTGCTGTCCCGGGACCCGTTCACTTACTCTGAAATAATTCTGTATCTCCCCGTTTTAATCCATTATGTGCTGATTTTAAAGTTTCATTTCCCTCGTTTCTACGTGCTTGGCCAGGAGGTAGGAAAGGGCATGGGGTTACTCACTGTAGCTCTCATTGCATTTTCTTAATTAGTTATAAATGCAATATGTTCAAAGCAATGATTTTGGTAGTGACTATTCCCGGCTACATGTTTTTCAGCAAATTTTTAAAAGACATTAATTCGTAAAATAATATTTTGTCTCATCTGGCTAGGAGTGCCCCCTCTTACTCTTCCTACTAATTCTAGCAAGAAGGCCAGGGTTCTGTAGAGTCGGGTGACTCTCACTTTGGGGACTCTTACTTTGAGAGCCTTTTATAATTCAGCTGACAGGGAGTGATGGGCAAGGCAGTGTGCATTTATTCAAGGTTTGCTATTTCGTTTCCTGAGACCTTTTGAATATTTTCCTTTTATTTTGAGGAGGTGACTAATGGTTTCCTCTGGGGCTGCTCTCCATCCGTTGCAAGTTAGATTTCCCGACGAAGGTGACAAACCGTCAGGCCTCTCTCCCCATAGCTTCAGGCCACTGAAATTAAATTAATCAAGTGTCTCCTCTTAACATAGCCTGTTATCAAAAGTCATAAGCTCTAAGGAGATAAACACGAGTCTCTTTTAAGCTTTCTCTTTCATCTCTTGCTGCTTCTGGATGTGTTGTGGGTGGGGTGCCAAATGGTGAACTGACACTTGGTATTTTATCCACGTAGGCTCGCTCACGAGACACTGGTGTGTTGGAGCTCTTCATAGGAAAAATATTTTAAAATTTAGTCGAGGTGCAATTTTCACAGTTGAAAACACTTCCCTGGTAAATGTATTAACTTGTCTTTTAATCGGCTGGACCTCAAATCTTTCTTCCTGGTCTGAGTAGGGGTGGAAGGCAAGGAAGAAAAACAAAGTGAAAGAAACACAGCTCTGCTCTCAAAGGGCCCCCATCTGGTGGAAGATGACACACAGGCCAGAAACAGGTGCATGGTGGCAGGTGTTCTGAGAGAGCCATAGGACATTGCAGGAGAATAGGGATGTGCAGACACACCTGCTTTGGGGAGCAGCTCTGCAGGTATGTTCACCTCATGTAGAAGCAAAGACCTCGATTCGTAAGATGCTCCTCAGAAACGGGTGTTTCTGTGGAGCTGGCTTTCTGCACACTGTGGAGGGGCATGGGTATGAAAGGGAGGAGCTGGTTCTTTCTGTCAGAGGGAGTAGAACAACGCAGTGAGATGGGTGGGACTTCTTCCCTGAGAGGAACGGTGGACAGTGACTGTCACCTCAGCACAATGCCAGTTTTTCACGGGGAGCGATTTGAGAAAACACAGGGCCAAGCCTCCTGCTACAAATGATGGGTTTTAGAGAGGAGTTCCTTAAAGTCCTTTCAGCTCGCCCTTAACCGGAATGAGTGCATGGGAAGGAGAGAGTGTCCGTGTCACGGGTGCCTGTGGGCTTAAGAGGAGAGCTCCATCACAGAGGCGAAGGGTTGCCAGGGGATCCCCTCCTAGTCATAACTGGCTCTGCCATGTATTGCATTTGGCTGTTTCTAACATTTCTCCAGGAACCCCAAAGAAATGCATCAGAGCCAACGGCACTGGGGTCTGCTGTCTTTCAGAGAGTGAGTCCCCCAGATATAATCATGGATTTGGTCTCCAGGTAAAGTTAAGGGGGAGCAGGAGGGCCTTTCTTTCTTCCCACCGTAGAGGAAGAAAGAAACGATACTGATGGGGAAAGGTGGTATGAGGCAGAGGGGTCTGCACTGACCTAGCTGAGCAATTGTGCCTGCTTCCCCCCAGAAGTGGGGACCATCGATGTCCCCGGAGGAAGAGGAAGTCACCAGGCCAATGGTTTTCACTAGTTCATTAATTTCAGAACCCTACTGTAAGCACTAGTAGCTAGCAGTGCCACCTGAAAGCATAAGAAAATGGTAAATAATATTTACCTTTTCAGGGTGCTTCTGTTCCAGTTGTTTCCTGGGGTTGCCCATTTCAATTCTGTGGTGGGGAGGGGGCAAGTAGCACAAGTTGGTGGAAGAGGTCCTGTGAGGAGAATCCCATTTCGAATGTCATTGTAAGAAGTAGCTTCTAATTTCTAAGTATCTCTTCCTGCTTTCGATTTAGAGCATCCATTGTTACGAATGGCTTAGCCTCTCTCTTTCTTCCTCCCTCCCTCTAATCGAATCCTGTTCTCACATCTTTTACTCTTCAGAGATGATTCTGATTATTGAGCTACTGGATCACCACCACGTGCCTTCTTCACGTGTGCACTGTGATGGGCATGAGCCGAGCTAGTATTTTGTATGCCAGGGAGAGCCCTGCCAAGCTCTGCTCATACTGCATTAATGAGATCTTTTGCTTAGTGAGGTTCACTAGGTTTGTTGAAAATTATTCTGCGCTGCCGGTAAAGAACCCAAACACACAGGAGTTTCAAATGATTTCACAGCTGATTTATATGCACAAAGAATAATTAGCATCATGTAATTTTCCTTGCTGGAATGATTTTCATTTAAATATCGAAAGATATGTCATTTAAAAATAATTTTATACTTCACTGATGAACTAAAATTGAGACATCGGACACATACAGCATGTGTGTTCCTGGGCAAGCAAACTGTCTTCTCCCTTAGGAAGGCAGGGACAGCAAAGCTCAGAGGAAGTAATCACCTACCTGGAAGAGAAGCAGCCATCTTTTTAAAGCCTATTTTCTAGGAAAGTAAACCTGAGCCTTGCCTCGTAGTAGCCAACAACACGGAGAAGTTCACACCCAAAATCACTGATGCGAAAACTCTACAAACTGAGAAATATAGACACAGTCAGAGTTTCCACTAATCTTTTTGAAAGCAATGGTTTTAGAGCTACAGCAAACTGACTTGGTTTTGAAGAAAGAAAGGTATTGAAATCCATCTCCCCAGATCACACCATCCAGGGCTGGCCCTGATCAGAGAGCCTGTCCTTGGTACCTGCCCACACACAGCGCTTTCTCTGTGGCATCCTGCTCAATTTCTCAAGCTTCCATCTCCACGGTTCTCCAGAATATGAAATCAGTCCTCCATTACCTCAAAACTGCCTACAAGTCTCCCCTCCTGAAAGCAACACCCCCCTGCCCACCTCTCATGAATAGAGCAGTTAGCCCGGACCTGTCCAGGGCAGGCCCTATGCCAGGCTCCCACAGTGGTGCTTATCTGGTCAAGAGGGTTTAAGGCCCCTCAGGTCCGAAGGGCAGTGTCCAAGCATTGGATCGGCCTTGCCTCTGCTCTCTCTGTAGCCCCCAGGAACCAGGGTCAGAACCCTGCTTCCCCTGGAACTAAGTCTTGCCAGCACTGGCTGCATGCTCCCTTGTTTTCTTTGTTGTTTTGAGGTGGGAGGTTAGGATATCCTCAGTCTTCCCACTCCTCACCCCAATCAGCGTGGTGGGGTTCCTGCTCCGTGACATTACGTGTGCCCGCTTCCGTGGCTGTGCCCTGCCTCTGAGCTCCGAAACCCCGTGTAACTTGGCTCACCCCTCTGATTGCTTCCTGGGTGTCAGGACTGCCCAGTGGCCCACTCAGCCCCCCCTCATCTGGCTGGTCCTGTGTGGTAGGACCTCAGGTTCTGACACTCCCACTTCCTCACTGATTTTGGCAAGTTTAAGCATCACTTACTTGCAGAATCAGAATGCTTTCGAGCTAAGTGAATTTTCTCAAATGGGCTGGGGTTTCAGAGAGAATGGCGAGGAAAACATTTTCAGGCCATTTACCACCCCAAACACACAAAATCAGTTATTGGCCAAAAGATTAGAGCTCGAGATGGAGCCATCCTGGCCCCTTTTTGGATCACGGTGGGGCATGAGTAATTGTGTCGCTTCCCAAGAAGTTAAACTGACATTGCCCTGCCCACTGCAGACGCCGTAGAGTGTATGCTGGCAACCGATTCTTTTTCCAAATGTCGTGACTAGTAATATTAGTAATATTATCAACAATGAAAGTAAAGTTAGAACTGTTTGCTGGGATGGGGCTGTAGAAATGCATCAGTTTGAGGCTTGATTTGATGGAGTTAATTCACGTTGACCTGACATTAGGGGCCTCTTTGGTTGAGGATAGTAAGTTATAGTTGGTCAATGCTGAACAGTTTTGTCACTTACAAGGACGAGAGCAGACTGACGTGAATGACTAGGACATAAATCCTGGAGCAACAGCAGAGGGGAGACAAGATCTAGGCCTTTCAGGTCCAAGCACTCATCATGAGAGTGGGTAGCTGGGCTCAAAAACTCGCCTCTTCCTCCACAGACAGTCTTCGTGATGAGATCCATAACAGACCGTGCAAAAACGCATTAGAAGAATCTTCACATCTCCTCTCTTGTCCTGAAATAAGGGAAAAATACTTATATCACTTAACCGAAGCACTTGAGAGGTTCAGGCAGAACTAATGTGATTCATCTTAAGAAGGCAGGCCCTGACCAGAACCAGATTCCCTCCTTCCTGCAGGCGGATTTTGTTTTCTGAGTTTGGACCGTGGCTGTCCACAAGCACTTGCCCACTTCCCGTCAGCACCTCTGACGTTCTCGGAGCCCCTACCTGAAAGCATTCTGCTTAGCTTGGCTGTGTCTGTTTGCTCTTCGGTTCTTGAAAAACCAAATGAAACCAAATGTGTAGTTATTGGAGACAGACAGGACTCCATGGAGTGACACAACTCAGTGAAAAGAGCAAAGGTTCGTAGCGTGAGACTTGACAGGGTCCCGGGTTGGCCACTGCCTAGGACTGTGATCTCAGATAGATGTCTTTCTCTCTGAGCCAGTTTCCTCACTAGATAGCATAGTAATATCGTAATAAAACAGGAAGAATCATATTTATTTTGCAAATATGTGGACGGATTAGAATATGCTGGTGCACAGTAGGTGCTTAGTGGATATTTGTGGAATGTGGTGGATTAGCTAATTACATAAATGCCAGTCCTGATACAGGCTCTAGGACATGTAGACCCTCATCCACAGCAGTGGGCAGAGAGGACAGAAGGGGTGTCCTTGAACAGAGAATAATAGCCACCCCTAAAAAAGAGCATCCAGAGACTCATGGTGCCCAGAGTCACAAAGAGAACTCTCCTTGTGCTCAGATAATGCAAAATAAAGCAGAAACACTGGTTTTCGTTCTGTCTTTATTATTCTGTCCCTCGTTCTCATATCACACAGACTGAGCTCTGTATATCTGGCTTTCTCTTGTTTATTCTTTGGCTTCCTCTCACCTCCTATTTTCTTGGCCCTCTTGCTTACCTTTTTCTTCTTTACATCAAGAGTGACTCCACCGCTAAGATCCCTCTTAATCCAGCCCATTGACCTACCACAACTTAGGTGAATCACATGAAATGGCATGAGATTCTGTATAGAAAAGAACTTCATGAACTGTAAAATCTTATGCAGACGTAAAGGATTATGTAGTTGGTGACTGATGCTTGTAATTATGACTGAAACCCAGTGAGGGACCCTAAGGATGGGAACTCAGAAGCTTTGAGTTCAAATCTCAGGCAGTTAATGAGCATTTCAGTAACCATGCCTTCCGGGTGGAAGAAGAAATTAGTCCAATGATCGATTAAATTCTCTGCTGGTGTGAATGAGCAGGTGGATAGAGAGGCAATCAGTGTGTATGATCTTTAGGAAAATCTTCAACTGTATTTCACACCAATTTAAACCCACGAAATCATCACAGAATTGGGAAACGATTGGAAGTGCAGAGCAAAAGGAAGGAAGAGAGTACAGATAAATGATGACGCTGCTCGCCTTCGGGCACGTATGTGAGAATTCTGAAGGAGGCCCTTCCTGCGGGTGGAAGGAGCTCTGTTCTAGGGGAGGGTCTGGACTGCAGGGAGTGGGCTGGATTTCAGCCCAGTGCCCCTGCGACCAGGTACTGTCACGCGGCCACCACCTGTCAACCCTGCTGGGTGGTCCAGAGTGGGAACTATGGGTCCTCTCCGGATCAGTACTAAGGGCTATTTCATTTGACATCTTTTTAAGTGTCTACAGGGAAGAGTGAACACTCCTTTTGAAAACTTATTCTGTACAGTAAACTGTGTAAACGACAACAACATCGACAAAAATGAGTGCGTCAGGGTAATGTCAGAAATGTGAGGGAGTGAAAGCAACACTTGAGTAAATGATTTTTACTCAG
>NW_006431956.1:6640833-6710254 GCF_000325575.1 Pteropus alecto | reverse complement strand
ATTCCTGCGTCCCCGGCAGCCAGTTAGGTTTCAGGCACATAGTAGACACTTGGGAAAGGATGGAACATTGGGGAAAGGGGACAAATAAAGAACTTTCTGGATACAAAGAGTTTAAGGATTTGGCCTCTGTCTTGAATCTCCCCATCTCACCAAGGAGAAGGGCTCGCTGGCAAAGCGGTAGCTGGTACGAGACTGAGAATGTGCATTCTCCTTGGAAAACTTAAAACATAACCCTCTTCCTGGGAACAGAGGTATTTCAAAAAACGCGCACGTTTATTCTACTTTTAAGCAAACCCAGGTAGGGTCCCTACTTGGAACTAGAAGTGAGATTCCTGTGAAATTTACCTTGAGAAGAGTAAGAAAGGAAGAAAGCCCTACAATGAGAGAGAGAGAGAATTGAGTTTGATGATGTGTGAAGTCGATTTCATCATGAGTGGTGAGGACCAGATGGATGCTTCTTCAGCAGATCTCAGAATGGCGGAGAGAATTTTGGAAGAACCCGTTTTTGTGAAGCTGTTGGGTTTTCCACACCCAAACACAGAGCCCACCCACGTCCTAACGCAGCAGAACAGGGCGGTAAGTGTCACCGTCTAAAAGCATGGCTGAACTTCTTTTCCCAGTGGGGATGGCAATGTTAGCAAATAGGATTTTCAAAAGGAAAAGAAAGGAAAGCATTTTTTTGTTCATTCCAAGAAGAGAATGGAATGACCTGCTCAAAATAGTAAGGTTTTCTAGCTAAGGATGCAAGGCAGCCAGAAGGCACGGAAAATAGCAACTGAGAATCCCGTGACTAAACTCTCAGAAAGTGTGAAATAGTTAATTTCACAGTAGGCTTTCCTTGTTCTTGGGTAAAACTTGGTGAATTTACTGACTGCTGGGTTGATGTAGACTTTCGCTCCCTTGTTTATACTGTTCTTTCAAGCTTTCCACCGTGCTCTTCAAATAGAACTTCTAAGAAAAGCTTTCGGCATGAGTGGGAGAAACAGCTGAACACCTGGCCATAGTATTCTGCAAGGGATTGTGTTACTACATCAATTTTATTAAATTTGCTTTTCCTCCCATGTACTTAATGCTATTTGCCTCTAAAAGAGGGAAAGCAAAAAAAAAAAAATCTAAAATCACTTTTGTTACTTTTAGCTTATAAAGTTTAAAAAAAATTACAGTAAGAAAAGAAAGCCTTTCTTTAATGCTTTGGCTGAGATTAGGCATTCTGTTATTTTAATATTCATATTCTGGTGTTAAATTAACTTTTAAACAATACCCTGCAAGTCAAGTAGCAGACGGCAAAGAAACCACATTGCACATGTGAATTCATTTTTTATGAGTGAGAAATATTGGTCCCTTTCAAACCCGAGTAGTTCATATTGATGGCTTTAATTATTTTAGGGCCTGGCTTGTTTTTCACTTAAGTGCATACGTGGAATTTAAAATAACTCTTGAGCCCCTGGAATGTATTTATTTTCCATGGTTTTTCTACTAATGTCAAGACAATGGCTTCTAGAGTTCATGGCATCTACCTTTTTTCTACTTAACTGGCTGCTATCATGCCATTTTAACAGTCCAACTGTTGGAGGTTTTAATTTCACATTATTTTATCTTAAATCTAATCTGATTAAGTGACCCAGTTCATCATGCTTGCTTTAATTCAGCCACAATAATAAACTGCAAAAAATTGGGATAATGTGCTTTTTATTACATGCCTTTTAGCTTTATTGGTGTGATTCAGTCCTACAGATTATAGTAAAGTGTAAATTAGCAAGGGGCTATTACTTAGATAATTCTTTGTTCACATGTAGGCACAATACAAAGAAGATTTTTAAAAACCACAATTATTTTCCTTCCTTTCTATTTTTCCCAAAATACTACAACTTTGGTTCTGTCCATGTGATACGATGATGGTGGACTTCTAGGCACATGGGAAATTTGTCAAATGCAGGGTTCTCTATGGACAGCAAGACTCTGAATATCAAAATTCAATAAGTATTGATTAAGAACCTAGAGAGACCCTGCCTGAAAGAAACTCAGAATTTTTAGAGAAATGCGATAGGAAAAAAATAGAGATGTATAGAAATAATAATGCTGTACAAGGTAATATGTATTAAGTGCTAAGTTACAAATGTTTTGAGTTCAGAAGAGATAGATTATAGAATTTGAGAGGTTGTGGATCTCCAGTATGTGTCATTCCAAGGACTCCGATGACCACCTTCCTGAGGGGACATTCTCACAAAGGGTGGGGTTTACACAGGCAGAGGACATGAAATGCTGGCATGTTGGGGTGCTTTCACTGCTTCTGGCTCTACCGTTTCCTGGCAGTGTTTCTGTTTGAGTTGGCCACCTCAGCCCATGGCGACCTTAAGATGATCTAGTCAAGTCAGCAAGACATCACTTCAGGGACTGGTCACTTCAAGAACCCTTGGCATTGCTTAAAGCTTGACTAGGGTTTAAATATTGGCCCTCCCACTTACTGTCTTTGTGATCTTGGGTAAGTTACTTAACTTCTCTGAGCTCATAGATAATGACAGCACCTACTTCACAGGGTTTTTGTGAAAGTTAAACAAGATCGTGCTTATAAAGCAATTACCAGAGCACCTGGCCTACAGTGTCTTAGTCTATCCGAGCTGTGACAACAAAAATACCATAGACTGAATGGCTTAAACAACAAACATTTACTTCTCTCAGTTCCGGAGGCTGGGAAGTCCAAGATCAAGGTGCAGACAGATTCTGTATCTGATTCATAGACAGCCATCTTCTCCCTTGGTCCTGACATGGCTGAAGGGAGGAGGGAGCTCTCTGGGGTCCCTTTAATAAAAGCAGTAATCCACATAGGAGGGCTCCACCCTCAATACCCAATCACCTCCCAAAGGCCTACCTCCCAAAACCATCGCCCTGAGGATTAAGTTTCAATGTATGAATTGGGGGCGGGGGTGGAGGTACAAATATTCCATCTACAGCAGTAACTGTGAAACAACTGTTCACTCTTTCACCATTAGGGTTCTGATCCACCTCAGATTTTTGAACCCAGCCTTTGGTTTGCCCTGAGCAATTCCTTTGAGGACTTCATGTGCTTGGGGGAATCTACTTCATGGCATATACCTGGGCCATTGTGAAAAATGCATTCATGAGCAAAGCCCTTCTGGCTTCTCTCCCAGTGACCATAAAGCACAGCGACATTCATTCAAATGGTAGTAAGTCAGTTACAGTTTCCACATTTTAAATACCTTCTCTAAAAACAACTTACCTACTATGTTGCCTACAACCAGCATTTGTCACAAAATTATTTTCTTGCTCTGTGCATCTTCCTGTGCCGGAAGGATATCTATAATTTCTTTTCCTGGTGTCCAGGGTCTAAAGAAGAAGAGCTGACTGAGCTTGTGGCTGGCCCTGCAAGGACTAAATGATTTCGAGTATCAGGAGTACAGATCTGTTCTTCCATTAAGGGGGAAATAAGATCACTGGATGCTGGGAGCTCAGAGCTGACATCTGATACAGCCCCCTTCCTCTCTGATAAGGCGGTGGGGGTGGGCTTGGGGGACACTTAGGTGAAGCCAGAAGGACAGCCACAGCGGTTCCACCTCTCATTAGAATCAGGAGGTCTCAAGATGCAAAAGGGCCATAATGTAACATCTCTTATAATTAATGTTCTCTCAAAAGCTTTCTTCCCAGGGCTGCCCGCCCAAAGGCCGAGTGCCTCTGAATTAAGGCTCCTGAGCAGCCCTTGTCAGTAGGGTCTCATAGGGAAGGCACGGGAGTGGTCCTGCAGAAGAGGGCCACCCTGTTTCTTCCCCTAGAGGAGGAGGGCCAATTTGGAGCTATCCTGGGGCACTCAGCCCAAACAAAGACTTATTGTCTCAAAGCATCAAAGGGGATATCTGTTCATACCCTAGGCATCATTCTGGAGCTTGATTCTGCTTCATTATCTCACGTAGGTTTCCACTAAAGAGAGATGAGGAAAATCCTGCCGCCCCTTTTCTTGTGCTGAGGCACCACTGAGAGGCAGTCAGGGCTTTTAAGCGCTTCATATTTAAATATCTCTCATGGCAGTCCGTCTGCAGCTTCCATTAGGAAATGGGATCATAATGTGTCATAATGCCTGATAGTTCTTCAAGGCACTTAATTCGACTCATTCGTGTGATTCTAACGTAAATGTTAGATCTCAGCTCCAAATACTTTGTGGTCTTGGGATCATAGAATCCCATTACGATCCAGCCTGGCCCATAGCAGACACATGGTTGTCATTCATTCTCTCAGGGGCAGTGTGGGTAAAGCTGCAGGGGGACCCAAGATAAATAAGCTTTGACCCCTAAAGATCTTATCACATAGCAGGGGAGGGGAGGAGGGATTTGTGAGGAATAGTAAGTGGCCTTTCGCAAACGATACGCAAAATTTGGTCTGAGTCCTATCACAGCTCTGTAGAGATATTTGTGCATCTTGGTTTCCTTGTCTGTGAAATGGAGATCGCCCCTCTCGTAATAACAGAGTCATTCAAAGCAGAGGCTCCAAAGCAGACTGTGTGAGTCCCAATCCTGGATCTGTCGCTCAGGCCCAGCTGACCCAAGGACTAGCTCTGAAACCCCGAGCAAGTTACCTAACTTCTCCCAGGTTCTGTGTTCTTATCTCCACGGTGACGTTTTGACAGTACCCACATCACGGTCGTTGGAAGGATTAAATGACTGATGCACTTAGAGTAGATTTGGTATGATGTAAGCTCTTGATAAAAATTAGCTATGGATATTAGTCATATTCTCAAACATTATAAATTAACTTATTTTACTAGGACTGATGAACCAGGGAAGTGTGGCTGGAACAGAAACCCAGTTTGTCTAAGCTAAAAAATCTCATTTTCTTTTTCCTTTATATTAATACGTCCCTGAAATACAAATAACCATGGCACAAAGCCCAGTGTCAGTGCATTAAGTATTTCAAAGGTGTACAGACCTCCCTAGGAGCTGGGACCCGGCCTTCACCATCTGTGTTTCTCCGGCACCTGTCACAGAGGCTGGCATAGTAGATGCTGAGTAAATGAATATGAGCACGTATAATGCGGCAGGACATCCCATGGCATGCTCAGGGATCTAGGTCCAGGATGTCTGGAGTTAAGGATGTCTGGAGTTAAGGGGTTGTTATTAGTTCACTAGGGCTGTGACAAATTGCCACAAACTTGGTGGCTTAAAACAACAAATTTATTCTCTCACAGTTCTGGAGGCTGGAAGTATGAAACTGTAGGGCGGAAAAACTTTTTCCTCTACCCTCTTGGGTTCAGTGCCTGGGGCCCTGCAAATTAAACTGAAAAAAAAAAAAAAGTAACAGGAGAAAAGGCATATGCATTGTATTTGGTGTGGTCTTGGGAACACCTGGTGGGAGTTGTCACTCAGGCCCTAGGCTCTTTCCATCCACCCGTATTTCTTCCGTATTTTAACACCAATGCATGGTTCGATTCCCTCAGGGGCTAGCTGAATGTCGGCCCTGCTCAGCTTCTCCACTTCCCACTTGTGAAAGGAAAGCTCAGTGTTCAGAGACAACCTGGATTCATTACAGCCTCATATTCTCAGCCTGCACGCAGAGGGATGATGGGCCCCCTGGGGAAACAGAGGCCATGTGGGGAGAGGTGGGCAGGCCAGCAACTGTCCATCAGCCTAGTGAGGGAGTCCCCAGAGGCACCCTTCTTTGTCCCCCAGGCAAGATGTATCACAGTGAGCTTTAAGCTGTTAGGAGTGACTAAAGCCCTTTGGCCTCCCGCAGCAACCCCGCAGAGGACAGAATGAGAATGAGCGAGCGTGAACATGCGTGGGTGAACTCGTGCAGGTCTGCCAGCATGTTAATGACATTGTTTATCAGGGAGGTGACGTTGCTCACCAGAGCCCCGGGGTAGCTGAGAGCTGTGGGGGACCTGATCAAACTTTATTCCTTTGGCAGAAACCTCACCTGTGACCTCTGCCATGGAGCATGTGGTATTTAAACAATAACTCTATTCTATTAAGGTGTAGTTTGTACTGTCGTCTTCGGATTACAAAAGTGATAGATACTCGCTGTAGAACACTGAAAATTCAAACAGAATAAAGAAGGAAATGAGAAAGGAAGGAAATAAAAATTGCTAGTACTAGTAGTACCTACTGATGCTTTGCTTCTTGACTGTCTTGTATGTCTCTGTGTTCTGTCACATAGAAGGTGACGATAGCTAATAAATATGCCTCTCCTGCCAATGTTAACTACTGTCCTAAGAACTTACAAAGCTTCTTTCATCGAACCCTCACAGAAAACCTCAGATGAGGAGGGTACTGTAATAACAGCATTTTACAGGCTTTCGCTGAGTTCACATTTCATGTACAGGTATGTGTTTGACATGTAACATAATAGCACGAGCCTCTTTCATGGTATTAACTATCCCTTAATGGTTGCATCACATTCCAGAGTGTAAATAAATACATTCTTCATTTACCCATGTCCCTCTTGAATACTTCAGGTCACCTCTCTGGCTCCTCAGAATTGTAAATAACACTGTGATGAACATCTGTGATATCCCATGACTGTTTGTGAGATATCTGATTGGGTCTTTAGGCTAGTTCCCCAGAAGTAGAGCTATAAGGTCAAAGGTTGGGAATGATCTTAAAGCCATTGATTGGTCTGGGTGAAATTGCTTCTCAGAAGTATTGGACCATTTTGGATTCCTGTCGGTGGGAATCCTGTTGATCTCACCTCTAGTGTTTTAAGGAATTAAATATATATATCTTGTTTCTCTTTTTAAAGCTTGGGCTGTGAAATAGTGTTTTAATGTGAAACATTTGGGCCCATAGATAAGAGAGAAAAGAAATGAGGATTAAAGTGGGCATTGAAGAATAAAATAGATGGATATTTATATTACAATTCAAAACACAGGCCTTTAGTGTGGAAAAGACAGTTGCAATAATGGGGGGTAAAAACCTATGGATTCTTTTCATTTTTTTCCAGTTTAAGCGCTGGCTGGTTGTCAGTTTCTTGCTGGTATAGGAAGAGGAAATTTGAATTTTCACATTGAGAAGATTACGAGAATGTTGTGCGTCTGTGTGTTTATGGGAGAGTCTGTTAGATTGTTCTGAATATTTAGCTTTGAAAATAATCAAACCGGTCAATTGCTGGGCAGTAGCTGGGCATGCCGGACATCAAATGGAGAGGCGGACGGGGTCGCTGACACAGGGCTGGCCCCTGAGAAAACCAGCCGAGAGCCAGCTTTTATCTGTCTGAACCTGCTCCCTCTAGAATACCCTGTAAATCGCTGGAAGCAATAGGAGTCTCAAGAAGTGACAAGTTCTGGGGTTAGTCATTGTTCTTGTTTAATAATCGCACAGCAGATCCGAGCAGTCCACCAGACCAGACATGAAACCGCCTGTCCCTCAGGGAGCCACGCTGAAGGCTGGGCCACCCCAAAGAGTCTCTGTTTACCCTTGCTCTGTTTATCCCTGGTTTCCGAAATCTTTGTTTCATTTCAAAGACTGGAAGTGTGACCGCTCCTACTGCTAGGCATTCGCTGGTGCTTGTGCCAGGACGAGCCCCTTCCAGGGTGACTGGGCCTCGTCGGCGCCATGTCTCGGAAGCTCAGGCAGGGCAGAGTAAGTTTATGGATTAGCCTTTCCTCAGGCCGTAGCACAGCATCTGCATAACTGCATGCTTACCGTGATGAGAAGGGCGATTGGGATTGGCTCACGTGATTGTGGAGGCCGAGATGCCCCACTGTCTGCCATCTGAAAGCCAGAGACCCAGGAGAGCAGGCGGCATAGTTCAGTCTGACGGCCTGAGAGCCAGGGGAGCTGATGGGGTCAATCACAGTCCAGGGGCAGTGAGGCCGGGACAAAAGAGCGAATTCCCCCTCCCTTTTTTCTTTTGTCTCCGCCAGCCCTCGATGGCCTGGATGATGCCCACTGTCGGGGGGGAAGGGGGAGGACATCGGCTCTGCCCAGTCCACCGATTCACCCGCTAATGTCATCTGCAAACACCTTCACACCTTCACAGACACACCCAGAAACAGCGTTTAAGCCGGGCACCCTGTGGTCCAGTCAGGCTGATGCATAAAACTAACCACGACAGTGATCTCTGGAGGCGATTTTTAAGATTAGGATAAGCATCCTTTTGCATCCTGATGAAACAGAGGATCCCTAGCCTGCAAGACTGAACATGACTTCTAAGTAGCCTGAGTCACCTAGGTCCTGGGGAAGTCCTGGCATCTGAGTCCATATTAGAAAGAATGTCAGGAGCTCGACCAGGGAGCAGGGGAGGCAGACTCTCAGCGCATCAGGAAGTTCATAGGAATACCAGTCAATTGTGCACTGGAAGAGGAGTTCCATATCCTTCCATTGCTTCCAGAACTTTCTGCCGCATCTACACTGGCCAATAGAGTAGCCGCTGCTGAGTCCTTGAAATGTGGCTAGTGCAATTGAGTGATTGAATTTTCGATTATTTAATTTTAATTAATTTTAAATGGTCACCTGTGGCTGTCGGATGCTGCACTGAGTAGCACAGAGGTTAAAAGCGATAAAATGCTTTTTAGGTTTATGGCTAACAATGTGGACAGCTCTAATCCTGTGTAGGGTAAACTTCTGATTTATACAAAGATATAAAATATTGTTACTATCTATTAAAAGAAAAAAAGACTGAGCGAGCAGAGCATTGGTAAACTGAGGCAGAGGCGTGTGACTGAGGGTGGAGAGACAGTAATGAATTTGTTTGAAATGCAACCGAGTTTGTGTCCCTCTCTGTGCTTTGCTGAGGTGTTTACTCCTTTCCTTCCCGGTTAGAGCAGTTATTCTGGTGGTTCGGTGCTTTCATGTTCAATAGGCTTGATTTTTCACACAGCTGGGTTATCTCGGGCAGGAACGCTCTCTCCTTAAACGTCTCGATTTCTCCCTGCTCATCCCAGCTGCACAGATGTGAGTGTGACGCTTCCATCGCTCCCTCCAGGCGCCGATGAAGGATGACAGTGTCTATGATGCGCCCACACAGAAAAACAAACAAAATGCAGCTTTACGAAGAGGAAGAGAGGGCCCCACAAAAGGAATCCAGTGGCTCCCACAGTGCCGCTCACCTTTCTTACTCCTCGGCAAAGTGGGTCTTAGTCAACTCCTTTGACAGTTGCGAGCAAAGGGAATTAGCCTGTGGCAGCTCACCTTATCCAAGACAAGGTAGTCTGTTGTAAGTTTCCATTCTTACGTAAAGCCACATTATCCTCATGAACAATTATCGATGAATGGACAGAGTGATATCTTTACGTGAGTCACCCTTTCTTCCTTTCAGGGCTTTTCCAGAACAAACCCTTGGTGAAATAAGAAAGTTGACTAGCCAAAGTAAAAGGACAGCTGTCCCCCAAACTGCAGAAACGAAAGAAAGGGAAGATCGCGAAGATTTCTAGGGATGGTGGAACGGAGCCACGTGACAGGGCATGTGACCTCGCAGGAAGCACTGGCTGATTCAAAAACCAAGTAATCAGGACTATAGCAAAATGAGAGCAAATTTAGTGGGGTGACTGTCTCTTACACTTATTGGAGATGGGAGAAAGCCGCTCGGCATTATTATTGTGAATTAACATCATCACCGCTGACTCTCTAGGATTAGTATTACCTTAAGTCAGATTTTCCTCGTGCGTGTGACATTGCGGGAACATTCTCCATTAACTACAGGAAGACAAGTTGTCTAATCATTAGGCTCGCTTTAGGAGAGAGCCCACCCCTACCAAATTTTGAGACGGAAAATGAAGAAATCAGGACATCGGTTGTCAGTTTCTCCCATTCGGTGTCTTCACGTCAGTTTTTTTCGCTCCAGGGCCCTTCTTCTGTGTCTTCTTCCCCTGTCCGAGGGGCAGTACCACCTCCCGCTTCCGGACCAGGGAAGGGCTCCCCCTGCTCTCACAGTCCCGCCCACCACGGCCTTGCACCCCGTTCCCTTGGTTCCCCAAATCCCATGGCTACATACACGTGGATTTTGAAAGCACGAAGGTCCTCCTGTTCAGAGTCGCTAGGCGTGGTGTCAGGAAGTAGCTTCGCGGTGTCAGGAAGTAGGGTGCCACCTGCGAGGGGAGAATCACAGCTCTGGGGAAGCACCGGCCAGGGGTCCCCCTTGCTTCCCAGACTGGGGAGCCTTGCAAGATGCTTTGGGAATAGCCGAGGAGGAGAGCAGCAGCTCCCTGGGGTTAGTGAGGAGCTTCTCTCCTCCCCGACCGCACTCTTTGCTGGGCATCATGAAACATAAATTATAAGGTAGTAGAAACTAAGGGAATTGAAGGAAAAGACAGTATAACTCAAACGTGGCTGTCGCTGTCTGAGACACCTAGAGGATTTTTTTCCTCAAGCTAACCCCAAAACAATTCTTCGAATTCTTTGCCTTCCCCCTAAGAAAGTCCACTTTTTAGTAAGTGAGTCAGTCAGGGTCCAGTTAGGAGACAGGACCCACGCCAGTTATTTCAACCAGGGAGAATGTGACATGAAGATGTGTTAACTGGGGAACTTGGAGGACCAAGAGGGGAAATAGAGTTTCATGAGGCAGCCGTTAGGGGCACAATTACCACGGCCAGTGTCGGGGAACCAAGAGAGGAGGTCTGGATTATGGAGACGAAGGAGTTGGAGGAAGAGCCTGGGAGCCAGAAGTCAGACCTTTGTGGTGCAGGGGCTGGGAGCGGGGAGGGGCGCTGGACCCTCAGCTCTGCCAGAGTTGGAAAACACACTGGGTTCAGCTAGTGCTGCTGGAACCAAGTGCCCTTGGCCATTAGGAGCAGCCAGAGTCTTCCAAGAACGGAAGGCAAACCGGAAGGAATAAGCCGCTCTCCCCCTGGCCTGGCAGGCTCCCTCCAGCACTCCCTGTGGGCGGAGCCTAAGAGAGACCCTGGAGGCCAGGACGTGTAAACCAGCCAGGGCCTCAGGAAGAAGGGAGCAGAGGGGTGGATTTGAAATTGAGAAACGGTAGTTTGATTACTGGACAGATTTTATTGAAGGTTCTGTGGAGGAGTCTGAGAAGCAATTTGCATGTTCAGCATTTTATGATTTCCTGCCCCACCCCTCCCCAAATAAATCTCCATTAAATCTCTCTTTCCTCCAGTCTTTCCCCTTATAGCTGCCTTATTTTTTTTTAAATGAACCGAGTTACCTGCTCTAATCCTACATCCCTGCACCATCACCCTGCCAATAAAAATGATCAATCTCTTCCTTAGAAGGCAGAGGAAGTCTGTACAATATAGTTTTTCCATCAATAATATCTTTTCTTCACATCGACAAAAGGCAAAAAGTGAAAGGCTGAGATTAAAAATTGAACGAGATAAGAAGAAATTAAAAGAAACAAGAATGGAGAAATAATCGAAATAAGAAAATTAATAGAAAAGTCAGGCAAAGATAGACAAATGCTGCATGGTATTACTTATTTGTGGAATTAAAAATAAGTCAAACTCGTAGAAACAGTAGAAAAGTCAAAAGTCGTTGCTGGGGAGTGGGTGAAGTATGGAGAGGCTGATAAACGGGCACAAACTTTCACTATAAGATGAATAATATCTGAGGATCTAACGTGGTGACTGTGGTTGATAACACTGTATTATATAAATTGAAATTAGCTAAGAGAGTAGAACTTATATGTTGTCACCAAAAGTTAATTAATTAGTTAAGGAAAGAAAGAAAACTAAAAATCTAATACATATTAGAGTTACTATAAAATAATGGTTAACGGAAATAAATGAGCATTAAAACAGTAGCTAAAAACATATGAGATGAAAAGTTTTAAAAATGAACCTTGAACAACGTAAGAATAAAATCAACGGATAGTACTTTAAAATAAAACTAGTGAAGTGGAATTAAACTCTTTTTTTGGATAAGAAGGGGAAATTAATTTTAAGTTAATTTTAAGAGAAGAGAAAAGAGGGAAAGGTAAGGTAGAAACGAAGAGCTTAAATGGAACAGAAAATGATAACTCCCGTTCGTTAGGCATTTAAAGAATGAATGACAGGCACGGCGCTAAGTGCTTTCAACATGTTTCACTTCTATCTCATGACTCCATGAGGCAGGATTTATTATGTCCCTATATTTCGTAGGTTGGAAGACTGAGACTTCCAGTATTCTCACAGCTCATAAAATTATGGAGCTGGGATTTAGATTCAGCTCGATCTGTGTAGATGCAGAGCCCAAGTTTTGAGGAAAGCCCCAGGATAATGCACAGTAGAGAGAGGAAAAAGCAAATTAATCAGTATGTGTTATGTCAGTGAGATCCCAAAGAATGCCGAATTGCTGATTTATTCACCAAAACGCTTGTGATAAGATGACATGAGGACGGACTCAGAAAAGAGGATAAGCAGAAAAAAGGAGGAAACGGAAAAATCAGGGATCTGGGGAAATAGTACAGTCCCCTGTGAGATTCCCCGCATCCTCACTTCCCCTTTGCTCTGGAGCCCTGTTCATTAGAGTCTGGGCTGTCTGCTTTGACCTTTGCCTCCAGCTTAACGAGATGGCCTAGGCCCCTTCCTTAGGCCTTGCCTTTGTCTTGCTGGAGAAGGAGGACTTAGGAAGCCACCAAGGCCCTTCAGAGGCTCTGGGTGTTGTCCTGCTGTGTCACAGTAATTGCATGGCAGGTGCCTCAATATCCCAGGTCTCAGCAGCTCGTAGGTCATGTGGCGTTGATACCCACACCTCCCTCACCCCAAGACTCTGTGCTCATCCAAGAAAGTCGGCCCTTGCAGAGATCTGCTTCTCTGGGACTCCCAAGGGAAGGACCTTCTATGTGTCCAAGTAGTCATGTCCCTGTGCTAACTATTGCTTCGGGTTGTGCCACCACCTCAGCTCTTAGGCTTTGGGAGAATATTTTCAAAGTCTAGGAATTCCAGGGTACTATTCAGTCTCATCTCCTTTGATGGACCTGAGGCGAGCACTGGGAAGTGACCAAAATGGCATGGCTCGTCTATCTTGTAGACTCTGAGTCACCACAGAGCCCAGGAAGAAATATCAGGAAACAAGTTTGAGCTGGCCTGACATGTGGCGGGTACTGAATAAGTAGGACTTTCTTGTTCCTTTGGAATATTGGGGGGTATCTGTTTCTTAGGGCTTGTATCCACGTTATGCTCATTTTCTACGGTTAATAAGCTACGGACACTCGGACAGGAAGTTGGCATTTTAGGCACCAAAGTTTACATGTATGTTTGTATGTGTTACACGTAACTTCAAAGCAATATAATGGTATAACAGAATGATGATAATAATAATGATAGTAATGATGAAATAAGCCTTGCCATGACCAAGGTGACTGTCTATCCTATTTGCCCTGAACAATTTGAGTTTCTTTCTTTTGCTCCAACATTCTTGCAGTGTCCCCTTTAACTCTTAAAAGTTGTAACACAATAGCCATGACACCATAAGTGGAGTTTCAATTTGTATGCCATGTGAAATACAAGGTTCCCTAATCGTGAGATTAACAAGTTGAACAAGTGAGCTTCTGGGTTGGGCTGTTGGCGGCAGCCTAGTTGTGGCGCCACCTGGTGGCGGTTTTCTGAGCTGTCTTAAATGTCCACAGGGACAGTTCTGGGTATTGAGACTGACTGGCTGAGGCTTTGAGGGCAGTCGTAGCAATTCTAAGATTCTCTGGATTCGTTGGTTACCAGTTCATGGAGATCGGGCTGGCGAATTCGTGGGGTTGCATGGACCCTTCGTAGACAGTGTTGCCTGCCTTCTCCTGCCAGGCCTTGGCCTCAGTTCGACGTCACCCGTCCTCAAGACCAGGACTCGGCCCCGCCCCATTTAGAGAATGAGGGCGGGGCGCAGAAAGTGGGAGCAAATTGCCTAGCTCTTTAGATATAAACTCATGTTATCGCTGGTAGCATTCCTAAACACAAGAATTGTTAACATGTGTCGAGAGCTTTCTATGAGCCAGCAATTTAATTAAAAAAAAAGGCATTACTAATAAAACATCAAATAAACATAAGCATAAGTACCCTGTAGACTCTGCTAAGACGCACACCTTCCAACTCCATCAAGGCTGATGTCGCTCATACCTACGATGTATTCAGGAAATATTATTTATGGTTTATGCTAAAATTTTTCTTCTTTTATAAAAATAGAACCTTTAGAACTTGATTTAAATTGAATGTTAGCCTCTGATTTGATTCTTTCACGTTTTTCATGCACGCCAAAGGTATTTGATAATAGGTACGTTTTACAGTTTTACAACCTGTCTGGAACTCCTGCAGCCTGAGCTATTAGGTCCGTGTCTGAAGGCCAGCCTGTAAAGAGTCACCGGGATGGATTCTTGGAGGGCAGATCAGATTTGAATAGATCAAGGCTGAGGTCATGTCAACCACTGGTCCCACTCAACCCCAGATCTCCCAGGTTTCTACTGATGAGAGTTCAGCTATTCCTCTATGACTGTGCATGTGCACGTGTGTGTGCACGTGTGAATGTGCACGCACATGTGTGCTTGTAGACACGCTGGAAGGGTTTTAATATGGGAATCAAAGGAGTTCAGCTATTCCTCTATGACTGTGCATGTGCACATGCATGTGTGTGTGTGTGCACGTGTGAATGCGCACACACATGTGTGCTTGTAGACATGCTGGAAGGGTTTTAATATGGGAATCAAAATATGTTTTCGCAGCTCCTGGCTGTTAACTGACTTGCTTCCCTGGGAGTCTGTTGAATCTCTGCCTCTGCCGATCTTTCACAAAAAGCTAATAAATGAGACATAATAGCTGGTTTCTGAACATAATGAATGAAAAATTTCAGTTGTGAAGTGGAAGAGAGCAAATTGGTTCAGATTCTTAGTTTGTGTAGTGGGCAGAAGAACCAATGGCAATATACAAGAGCCACCCTCTCTCTGAGTAACCTCTCCTGGGCTCCATGCATGCGGAAGGCTTTGATGGACCCAACCCAAGGAGTGGCTACTGTGAATTTTATCATGGAATACACCCTCAGAAAAGGAGCCAGTTTCATGCCAGTCTTTTCCATCATGAATATTATCGCCTCATGCCTGGCAATCTTGTTAGATATTGATTGGACCCAGCTTGGTTCTTCCTGTAACAGAGACACTTGGGGATCTCCCAGCAAGAAGAGTTAGACTTGGTGTTCAAAACTGAGCACAATTATTTATTATCTGAGGAGAGAATGGAATAAATAGGGAACCTTAGGGAAATAATTTTTACAGGTAGTTTTCAGTTTATAACTGCAGCCCTGAGTCTCTCTGCTATTTCCTGAGAGCAACTGATTTTTTTTATGCAAGGAAGCACAAGACAGATGATTTATTTTTTGTGAGGAAGATTTACTATTTCATGCAGATATGCTTCTCTCCCAGGTATGCTTTTCTTTTTTAATTTCACTGAAATTCTGGACCAGATTTTGGAGATTTGGTTTCCAATTTTTGCTCCATTTCTAATTTACTGGATTATAATAGGCAATATCCTAACCCCTCTGAGCGTTTCCACTCAAGCAAAGATAAGAATTAGGACATCTAGCCTACATAAAATGGAATGTCAAGGGAATATGGTAGGTTATTTTTGACATTATGGAAGAAAGAAATAACAAATATTACTAATAATAATTCTCATTGTTCTATTTAAAACTGCCTTGAGAATAAGAATTGCCATTTAATTTTTAAGAAATGGAAGGAAATAAAAGAGAGCAGAAAGGTGATTATTTAATGATTTGACCAATCTGTTGTGGAATAGGGGGCATTCCTCTCCAAAACCAGGATGTAGTTTATAATTTTTATCTAACAATTGCAAAATCAGGTGAGACATTTTCTAAAGGACATTTGAAATAAAACAGTATTTTTATGAGAACATAAAGATTTTGCATTTTATTTAAGGAGGGGAGACAGAGGGGGCCGTGAAATAGGAGATTTCATAAAGTTCACCCTCTTGACATCTCAGAAATGAAAAGTTCCTGAAGATAAGAACTTCGTTTTTGTTTTGTTTTGTTTTTTGTTTTTGTTTTTGTTTTGTTTTTTTGTTTTTTGTTTTTTGTTTTTGTTTTGTTCCCTGACACCCCAGTGCCTCACCTGGTGCCATGAGAAGGAAGCGGCTCGGTGTGTGGTTGATGAGTGAATGAAAGAATGTGTAGATGGATGGGTTAAGGAAGAACAAGGGAGTGTGCCAGCATCGTCTCAGTGGTTTGTTGTGTCCGCGTTTCTGTTTTTGCTTGATGTTATAGAAGTTCACTGTAGGAAATTCGGATAGTGAAGATAGGTATAGAAATGAAAATAATAATCATAGAGGACCCCATTGTAAATATTTTGTCATAGTTTCTTCTGTTTTTCATGCACAGACACACAGGTATTTTTATATGTCTATAACATCATTTTTATAATGACATCATAATATAAATACAGCTGCGATCAACTCTCTCCAATTCATATTCTATTGTGAATATTCTCAGATAAAATATTAAAAATTTGATTCAGTATCCCTTGATATAATTACATTTTCTTATAGATTGGACATTAAAGATTTTACTGTGAAAATTTTTCTGTAACAGTTTCCTTGTCTGTAAATAGTTATGCCATCTTAGATGACTTCCTTCGGATAATTTCTAAACCTAGAAGGGAAGGCCATTCTTCTAGCTCTTGGTCCGCTTTGCCACGCATTCATGGACCTCTTGTATTTCTCCTTGTGCCTCTTCATGGCCTCTGCCTCCAGGGTGCCTGTTTTATTGGGGAAGGTGAAGCTCATCTCTTCTGTCAGGAAGCGCACACACCCATTTCTCCCCTCCCCGCCCTGCACAGTCACCTGCTGGGGGATAGGAGCAGGCAGAGAGCAGCTTTAGAAATCTACATAAGGTTTTCTGGGGCTCTTAATATTTTCCAGCTGGGATCCAGATGGTAGTGCAGCTGTTGTAAAAAGCAACAGTTAAACACTGAATTACTATATGATCCAGCAATTCCACTCCTAGGCATATACCCAGAAAAAATTGAAAACAGGGACCCAAATAAGTCTATGCACATGCGTGTTCACAGCAGCATTATCAACAATAGCTGAAAGGTAGAAAAAAAACCCCAAATGTCCATCAACTGCTGATTAGATGAACAAATTGCGGTCTATACATTTAATGGATATTATTCGGTCATAAGAAGGAATAGAATACTGATGCACACTATAACACAGGTGAACCTCAAAAACATTACGCAAAGCGAAAGAAGCCAGACAAAAAAGTGTCACATATCATGTGATTCCATTTATATATAACGCCAGAACAGGTGAATCTAGAGAAACAGAATGCAGATTGGTGATTGCCCAAGGCGAGGGGAAGAGAAGAATAGGGAGCAAGTGCTTAATGGGTCTACTATTCCCCCCCTTTTTTTAATGGTTAGGAATCCCATTCTTATTTATGTTTATGCTTAAAGGAGAGGGAGCAGATAAGCACTAATGAGGTCACAACTGTTAACTTACTCTGTATTTTCTCATGACTGTTATTATTCATTACTAGTTTCCTTTTTTTATTGAGCTATAATTGATATAACCTTATCTTAGTTTCAGGTGTGCACCATAATGATTCAATATTTGGATATATGGTGAAATGGTCCCCACAGTAAGTTTAGTTAACATCCATCCCCACTGGAAGTTACAAATTTTTCGTCTTGTGATGAGAACTTTTAAGATCTATTGTCTTAGCAACTTTCAAATATACAACACAGTATGGTTAATGGTCACCACGCTGTACATTACGTCCTAGGGTTTATTAATCTTATAACTGGACCCCCTTCACCCAGTTCACCCCTCTGCCACCTCTGGCAACCAGTGATCTCTTCTCTGTGTCTCAGTTTGGTTTTGTTTGTTTGCTTGTTTGTTTTTTTAGATTCCACGCGTAAATGAGATCATATGGTATTTATCTTTCTCTGTCTGACTTATTTCACCTCACATAATGCCCTCAAGTTCCAACCACATTGTTGCAAATGACAAGACTTTATTTTTTATGGACGAATAATATTCCATTGTGCGTGTGTGTGCATGTATGTATGTATGTATGCATGTATGTGTGTATGTATGAGTGTGTGTGTGTATGTATGTATATATACCACAGATTCTTTAACCATTCATCTACCAGTAGACACTTAGGTTGCTTCTATATCTTGACTATCGTAAACAATGCTGCAATGAACATGGGGGTGCATGTATCTTTTCGAGTTAGTATTTTTGTTTTCTTTAAATAAATACCCAGAAGTAGAATTGTTGGGTCATACGGTAGCTCTATTTTTAATTTCTTGAGGAACCTCCATGCCGTTTTACATAGTAGCCACCCCAATTTACATTCCCATGAACCGCGGACAAGGGTTCCCTTTTCTTCACATCCTTGTCAACACTTGTTATCTCTTGCCTTTTGGATAATAGCCATTCTGTCAGGTATGAGGTGATATCTTACTGTGGTTTTGATTTGCATTTTTCTGATGATTAGTGGTGTAGAGTATCTTTTATGTACCCGTTGGCCATCTGTATGTCTTCTCTGGGAAAAAAAAGTCTATTCAGATCCGCTGCCCATTTTGTAAT
Organism: Pteropus alecto; assembly: GCF_000325575.1. Taxonomy (NCBI): domain Eukaryota; kingdom Metazoa; phylum Chordata; class Mammalia; order Chiroptera; family Pteropodidae; genus Pteropus; species Pteropus alecto. The sequence goes on along the minus strand of NW_006431956.1, from coordinate 6,691,794 downwards.
CGGTTCGTTTGTTTTCTTTGGTTATTGAGCTACAGTTTCCTTTTGGGGGCATTGAAAATATTTGGAACTGGATATTGTTGGCGGTTGCACAACATTGGAAAGGTACGAAGTGCCACTACGTCGCTCACTTCCAAATGGATAATTTTATGTTATGTGAATTTCACTTCAATCAAAAGAAAAGGGAAAAAAGTCCGAACGTTCTCATGAAATTAAAACTCTTAGAGAGCCGAGGTGCAGCCTGATGCATGTGGCGCAGCCGTAAGTGAACAGGAGTCAGCCTACCGGCACACTGCGAGCCCGGGCACCTGGCAGGGGCGGAGTGATGTCAGAGGCCTGAGCACATGGACGGGCTCGTGTGTGAAATGGGAACGACAGGTCCTCTATGAAAAATGGGGGAGAATATTTGTGACGGTCCACATCCTAGAAGTTAATTCCCCTCCCGCGAAGGTGCAAAGTCTTCAGCATTTCCCCCAACCCCAACCCATGCAAGCATGCACGCCCTCACATGTGCACACCTGTCTTAGCATGACAACAGAGAGCAGGGGCCATGCCTTTCCCTCAGCCTCAGCAAACCGAGAAGTGCACTGGTGGCTTAAGAAAAGTTCACAGTAGAACTTCCCAGCAATATCTCTAAGCGTACGTGTTTGTTCAAAACACTACAGATAAGATCGCCCTCTCACTATGACCTTGTCGGCACACCACCTCGCACCTGCATCTACACGTGGATGTGCATATTCGTGGACGTAAGTCTTAGGTTCTCGCCAGGGTGCCGTGCTGGAGACAACTGATCAGCAAGGCTTCCGTCCTTCATGCTACAGGGCGCAGCTGTCGATTTTTGATGAATCCTTTGCCTTTTTAAAGGCTCGGGTTTAAAGAACCTCTTTAATTACTGCTGGTGAAGCAAACTAGAAGCACAGAGATCTAAGTGACGATTTCTGATGGGTGTTACCCCTGTGCAATGGTGTCCAAGCATAGAGCTGCTCTTTGAGGCCATGCACTGTCTTTCACAATTGTGCCTCAGCCCTGCATCTCTAGGTTCTGTCTGTTTTAGAAAATGTAAACCACATGTCTAGGGTGCCATGAGCTCTTCCCCACCCCGAATTCCCCTCTTTAACTGGCCTCTCCACGTCCCACATCCTTACAGCACTTCTGGTCTGGCTGTATAGACCATCTTTTATTAGTTATGAATGGTTTCTGGTCTCTTCTCTACCCAACAAATTTGTAAGCTTCTCAGAGACTCAGCTGACTTGGTTCTGCTTCCGGGCCTATGGTTTTTCATTCACTCCCTTCATTTTTATTACACATTTGGTATGTGATAAGACACTGCAAGAATTAAAAAGCAATGCACTATGATATTTTTGTTTCCTGGCAGTTTCGTTTCTGATTGATAAGAAAAAGTCTCCAGATCTGAAACCGTTGAGCGTCAGCAAGGGCTCTGTCATTGCCTCCACGGCACAGTTCGCGATGCAAGTTCTCAATCCCTCCCTCGGTGCATTATTCTTGATTGATAGATCAGTTGATCGATTGGTTGATATTGATTTCCTGATTAAGAAGAGAAAAAACAAGGTAGGGTATGGTACATTGGTTTACAGATCATCAAAATATGTTTAAAAATGTACTGCAATAAGAGCGTGTTCTTCCCCAGATCATGATTGCCAGAAACTGTATTCACACGTAAAACAGAATTAGCCATGGTTGGCCCAGAGAGGAATTTCCAAACACAGTTTTTAACTTGACCTAGGTATTGACAAGGCTAACAGTGCAGTCCTTGATGTTAGAGTCAGCAAATACAGGCTGCCGTTCTTTCTTTCCTTTTGTGGCATTACTCTCTGCGCAAATATATTTAGTCCACGTTGCTATGTACACAGCCCTGACAAATACAGCTTGTTGGAGGTGATTATGGATGTAATCGTGAATAAATAAATCATCCTCTGGAAGATTCTGGTGACCTCTGGAAGAAAAGGTTGACTCAAAAATGCTTAAAAACTCTTTCAAGGAATGCATTATGTTTTTACACTCATTAATGGAGAGGCAGAGATATCAGTCCTGGACATTCACAGATCAAAGTCACGCACCTTGCTGACGCCACACTCACCGGTGTGCTTGAGCTTATTGTCTCATACTGTGGAGAGAGCAAGAAGGCTCTTCTCTGGAGAGGTTTAAAGAGGGGAAGAAAATAAATAACCCAAAGAGGTCCTGAAACTCTCTTAAGGGAAGAGGTTCACAGCAGAAGGTTTGAAGAGGCTGATGCTAGATGAACACAAGGAATCCAGAGGAAACTTACTGCCCAGCAGAGCACGAACTTAGCAGGTATCTTTAAGCAGAATTGGTATTTCCTGGCTATATATTCAAAATTTTCCCATTTTTCTAAGCTAGCTAGGTGATGAGTTGTTATTTTTAACAAGCTGATCAATCGCTTTTCACATCTTTCAAATAAGGTAGACAACATATTTGTGTGTGTGTGTGTGTGTGTACACTTATGTTCAAAAGGCGGCGTGTAGCGTTAAACAAAATCCTGGTAACATTTCTCATAGAGGATAAGTGGAAATGACGTACTTTTGATTCCAGATCCCAAAGAGGGATTTTTACAAGGCCTGGACAAGTGCATGAAGTAAGATCCCCTTAGCTGATAAGAGGATGGTAGCTTCGAGATAAACCATCACCAGGGAAGCAGCTATGCCCCTTTGGCTGGGGCTCAGAACTCTCAGTTATCAGCAACGAAGGCTTAAAGTGTGATCTGTTAAGACCGGTGGAGATTAAGACCTGGGTGATGTTTCAACTAGGGATATGAAATATAACCAGGGATAGTCTGGGGGAAGTGCAAGTAGGCTGCCACTGGGAAAGTGATTTTAATTATAGAATGAAGAGAAAATAGGAGGCAAAATTGAAGCAAGATCTAGGAAATTAGTATATAAAGAGCTACAATCATTCATAAGGAGACAGAACATTTACCAGAGAGGAAAGAAAAATCCAGCCAGTTGAACTGAAAAAATCCTGTCTAAATATGAAAGCAGGGGATGTATTCTGAAGCTGTGTTAAATGTCACACATTCTAAAAATATGAGATAGGTTTCACCAGCCCTACCGTTAAAGACTGATGATTGGAATTTTGCTTTTATGATGCCGTAGCAATTCGGATGGTTCTTAAGTCTCCATAGCAACAGCCCAATGCTACTTTGTGTTCTTCTGTGTAGTCACATGATGCCTGATATTGCAGAGGATACGTAGAGAAGTAGTTGATTATATTTCCTCATTAGTGACAAAAAGACCAGAGACCACCATGAAGGACTTCGATTAGCAGTGGTCGTGAGCCTTGTAACTCGAGCCACCCCGTGACAACCTTTTTTCGGTAAGCTGGCAGTAATACTGGGTGTCACCCTTTGCCTTGATGAGCCACTGCTCAATATCAACAGTGTTATTGTTTCATGAATTATATGTCCATCTAGATGTTTCCTCAAGCATATGACCCCTTCTTCTTGTGATGCCCTTTGTCTTAGAAGTTGCCACCAATATATAAACGGAGGTCATTAACCATGAAAAGTCTACCATTCTCACTCTAGGATGAGCAGCAGACTAGTCTGTGAGGGCACAGTCATACTGCTGTGTCATGAAATTTTAGACAAGTCACTGTAATGGTCTGTGCCTCAGTTTTCCCATCTACAAAAGGGGAGTGAAAACCAAAGCCTTTTTCTTACTCAAAGGGTAACGTCCATTAAACATTTACACGAATTTTGTCAAATATGTTTTGGAAGGTGACGTACATGTTGAGAGAACCTCACCTGCCTTAGATTTATGTGTGATAGGTATCAACGTGCTACATGGCTCCATGTAGAGTCAGCGAGAAGCCTAAGAGGCTTGTACGCATAAGACAGACAGAAATCTCTCCCACGCTCTCATTAAATTTAGAAGGATTTTCTTACAGAGGCAGACTCCAGTTCCAAACACTTCCACCATCACTCATTAATGAGCATTAGGCTGAGTGAAGATCCATCTAAACTCACCTTGACGTTGCCTGCTTTTCAGTGGGAGTCAGAAGTTTATGGGCTCCACCGATGACACCACCCTTTGGTATCCTGACTGAATCAATTCTCTCTGTCACATTATTTTTTTCTTTATATGGGAGGACATTTGTAAAAGAATAAAGAATGTTACCTTGTATACAGAAGGTAGTCAGTAAATTTTTGTTCTCTTCTTCCTCTTATCCCTTTCTTCCTCTAAAACCTTTGGTGTTTTGGAATTTTGCTATGGGGGTGAAACTGCAAGCCAGTGACATAAGCATGTTTAGATCTAAGGATAACATTCTGGTGATGCTACAGCATCACTGTCAGTGAAGGAGTATTGAGTATTAAGTAAAAGTATTAAGCTCTTCCTCTGAACAGGACACTATACAGAGTGACGGAAATAAAAGTTATGAGAGCCAGTGCTTGATCGTCAACAAGCAGTTGAAGGTTGAAAGATAAAAAAAGGTAACCTAAGCTGCCTGTCACATAGGCAGCATGGACAAGAAGTGGGCTGGGTTGCACGTGGACTTTGAAGAGAGCTGATGTGTATTGAGTGCTAATTAAGTGAAGGGCATTGGGCCCTTTGCCTGCTTTATCTCGTGGGTGAAGGGGGAGATTCTGGATAAGGGAATAAAAGTAGGAAGGTGGAAATGGTGGGCCTAGAGGTGGGAAAGATTGAATATCCACAGTATTATGAGTTTGGCAAAAGAGGAGATAAATAGAAAAGAAGGCGGTAGATGACTCTAAACGCTAAGTTAAGGAGTTCGAACTTTGTTTTCGTGGAAGGAGGAGCCGTTGTACGTGTGTTCGTAGGGAATGCTGTGTAGCCAATTATCAGATTTAAGAAAGAAACACTGAGAAAGCAACCGGAAGACCACTGAAATGGCCTAGGCACTGGACCATTGGACTTTGGCCTAGGAGGAGAGATCGAAGGCAAGGACGAGTGTCAGGTTGGCTGGAAGAATTATTACCACTGATGACAGCATTCAGAAAGCCTGCGGAGGGAGCTCATTTGGGGAAAAGAAAGTTCGAGTTGAGTTTTGATTGCATTAAATGTGAGGGGACTACAAGTACACGGAGCTGTCTTTCATATGAGGTGTTAGAGATGGGGAACTCATGTTGTGGGGGCCGCTCGCCTGCCCCCCACCCCTCGCCTTCTCTGTGGGGAATTGGGAAGCTGCGTGGCCTATGCGGCTAACAGCACATTTGATCCTCTCTTCAAGGAACAGCAGAGACTGCACACCAAGCAGAAAAATGCCTTCTGCTTGGGCATCATGGAATTCTCTCAAATCACGGGGACAGAATCGTACCTGGCTTTTATTTTCTAGCCAGGGCCCTAGGGGAATATAAGCCATATATTTCTATTTAGTTCCATCTCTCCTTGTCTTATCTTTCTTTTCTCTTGGTGAATTATGGACTCAAAAAAAAAAATGAAAAATTCCACAAGTCTGTTTCTAACCCCAAAATATGTCATTCAGCAGTTGTTCACTGAGTACCTTCTCTGGGACAGGCCTGCGTCCTCCCTGTCACTTCCGTCCACCCTACCTGGCTGTCCTTTTCCCTTTGTGCATTGGAGGGTGAGAGTAGAAATGCATGGGCTGCAAGTCAGAGCAAATGTCCATGGAGAGATTCCAAGGCATCCCACCAGCATTTGCTATGGCTGGTCTAAATAACATACCTTTATTTACAAAGGACGTACGTAGCCGACAGTATGTTGGAGGAGAATTAGGAGGGCTGAGAACTCGTGTCATCTTAGGAAATTCAGTGAACTCCTTGAGACTCAGTTTACTTATCTGTGAGATGGGTCGATATAGAATTCAACTCTAATATCCTGTGCTTTTACATCACAGAGTTAGGTTTATAATGCCTTTGGCAAGTAGCACCCTTATATTTATAGAATATAAGCTGTTTTTCACTGTAAATTATTTTTGAGAATACCACTTATGTTCAGGGCCACCATGAGCCATCAAAAGCCACAGAGTCCCTTGGCTGAATCCCCTGTTCAAAAATCCTGTGGCTTCACCCTCCTGCTGCAGCCTCAGAGGCTGAATAACCTTCTCCTCTCTTGGGAGGATATGGATATAATTAAGAGAGAAGAAGATGCGCCATCTGTTCCCGTGGGTCGCATGCGAGTGACATTGAATAAAAGAGCAGCAGCTCCCCAGCTGCATGGGTCCCCGCACCCCTACCTACTCCACTGCTTCACTGACCACGGACTTTTGCAGCTGGGCTTGCTCCTGTCATTACCCTCGACCCAGAATGGTTCTGCTCTAGCTGCAGTCTTGCCTGCTGCTTTTTGAAAGCCGTTTCCATGCCTGTCTCCGTATTGCCACCATTATTACCATTCTATCCCACTCAGGATGGAATCTGGCCACTGCTTCTGCTGAGTCTAGCTCAGCTCAGCCCCACGCCTTCCAAACTAGTCTGAATTATACTTCCCTGTGGTGTGGGCTGGTGCCAACCATCTCTACTGCTGCCACCATCACATCCTTGAGAACTGCTGAAGATGCCACTCCCTGGTGCTGCTGCTGCTACAGACACTGCTCTCGTGTGGCTGCCGGAGCTACTTCACCAAGGCTGCCAGCTCCTGATGCTGTGGCCCCAGTCAGCCCCATAACATCAGTGTCATGGCCACACTAATCAGGCCACCTATAAGGCTAACTGTTGTCCCTATAGCTTCTTACCCATTAAGCACACTTCCTCTTCATGCATGACGCCTTTGTCGCTTCCCAAAATATGTCTTTGACACTTTAGTAATATAGTTCTCTGGTTTGGTGCACTTAGCCCAAGTCTTCAAGAGATTAACTTGGATCAGGAAAACAGGCCCATGTGGCTAGACTTGCCAGGGTTTTGGTGTCTGTCTCTGCTGTAGTATTCTGACTTTTAGTACCTCTCTTTTCTCTTATGGTGGTACCTCTTTCCCCAAGAATACCCTACAGAGGTTGAGGTTAAATCACCTGTATCTTTCCTGTGGATGTGTAGGACTGAATGAAAAAGCAAAAAGAACATTAAGTTCTTCTACGTTTCGAAATCCTGCCTCTGGGGTCTTTCAGGAAGCAAGAGCATTATGCAAATGACATTTTCTGGGCTTCTTGAAACAGACATGCAGATTAAAGCCCACGGTGGCTTTGGGCTACACCATATTATACATATAATAAGATAAATAGGAAGAAAGTTTAATTCTGAGCTAGATGCTTAAGAGAAACCTGTCCAGACACAGTCTCTGGATGATTAATGTGTGAATACCTTGGGTTGGTTTCACAAAGAAAAAGCAAGCAAAATCACGGCCCAGCACCCCAGATTCAAAGCATTCTTCTCTCCTGGGCATTGTTGGCTTTCATTCCAAGCTCTCTGGTTGTGTAGCTGTCTAAACACATTCAGACATGAAAAAGAAGCACCCTAAACTACTTTAGTGGTCCTGTTTGTTTATACTACACTGTGCTCACAGAGTTGCATCCTGGCGATCCTTGCATGAGGATACAGCAAGGAAATCCAGCATTTCCTTAAAAAAGGAGAGAGAGAGAGAGAGAGAGAGAGAGAGAGAGACAGAGACAGACAGAGACAGAGAGAAGGAGAAGGAGAAGGAAACAAACATGCCTTTATTCCCCAAACTTCTCTCTCTCCATTTATAACACATCACCATGTGTCACACATCTGGGCTTCTTCGGAAGGACGCTTCAGGAGATTGATTTCATTGAGAGGTGAAAAAGAAGTTATGTCTTGCCCAGCCTGGGCATGTGCTTCTGCAAACATTCAGGGTGCACCTTGGGAGATGGGCACCATGCCTGCTTAGAGAACTTTAATCTTTGTTGAACAAATAAATTCACTTAAATTGGAAAGAAGATACCATTTTTTAAGGAAGGTTTTGGAACATTCGAAAACTAGTAATTTTCCCATTTTACATTTAATGCAATAGAAAGTTGACTGAGAGAAGCTAGGGAAATAACCAACAAGCTAGATAGACAACAAGCTAGATATAGCAGGTGAGTTCAAGTGTAAGAGCTTTGATGGTCTAATTTAGAAAGGTCCAGTCCCTTTCCTCAGACCATGACCAGGTGGCCATTTCATGACCATGCTCAGAAACCATAGCAAAGTTTTAAAATATAGACGTTTTTCAGTAACTGTGTTTCAAATTTCATATTTTTTTTCAGGTCTTATGATTAATTACATTATGTTTAACGTCAATACTCTCCACCTTCACAGTTTAGTTTCTCAGATTCAGGCTCAGGTTCTGATTTAGAAAAATCATATTCTGTTAAAATGGAGGCAGAAATATTCTTCGTGTCTAATAAAAATGCCATTAACTTTGCGACCTCAGATACGGATGCCTCTTTCTGTTATGAAAAAAGTCTGTCATTTGGTTTTTAAAACATACACTTAGATATCAAGGTTAAGATACAGTTTGCAAAACAGACTACACTTCCAGGTTTTTGGATAAAAGATGTCCATCAATATTTAGCATTCGTTTTGTGATTTTGACACAGTAAGAAATTGAATCAAGCAATTATTTTCCTTTGTGCCTCAGGCCAAAACTAGCCAACAAAATTTAAGATGCAGGATTGATTTGAGAAACTCCTCAGAGCTATGAAAATAGTGCACATTGAGGCACATTCATTGTTCGAAAGGTCACATTCTAAATATAATCCCATTAATGAGGTGGTCTCACTACTATTAATTGAAAAGACCATCACGTACTGTGCAGATATGCACACTTCAACTTATAAAATTAAATAACTTAGAAGAATGAGCACTCACAATAGGAAAGAATTTCCTGCAGAATTTTAAATAATATGCAACTTTTCAAGAGAACACTGATGGTATAAAGTGAACTATGCCTACTTTATTTGTGCGTAGCGTGTAAGTCTTTTTTCAAACAAGGTAACATATAAATTAAGTTATAAGTCATTTATCGAATCTCTGCACAGCTCCGTGTCCTTACTTTGGTACTCAAGCATCGTGGTGTTTTCTACTTCTGAATTTCCTTTGCACGCATAGGTCTCTCTGTCCAAAATCCTCTCTTCGCTTCCACGTGTCTCCATGCCCATCCGCCATCTTGACAGCCCTAAGCACCAACATAGAGACCTCTGCTGCATGGCCTTGAAGCCACAACAACAGCCCCCTTGATGAAGTTTTAACTTACAAGGTGAATCAATACTTCTCCCCACCTTTGGTTTCACTTCAATTATCCACCCCTCTGTTCTCGTGCTCTCTCAGTGTCATGTGGAGTGTTTGTTAAAGTGGTCGTCATCGCCAATCCTTGGAATTCAAGAGCCATGGCCAGTGTTCATTACCTTGGTAACCTCAGTGCCTTTATAAAAGGGATCCCAGAGAGTTCCCTTCCTTATTCCACCATGTGAGATCGCAGTGAGAGGAAGGCTGTCTATGAACTTGGGAGCAGGTCTTTACAAGACACCTGATCTTGGACCTACAGCCTCTAGGACCGTGAGAAGTAAATTTCTGCTGTTTATAAGTCTATGGTGTTTCTGTTATAGCAACCCGAACAGATTAAGACATTTCTTAACACTTATGTCTGGCACAAGGGACCCCTGCACTGTCCCAGTACCAAGCCTGGATGAGCTCAGTGGTCAACGAGGTGATTCTCTGGTAGATGAGGGGTGGGGCGGGGGGCAGTTCTCTTTCACACACCCAGAGTACGGGATGAGCCCATTGGAGGAAAAAAGTTCTTTTCCCGTTTACACAACTTGAACGTTCAGAGATGTCTCTGATGCAGAAACTGCCCAGATGCCTGTCCTTGTTGATAAACAATTGTAGGACAACTTTGTGATTTGCCTAAGGCCTGACCTTCCTGAACATTTCGAGAGAGATATAAAGAAAAGATGTTTCCCTCCATAATATCCTTCAGCACGTTGCTGTATTTTGGAGCTTTGAAATAAGTACCCCGAGAGAAACAGGAGGCTGTGAGCAGGCTAGAGAATGCCCTTCCTGCAGGAAGGTGGGCGGAGAGGGTTAAAGCAGCTTTAGAAGGGAGGAAAGTCCCAGCAGCTTCCCCAGTGCCTTCCACTTGGATGCCCCTTGCTCAGCTTTCTTCTTATCTGAGCTCCCAAAGGTCTTCTAAGCAAACACTGGGGTAATGATCTGAGGCCACAGCAGCTGTTGGTTTCCTCCCTCTTGACAAAAGCACTTAAACCAAAAACCTTAATGAAAAGAAAAAATGAAAGAAAGCAAGAAACGTAAATAGCTTGTGTCAAACACTTTGCAAAGTAATGTCACGCTTCATACTTTTTCATAAAACACAGGGGTCAGTAGAGACCCATTTCCAGGATCATGAAAAGAAAAAAAAAAAAAAAAAAGCAGTTTTGCTTCCCTTTCTGTGTGGCACTTTTTCCAGAAAGCCAAGAACTGCTGAAGGAAGAAGTCTCCCAGGGCTAGATTCCAATTAACTGCTGTACTGATTGCTGATAACTCTCGGCAATCACTGTTCTTCAGAAAATGGGACAGAGAGTCTGAAACATCATAAAGACAAGGTGACTGATCAACTGAGACACAGAGCCTAACTCCACGCTTTCCCCAGCCGTCTGCAATGTTCGAGTGAAAACAGTGCAGGAAGAAAAACATCGAGAGTGAAATGTCGTAGGTCTTCGACTTGATATTCGACACCATAAAAGTGCTGGTAAATGTGTCTTGAAGCTCAGACATTGATTCGGAGGTCTGGGAAATATTTCCAGCATCACAAAGGACTTCCATCACTCTACCTGATGTGCTTGCAGAGCTGTGGCAGAGTAGGAGAAACTCAAAATTTGGAACTAGAAAAAGAAAAATCATATCTTGGGTTCTGCTTCTCCTGTTTGGGAGCTCCGTGATTTTGGATCAGGCTTTGTATCCTTTAGCTGCGTCACGAGCACACTGCCTCAGAACAGTTGTTCAGGGGTTGACAGGGTTTCAGCTGATCTTGCTTACAAATCTGTGGGTTAGATCTCTCATCCTTCTCCTGGGATCAAATGTCCTTCCCAGGGACAGTTTCCCAGCTTCTGTTTGTACCACATTCGTTGACATTGGCTAAAAGAAGTCACATAGCCATACCCAGAGAAAGTGAGAGTGTGTGGCAGAGTCTGGAGGGCCAATGGCATGGATAACAAAATGCATGAATACAGAGACTACACGATGCAATCTACCGCAATGCCTGATTCTCTCATGTCGGTTCTCTCATCTGTGAAATGGGGATAGTCATACTCCTTCGAACATCAAATGAGATGACACTCAAAAGTAACTGGCTCGAGGCCGGAACAAAGCCGATGCTCAGTAAATGCTCCTTTCTAGTCACCTTTCTAACCTTGCAACATGGAAATTAATACCTGTCACACTAAGCAGGGTTAACGTGAGGTTTTCAAAAGGCGACACATGTGAAAGCATTTGAAAGAATGTCAGCTGCTACGTAACTTTTTTTGTATTGCAATAATATAGAATGCTTATGCTTACACAGATACAAATGTAAATTCAAACATTTGGATAGTAAATCACAGTTTTCACTGAGCATTTTGGCCTGTAGTGAGTGGAAATTTTCTCTGTGATATGTTTTGATGTTTACACTATGAAGCAAAGCAAATACGTGTGGTCTAAAACGAGGGGCAGAGGCAAAGGAGAATGAGAACAGGAAGGAGATTTATAGCATTAGTTAAGTAACTCCCTTAGTGTAGCCCAGGGTATCTGGAGCCAGTCCTGGAATAAGGTCTTTTCAATTCTTTATCACCCTAAAACCTAAGTCTTAATGAGGATATCTCCCAATAAGAAGTAGAGAGTGATGGGTCACAGAGGAAAAACCTAAATGGTTGTGTAGGTCACAATCCTCTTACTTTAATAAATCGAAACCTGCTTATGCAGCAGGGCAATACAATCCTCAGATAAGGACCCTTCGTTGTGCAGCTGGCTGTGGTCTCCAGAGGCTTCAAGGCGCCTAAAGAAATTAACCTTGAAGATGGCAAAGGTGTGGGGAAGAAAGGGTCACCGTAGTAATGCAGCGGAAAGGGGAGGTCTGAGCCTCTGACTATGACCTAATGGGCTTTGTGGCTTGTCCAGGAGCTCCTGGTCTAGAGAGCTTCGTTATAAAGCTGTTGTTGTAACATCAGAATGGGGAGGAAGAATGACACATAGGACAAGGGCGCTTGCGAAGAGAGGCTCAGGGACGTTGCCTCTGTGAGTCAGAAGTCCCCACCATGCAGTCGAAATGCCTGGACTCATTTCAGCTGAGACTCCCTTCCCCTGCAGTGCAGACTTCGTTGATGCTTTGCCTGTTTCTGTATATTTGATATCTATTGACTTTTTCTTCCAAGGCTGAGTTAATCCAGATGGTAGATTCTACCCTTTTTGAAGCCGAAGGAACTCTTTTGGAACATGAAGTTGCAGGTAGAGAGTGCCCCTGTTTAGAGAAATCTGGGGTGGAGAAATGGGAATTTTCATGCTTGATTATGACTGTTTTGGTGACAGTGATGATTCTTCAGCACGTCAGGGTGGCTAATGATCATCTGATGATTCTTGTGCACTGACGTTGCATACTTACCGCCAGGGTTAGAATGTTTCTCAAACCCCACTACCTCCGCCACCTCCCCTCCTGCCCCCCGCTCACCCCCACATAAATCAAACTCTATGCATATATACAAGAGATGGGGCTATCAGTTCTTAAAGGACATGAAAATGATAGGTAATAAATTGACCGATATGTTCCATTTTACAGATAACTGTTTATCTTAATGACATAAGACTTGTGCTTGTAAGTGTCTTATGTGATAACTGGTTTGAGGTGGACGGCCAATGAAAATTGGTTTTGTGAATAAGTGAGGTGCAAAAAGTAAACATGATGGCCTAAAACAATAGAGTTTCAGATGCTGAATTTGCAGCCCCTGACAAATAGAGAACAGACCATTAAACACGCATTTAAGTCTTCGTATGTCTGATGTTGGTGGAAGAGATGGGAAGTGTTCTAACAGGTCGCGGTTTATTGAGCTCAATATAGGTCCAGTCCATTGTGTACAAATTACTTAACCAAATCTTCTGCAAAATAGCAATACGAGTAGTCACTCCCTCACCGGGTAGCTGAGGAGGTTGTGCGAGCTAGTGCATGGACATCACGTAGTGCAGTGCCTAGTACAGGTAAGGGTTCAAGAGCTGTTGTCATCTTTGTCACCACCATCAGCATCGTCTCAAGATCTGGACGTGGTTCTGGGTCCTGCCTATTCCCAGGGTTTTGGTTTGTCAGAGACATCTCGCACCACTGTAAAACACAAGGTGAGCGACCCCAGGCTCCAGGGTCTGGGGTTACGTGTTTCTTACGCGGTGTGATAATATAGGACATCCAGAATTCCATCCTCCAAGCTCTTTCTCTGGTTTCGGAAGGCTGTTCTGGTTCCAAAATCTGTGCTTGGAGTTTGTCGGAAACCAACTAGCCTTAAACATGTAATCAGTCTAGTTTTTGTTATTTATTTATTTTTTTAACCCTGATACTGTTCTACTCTGTTCTACCCACTTTAACCTTTTGGGAGATTTAGAGTCAGACAGAGTAGCAATAAGCAGGGTAATCAGTTGTGCCAAAGATAAAAAAAACAAACGGAAGGATCAAGGAATGAACTCTAGGGAAGCGGTCCTCATTGGTGGTTCTGGTAGGGCGTCTCTGAGATTAGAAAGAGACAAAGATGAGATCAGGATGCGTCAGAAAAGAGCCGTCGAAAGTAAAAAGCAAATAATGGAGACACCTTGTCCAAGTCATTGAGGAATGGAACAGGATGAAAGCTCAGTGAGGCACGTGGGGTGACGATGTCTCCACAGTGAGCAGGGCAGCGAGCCTGCTTTGATGTCCAGGGCTAGTCAGTGGGGCAGATGAGGAAGGATCTCTTGAAAAGACAAGAGTGATTTCTGTGCCCCGCCCCCCGCCATTCCCCAAAACAAAGCCTTCGAGGAGACAGAGGAAGGATGTGGGGAAGAGGAGAGGGAATAGGATTAAAAGTCGAGGGGAAGGAATGAAATTCTTGCAGAATGAATCAGTTTTTGCCTCAGAGCATGTTAGTACTGGGTGTCCAGTTAGGAGTGGGGTTGCAGAGACAGTGGGGCTATACCGAAAGGGGGGATTGTGTAAGAAGGTTTACAGTCCTGCAGGGAACCACAATAACGTGGGTAGAGGTTGATATAAATAATTAAGGGCTTGATGAGTTGGTTGAGTTTTGTATCAAACCTGCTAGAGAACATAAGGGCATGGGAACAGTAGATTTCTCTATTCTGCTTTCCACCATATCACCTGAAACCAGAACAGATCCTGGCACATAGTAGGTGCCTTGCAACTATTTGTTGAATGACTGAATGAATAAGACAGAAGATAAAGGGACCCCCAAACACTAGGATACTGAGTAAGGAAAAGTAATATTTAAGCCGATAAGAGAAGAAACAAGGTCCAAAGACCCCCCAGAAATGGCACAGATCTTTCATGTAAGGATAGATTGTTGCACTCAATTTTTGGAGGCTATTGAAGATTTGCCGGGATGTTATGACTCTGGGCAAAGGATGTCAGTACCTGGGTAAGTGGGTTTGGGGTTGCAGTCATGCACCTGAGGTATAGTAGAGCAATGCTAGGGATGGAGAACTGGAGACCAGATAAGGAGATGAACCCAAAGCTAGTGTAGCCGGTATAGACTCTGAAATCCTGTAGAATTGCAGGTGTATGAATTGGAGGAGAAAACGTGGGTTCATCTAGAATTAAGAACATGGGTGTCTATACAGATGATGTATTATAGAATCGTGTGCTTGAAATCTACTTAATTTTTTTAACCAATGTCATCCAAATAATTTCATAAATTAAAAAACACAAACACGATTAAAGGAAGAGGCAGGGTGAGAGGGCCAGTCTCTGACACCACCTGGAGGACAGTGTGTGGATTGCCCCATCTTGGAGATGTGTTCTGCGTCAGACATAAACACAGCAAGCAGAGGGGCAGGAGACATCACCTTTAAATATCATCGATGAATTCTCCTATGGTGCATGTGTGTGTCGCATATATAATGTGCACGTTTCAGTAACAGCAGAGATGTTCTTAGCTGCAATTAGGCAGTCACCAGGGTGAAGAAGAGAGGTCGAGTTACTTCTACATAGAGAATTCCTCAAGCACAGGAAAGTTCAGGAAGAGCTCATCTTTTCAGCGTCATTATGCCTGACCCAGGTCTTAACAACAGTTTTTCACTTTTTACAACTGACCAGCCATGCTGAATAAAACAGTCCATCCTGGCATATTCGGAGTCCTGGACAGCACACACACTTACTCTTTAGTGCCCTGCTGTTCAGGAACCAAGTCCATAAGTCTGGTTTCGAAACTTTTCCTGAGAAGAGGCTATGCCGATACAGTTCTAAACATCTGGTCAAATAGCAAAATAAATAAATAAATAAATAAATAGTGAAAATAAAAAGCGGTTAACTATCCAGATGTTATGTCAGAACTGGGTGAAACAAATGGGTATTTAGAAATATCCAAGTGGCGAGATTTCTTTTCCAGTCCTCTGCACTCCAACCAGAAAGCCACCTGAGTAATGGTGGCAACTGGATCCACTGCTGTCAGGGGTCCTGATTCTTAAAAGCAGAATGAAGGACGAGCAGAAGCTGTCAGCGCCACAGAGCGCAAACCCGCGCGAAGCTCGGCCCCCCTCGCCTCCTGTCCTGAGGTTTTAGTTGAGATCACTTTTCTTAGCTCCAATGTGGTACCTAAGACAGGGATCATTTGTCAAGTGAGCATGGTACACAGAGAGCTGTAGGCAGATTATAGAAAGAGAGGGAGGAGAGAGGGAGGAGAGAGAGAGAGAGAGCGCGCGCGGGAGAGAGAGAGAAAGAGAGAGAGAGAGAAGGAGAGAGAGAGAGAGAGAGGGAAGGGGGCCGGGAGCTCCAGGCTTCTCCAGGAACAGCGCTTTTCAGGCACTGGGGATTCAAGTTAGACAGGGTGGCGGTGCCAGGGCCACCAGGGAGAGGGGAGTGACGGGCGCCTCCGACAGGGCTCTTTCCGTGCGGGATGCTTCAGGACGGCATGCGGAGGGAGTAACTTGGAGAGGAGAGCCACTGGCATGAGGATTCCGCCAAAATGGAAGGGCTCCTGTCTCCAATGAGGACGAAGGTAAGGGGAGCGGATCTCGCTCTCTTTCGATGCGGCCAGGAGGTACGGAGAAGGCAGCCGAGGTGCCGCGCGCCTCTGTGAACGGGAGGCTCACTGAGCTTTTGTCTTGTTTCAGAACTAGGCTGGTGAATGCAACTGGATCTCGCAAAGAATAGGCTTGCCTCAAAGGCAGCGCGATGTGTGGGAAGGGGGAAGGCTGGGAGCGGGGGAGAGCCATCTGTCAGCGTGGACAATGGGAGTCGTAGTGAATGAGTTCTCCTCTCGGTTGATTAGACAGCCATATTTTAGCAGGATTTCCAATCGCTCTTTCTGGGGGGGTTGGGGGGGCGGGGACGGGGGGTGGGGGGGCCGGGCAGTCCTGGGAGCTGTTCGGTGCAGGAAGTACCAATTGCCCAGGCTATGTTGCTCCTGAGCGGGAGTAACGTGTTGAGAACAGAGCACGCCCAGCTCCCACTTGCAATAATCTCTTCTTCAGAGCAAGAAGGCCAGGGAATCCTCTCTGGAAAGTAGGTTAATGCATTTTGGAAGCCAGTGCGTTTTCAGAGAACTACCAGGCGGGCGGCAAAGCATGCAGAGCGCTGGACTAACCTGACATCTTGAACTTGGACCTGAAACATTCATAGGGGAACAGCCAACAGTCTCCCAAAGGCTGGGGGAACTTGCTCTCCTCGGGTGGAGCTTGCTTTTTCACTTGAGAAAGGGTTGCCTTGAAGACAGGGCTTTCCACTGAAAAAAGCTCAGGTCGATGGGAAGGCTATTTGATTTCTGCTGTATCCACATAGAACTCTAAATGGGGGGGACCAAAAGTTCTAAATCATGCCAGAGATATTACTTTTCTGATTCAGAAATTTCTAAAAAAAAAAAAAAAAAAAAAAAAAAAAAAAAAAATTAGGGGGAAATTGTCTCTCTAACCACAAGGCAGAGTTACAGCCAGCCGAGGAAGGCTTCGACTGACCTCATCTCTTTGATGCTCTCTTTAGTGAGCCCAGCACAAATAGACTCTTTTGTCATTGAACATTTTCTTTCCTGCTCGTTAATGAGCATGACCACAATGTTAAATAAGACAATGTGAAAGCCAGGGTCTTAAAGTGGGCAAGCGTCTCATCCTTTGGGACAATTCCCAGTCTCCCGGGCGTGTTCACAAGTCGTCTGATCATCGTTCATTAGAAGGATAGCCCCAAGTGAGAGTTCGTTACCAGGGGTTCTAATCCCTGCCCCTCGCCCAGCTGGCTGGTCTGATGGGAGAGTCCCTCCGTGACCCGTGTGTTCTCCCCGAGCGTGGAGCTGAAGTCACGGAGCACGCAGGCAGCATACCTCAACCCAGGGAGCCGTGGGGACAGCAGGAAGTTTCATACAGAGGTACCAGGGCAAAGAGAATGGCAAATGGCACTAGGTTCCTATTTCCCTTTAGTGGCAGGATGGAGTTTCAACACTTTAGCAGATGGCATTGTAGCCTGTTCGTTTGGCCTGCCTTTGACATTGTTGCCCAGACGTTGTGTCCTGATGTTGTGCACTCTCAGGCTCCCGTCAGATCGTCAGATCGTCAGATCGGTGGATCTGAGCTCATAACCTGCGGCAAGTCAAGCACTGTTGGCAGAGACTGCTAGGGGGGTTTCCCTATGCAAATGAGCCAGGAGCCGGGACCCAGGCACTCCGTAAATCATGCTGCAAGCTGATTAAAATGGCACGTTGTAGTAGGGGTCGGGCTCCTCATATATTATGTTGATCATTTGCATTCACATCATAGCTTGTTCCTTAACCGTCATACCATCTAATGAACATTGAAACTATGGGAGTTTGGGTCCCACCAAAGTTCAAACATAAAATCAATGCTATAAATCTAGCAAACTGACTCTCATTCAGATCTTTTAATTTTTTAATTTTGGAGTTTCAAGGGGTGTGTGTGTGTGTGTGTGTGTGTGTGTGTGTGTGTGTGAAATTGCTTCTGTGAACACTTTCTTAATCTTTTTATTTCTGACCCCGGAAATTGATATTTCCATATTGAAGAGTCAAATTACACTCGCATTAGGTGACTTATAGTATCATCATGACTCAGGAAACAAGACCCAACTGTGTAAAACTGTAAAACAAGGTCCCACTGATGAGACTCGGCTTTAGTTCCAAACCTGCTGTGTCCTGTGTCGTTGAGCTTCACCCAGTGATTTTAAAACACTGACTCGAAGGCTTATGTCAGTGACAACGTGTTGTCATTCTTAACCTTTGATCTACATTATGCCTTTTTAAATCGATTCTGGAATATCTTCCCCCTTTAGTAAGGATTTAGCTGGAAGTTTCTGATTTCATGGTATCGTGATGGGTTGGACAAAGGAAGCCTCCCAGTGCTCAGTTTGGGTGTGTTATGGTTACTTGATAACTTACTGACAGTTTAAAGCAAGTGTTGAGGTAAATTGGACATCATGTGGTAATTTCATTATGCCATGTAATAGACTTAACCAGTCTAAATCATGGGTGCTTAATGCATTTTTATCTTGCGATTTGCATAACTGGCACATAAATATGCATGAGATTAACTGGAAGTGGCAAAATGGGGTGGGCAAAATGCTCACGGGTGTTGAAACCAAGGCGGCTGCACAGAGGGCACGTGAGCGTGCCCTGAGTCCTGGGTGGTGGCCATGACTGGTATACCTAGAAACGGGGTGGCAGCTGGTCTCCCAGCTTCACAGTCAGTGTGTTGTCAGCGATACATGGGCTTAGCATGGCTTTTGGCTTTGGGCTGGATTCGCTTGGGCACATTGCTTATTCTTTCTTTTATATATCATGCAATCTCAGAGAGTCTCTAGGCTGATGGATATACTCCTGACTGGCCTCCTGGCAGGCCACGACACAGGCCTGGGAGTTCTAACCATAACAAATGATGTTTGCAGAGGTGGCAGGGGGAGGAGGGGCGGAGGAAAAAAGAGAAACACTGATTGAGTCATTTTTCCTATGAAGGTGTAAAGGAAAATATTTTATGATTAATCGCCTTTGCGTTCTTTTTAAATGTAGCCTTTTTAAATTTGGTTTTTAATCCTCCAACCTTCATAATTCTCTTTAATTCACTGTGCACTGCCTCCCGTGAATGAGGTTGGCCAAAAAGTCCCCTCATTTTCAACTTCTTAAGATTCTTGCTTCCCACTGCCTGCTGCAAAATTCGCAACGAGCCCCTGGCCACGGCCATGGGACATCAAGCCGAGTCTGTACTTTTCATGGATGCGAGGAGTGTATTCTGGAACAACCGCATCATCAAAAAGAAAGAAAGAAAGAAAAAAGATGATGAAAAAGGAGCAGGGAGAGGGAAAAAAAGAAAAGGAAAGGAGAAGAAAGGATGGGGAGGAGAAGCGAGGAGAGGAAAGTAGGCCTGGCTGAAGGTCCATCTTTTTTTTCTTTTAATTTAACTGAGATATAATCGACATATAGCACCGTGCAAGTTTAAAGTGTACTGGAGAGTGACCCGACATATACATATCTATGTGCGTATATATATATATACAGTGAAATGATTACTGCAATAAGTTAACATTCATCGTCTCATATGGTTTCAAAAAATTGTTTTTTTTCCTTCCGAAGAAAACTTTTAGAGTCTATTCTTTTTACTTTCAAATACATGTACCATGCAGCCCTGTTAACGACAGTGATCATACTGTGCATACATCCCCAGCATTCCTTAACTTTGTGGCTGGAAGCTTGTGCCTTTCTCTGCCTTCATCCACTTCTCCCACTCCCCACTCCCCACTCCCAGCCTCTGATCTCTTTCGACTCTGGTTTTTGTTTTGTTTTTTTTTTGATTTTTTAGATTCCACATACAATAGTGTAATGCCCTCAAGGTTCATCCATGTTGCCACAAATGGCAGGCTTTTCTTCTTTGTCATTGCTGAATAGTATTCCTGTGTGTGTGTGTGTGTGTTTTATCCATTCATCTGTCAATGGACACTTATGTTGTTTCCATCACTTGTCTATTATAAATAACGCTGCAATAAACGTGGGAGTGTACATATCTCTTCGGTATAGTGACTTCATTTTCTTATGGTATATATCTAGAAGAGGAATTGCTAGTTCATCTGGTAGTTTTATTTTTAATTTTGTAAAGAGGTGGGGCCCATCTCTTATATCCAAATAAGAATACAGATTTTTTTTAAAATCAAGTTCTTGCATAGTCAATGGAGAGTGGATTGAAATTAACTTGCAGAGTAGATGTTAACTAGGCTTATTGTGGTGATAATTTTTCGATACATACAAATATCGAATCATTATGTTGTACACCTACACTTAACATAATGTCGTATGTCAAAAAATTAACCTCTTTATGAAAGACGAAGTATTCACTTTTAAAAATTTCAGTTTGACAGCTCAGTAACTATTTTGTGTGGTAACTGGGGTTTTTAGAATGCTGTGATACTGTTGCTTTTAATATCTGCTCCCCTTTACATTTAGCTAACTCCCTAGAGAAGATGCTTTTTATCTGTCTGAACATCTCTTATTTCTGCCACGAAGACATTGTGTCATTTACTGCACTGCAGTGACTTTTTGAAAGGAACAACTGCTGATTTGTGGAATAAAGTAGTTTTCTAAAGGACGTCTTCCAAAAGGATCAAGCCACTTATGAAAGGGACACTTATGGGGAAATGGAAGCTAAGCTTATAGAGAATGAGTGTTTGAAATTAACACAAGAATTGTGTCCTGCGAGTCTCTCTCTTGTATACCCAAGGTAAGTACCACACATAGCTGTAGTTGGTTCAAGAATCGTCTGTCTCAACCACTCTGCAATTTTGGAAACACATTAACTACAGAAGTAAGATGCGAAAATTCTTAAATTACAGACAATATAGGCAGCAAAAGAAAGAATCAAAAGAGTGGAGTCAAAGGCTATCTAGCTCTTTAGACCGGTTATCATACAGTATATGAAACCCTTCAAGTCACTTAGAATTATGCTAAATCTGCTTGAAACTTTGCCAGGTCTCCGTGGAGAATAGTGCTTGAAATGATTCAGTGTGTTCCACCTACTTGATACATGGGTTCTGATTAAATATTGGAATCTCCCTTTTAAAGAGCTCTTGAAATAGACACCAGTAAGGACTGAAGCAGGGTGTCACCTGGGTAGGGTAGGACTAAGGGGTGGGAGGGGTTGACAATTACTTTCAAACACATTACATACACAGAAGATTATTCACCAGCTAATGACAGGCTATACTTTACCTTAATGGAGGCTTAAATAAGAGGAAGCCTGCTGGGACCAAAGCATGGCAGGTTTAGATTAAATTCAAGGCAGCGTTTCTTGGCATTAAAATGTTTTCCTGAGGAAGACACACAGTTTCTAGTCTAAAGGCCACTGAGACAGGTAAGGAGGACCATACCTGAGAAGCCAGGAGGAACCTTTAAGACATTCCATATCTGCATGGTGCTGTGGCTTTTCACCATAAAGCCAATAAAACCAGAAATAGATTTGTTTACGAGGCATGCATCAGATTTCTTTACAAAGGGCTCCAGTACTGTAATGCTTTTATTGAACCACTGAACTCACTTGGGTGTGAACAGGAAGCAACTTTATTCTTTTTCAAACAACTCCTTTCGAGGCATCTGTGATTTGTGGAAAGGAAGTTGTGGACTCTAGGATAATTTATTTATTTGGCTAATGAAAAGGAGAATTGTGAGACACCACAGCCTGTCCTAATCAGACTGTGTGGGTTCAAACCCTAGCTTCACCTCTCACTGGGGGGTAACGTTTCTGAGCCCCAGTTTCCTCCTGTGTAAGATGCATACAGTGATAGGACTTATATCAAAGGTTGTGAGAAGTGAATAAGTTAATGCCAATGAGGTTTTGACACACCGTAATAAATATTCGCTCTTACTAGTATGAATTTATGAACGAATGTCAGATGACATGTTCAGAAAGGCGAGTCCTGACACACGTGTGGAACGAATTGTCACAGTCCTGAATACCGTAGGAATGGCAGATGATGCGTCTTCAGGATGATGCTGTTAGCTCAGACACAGAAGAACCCCGCCTGCAAGATCCCTGTGAAGTTGGGTCCTCGACTGTCAGGAGCTCAGAGTCAGGCAGATGCCTTTGTAGCATAAACCAGCTCTCATTACATCAAGGCCTTTCTCAACAAATAATTATGATAGGTCGATTGTTTAGAATAAAAGACTGTAGATTCGGCTTAGCCAAAACGTTTCAGCTCCGGGACCTCAAGAAAATCACGTTTCTGCACTGGTCATTGGGTTTTGTCATCTCTAAACTAACCCCTTAATTTAAAAAAATATATGTATATATTTCTTCCTTTTGTGCTTTATCTCTTGCAAACTTGAACATATATGATATCATGTGATCTTCAATATGGTAGTTACAACCCAGAAATTAGCCAGCTATGAAGCAGGGCCCTCCCTCCCAAGAGCTGGTTGTTAGCCATTTACCAGCACACCGCTGCCCAAGACCCGTGCGAGAAAGCCCAAACGTCATAGCTGGACTTCCAGGCTCATCTTGACCCGACCCTCACTCACTGACGCCACCTCTTGCCCGTCACTATGGTCTCCAACATTTCTCCCCTGGCTGTTCTCAGACTTCGCTGAACAGGGCAATCAATCACCTGGAGTGTGTTTAATAGTGCAGGCCCCCAGGCCTCTCATCCAGAGACCTTGATTCAGTAAGTCTGAGATGAGGCCCAAGAACTTGCATTTTGTCAAAAGGCTGGAGGACTCTGCTTTGGGCGATCCTGTCGTGTTGAAGACACTCAGCCTCCACTCAACCTCAGAGAAGGCCTTGCAGCTCCCTGAGCATGCCAGGTCTTTGAGCAGACCCTGCCCTCACCACCCTGCTCTATCTGTCCCCTCGGCCAGCTCTAACCAACTCACTGGGAAGTCTTTGACACCCAGGACTGGGTTGGCCCACAGCACGCTCTGCTCGCCTCAGTCCCAGCCTTCCTCATGCTCAGTAACCACCTACCTATTTGCTCCCCTTGTGGTGGACCAGGAGCTTCTTGAAAACAGCCTTCACTGTATCTTGCTCACCCTGTCTGCCTGGTACGTAGCAGGGTGCCAGCAAAAGTATAGGCTCTCGCCACATATTCGTTGACTAAGTGCAGGACACAGAGCACTTCCAGCCCGCTGAGGGCTCATGTAGGTTCGGTAAACTCTGGGCTTTGAGTAGATGTCATGAACCAGAGCAGCTGGTTAGAAACAGAAGTCTCTGTACAAAATAGGATGGGCAAATTCCACGGGGTGAGAGACCCCCTAAGGCAGAATCTTTAGGGACCCATAGTGGGTAGGTGGTTTTTGTTTTTCTTTTCCTATCTTGTCTTTTCTGGTTAGTAATAATAGCTAACACTGGGGGAATGTTTTCATGGTTGCCAGGTTAGGAGACTGTGTTTAGAGGAAGAGCCGTAACTTGCAGGGTCATGCTATTCCTGACTTACGGTCAGGGCTTTTTAGTCCAAGGTGTCTCGGTGACTCTACTTTTGTTGAAAAAGTAAATGACTCTTTTTCCAGTTAAAACCAGGCTGCATTTGCTCTAGGGAAATGGGTAAAAATACTGACTTTCTTTTACTGCCACTGTATCCAATAGGGAATATAAACTAGCTAAAAACCGATAAAACAAGTTAGTCCCTTGCATCCTTACAAAACAATATTAATCAAAACTTTGAAGAAACTGAACTAATGATAATATATTAATACAGTGTAACGACATGTAAATATTATAACAGCTATAATATACTAATATTTTAATATAATATAGCATATACATTTCATTAGATATTTATTAAATATTGATATAAATGTTAAGATTTATACAATATTGGTATTGGTTGTAAATATGTAGTATATTAATAAAATATATTGCTATGTTATAAAATATTAGTATACATTAATATATTTTAATTAGAATTATAATAGTTATTGCCATTTATTGAGGATTTACTAGAAGGACAAGTATTTTACTTTATAATCTCTAATCCTTACAGTAATTTTGAAAAGCAGGTATTTTTAACATCATTTTGTAGATGGGAAATGAAGGCTCAAGAGACTGAGTTCCTCAGAGCTATGGAAATCACGAGTGCAAAAGGCAGAAGTTTGAACCCAAATCTCTCTGTCCCCAAAGCCCATCCTCTTTCTAACATCCCCCTGCTCCCCATGACCAACTTAGAAATGAAGAATCAGTAGGAAAAGAGTCTGACTTCACCATCACCTGACTGTAAACTGGGAGTAATGGGGGAGTGAAGTGTACAGTGTTAGCTTATTCTAATCCACCAGTGCATTTAAATTTAACCACGTGAATCCTAAGACAGCTGGATTCCTGAAAGCCTTATCATAGGAGCTGCAGAAATTGGCTTCAGAATTCCCTGGGGTGCAGGAGCCTGGGGCTCCTCAGCAGTGGCCTGAGAAGAAGCACCGGGAACAGGCCCAGGGTCACGCCTCAGTCTCCCCAGATGAAATGGCTCTCCTACTTCCTGACGATGACGCCTTTGGCACTGTAAGACTAGGCCTGGGCAAATGCAGGAGGCAAGGCTTGCTCCACACCCCAGAAGGTGGCTGATGAAAGAGCCAACTCTTTTCTATCATGTGCCAACAAAAATCCTGTTGGCCCAGGAGAGTTTATGAAGTCACTGTGGAAGCTGTGTGGATGGCCCTGATAAATGAGAGGATGCGCAAACCATTAGCTTCGTCAAATGGGATGACGCAGCCCCGGTGGCCACTCCCAGGGGCTGGTGGGTCAGGCTACACTTACAGGGGGAGACTGTGGAGGCGAGACTCCAGGCCACTGCCTCATGCTATATAATTAAACTGGAATATGAGTGTGGCAGGGAAAATATAACATGACAGAGAGAGGAGGAGGTGAGATGAGGATTTCTGATATATAAAAAACTGGGGAATTGATTTATTGATGGTAATTCTATTCATTTTCTGGTCCAATGTGTTTGCTATGTCCCAAGCAAGGAGAGCGGAGAACTCTTACCAGCATAACCATTGAGGAGGAAAAAGTAATCTGGCAGTTCCGCTATCTCATTTACTTATTCATTCCACGAGGACTTATTAAGTGCTCATATCGAGTGTCAGGCAATACACACGTTTCCTTCTGTCAAGATTGTATAAACAAAAGGCGAAGGGTTAAAGCGTCCACACACAAGACAAAGCACCCCAATCACGTTCCCTTGAAAACAAATTGGAGCTCACACTCTAGCAGCTAGAAGCAAGAGATGATCATTTTTCCAAAGGCCACATTCCTTTTCACTAAGTGTGATGTTTTAAACACAAGTGGATGATGGCAACTGGGTAATTAACTCCACGTTGATATTCAGAAGGAATTACTACACTGATGGTAATAACTGAGTGTCTTTAAAAGGATAAAAATGCCTGAAGGAGGTACCTATTTAGCCTTGTAATGGTTCCTTTATCTTACACAAAGAGCATGAACTTGGGACACCTTTTCTAGATGAGGAAACTGAAATATAGTCATTTCTCCTAAGATTTCTAAGTAAAACACTATATTTAACACTAGGGAAAGCAGCTTAGAAAACACCGTGTAGGATATATGCAATTTGATAAAGGCCAAAGTCTTGACTTAAACAATGGACTTTGAAAATAGAGTAACTCCAAGTACACACATGGACTTTGCATTCTTCTTTCGTTGCTACAGACTTTGGTAGGAGATTCCCCTTTCCTGGGTGTGCATGTGTAGCTGTCAGTGGCTTTCAAAACTGATGCTTCTGAAGGCGACACCGGTGCCAGTGTCTGCGGTAGCAATGGAGCAGGGCTTACAGGCTGTAAAGCAACTTTTCATTTATTTCACAGCTTGAGTAAATCATGGGTCCCTTTTGGGTAGGGCTCATGCGTTTGTCGGTTATGGGCAGGTTGAAAAGATATTAACATTTACCCCAAGTTACTTCATTTTTAATTTTAGGGATAAATAAGACAATGAAGCATAGTATGTGCTTAGGATGTGCCCAGGAGTGAAAGAATATAACTCAGTGCTGGCCAATAAAAATATAATTCGAGCCACAGAGCAAACCACATGTCTCGTTTTAGATTTTCTAAGGAGCCATATTAAAAAATGAAAAGACACAGACACAAGTCATGCTAATAATATTTTTTATTTACCTAAATATGTCCAAGGTATCATTTCCTTTTATAATCAATATAAAAATTGTGAATATTTAACATTCTTCTTTCATCCTGTCTTCCAAACCCAGTGTGCATTTTATGCTTACAGCACATCTCGATCCAGACTGGCCACATTTCAAGTGCTCACTAGATGCACGTGGGGAGTAGCCACTGTGCTAGACAGGCACCTCTCACTGGTACAACCAGGGAAGCCATAAAGCTATGATTTGTCTAATACTGGTAAATCACAACTGCTATTCTAATTGCTTATTTCGACAATGTAGTCTCTCTCCAGTGCTGCTTTGTAGTTGGGATCGGCCCAGCCCAGGACCTCCTGTGCAAGCATATTTGGTGAGATGAATGCCCAGAGTGCTTTGGCCTCTGTAGTGAAAGCTGATGGTCACAAAAAGAATGAATTAGCTCAGTGCTCTCATTGTGCAGGAGGGACGTCGGGTCAGGCCAGAGGGGATGTGTGGACACAAGGGAACAGAGCAGTTCTAAGCAGTTAACACGGTTATTTTCCACACTTTCCTCCCAGTCATTTGAACATGAATCTTGAGTTTCTCTTTTTGTGCCATTCCAAGCATTGTTTTCGATCTCTCCTATTCGTTTAATTGCATGTTTGTAGGGATTATCTATCGCTAGTTGCTGCAGATACCAAGGCATTCTATGTAGAGGCATTATCAGCTGAGGGGGCATTTCCTCCACTCCCCCCAAATAACTAAGTTCAAGTTCTTGGCCTTGTTGACCAGCATCATGTGAGGCCTCCAGAATTTTCACCCCTGAACCACACCTCTCTCTCAAGTTTCTTGGATCCTCACCCAAGTTGTTATTTGTTTCTCTTGTAGTTTTTTTTTTTTTTCAATCAACAGTTGGATAGTCCCAAGATATTTTTACCTTCACGTAAATGTGAACCCGTTGTTACCCCTCAAGGCTCTTCTCTCTGTGTCCCCTAGCTCACCAAGGGGCAGTCCCCTCCATCTCAGCTCAACCCCAAACCCTGGGTCTTTATCTACCTCTCCTTTGCCCTTCTTCTTCACACATCACCAGTTCCCACATCCTGTTATTTCCTCCCTTCGATATATCTTGGGCCTGTCCCTTCCTCTTCATCCTCAGGGTTGCAGTTCCGGTGCAAGTCGTCATCTTTTAACTGAATTCATGCCATAGTCTCCTGGCTGGGTTTGAGGTCTCTGCGACTCACTCCCTCTAATCCGACAGTCCGTTACTCATAGAACCCTGCTCCTAAACACAGATCTGATCGTGTCGTTTTTCTCCTCAAAACCCTTAGCCGCTCCCATTGCCTATGGAAGAAAAATTTCCCCTTCTCTGACATTCAGGCCCTTCGTAAGTAGGACCATCTCTGCTGCTGCCACCACCCTTCAGAACATTATACTCTGGCCTGACTGTTGCTTCACCAAAAATCCATGGCTTCCCAGGCCTCCGTGCCGAGTCTTGTTCTCCTCTGGTCTGCTAGAAGATTCCATGATGGCTCTCAGAGTCGACGCAAGTGTCTGTCACTTCTTCCATGAATCCTTTCCTGACTTGAGGGAAGACCTAGAGTCACCTTTCCCTGCTTCTCCACTGTCTTGCCCATTACCCCTTAGACACATGTCACACCTGCTACACAGGTGTTCAATAGGTAGTTGATGAAAAAGGCAGAACTGTCATCTAAGGATTAAGCTCTCAGGACTGTCCCACACGAATAGTAAGTTTGGCTAGATGCGGAGTTAGTGAATTTTACTCATTAAATATCTGCCTCGTGTCACGTGCATGCCATGCCATAGAAGGCTAATATTCACCTACAGATGTGTGGGTGCCAGATGCATAAGACCAGGTGGCCTTCGCCTCAGCCAGAGCAGTGGGGCTCACCTGCAACAGAAGCTGTGTTGGTGTCAATGTTGGCTGGGGATGATGATGCCATCTGCCGAGTGGCAGCTGCTATTATTAGTGCATGAGTAGGAGTTTTCATCCCCATTTTAAAGCTCAGGAAACTGAGGCTCAAAAAGTCAGGTAACTTTCCCAAGACCCCACAGCCATTCAGGGGATAGAGCCAGGATCTAAACCTTTATTTGACCACAAATTCCACACTCCTTCTACTGTAATAAATGCCTCCCAAATTTGTCTTATGGTTGGCGGTATTCTATACAGGTGGCCAGGTTCCTCAGGAATAAGAATGAAGGATAA
This sequence comes from Pteropus alecto, assembly GCF_000325575.1. Lineage (NCBI taxonomy): Eukaryota > Metazoa > Chordata > Mammalia > Chiroptera > Pteropodidae > Pteropus > Pteropus alecto. The sequence goes on along the minus strand of NW_006431956.1, from coordinate 6,663,420 downwards.
GCCAAACAGCAGTAGGTCCTGGGCTCCATGTGGGTGCAGCAATAGACTAGGGGCCTCGGAGAAGACTCAGAGGCTCTCTATGCCAGATCCAGGACCTACCTCAGAGCACCTGTGGTATGCCCTCTCGTGAGATTGGTGTGACGTATGAGACCTCCTCTGAGGAGCATAAGGGGGATGTTTTCCAACTTGGTTTTAGATTCCAGTTAGACTTCTGCTGCAGCTTTCAGACCCAACCCCTAAGGCTCCCAAGGAGCGGTGAGTTTTGTCAGTGAAAATATATGTGTCCTTTGTGCTGCTTCCAGGAGCTTTTCCTTGATCGAACAAATGAACCACCACCACCAATAACACCAGCTACTTCCACGTGGGGGTATTTGTTCATCCAGATGGCTGTAAATTTCTTTTGCATTATAGACTAATGTCTTCCTGTAGAGAGTCTTGATAGAATACCAAGGGGGTAAATAGCCTCTTCGATGGGGAAACCCAATGAGATCATCAGGCAAGGCTTGTGCTCAGCTTTATAAGCTGTGTTCCAGGAGTCTGTAGAAGCTTCAAAGGTTTCCATTAAAAAGTTTTCCAAGCAGAGTTGAATTTAAAGTGACTGTCTTGCTAAAAGGTTTTATGTATCATAACTTATTTCAGATATACAAAAACACACACAGAGTATAGAGCTACGTACGTATCACCCGGCTTAAGAAATGTAACATCACTGATAAAGTCCAAGGCTCTATGTACCTTCCTCAATTATATCTCTCCCAGAGGAAAATGCCTCTCCCGAATTTGGTATTTATCATCTTGTACTCTGATTTATATTTTTTGTTACAAATGTTTATAATAAAAAATAAACGATAATCTATGTATATTTTAGTGCTTTCCAGAAATGGCGCCTGAGCATATGTATTCCGTGTTTGAATCTTCTGGAACTTGTTCCTGTCACTCAGCGGTTTGTGTGTGTGAGTCACCAACATGCAGAAGTGTGGTAGAGTAGCTACTTCATCCTCCCTTCTGGAGGGATTGCCTGAGCACAGCAGCACATGAATATGCCACCAGTCACATACCGCTTCCTTGTGTGTGGTTGGACATTTCTCTCTCTCATTAATCACTGCAGACAGTATTGCCACGTCCATTCTTACCTACATCTCCTTGAGCTCACGTCAACACCTGAGAAAGGGATTGCTAGGCTGGGAGCTATGGACTCCCTAACATCTACTAAACTGCTCCCCAAAGACAGTGACTATTAAAACATGTTTGGTTTCCCTGTATAACACCTCTATCTTTGTTGCGTGGTATGTGTGTGCACACACAATTAAGGATAGTGCCAAAAAAGGAACAATGCAAATGTTCCTGTCTCCATGTAGAAATTTATTCTACTGGCATTGCATCCTGACAACAGAAGACAGCGATTTGGTCACTTCCCTCCTAAACCTCCACCCATTATCACTCCACTCTCCACGTGTGCTTTCAATGTTACCATCTCAATAACCCAGCACCCTCCCTAGTGTGAATCGTGTTATGTGTGTGGTGTTAATATATGTTATTAATTTATTAATCAGGAGGTACTGATCAGGGATTACTTGATTTTCTTTCCTTTACGCAAAATTTGTAAAACTGTAAGGAAAGCTATTAGACTCAGGTTACTGAAACCAAGCCCACATCCTTTAAGTCCTGGGAAGAAGAAGAATCTATGTGAGAGGAGTTGCAGCTAATCCTCTATTTAATCCTTTGAGCTTTGCCTTCTCTTTCTTGAGGTCCAACTTCCCCAGGGATTGTTCATGATTTATTGGCACCACTACTCGGCTGGCCTCAATACGGTTTCTCGGGGACCTCTATTAGCATTTTTAATTTTACATTTCAACACAGTAATCTTCAAGATACGAAGAGTAGGACCATCTTCATGACCACCTCATAGCCGAGCACGGGCCTAGGTTTCCACCGTCATCGTATTTATTTCAGGCTAATGAGGAGAGAGCAGAGATTTAGTTAAGAATAAATGACGGGGTTCTGCCAAATATAGGTCAAGGGCATCGTCCCCCTGTATGATGAAAGGTTGTGCAGAGGTCTGAGCAGGAAGAAAATGATAGGAGAATCGACTCCTCATGCAGCACATGGTAATGTAGGCATCTGCTTCACATGAAAGAACCTGCCACATGGGAGTCAGCGATGTAGTCAGCCACGAGCAGCAATTTCGTTTCAGCAAGAAATCGTCAGGTTAAAACAACAGTGTTCATTTAAATTGTATTGATTATATGTATCCATATAGTTAACTTATAAATTTGACTTTATAGTCATGTCAGAACTCTAATCATAAAGAGATTATTTTTATGCTTCTATACATTTAAGTAACTAAAATTTGATTTAAAAAAAAAAAAAGTCGGCACTGGAAGTCTGAGAGTAGGTTGTTCTTGAAAGGGGTCCACACATTTCCAAAGTGAAATCAGACCTCTCTGTGCAGCTGAGACCCAACTAGAGCATTTCTGTGTCACTTTTAAACCGGCAGTGATAATCAAAAGGGAACCAGGCACATTTTCTTCTGTTAGGAGGGGTAATTCATTCGTCTTCAAGGCTTTGGGGTCCTTGTGGAGTCTACGGTTTGCCCCTTTCTTTGGCAGAAGCCCTCCTTCTTCATCACCCTGCAGTTCAAAGCTTACAGAGGCTCTCAAAATTCCCCCGTGGCAGAAGCCCTCCTTCTTCATCACCCTGCAGTTCCTGCAAAGCTTACAGAGGCTCTCAAAATTCACCCCTAGAGCTTGAAGTCAGAGAGACAGAGCCTCCCTGCCCGACTTATCTGGGGTCATTTCCGTTTCAGTCAGGCTCTAGACAAGGAATTGGTTCCCCAGGTGCTGGAAGACCTAAGAAGCCAAGCTGGGAATGGTGAAGTGGTCACAGGAAGCCACTACCCCTCATAAGGGACACAGAGAGGAGGTGAGGTTACTAGAACAGTCCAGCCTGAACCACTGCTCTGAAGTGAGAATCACCAGCAATTGCCTGCAAGGAACCAAGTTCATGGGGGAAGAGGCAGCCGGAAGGGGAGGCAGCATTTCAGGAAGCAGAGAGGAAGGTGACCCTCTCCAGCCTTCCCACACCACTTCCCATGGACAAAGCCAACAGCCAGTGAGCCTGGGGATCTTCTTCCCTGTGACCCAGAGCATGGGGAAGGGAAGGAAACAGGCACATGAAGGCTTCCTCCCAAATTCTGTGTCCTTGTCCCAAGACCTTCCACTTCTCTGAGATAGCTGACCCTGGCATTGACCCTTCGTGGATGACTCCACCTTCTATACACTGGTATGGCTTCACCCTAGGGAAGGAAAGGCATGTAGAATTCCTGTTTTCTACCACTTGTGATAGATTGCTGTGGCGGCCTGGAGCCCCACGCTGAAGTTCCTGTGATGGATCCATGACTAATGTCTGTCATGAGTGCAGATGGTAAATATCAGCACTCATATTTGGTATATACCATCCTTATCTTCTGGATTCCAGAAAAATCTTCCAGACAACATACAGATGGTAGCATCTATATGTTACAGCAAATACGAATCTTGGTCCATCCACAAACTCAGATATGCAAGGATGTCTATTTCTTTATTTTCTTGAATCGAATTAATTTGAATCTAAGTCTTCAACCTCTAGGTGGGCAGGGATTTCAATCTTGTCACTCCACTCACATGGTGCATGGAAAGTAGCCAAAGGCCTCTACACTCCAGTCCATTGTGGTCACCACTGACCGCTCACTGTCAGGTCTGCATGAGGGAAATCAGGTAGCTCTCTGCTCTCCTGCCTTATGTGGGGCCCAGGAATCTCTGCCATGCCCTAGGACCCCAGTGCTCAGGGCCCAGCATTCCCAGGAGTCCCTTACTACCATCTTCCCCTTGGATCATACCTCCTTCCTGGAGTTCTGCTGGAGAGCGGGGTAAAGATTATGTCTACTGCTCATGGAACATGGACACACCTGTCCTCTACCCCGTCCCCAGGCTGGGAGAGGCTCTCTTCTCTCCATTCTTAAATGCAGATGCTCAAAAAAGGGGGTCCAAAAGGAGGACATTTGTCCTTAGGTGTCCCTGTAGTTGGCATGACCAAGATGCCAGCCAGGTATTTTTATTTCGGCTTCACAGACTGACTCGCTATCTTTAGAATTCTCTAAGGAGCACATGAATATATATCTTGGTTTGCCTACATATTCATTTTATGGCAAATTGTAGCATATTTAGAGATAGCTTAAAGGAATTACAGTGGCCTTCCCTTTGTGCTTCTCGAAATCCCATCCCCTCTCTCTTCATCCCCTGCGAACCTTGGCAATATCTTTTCAGTGAGCTTGGTCTTAGGAAACTAGAGCTGAGGTGGAAAGTGTCTGGCAAGTAGGTTCTGGCTTTGGACCAGAGTGGAAACTTTGCTTCAGAGAGGGGCCCAGTGACTGGCCTGTTGCCTTTCTGAAACAAAGGAGAGACGAATATAAGGAGTAAAGAAATTAATTAAACATCCAAAAATTAACCTACAGCATATCCTAGAAACGTACCCTGGGAAGAGGAAGGAAGGAAGGAGGAAGGAAGGGCTACAAGGAGGGTGGGCCGCCCTCACTGAGGAAGATTCGGACCCTTCTATCAGACTTGCATATTCCTGCAATGGGAAGACACTATTCTGGGCCCAGTAGGGTATGCCAGCAAATAAACCACCAGAACTACCTCATGGAGCTTCAAACTGGGAAGTCGAGAAATTTCAATAACCTCAGTCTTAGCATATAAAATCCCTAAGCATTTGACAGGTCCAATACTTAGGATATTGGGTGTGATTCTAAACTGAGATTTCTGTGGGAAAAGCCCATCATTTCCATGAATGAGTATGAAATCACTGGAATAATTTGTAGAGTAATTTTTAAAAGTGCTGATGTATTTTCACCTCGTAGCACTAGCTAAAGCTTATTGGGAGAGAAGCTGGAGAGGCAAATGGGGTTCCCGGCTGTGAGCGTGTCTGTCTCCTAGGAAACCACATGTGATAGAGTGTGGTGGGCTCTCTGAAGTGAGAGAGGAGGAGTGAGAAGAAATATGAAGGCGAATATGCACAGGGAAAGGAAGAAATAAATCATTGGCTGAGCCCCAATTAATAGAGAAAATACTCTTTCTTTAGTGGAATCTTCTGGAACTGCTGACGAGGTCAAGCTGGGAGTAGGACGAAAGAAATAAAAATAGGTATATTGACTAGACAAAATACAATCTAGCCTCATTAATATGCAAAATATTAAGCAATGTGTACATGAAGTAATTGCATCATCTTTAGCTTTGCAGTCTAAATGAAAGTAATTATCCTCTGAGAATGAAGCTGATACTACTTACTATCAGCCAGTCGCAGGCGTTGATTTGCTTTAACTAATGGAGGCCAAGTAGTACATGTGTGACATGTTCCTCCTCCTTTATCTACTTCCTTTTATGATCATCAGTACAGATATAGGACCCAATAAAAGAGAGAGCCGGCTAGGATGGGGATGCCACTTGGAGACATGATGCATACTAAGTTAGCCACCTGTCCACACCCCCTTCTGCCCCTCTTCCTAAGGGTGGGAAAGGAAGCTACATGTTTAAGGTAACGAGGGAGACATTTAAACGGCATTCATATCAAACCCACTGGATATGTCTGTGCCTCTGATATAATTAATATTGTAATGTTAAGCATATTAGGGAAAGCATCCAGTAACCTGATGAATACTGTGATTTATTTTTTCAATTGAAATTCTTCTGACATGAGTTTTCTGTGAAAGCAGTGGTCCCTGAAAACCTGCAGTTTAACCGTGAACAGGAACAGCTCAGTAAGTTTTAGGAATTTGGCTTTCGACTTGCTCATGATGTTTATGGTTCCCTAAAATCTTCTTTGTCAATATTTTGTCATGTCTGTGCTTTGGTGTGTGAATTAGGTTTATTTTCAGTGATGTGGATATAATCACGTATTATATAGCTCACTTATAATTACAGGGGTGTGAGCATTCACATATGTTTGGGCATGTATATTGCAAGTAAAATCTTAATGTTAACCTCTAATAATCCAAGAAACACATTAACAGTGTAAGGTCTTCCCCCAGACCTCAAAGTTAAACATTCTTGGATCTATAAATTCTCATGGAAATGGGGAAAATTTATTTTCATTGTTTCTTTAAGAGGAGAGAGAAGATCTCGATTCTTAATCCCTTTGAAGATGTCTTCTTTGTTCATTCATTGTTTGCAAAGGAGAGTTTCTGGTTGAGGCCATGACCATGAGTTTTTGGTCGACTCTGTTGAAAGATGGAATGATAGTTTTCTATATGCTAGAGATGAAAAGAATAAAACAGTCATGGCATGTAAACTCTCTGAAGGTCATTAATCTGGAAACTGAAGAAGGGCAGTTAACATACTTTATTTTCTTTCAATATCTGACTCTACCTCATGGATTCCAGCATGGTAAATAGGGTCTGTGCGCCCACCACATGCACAGGGGTCTGAGTCTTCCCAGCACCTCGGTAACGTTGTGCCAGTAGCACAGTGGTATAGGGCAGGGGTCTCCAACCCCTGGGCCGTGGGCCTCACTTACCACTTAAGAACCAGGCCACACAGCAGGAGGTGAGGGCCAGTGAGCAAGTGAAGCTTCATCTGTATTTGCAGCCGCTCCCCAGAGCTAGCATCACCACCTCAGCTCCAACTGGTCCCTCATGCCCAAAGGATTGGGGACCACTGGTATAGAGTGTACTTCTTAAGGAAATGATAATAGCCAGCATTATTGAGAACACGCATTACCCCAGACAACGTTCTAAGAACTTACTGGAATTAAATTACAGCGAAATACTTTGAGGTGGGAATTACTTAGACCATCTACTTCTTTACAGACAAGGAAACTGAGACACAAAACATTAATTGTCCCAAGATATTTTAGTAAATGGAGGATCCAGGATTTGAACCCAGGCATGCGGGTCAGAGCCCACAGGCTTAGCAGTGTGCTGTGGCATCTCTGGTCTGGACTTGGCCTCAGCATCTAGAGCCAATTGACTCCCCTTAGGAATGTAGCAAATGCCCGTTGGGGTTGGCTCTGGACCATCTCCCCCCTACTTGTCTTTCAGACTCTCACCTGCGTTGGCTTATACGCTATTCTTCAGCTTCAGGTTGGCATGAGGAAAGGAAAACTTGAATATTTTCCCAAAACACAATATGTCCTACGGCTCTTAAATCCTGCAAAATCCAGGTCATCTTTCAATGAACTGGCCTCTCTGGCATTTTGTTTTATTTATTTATAATTCATACCTTGTGCCCAAAAAAGAGATGAAACAGCTCATGATAAAGACATGTATACATGTACTGATTAAATAAAAATAGAAAACTACAGACTTGAAATGAAGCACATACATGATTATATTTACTGTAATTAAGCATGACATTTAGTTATTACTCTGACATTTGCTCCAACTGATCACATACAGAACTGCATATTTATTTTCAACCTAATAATTAACTCATTTTTACTAGGAATCTACCATGTGCCAAGCAAGTGCCAGATGCTCCAGGTGAGACAAAGATGTTTAAGACGTGGCTACATGTTGATATTTAGCCCCAGAGAAAGGCTGGCACCCATGAGCCAACAGCTGAGAAGTAGGTTGCAGATAACACAGTGACTTACTGTGTCATAAATGTTAGGAGTAAGGGTTCTGAGAGGTTAAAAACCAGTCAGGTAGAGGAGAGGAAGTAATCCCTCAGTTTTCAGGATTCTCGTAGTTATCAATTACTTCATTATATATTGATAATGGCCATGACAGGAGTCAACAGCTCTAAGATGAATAGAGGGCTGATTGAAATGCTAGGTCTTGTTTCTCGTGTATTGCGTTACAGTGTCGTATTGTGTTGAACTGGACTGTGTTGTATTGTTACTGGGCTTACAGATCTTCAGGGGACATAACTACCTTCCACACTGGGAACCTTTTCCTTCCTGTATCATTCTTGTCATATGACTATCTAGTGGCCACATTCAATGTCACCAAGGAATGGTGACAGATATAAGAGCGAATGTTTATTGAGCGCTTTCTGTGAACCATGTTTTAAGTGTTCCCCAGGTATCGAATCACCTAATCCTTATAATAACATAGCTCTGAGAGGTAGGTCCTGTTACTAGCCATGTTACTGGGATGAGGAAATTGAGACACAAAGTTTTTAAGGAATTCGCTCAAGGCCACGTGGCCGGTAGATAGCAGAGCTCTTCACCACCAAGCCTTTCAAGATGATTACCTTGTTTCTAGGTTGTCTTGTTAGGAAAATGTTCTAAGGTTCATCTCAAATCTGCCTTCAAGTTCCCACAATCCACGGATCCTCTTTTATTATATCAGCACAGAATAAATCACCCTTCTTCTAAAATGGCAGTGTTCCTAATTCTGTGTCAGAGACCTTAAGTCCTTCCTTCTAAGGAAGGTGAACATAACCCCTCCCCCCAAGTTTGGGATCATTTTCTATCTCTCAGACAGCATAGTGAGAAATCGAGAGCCTGTCTTCTGGACCCAGGCAGCCTAAGTTCAAGTCCCAGTTCTGCCAGTCATCAGCTTTGTGACCCTGACCGCCTTGCTCACCCTCCCTGTACCTCAGTTTTCTCACATAATAAAGTTAATACAAATTTTGCAGATAAAACTACTAAATGAGTAATTATATCTGCAAAATAGCCTTGTCACAATGTTTTAATCATTTATATATATAAAATATGGCTGAGCATAGTGCAAGTAGGTGTTGTTATGGTTGGGATCCTTCCCCTGAATCTGGAGGATAAACGCTTAAAATCAGGACTCAGAACTGGACACAGGATCTGAGACAGTGAGCCTCTCAGGGACCTATAAATAGAACTCACTTTTTATGTCTGCGAGTATTAGTTAATTGTACACATTATCTCAATATAGAGAAGAGAGCGATGAATTTATCTGGGGGAGGTTAATTAAGTGACTCTTCTAAAGAGAATCAATAAATCAAGAGTAGAATTAGGATTAGGATTCTAGTTTTCCATGGCTTTCTTGCTTACTTAGCAGTTCTTTGTGGTTATCACCTTCCTTATATGTGCTATTTACATTTATTCCAATGGTCCTTCTGTGTCTGTATTTGCTTCACCTTTTGGCTTCGGTGTAAACTAAGTCTGTCCATGGTAACGCCATTCTCTAAGTCATCCCAGGAATGAGCCTTCAAGTGGCCTTAGATTCCTTTTCCTTCTCTGCCACCAAAATCTATCGACCACCAACAGTTTCTCCAGGCCTCAGTAAAACAAAAGAGCAATATTAGATGGTTTCGAAGGATCTTTTAGTTCTAAGAGTTTGTCTTGCCAAAGAAAATTAGAGTTAAAGCAGTTAAACACACACACACACACACACACACACACACACACACACACACATTTTAATCAGGAACTATTGCAATAGGGGAAAAGAGACCCAGGGAAAATAGAATTAGGCTCCATTCTGAATCCAGCATGGTCAAGGTGGGGTTTATGGCCAAGGACCAGGGTGGGGTTGGTGGATGGAACATTACTAAGAGGAGACATCAAGGGTAAGTGGGGATTCCGGCTGACACAACTTGACAGGCTTCTTGCTGAAGGGCAGCCAGGGTGACCAGACATCATCTGGGGGATGATGAGGGATGAGGAGTTTAATCAGATATTGAGGGTGGGGATCTTAGCTAAACCAACTTTTCAGGATTCTTGCTACAACTGGGTGACGCAGGACCAACAAGAACACAAGGAAAGACAGTGAATGTTGAGGTCTAGAGAATCTGACTAATGTTTAATTAAGGAGAGAGTCTGTGTCGGTTTCCATGACCTTGTCCTAATCCAGTGATTTCCATCTTCAAACTTTCTCTTGACCTTCTCAAATGTTTCACCATCCCATTCACTGTTTTTCACCACTGACTCCAGAACCAAACAGAATGTGAAACCGTCTAGGTTTTTGTTGTTCTCAAGCTACTCCCCACTGGGCCCAAGGCTGGGGAAATGGTCCCCTCTCTTTCAGGCTCATAGATGGCTATGCCATCCATCGGAGCAGATTCCCATGTGGCACCCCAGCATGATAATACCCTCTTGAATGACACAAATCGTGCTGAGACAATTACCAACCATGTGGTAATGCCGCCACAGCAAAAAGGAAACTGCTGTAAAGACACGTTTATTGCCAGTGGAGTGGTTTAGAGCAGAAACCCATCAGAGTTTTGTACTTTTCAATTTATGAAATGTAAATCGTCCATGGTGCAGAGCAAAGATAATTATTTGTACTGTTCGAAAGAGTCACCTGAACACACTATAGATAAAAAGAAAAAAAAAAGAAAGAAAGAAAGAAAAAAAACAAGAAAAATAAGAAAGAATTCTTTGTGTTATTAGACTCCTGCTTCCTCTCCTCCCTTCTCCCCTTCCCCACTCAGAACCACTTCCCAGGGGAACCCTTTTCTCTGAAGGTACTAGTGACTGTGTGACTGATTGTGCTGTGGTTCCCATGAGTAATGCTGATTTGCATTTTAACACAACCTCAAGTCCAATCAACGAACTTCCAAGGAAGACATTTTGAATATCAGCCAGCAGGTGGGAAGGACTTTGGGGGGCCTTGAGTCCTCCCCAAGAGTATGCGAGGCCTCCTCTTCCACTTCATTATGTTGCCCACACTTCAGCATCTTTTTGCTTTTAACATTTTATTCCAGCTCTTCTAAACTTATACCCTTTGTTCTCACTTAGTGAGAAGGATACATATATTCTAACTTTACGCTTCATTTTTATTTCACCGATGACACTACTGTGGCAGCCAACAATGGCGGGAAGATCCAAGCTCAGGTACATCTGAGGCATTGGTTTTAATTCTATCCATTAAAATACTCTCTGGCTTTCAGATCTCCTCTGCACTCTGGTCTCAGTTTACCCCATCTATGCAGGAGGGTGTTGGGGTATGTTTTCTCTCTGGGTCTCTTCTGGGTTGGAAAGTCCTTGGTGCTAATAATGATTCAACCATTGGTTTGGGAGTTTATTGTATGCAAACTCTTCAAATCTATGTCTCAGAGCTAGATTTCCAGTAAAGGATGCATATCTCAGGGCTTCTGCTTCTCTTCATTCTCTTACCTCTATGATGGGTTTTTGACAATATTTGTACTCGAAGAAGCAGTTACCATGAGATCTCAGTTCCAAAGGGTCACCATTTTACTGGGTCACATTTTCTGCTTAAATTGATTGACAGTTTCCCTTAATAGCTGAAAGAATGCTCTACTTAGAAAACCTGTGCTCAGGAGTTTAGAGAATGTCACCTGAACATGTATATGAATGACGTACATATCGTGGATACCCATCATTCTGTGACAGAGAGGAAGCTTGCACAGCAGGCTTAAGATGAGAATGCTGGAAACTTCTGACCAAAAATCTCTTTCCTGTTACTAGCACCTAGTTTGAAAAAATATTTTCCATTTCTTATAATGTCTCCATCTGCAATAGAGCTTTTATCATATATTATTGATATATTTATCATATATTATTAAAAGCCAGTCACCCGAATCCCTGCTTTTTCAAGAACCTCTTTTGTGACAATATCATCTATTAGAGCAAATATATGTTTTAGAAATTAGATTTTTTTAGTCAACCAACCTTTATTGAATTCAGTCACTATGCCCAGCATCAGAGAATCCAAAGACACAAGAAGCTGGTAACATTGTCACACACACACACACACACACACACACACACACACACACACACACATACAACTCTACAGCACAAAGACACCATCTTGGAAAGCACTGGAGAAGAAAGTAGAAGCAACCAACTTCTGTGTGAAAGTGGAGAGGAAGGAAGCCATCGATCTTGCCTGTGGATGGGGACGAGGAGTGGGGAGGGCTGGATGATAATCACAGGAAAGGTAACCTCTGAGATGCACCTTAAAGGAGAGGTAGGAACAGGACATTATGGCAGTACAGGCTATGGAGCTCAAGGGTGTGGCTGTCTACAAGCCAGTAGGAAGTGTGTCGTATTTTAACAACCAGTACAGCCATAGCAGTTGTACGGGCTGAATATCATGGATGCTAGTAAGTAGGTTAAAACTACTGGACTTCGAATGTTCTACTGGTTCATTGTCAAAGCAGGTTGGATTTATTTATTTTGCGATCATTGTCATCAAACATTCACTGCATTACTGGACATAAATCATTATCTTAGGGAGAGGCAAGCCACTTACGAGGCTGTAGAGTCTTTTCCACTAGGCACGATGGTCTCAGTTTCCACTCTGTCCTGCCCACCATATTGTGAAATCCTGGAGAGCAAAGGTGCATCATAGTCACCTTGGTTTTTCCCATACCTAACACTGGGATAGGCACATAGAAAGTGATCCATAAATGTGAGTGAACGAATAAGCCGATTCTTGCTTCCTTCAGAATCCAGAGCTAGTTGAAAACTCTGACCCATTTCCCATTCCCTTCAGGTAAATATGTTTGACACCTTTGGTCCCTTGGCTTACCTGCCAGGATGCTGAGGTGGTCTCTGTATCTCATAACTGGCTTCTTATTGCGAAGAGATGGTCCAGGCTTGCTTACTGGCAGGTGCATGCAGAACAGCTTTGTTCAAAGTATTTTCATATGCCCAGAGAAAAATCACTTGGGGCTTAAATAATTCCATCTCATAAGAGAAGAAAAAGAGGCAGATATGAAAATGTGTTCAAATGGAATTAAAGTTAAATTAGAGAACAGAGAGGGAGGGCAGCAGAACATCCTTGCATATTCAGAGGTAGAAAGAATATATAAGCACTTGGCAGCTAATGAGAAGAGAGATGATGGACGGGTAGACGAGGGAGCTGGGGCGAGGAGGTGAGGCGGGGAGCCACATCTCAGAGGTGTTTGCATGCAGTGAGAGCAGTGTAGCATAAATTTTTATCATGCCTCTCTACTCATCTCTGCTCAACTTCAATCACTTCACTCATATTAGGCAAACAACTTCTTGATGTTGAAATCAGTGTGCGCTGATAGCTCTTGTGTCACAAGGCAGAATTCAAAGGGTGAGAGTTTCAACGGGGAAGGGAGAAAGGCGCCAAACCAACTCAAAGCTTCCGTTCAGTCAAACCCAACACCTTTTGTCACTTTTTGTCACTTCAAAACACACATATTCCCAGGTAGAATTAAAAGCTCAGCTCAAATATCTTAATGCCCTGCCCTATAGACTGTGAATCTTATTTCAGAGCCAGGCTGCATCCTTCCACTGGGTGGGAGGGCAGGGGCAGTTGTTTTCATTGAGGAAGATGATGTTTAATGAATTGAGGTCCAGATTATATTTGTTCCATGCCAGTCGAAGGGCAGTCAAGCTGAAGCAGCGAGACCCTCCTCATGGGAGTTGCTTTATGAAAATGCGTCCATGTGTGCTGGCTTTCAGGGGTTCAGAATAGCAAGACCCCTGGTGGCTTCTCCTGATGGCACGGCTCTTATTGAGTGGGACTAATCAGCAAGTGCTGATAGTTGAGGGGCGGAGGGAAAGTGACATTAATTATGACGAGTTACCTGGCGGGGAGGTGGCCGAGATGTGTGTATCCACGGGAATTGCACAGCGATGGCTTTGCTTCACCGGCTGTGCCTGAGTCCCTCTCACTTTCACGTTCCTGCAAAATGCACGACACTAATTATGAACACTCGCAACCTGCCGTTTCCTAGGGATTCGTTAATGAGATGATAAGAAAACCTGGAGCAGCATCCTTAGAAAGGACAGTGAGAGAGGCTGACATTGACAACAAGGGTGAGTCGGGGTTAGAAAGGGCCCAGGATATGTTCACAATTAGTTGAACATTTAGAATTTGACCCCAAGAACTTGAAAAAGTGAATAGAAACCTGAATTTTCAGGTCAATACTGCTGGTATACAGAGTGCTTGTTTTCTTATTTTTAAGATAATTTTTCATGGAAATATAGAATAATGGTAGGTTACCTGTGCAACATCGAGTCCTAAAAACACACTAACAAACAACAACAACAACAACAACAAAAAACAGCCCTTCCGAATCTTTTTTATTTCTCTTTTACGTAATTGTAAAGGGTATCATGTTTTGAGCTTTGCCATGCTAGGGTTTGTGACCATGCTTTTCTAACCTTAGTTGAGTCTTTGTCTTCAGTAATCATTCTATTTTTCTTATATCTCCTTTGTCAACAGCCAGACAGGGGTAACGTCTATTTTCCCCCACTGCCTAAGTCTCCATCGCCCTCTCTTCCTCATTCATCTTTCTACCTACATGACTGTCCATCAATTCGTTCATCCGCCCACCCAACTACTCATGCTCTCTAAGGCTCATTTCAAAGAGATTTCAAGACTTACAAAAACCATGCATTACGACAGAAAAGGAATAAAGAAAAAAAAAATACAAAGGGGAAATGGTAAAAGGAAACCCGAGATTAAGGTAGTCGGCAGAAATTTTTAGTTTTCTTGTGGAAACCATCCAAAGGTAGATCACAAAAGTGGCCGTATATTTCCTAGGAGTCACAACAAATAGACAAGATCAGCCTGTCCTGGGAATCGCAGGTCATATCAGGTGCTAAAGAGAAACAAGTTCTTCAAACGTCACCTCATCGTCTCCTCTCTCCGCCCATCACCACATGCTTCCAACAATCTATTTTCCCGTCTGATTTCATCCTATGTGGGACTAACGTTTCATTCCAGAAGTGGAGGAAGAGATAGGCCCTTGTCCTCTAAATGATGGGCTTTTTTTCAGAGAATACAGGATCATAAGATACGGGGAGAGTAAGCATGCTTTAAAGCTACCTCCTATTGTCCAAGACAGTGAGGAAGAACGGGGAGGGTCCTAGACAAACAGGGAGAAAAGGTCTATCATGCCCACCTTGCCATGCAGGATATAGCACACAAGAGAGAGTGGACCATCGGGAGCTGAGTTCTTCTTCCTCCAGCCAGCGAAGGACCAGCACGCCTGTCAGCCAGAACTCAGCAGCCACCGATAGACTTGATGGTATCTTGCTGGCTCAGGCTGTCCTGCAGGAATGTCCATCAGAACCTCCCTATATGATCCCTGGTCCTGCTTTTTTGTTGAGATGGCCAAGCATTAGACACAACTGTGCTCCCAGGCATGAGGGACCCACGACTGCTTTGAAAACCTACGGGCAAATGCCCACCTCGCTTTTACATCCCTAAACATTGCTTTGGCTCCTAAAATCAATCTGCTTTATTATTTACTCAATTTTCATTTGCCAGCTTTATATTTAAAGCCTATAGGCTTTTTGCAAACTGATATTGGCTTGGCCCAAAATAGCAATTTCTCAAGGACCCCTTAGCAAGACATCATCTTTGCCTGCGAACTCAACATCAGTGACTCAGTCATACGCTGTATTGAAATCACTTTCATCAGCAGTGTCCTTCCTTCCATAGTCAAATCCTAAACCAAATCTTTTGAAGTTTGATAAGAATTAAATTACCCAAATTTTGCTGATTTTCTCCCTTCTTATTCTGTTCTTACTTGATGAGGGCATGAGGATGAAACAAGGCCAGCTCTTTATAAATTAAGTAACTAGGATGGCTGCTCTGTCCATAGAATTCTAATGGCACAAGAAACTATGGTGGTTGCATCTACTCGAAGCCATAATAGGAGCTCAACTCCCATTCACTAGGTCACAGAGGGGCCAAATTGTGTCTAAGGTGGAATAAAACTAGCTTCCTTCCATTCATCATGTGACTCATGGAGGGCAGGACCGAAGTAGTGATGAGTCATCCTTGTAGCTTCTCACCAACAGGCCCTCTCACAGCCAGGCCTGCTCCTTAGCTTACCCAGACAGCCACAGCCTGCCTGCCTGCTGTGTGCAAATAAAACTCTCAACACCAAATGGAAGGTGTTCAAGAGAGGAATGGGGGATGGTGGGGAAGACTCAAAACCCAGCTGTCTTGATCAGCTTGGGCTGCTATAATAGTGCCATAAACCAGGGGGGCTTAAAGAACAGACATTTATTTTCCACGTTTTAGTTCTGGAGGCTGGGAGGTTCAAGATCAAGGTGCAGGCAGACTTGAGTGTCTATGAGAGTCCACGTCCTGGTTTTCAGATGGCTGCCTTCTCGTAATATCCTCACATGGCCTTTTTCCTTGGTGTGTGCACACAAGGAGAGAGATGGAGATGGAGACAGAAATAGAAAGAGAGAGGTATTTTGTGTCTTCTTCTTTTTTATAAGGACATTATTCCCATCACGGGGTCCCATCCCCATGACCTAATCTAACCCTAATCACCTCCCAAGGGCCCCATACTCAAATACCATCACGTTGGGAATTAGAGCATCAACATATCAATTTAAGGGGGACACTAGGACTCAGTCTGTAGTACCAGCCATCTCTGCTTCCCTCCAGCCTCCCACTTCCAGGGCAAGAGCCTCACAAATTCCCAGGGGCCTGAGGGGAGGCTCACAGCACATGGGGTCCAGTGCTTTTGGCAAGTGTGTCAGCAGGGTCAATGATACGAAGAGGTGAACGCTGCCTGCTGTGTGCTCCTGTGAGCCCTGGGCATCCATCCACAGCACACTCGCTCTGCTCTCCCTCTCCTTCAGTATTTCTCGGTCTGATTGGTTGACAGCTTGGAAAGCATGGGTCCCTGGGAACCTCCATCTGACTGTGTGTTTGAGTTTTCTGCCCCATTGGTCAGGAATAAGAAATTGGAAATTGCCTGTGCAACTGCATACCAGAGGGTAACTGCCAGCGCAGGAGAGGTCTTCAGATGGGAGTATGGAGGTGGGGTGTTTTGATCAGGAGTAAGGAAGCTATTTTCATGGTTAAAAGCACAGGACAGAGGTCCATGATTTCAACAGCCCATCTTCCGGCCTAGACAGCGTTTTGCAGGCCTTGCTGGAAAGGAAGAATGAGGCTTCCTGAGTCAGTGAAGGCAGAAAATGTTCCCATCCAGCTAGTGGTGTAGCGTCTTCTGAGCTGGGATTTTAAAATGTATTTTCGTCTATACTCACATGTCTTGTGATGGACTGTTAAGTGGATCAGAAACTTCAGATGAAAAGAGCCACACAGCTGAGTCACCAACATTTAACTGAGTTATGCTGTCTGACGCATTCATGTTTGGGTCTGTGTCCTTTCCGACAGTCTCCAGAATGGTCACATGAAGTTCATTCTCAAGGCTGAGTATTGAACCACGGTGGCCCAGGAAAGACACCAAGTAGGAGAGACAGCAGGGTGTCTTGGGGTGGTGACTTGCCAGCAACTTGAGCTAACAAAACAGCCGGAAGATTCTCTTTCCTTCTTCTACCTTCCATCTTCGGTCCACTCTGGAGAGCCTTCCGCACATGCCTACATTGCCTCAGCCTCTCTTCTCTCTGGTGGTTTTGCCAGTCCTGGCATTTTGGGTGTGGTGTAATTAGAGGAGAGATTCAAGAACTCTGCAATTCATTGTTTCCTTTGTTCCAGCAAAAGTATAATTTGGGGATCTGAGCGGGTACATTTCGTATTACAAATGCTGCAGTTAGGCACTCACAGTGTAACAGGGCCAATTATAGGAGAACCGTGGCGATGGTACATGAGGATTTAACACTCTCTGGTGCGGCTAACCTTTTCTGAAAGAGTAGCAGTCCCGTGCTTCCCCTTCAGAAGCCGGGCATACAAACCAGAGAGGCAAGATCCCTCTGTGATACCTTAACCTCAGACCAAAGCTTGAGCTCCAAGTCGCATGTCTCATTGGAGAACTTAAAAACCATAGGGGCTTAATCCCAGGCTAAATAGATTTCAGGGCCTCCTGGGAGCCAGGAATTAAGAGTTTTGAGATGACTATATAAAGCCTTGTTTCCTATGTTAAATAAATATACACATATGTACAGATGTATGCCATGCAGATAGGTAGTAATGCCTGTCCCTTGTTGTGTGGCTTATATGCAATATTTAGGTGTGTGATCATCACATCACATCACAGGCAATTATGAGATCGTACTTAACAACATCACCTGGAACTGCTCTTTGCAGACCAACCATTGCACTAAATCCTTAAGAGGAAATTGAAGATTATTGACTGTGGCAAGTGTCACGAAGAAAGATTTCTCCAGTTTGGTGGAGTACAAGAGGTCTCTGGTTTTGCTAGAGATGAGAATGGGAGACATCTTAGGGAGGGCGAGAAAGAAGTGTTGGTGACAGCAACAGGAAAGGTGCTCCCTCCATCTGTGGCCATCCCCAGGGGCTCAGGGAGCAGGAAACCTCGGGTTAGGGAGCAAGCGAGGTGCGTACACAAGCACTGAAGCAGCCTGAGTCTAGAGGTAGGACCACAACCTGGAGAGGTGACCGTGAGGACAGATCCGGGAAACCATGAGTGTGGAGAGGGCATCTGTGACATGGAAGCAGCTGCATGGAACAGCTCCCTAAAAGCCTCAGCGCTGGAGAGGCAGCTGCCAGGTACCACAAGATGGAAAAATTTGGCACCATGTGGGCAAAGAAGTTGGCCAACTTCAAATATCAACCACTGACTTCTTCTTGTTTCGTGCTAATTCAAACTGTTAATATCACCTCAAAGTGAAATAGAAGACTTCCTGTCTTCTATTTTGGATATTTCCCAGAAGCGCTAAAAGATACGGAACAGGAATAGGTCAACTCAGCAAGAGTGCACAGGACCGAGTGCCCAGGGCGAAGCATGCATGGCCCCACTGGCAGAGCTGTGATAACTGACCCTCCTACCTGGGATGGTGGCCTGATGCCAGAGACTGGCCTCCCGCCCAGCAGATGGGCCACCTGGGAGTTTTCCTTCCCAGCAGGACACTTTCTAAAGTCAGGCTTTGGTCCTGAGTGCTCTTTCTACTCTAGTATTGATCCCCTCTGTGACCTTCAGCTCATTTTTAAATTGCTGATTCTAAAATTGTGTTCTACAGTTCACATATATCTAAGAATAACAATGGTATTGTTATAAACTATTGGCAATTTCTAATCAGGAAGCAGCCCCGAAGCCCTCAGGGGGAACTTTTGTACTGTTGTTTTTTTTTTTTCAGATGATTTAGGGGAAAAAAATGTCTTTTTTTCGTCCTTTGAATTATTAACTAGATATATTATAATAAGATGCTTCACTACCATTTGCAGTGGTGAAAAGGAGAGATTAAAGGCTGTTGGGATGAAGCGGCTGTCGATGGAAACAGCTTTCCACCTCACACAAGGCACGGGGTCGGAGGGATGGGGAGCAGATGAGGAAATATGATGTTTAGGGGACAGCACCTGCACTTTTTATAGGCAGACTTGCAAATGAAGCTTATTTTCTCAGCTAGAAAACAAGCAGTGTCCCTTCTATTCAGGCACCAGGCACTTTTCATATTCATGATCTTACCTGGCCCTTCCAATCCAGTGACGAGGAACGTAGAACCGATGAGGTTATGTGAGGTCAAAGGAGGGCCGAGTCACCCTGGAGACGGTGCCAGGCCTGAGAGCAGTGATGGTGATGACGGCAGAAATCCATACGCATAGAGTGCTTTACAATCGACGGAGTGGCCACGTGCACTTTCTCGTTATGAAACTGGAAAACTGGTCTGCAGTAACATATGGGATGCTGAATTGGGAGGCAGAAAACCTTAGATACTAAATTGCTCAGCTACAATATGTAAAGCCATGTACAGACCAGCAAATTTGTTTAATTTTCACAGGGAAAACATACCAAAATTTACATCAGATTTGGGTCCCTCGAATTCTTGGGATACTATGCCTATGCAAATGGTGCTTATCCTCAATAACTTCACATTCAAGTAAAGGGAAGAATCACATGTACCTATCACTATTTGAGAAAGCAGAGCTGGGGAAAATGGCCCAACATATAAAAGTGAGCTCAGAGGAAGCAAAGATGGCTAGGGGTACTTGAGGAAGGCTTAACGGAGATGAAATATGAATAAGTTTTGGAGGATGGGTTGGATTTCAATGGGAGATGAGCCAGAGTTATTCTGGGAAGAGAAAGTGTCTTGAGCAAAGGCAGAGAAGAGAAAAATGTGACCATGTTGAGGGAATAATGAGTGATCTAGGTGGAATATAGCAGAGGACACAGGAAAAAGGGTTCTGAATGAAAAAGCTGAAAAGGTCCAATTGTTAAGGGTCTTGGAGGCAGAGGTGGACACTGTCACCATATCTTTTTAAAGAAAAGAAGATTAAGGCACAGAGAGAACACAGTCATGAGCCAAGACATGGCTCTGGGCGGTCTGACTCCAGAAGCCATCCTCAAGGTGCTGTGTGTCAGGGCCTCTGGTCCAGGGGCTCAAAAACCCTTCTCCACTCTTAGTTTCCTCAAGGTGTGGCAGGCCCCGTCTCTACCTCACAGGACCAGTGTCGGTCGTTTCGCTTTTGGTTCTTAAACTAACTGCAATAAAAAGGAAATGCATGACCTCAGAAAATAAGCAGTCCAGAGGTCAGGTGATAATAACTTCCAGAACCAAGGCATGCCCACTCTGCACTCACCATCGCCATCCTCGTGGTCCAGCTTCTGCGCCGGCTGGATGCTCTCTCCACTGCCTGCCTGCTTCCCCTCCCCATCTCAGCTCAAGGGCTACCTCTCAGGGCAGCTATTTGGACTCCCTCATGGCGCCAACTCCACTTCCCAAGCCTCCAGAGGTGCCCATGGGTCTCCTCCTCCTAGCAAGGCTGCTCCTTTCCTTATTATGTGACCCTGTCGTTAATGTCTGCCCTCCCTGTCAAACTCCACGCTCTGGGAGGGGAGAAACTCGGTGGATATTTGTTCTGTGTTGTGTCTCCTAGTGCCTGCCACTCAAATAGTTGTCAAATGAATAGATGATAGTTTTGTGTGGTGTCTAGGAACCCAAGAACCACAATTAATAAGGACTATGTCAAATTATTCATTATGATTTGTTCTCCTATGGTACCTTTTCACTGTGGCACGTTACTATTGCATTCTTCCCTGAGAAGCATTCTCCACTTTCTCCTTCCTATAAAATTAATGATTTATTCGGATATCCATGCAATACCCTTTCCAGAAGGAGATTCTGATGATTCTACTACCTTGGGCCATTTCTCTGGCAACTGCTGTTGGCCCAGGACTGATGCTGCCCCAGCAGACTGAGCAAAGGATATTCTCGTAGGTAACAAGGCTGCTGGTTGCCCCAGCTTCTTGGGGCAGTGTTGTTAGCTATAGTGCTGATGGAATTGGAAAAAATGGAGAGGAACTTAGTAGGTAAAAGTGAATAGGAGTTGATGATCTTTGGGGACATGTGGGATGAAGAAGGTGGCCTTAAGGGAGAGTTTTTCCTTAAGACCTTTTCCATCCATGCGGGATGGATGGATGGATGGATGGATGGATGGATGGATGGATGGATGAATGGATGATGGATGGATGGAGGTTCAAGTCACTGGGATGGAAAACCATGGAGAAAATGAGTCATCCAGACCAGACTTTTACACAATGTTCCGTAATCGCTTTTATAAAGTAAGGTGAGTCTGAATTCACCTCTGCTTCTTGTTTCCTTCCATTGTGCAGTGTTGGGCTCTCTGCTCTCCTGCTTATCATCATCCTCCTTGCATCAGGCTTAATTTAGTAATGTTTGCATGTCTTCCTTGGACCAGCCTATATCCTCCAAGATAACAAGAGATGTGTGTGTGCGTGCTCACGCTCGTGTGTGTGTGTGTGTATGCATGTGTGTGTGTGGGGGGGAGGGGATCGTACTCCCTATAGCAGTATTGACCCTAGTAAGTGGTAGATAAATATTTGCTAGATTTGGCTGGGATGCAGCATTGTGAAGGTCAGATAGCCACACTTTGGCAAAAAGTTGCAAAATGCCCACCTCGTCATCTCCCTTCATTCCTGGTGGTGCCTTTCGTGGTTGCATGTCTAGAGTTCATCCAGCAAACTTATTTAAAACACAGTTGGACCTTTGCAAGCCTCAGGCCGTGTGTCAGAGCAGCCATGTCTTTGAATGTGCTGGAAGGAAGCTCATCACCCTTTTGTCTTTGGAAGGTAGGGATACATGCTCCCCCCCTTTCCTTGTCAGTAGGCTTGCAATTATTTTAGCAGATCTGAAATAATATTTCAGAGGCAGTGGAGAAACAGCTGGGGGACATTACTTGTAATTGCTTAATATTGTTATCACATTTGCTTACAAGGAAAGAGAGGCAACCCGCCATCCATCAAGGGACAGAATATTCATAGGCAGCAATCACGGTACATGCTTTGGAATGTCGTGGCAACCGTCCCGAGGTCCAGACTTGATTGCTTGCTGCTGCGTTCTGGTCATAGCTGAGTTGCTTCATTAACATTACTTTCTTCAACCTCATTTGTAAAAGGAAGTTGGAAAATAGCCCCACAAAGTGCTTCATGCTCCCCTGCTCAGGAAAACCGATGCAATAAAACAAAGCAGCCTCTTCCCTTGCTCCATCTTTCTGCTAATAGAGTCTATAATTGTATTCAGAAGCGTACAGTCCTACTGTGGGCCACCAAGGGAGGGCTCACCCAGAGGTGACAGAATTATGCACGATCCAAACCTGTCTTTCTGCAGGTGAGAAAAACGAAGCCAGGAAGCATATACTCAGTGTTGGGCAGAGTCCTGTTTGGTGATCAGCTACTCCTAAGTTCAAATCCATGACTTCCTACTAAGGTCCTTACCTCTGTCTGAGGCTCAGTTCTTTCCTCTGTGACACGGGAAGAACAACGCCCGCCCTGTGAGCACATA
>NW_006431956.1:6639514-6640089 GCF_000325575.1 Pteropus alecto | reverse complement strand
TGAGAGCTGTCAGTCCCGTGGGCTTCAGCTTTGTCTTCACAAAGTTAACCCTCCCAACTTTCAGAGAAATGGAACTGGACACAGCCGTTGAAAGGTTCAACCAGAAACCCAAAAACTCTGGCATGAGAGAAAACTCTAGAGCAGGGCAGAATCACGGGACACGCCTGTTCCTGCAGCAGTGCCCCATGAATGAGCTGGCACGAACCCGCCACCTCTCAACAGGTTAGACACCGGAGCATAGCAGCTCCAGCTCGATCGCCTGGCTCAGGACCGCAGGGCAAGAGCGTGCCTATATCTGCCTGAGGTCAGGCTTGTTGTCCTTAATTTTAGGAGCAGCTACCTTTGAGTCATGTAATGCTTATTGCGCAGTCTCTCATTTAATCTCAGCGATATCCCTGTAACATTAACGAATGGAGACAAGGAAGCTGAGAGAGATTAAGTAATTTGCCTGGGGACCGAGTTGGTGGGTAGATGAGCGAGGGTTAGAATCCAAGTGTCTCTCCTTCAAAAGCCCACACTCATACCTCTGATTGTGTGATAGTAACAGTTCGCCCTGATAGAGAATTTCTGTGCCC
>NW_006431956.1:6619381-6639478 GCF_000325575.1 Pteropus alecto | reverse complement strand
TGCTTACGAGTACCTGATAAGGTAAGACACTAATACTGGCGTCACGTCCACTAACTGATGGAGAAATCGAGGCCCCAGGAGGTTAAGTAATGTGCTCAAGTTTGCACAGCTAGTGAGTGGCAGGGCCCAGTTTCGAATCTAGCTGGAATGGCTCCCGAATGCATGCTGTTATCCATGAAGCCCATGGCTGTCAGTGTGTGGTCCTGGGAAGCACAGCCCGAACATCACCTTCGAACTTGTTAGAGATGCAGAGTCTTGTGCTTCACCCAGGTCTACTGAACTAGAGCCTGTGTTTTAGCACGATCCCCAGGTATCATATACGCACTTTAAAGACTGAAAAGCATTGCTTTAGGCTACAGCAGAGTGAGATCGCACCAATGAAATGCCCTCAGGTCTCATTGCTTCCGAGACAGGAAAGAGAGGGAAATGCCTTTCCTTGTTGTCACATGGAGGCACATCAGCCAGGAGACAGTCCTTGGCTAGAAGGTTGTGTGCTGTTAAGGTAGCAGCAGCTACTATAACAGGTAATCTAAATCTCCATGGCTTAATGTCATAGATACTTCTTACTCGTGCAAAATCAAATCGGTGGGAGGGGTCTGCTCCCCAGCAAGCTAGGAGTGATGCCCACGACATCCACGCCCACCCACACTCCACGGCCACCTCTACATGCAAGGGAAGGTGAGAAATGTGCCCTAAATTGTACTCAGAGAGACAAGCAGCCAGCAGTCTTCACCACAGTTGGCTGGAAGCTTTTAACTCTTAACTGTCCATTTTTTCATTCAGTGGATGAACACGTGTACATCATACTGAATAATGAGTAAGAATAATTTATTCACCTATTCATTCATTTATCTAACAAACATCGGATGAGGACTGGTATGTAGAGGAACATGGAATGACAAGGTGATAAAACCATTCCTCCCAGCATCCAGAGGGGAAGACGATAAGCCGCCCAGTGGCTGGGGACTGAGGATGGCGACAAGCAGGAGTGCTCTGAGAACACAAGAGAGGGTATCCGCATCAGGCAGGGCCATCATGGAAGGCTTCTTGGAGGAAGGGACACTGAACCAAGTTTAGACCTATGGAAGAAATAAACGAGGCAACGAGTATAGTTTGAGGACTCGAGACTGCCAGGCAAGTGGCATGTGTGAAGCTGTGGAGGAACTCGGTGAGGGACAACTCAACATGCTGGGCCGCCTGGGAGGCAAGAAGAAGTGGACCAGCGGTCCGGTCCATGCTGGCCGAAAAAGGTGCCAGGAGATCTGACCGCACACTTGCATGGCGCCCTCATGCCTAGTCACCTAGAAAACAACATATGCACTCTGCAGCAAGCTCCCTCACTACATACCCTTTCCAACTCTGCAAGAATGGAGGTGCGAGCTGCGTTAGACGACTCATATTTTATAGTCCTGGAGCAGCTGTCACCTGCCTCACCCTGGGGAACTGACTGCTTAGAGAGGGATATGCAGGTTTCACACTTTGTCCCCAGTCTTGGTTGTTGCTGGGGTTTCTGAAAAGCAGGAAACCATATCTCCACTCAACTGTCAGCCTCAAATGGGGCCTTTAGAAGTTCTGTGGGACAGGAGACAAAGTTCTGTCTCTCATAATTAGGGAGTAATTAATAACTTTATCAGAACAGAGAGCAGTCCACATGATGTGACCTCTTCTCGTGTGCTGGGCTGCAGGCCCCCATTAATCACAGGACATTCTGAATGCAAAAGAGACAGGTTGATTTGAAGCTTGGTGTTGGGATAATCTTGCCAATGCTCCCTGATCTGCTTCTAAAGCGCTGCCAATACATCACAGCCAACATCACTGTCACTGGCCCAGCCTCTGCTCCTGACGAACCTCTTGGGAACGGAATGGCCTGTCTGCAGAGCAAGGAAGCTCGCTCCATCCCTCCTTCTCCCACTGCAAGTCCTGCAAGTTGCACCACAGCATAGGCACCCACGAGGAAGTTCCCAGAGGTTTAACCCCACCCCAGGGCCCTACGCTGTTTCCTGCAGACTCCAGGTTCTTGTACTGCAGGTTCAAGTCTTATTTGAAAGGACAATTCCTCTTCTGATCTCTTCTCCCCTAAGGATGCTCCTGCGAAATGCTTTTCTCCAATCTCTATAGCCCTGGTGTCAGCAGAAGTGAGAATGAGTCATCCTCTGCCGTGTCCGTCACCCCTCTGAACACGGGTGCTCACCTGGCTTGCCCTGGCTGCTGGCAGGTGGCTCCTGGATCCCTCAGCACTATGTGTGGCCGCTTCCCTGAGCTGCACACTCAGCTGGAAACCAAGATCTCCCCCAACAAAAGATGCCTCAGTCCATTGGGATTCCTAGTTCCTCACTGTAGAAACACATCTGGCTGCTTATGCAGTAAGGAAATTTGTGAAGAGAAGGGTCACTCAGGAGGTTACAGAATTTCCGCAAGAGATAGTATTGCTGGATTCAGGGTTATATGGCCAGGAAAGATGCCCCAAATCCCACCACCTAATGGATACCACCACCTCTACACCACGCCCCTATGCTGCAGCTTGCACCCCAGGGCTGCTGACCTGGGCACCGGACACTCAGATGGCTGCCATCGCTGGCCCAGGGCCACGTGATCTCCCGGTGCTGTTGTCACTGGGATGCCTCTCGGTGCCCAGGGTTCCTCGGCACCAGCTTCCCACTCCAGGGCTAAGGCCGATGCATGTGCCCAGTTCCAGTGCCCACACCCTACCTCCCAGGAGCCTGGGAAAGTGCGTGAGGAGCAAATATTTTTAGCTTCCAGGGCAGGAAATTGCCTCTGGCCCACCAAGACATCCATCCGGGGGGCATACCCTGTTTGGGAAAGGAGGTTAGTGATTGGCTGCTTCTGTTCCATGCCTCTGTGGGGTGAAGTGGGGTTGAAACACGTCGACACTGGCTGGCTTGTAACATTATTTATAATGGTAAGTTAACAATTTCAGAGCCCGACGATGGGTCCGTTGTCCAACTTCCCCAAGGTCTTCGCTCGCAAACATCTGCTGTTGCCTCCTTTCCTCCCAGCTAATGGGCTCTGACACTCTGGGTGTTCGGGAGAAGGGCCTGGGAGTTTCTATTCTATTTTCCTAGCAATGGAAGTTCTTTCAGTTAAATTTCTGTCTGTGATCTCCCTACTTGTGCAGATTTTTTCCAAAAATGGACTCGTTCTCTCTCTCGAGACCGCCATTTGCGGTGTCTTCAACACTGGCCGTGCAGACCACATTTAGGGCCAAGAATTCCTTGGATGCTTGTTAAAATTCAGATTCCTGGGACCTAGATCCAGAATTATGGTGTCATAGGTGTTTGCAAAAATTGGCCTAGAGCTTCAAAATCAAAATTCTTTGGCAATTTCACAGTCTCTCTGAATGCCATCGTTCCTGTACTCGCTGCTAACGGCTTGAATAGTTAGAGAGTCTATGCCTCAACCCATCCATCACCCAGGAAATACACCCTGCCTGTCCTAGACTTTCAGGTTAGGCTCAATGTGCTCCATGAGTCCGGAGGATGCTGTATAGGGGTGAGTGGAGGCTTTGATTGTGTCAGTAGATACTCACACTGTGCATGTTGAGAAAGGAGCCAGCTCTTCAAACTCTACTTCTACACTCTCCCCCGACCCTCCCTTCCGCTGGGTGACCGGTCTGCCTTGATTGTAGTGAACTTCAGCCCTTACCTGGCCGTGCTGGCCTCTTGGTGGGGCCTCTTTTCTCTGGCCCCACTGGGCGAAAAGGAAATGCTTTTTGCCCGAGGCCTTAGGAGCACAGATGAAGCTGGCTGCTAAATTCTAAGTTAGAGTCTCAGAGACCTAAAGCCGCTGTGGTCCCCATGGCATTGGAAAAACCACTCCCCCACCCCCATCAACTTCTAGGAAATAATACTCCTACTTCTTTGGGAATGGGGGACAGGGGCCCTGATATTAAAGAGGCCAGTAGACTGTCACTTGCATGATGTCATAAAAAGATTCATCTTTATAGCTAGGACTACCTCCTTAGCTGTATAAGGAGCTCTTACTCACTCACTATTCATTCAGCATATATTACATGCGTGCCTACTATGTGCGAGGCTCTGTTTAGGCCCTGCCTTCTGACATTCTCTTGCCTTCTCCTGGGCCGGTGATAAGGAGTCTGTGGTAAGGAGCTTGTAAGAAGCAGACTCCAGGACAGGGTTACACATGCGAAGATTTTATTAGGGGAAATGCTTGCATGATAGGGAGGAGCTGGGACAAGCTGGGAGACCCCTCAGACGCCAACGCAGGTCTCACCCTGAGTGAAGCAGAGAGAAAGTGCTGTGACCTGAAGGTGTGTGCCGCGCCCACCCCCCTCACCCCCGATTTCATATGTCGAAATCCTAATCCTCAAAGATTAAGGGCTGGGGTCTTTTGAAGGCACTTGGTTATGAGACTGGAGATCTTGCGAACAGAATCAGTGCCCTTATAAAAGAGGTTCCAAAGAGATTCCTCACCCCTTTCTGCCACGCGAGGATATAACAACAGGCCTGCAACCCAAGAGAGGGACCTCGCCTAACCATGCTGCTGCCCAGATCTTGGACTTTCAGCCTCCAGAACCATGAGAAACAGTAGACCCTTGAACAATGTGGGGATTAGGGGTACAGACCACTTAATATAGTCAAAAATCGGCATGTAACTTTTGACTCCCAGAAAACATACCTATTTATAGCCTACTGTCAATCAGAAACCTTACCAATAACCTAAACAGTCGATTAACACGTAATTTGTATGTTATGTGTATCATATACTATATTCTTACAATGAAGTAAGCTAGAAAAGGAAAATGTTATTAGGAGAATCATAAGGGAGATAAAATATGTTCGCAGTATTTGTTGAAAAAAAAATCCATAATAAATGGACCCGCACAGTTTAAACTCATGTCATTCAAAGGTCAACTATAGATGTCTGTTGTTTATAAGCCACCCAGTCTGTAGTATTTTGTTATAGCAGCCCAAACAGACTGAGACGGGAAGAGAAGTTTGCGTGGAAGTGTCCCAAACTACTGTGCCGTAGCAGGAGTGCTTGAGGCATTGGGGAGTACTGAAGCTTAAACTGGCCAACAGATAGATCCAGCTCCTTCCAGGAATGGGTGTACGTTAGCATCTCCGCTGTCCTCGGTCACTGTTAGGCAGCAGCCCATGGGATGTGAGGCCACAGTGCCAACACAGCAGTGATTTCGATGCATAGCAGAGGGCCCTCCATTGGTTAGGCCCTCTGCCATCCGAGGTCTGCCAGGTGCATTCTCCTAGCGGCAACAGAGCCATGCTTTAAGCAAAACCAGAATGAAAAAGGGAGCACAAGTAAATTTCAGTATGAAGCCAGATCTAACATGAGAGGAAGTTACATCTGTTTTCCTGAGATGGCTTAGGTTTGCTCGGCCAATGGCCATATCCTGTCTTCTAAAGGAAAGGAGTAACAGGGCAGGTGGCTGTCAATTAAGCTGGGTGCTGGTTTGCATTCACTCTCTTATTTATGGAGGAAGGTGGCCTGGGCAGATGTTTTTATGAGATGACCTTTGCTTACAGATGAGGTGATCTTTGCTTGTGAGCAAGCTGAGTTCCAGGACCACCGAGGCTCCTTTCTACCTCAGTCCTACAATCAGAAGCCTGCTTTCACCCCTCTGCTACCTCATATGTCAGGGCTTCCTTATCTGCAGTGTCAGAGGTTGGTAGATCCCAGTATAAGCAAGTGTTGGGGTAATTCTCAATATCTGCTTTCAGTGGAGGTGGAAGACACAGGAGGCATAACACTTGACTAAATCCGGTCAACCCATCAGTTCCAGCAGGTCCAATTTGATATTAACAGAGGAATAACAGGTAGAAACCACCCACCAGTGTGCATTCTTAACTTGAATCTTGAGGTGAAAACCAAGCTTTCAGGGCAGCATTCAGGTTTTCCTAACAGATGCTACACACGTTTCTGGAGTGAAATATGTCCCTGTTTTTCTGTGTCAGCTGTGGTTCCTAATAGGACAGTGCCATGAGGCAGGGCATGAAATTTTCATAACCAACCCCTCCATTTGCATGCCCGAAAGCTGAGATGGCCCGGGGAGAAAAGCAACGTGCACGAGATCTGAAGCGTTTCTGGATATCAGTGCTTTTCCCCAGGGCTTTGAAATTGATAAGTGCAGACAGCATTTACAGAATTTTCCTTCAGTCATTCTTTCAAAGATATTTACTGAGTGGCTATTATGGGCAAAGTTTTCATTAGAGAATGTGGCATGGCCAGAGATGCCGATAGACAAGGGGCTGGGGTTCAGGGGGAATAAATGGAGTTTTACATTGATTTCTGTGCACCAGGTAGAGGAGAGAGCTATCACGTAAGCAATATCTCAGTCTGTGGTGGAACAATGGTAAGACTAGACGTGGTAAAAGTAATTACTGATTTTTTTTCTATATAGTTTGTGATTTCCTGAGAGCTATGAGATAAACTAGCAATAGCTCAACCACAATGGGTTGGGACCTTTGCACTAATAATGGTCAAGAAATAGCCAGCTATGGTCTGCGCTGTGCCTGGCAGAGGCCCCCCAACACAGGTGGCTGTTGCACTCTTACATCATGTCCTGCCTGGGTTGAGGGACTCTGAGTATAAACTACACGCTGGATTGCAAAGACAGGGCTGCTCTAGACTGCGTACTTCCAGGAGATGAATTCTTGTGTTTTATCCTTGCAACACAGCAAGCTTCCTGTACAAGCTGGTCTGAGATGTTTGCTGGGTGAGCGAGAAGATGAGTTAAGAACGTATTGACCCTGTTTGGGATAATAGGTAAACATTATCTCACGCGGCAGCTACGGTTAATATCCCATTCATTCTCCTTCTACAGTACTCTCGGACCTTCTGACAAGTCTGCTCAGAAGTTGCTCTGAGGCACCCAGAGAGCTGATGTCTGTCACGGATGCTGTGCTAAAGCTCCGTACCTCCACCCACCCCCCCAACACACACACACACATACGTGCTAATCCTGGCAGCTCAGGTGGGGTTTTGGCAAACAGAGATACCTACCCATGAATCCGGGAGATTCAAAAACTCTGACCGGAGCTTAGCTCTACATAGTCAGAGTTCTCTCCCTTCTTGCTTACCGCTTAAATTTCTCAAAAATTTTAGTCGACCCCAAAGAAATGTGTTCCATCCTTTCTTTTCTCTGATCATTATCCGGCCCCCTTTCCTGCTTGGAGTCATTCTCTAAGTTGCTCCCTCATTGTCAGATTTTTAGTGGTCATCTCTTCCTGTCCTTTGTGGATTATCCTCTCCTAAATTATAGGCTATAAAGGAATGAGAACTGAGGAAACAAAAATGGACTTTTCAGAATTGTGCCTAAAAATAAGAATCAATCTGTTCTGAGTGAGGGTGTGCAGGGCCATCTCATGAGGGATGGACACAGGCTCTGGAGCAGGGACATGGTGCTGTCTCTGCTGGCTCTCCTCAGGGTTTCTGCTTCTCGCCGGTCCCTGGTTGCATTTGAAGTGAGTGGTGTTACCAAGGAAGTGAACTCTGAAAAATGAGGTTAAGTACCATCTAGGATAATGAAGTATTTAGAAAGTTAGAAGCAATTGGGGTGAGGTTAAGATAGTATTTGGCCAAGGCACTCAGATCTGCCCAGCCACACCTCCAAATGACTGTTTTTAAAAACATATGCACAGAGAACCAAGAATGATGGAGGGATGGCTCACTGCTAGCTGGGCCGTGGTCTCCTGCGCCACTGCAGAGCTCCAATAAGCTGAGTTAGATGCCCTTGGAGGACCCTCTAAGGCTGTTCAGAGTGCTGTGGGACCATAGCAGGCTTGAGTTATGCTCTCACAGCCCGACTACATCTCAGAGGGTGGGACCCGGCTGCAGGGAAGGCCAGAGCTTGCTCACAGAGAGGAGATCCCAAGGGAAAGACTAAGGAAGAACAGGCAACAGATCCTCCCCAAGTCTGGGGGAACTTGCTTCAGCCATCTTCCCTGAATCTGCGTGGCAATGCACAGCGGGCTGTGGGCAGGGGCGAACTTTCAGAGAAGCTTTGAGGGGAAAACAGAACTCCTGAAGGAAACCATATTGGAGTGTGCCGAGCCTTGAAAGAGCTACCCATTGAGACTGTAGCCCATCCATGTGCTGGAGTCTGGCCAACCCACAGTATCCTAGGTGATAGGATGAGTAGGGGTGGTATGGGATGCAGAAGAACAGACCTTCTTGACCCTTGTCCCTAGAGGTCAAGAGATCTGACTCTAAGACTATTCAGTAGGAAATAAGGGTGTTCTCTTTAACAATAGAAATCCACTAAAGAAGAGGAAAAGCAAATATATACATACACACAAGTATATTACTAATTAGGGTTTTATCACTTAGCCTTGATTTGGAAAATTTGAAGACGGGCAGCAAATGATTTCTGAAAATGGATTTACTATATATAGTTGCCTTTTTTAAAGGGAATGCTTAATTCAATAATGATGATGACAAACAAAATGAACATGGGTGCACTTCAGAGCATTCTTTGAGCTGGTTTTCCCTTAGAGTTTGCAGAATACAGTGTCATTAAAAGGGGTTTTAAGTACAAACCTGTACCAGGTAGAAAAGATCCCCTCTCCCCCATCCCCAATCCCTCTTGATGTGTATTTCACAATTAGCACACACTTAAACGGACTCTATTTAATAACCTCTGTGTATGTCTCCTTAATTATAATCATCATATCCACTAAGTAAAAATGGAGGTGGAAGCATAAAACGGGATATCCTTCTGAATTTGGAAAGAAGGAACGTTGAATCATAACCGTCCTGTAAGCACAGCCTAAAGTGTGAAGACAGGGAGATCCCAGTGAGCTCATGTTATCTCATAAAGGCTGTCTCATTCTTTTGAAATCAATCGCGAGAAAGCGCAGACACGACCACGCAAAGTGTTCTTTATGGGTCTCCCTTCTCTGCACTCATCTGTCGCACATAGCTGCCAGATTAATTCTCCTAAAATGCCACATTTATCATGTTAATCCTGCTCACCCATCTTCATAGCCTCTAATTACTTAGAGAATTCAATTCAAAAACTGATCTCCGCCCCCAGACGTTCTCATAGCTGACCTTCTACTTCAGGCACCTCCACACCTGTCCACCGCTCTGACAAACCAGTCCACTAGTGCTTCCCGAATAATTCATGAACTTTCTTAACACCAAGCATGTGCGCACGCTATTCCCCAGGCCCTAAATCTCTCTGCCTTTTCAAATCCTACCTACCTTCCTTCTGTCGATTATCGAGCACCTACATTGCGTCCGGAGCAGTGTGTAAAGCCTGATCTCAACTCCGCCTGCCCTACAGGACGTCCTCCAGAACACATAGCACTTAAATTTTTGTCATTAATCTGTCAGTTAATCATAGAATCCCGTGACAATCTCTCAGGCTATTTTCGTACACTGTCTTAGTCCATTTGGGCTACTATAGCAGAATGTCATAGACTAGATGGCTTATAAACAACAGAAATTTATATCTCACAGTTCTAGAGGTTGTTAAAGTCCAAGATCAAGGTGTTGGCAGATGTCAGCAGTGCCCAGTGAGGGCCCCCTTCTTGGTTCACAGACAGCTGTCTTCTCGCTGTGTCCTCCCATGGCAGAAGGGGCCAAGGAGCAATCCGGGGTCTCTCATAAATGCACTGATCCCATCATGAGGGCTCCACCTTCATGGCCTCAGAGGCCCCACACTGAAGATTAGGTATCAACATATGAATCTGGGGGGAAACAAACATTCAGTCTATAGCATATACTATTCATTTAAAAAATATATTTACCTTATTTCTCAATAAGATTTCAAGTTCCTCAGTGCAAGGATCATGACTTATTCTCTTTGGTACCTGACGTAGCGCTCTGCCTGTGGTAGGTATGGTCAATAAACATTTCATGTATGCATGAACTAATTCATTAATGAATAATGATTTCTCTTCTCTGATCTTTCCCACAGTAGACCCAACACCCATAGCACTTCAGGCTTAGATATTCCTCCAGAAAGAGACAGCAACGTTGCTTAAGTATCCCTTGTCTTTAAGGAAAGATTGTGTAAGGAAGAGTAATCCCTGAGGGAGACATCTGTGTGCTTTGTAACTATCCAGTGGCAACAACAAATCCATGAGCCAGATAACAGCTTGGGATATTACCCAATCATTCTCTACGGGTCCACACCTCAGGGAAAGTCATGACATACAAGCCCGTGATTTTTAAGAAGCAGAAATAAATAAGAGTGAAAAGATTGTCTATGCACCTGGCAGACATTATGCTAAGTGAAAAAAGCCAGTTGCAAAAGGACAAATGCTGTATGATTCCATTTATATGAGGAACCTAAAATAGTCAAAACTGTACAGAAGGAAAGTAGACTATGGCTTTTCCGGGGCTGTGGAAACGGGGAATGGAGAACTGTTCAATGGGGACAGGTTTGGTTTTGAAATGAGCTCTGGGGAGGGGTTGCACAGCAGTGTGACTATACTTGACACTACAGAACTGTACATTTAAAAATGGTCAGGATGGCAAATTTTGTGTTATGCATATCTTATGACATTTTTAAAAAAATTTTTAAATAACCATTAAAAAGGAAAAAGTAATTTGCTCATGAGAGGATTCTAAAAGGTGTGTTTGGCAGATTAAAATCATTTCAATAATGGCAAAATAATTTCCTATGTGTTATCAGCATAACAAAGGGATTCACAGGTGTTTTTTCAAAATAAATGAGAAATCTGCTTGAATATAGTTCAGGTGACTAAAGAGGTCTTTTCTGGACAGGTCTTCCAATCTTGCCTTTTTAAAAAGTAGATGCATATATCTCTGTCGTACAGAATGTTTACTTCAGCATTCTCTTCTTGAAAGATAAAAAAGAAGAAAACCTTATGAACCACTTCACAATTTATGAAATCTCTCACTTTTGCTCTTTGCAGGGCTATCTCAGACATCTTCGGCACCCCATTTCTGTGTTTCCTCGTGGGCAAGAGGGATTATTTTTCTTTCAAATGTATTCTCTTCATTCTTTTTATAAACCAGTTTCTCTTTTTTTTTGTTCTTCTAAACTAGACTGGAAGATCTTAGCAGCCTTTTCATAAAATCCTTCTTATATATTTGAAAGCAGTGTGTTTGTGTCCATAAGTTGTTGGGACTTTTTTTTCCACCTCTACTTTTGGAATATTTTCGGTGGCTCATAGATAAAACATTTAGGAGCAGAGTAGAGACCATTTCTTGGTAAGAAGCAGTAATAGTAAAGACTTTTATGCACTTGTATTAAGCAATTTATGCCAATTATGAGCAAATTTTGCTACAACCTTTTCTGGCAGTTTAGACACACATGGGAACAAATTCACCTATGCATTTAGTTGTCCAGCAGTAGAATATGTTCAAATTTGAGTGCGTTTGCAAACAGCAATGAGACACCTCCCGTTTTTACTTTCTTCAGAAAAAAACGAGCATAATTCTATTTCCCTTTCAGCATAACATGAACTTTCCATCCTTTTGTGAAGTTCTTTGTGAGATGATTTTGTTTTTCCACTTACAGGAGAGGCACAGGCAAGATATAGCACTAGGTTGAACCACGTGATGCTGGCAGCTTCGCGAGTCAACAGTGGTTGACTACTGGCAATTTCACCATTCTGAGTATTAGAACTGGCTCATGGGGACAAGAGTGGTCGGAAAGAGTCTCTCGCTTTATGTCCCTCACCTCTCTGCACAGGCCAGGCTGGGATTACAGCACAGATGTGGAGCCTAAGGAACAGAGCAGGGCCTTTGTGGAGCCCCAGTGCCAGGAAGGAGTAGGTGGCTCTTTATGACATCACCTTCACTTTCTGGGGAGCAGACCATCTTGGAGAAGAGGGAACCTCCTTAGGGAATAGATTAGGGCTCTGGACCTGAAACAATTCTAGTGGCAGAGACTGAGGTCTGTGCAATTCGTATTACTACTCTGGGACAAAGACACGAGCATCACATATGGATATGGCATGACAATGGCGAGAGGCACTTGGTGTGGGACATAGAATGACAACAGACCTACCTCTTAGCTAATGTTTGTTTCACCCCACAGCATGGAGGAGCTAGAATGCTGCCATACTTATCTTTAGTTGGTTGGCTTAAGTTTAGCAGGACTTGCTGACATTATGTAATTCTTATAGCTTAGACTGGGTTTCGTAATTTCCAATGCATCATTTCAATGTCCTCCTTGAGGAATTTGGAATTTTAAAAAACTTCTAGGTGTTATAATAGAAAGTTAGGGGACAGGAAGAGAGGAAATGGAGAAGGAAGATAAATATTTGGATGACCTTCCAACAAACTATTCCAAATAAAATTTTGGCTCATAGAGTGGACAGAAAAGGTAAACCTCCCCCCACCCCCAACACACACACATACCCCTTAGAGAGTGCTGTCTTAATTTAGCAATTATGTATGAATTGGAACCTGATATCTAAACGATGCTAATTACATCAATTAGGTTTAGATTCAACTGCATGAATAGAAAAACTGAGGCTTATCCAGGTTACTAACAGTGGCCGAAACTGGGTGTTTATTTCTCTCTCATGAAAAACCATCTGCAGGTAGGCAATCCAGGGCTGGCCTGGACGCTCCGTGGTCAGCAGTGACCTGGCCTCTTGTACTTTGTGGCTCCACTGTTCTCAATATATGACCTTGTAGCCCCAAATGGCTACTTGAGATCGACACACCCCATCTGCATAACACAGTGCAGCATGGCGGAACAGAGTAAAGCCTGTGGCCCACCTGTTTAAGGACACTGTCATCAACACCCCGTTAGGCACAGTGTAGTCACAGGACGTGTCTGCATAAGAATGCACGTGCATACCCTTTCAGGTGAGGTCATCGCTGACCTGATTAGAACACATGTTTGGTTACATGGAGAGGAGGATAGGATAACGCAGGTTCGGGCAGTAGAGCCCGCTGTTGTCCGAGGCAACTGCGTAAAGGAGAGGCTTGTGTCCTGAAACCAGGTATGGAAGG
Organism: Pteropus alecto; assembly: GCF_000325575.1. NCBI lineage: Eukaryota > Metazoa > Chordata > Mammalia > Chiroptera > Pteropodidae > Pteropus > Pteropus alecto. The sequence continues at coordinate 6,626,539 of NW_006431956.1, read as the reverse complement.
CTCTCAAATAGAACAAAGTAAATCATGTCATGCTCCTCCTCTACCACCTTTTTTTTTTTTTTTTTAAGTGCCCTTGATTTTCTATAAGCTGGGTTTAGAATTTTAGAAAATAAAGCTTCAGGAAGTAGCTGTGACAAGTTGCCCTGCATTAAACCTCCCATGCACATAATCACTGCACCAGATATAATTGAGAGCTAATTTCATATTTCCTGCATATCATATTGGAAAATTGAGCTGTCAGATCTATTTAAGGGCTACATGCCAAATGCAAACACCCAAGCCCTGCTCTTTTCAAGAATACGTTTCTGCAAGGCTCTTTTTTTTTTCCTCTCTTCAAGATGTAACAATAACATTGTACTAGAAGCCAATCCATCTAATTGAACAAACCTTTGAAGTTCAGATATTTGCTATATATAAAATTTAGAAAATTTACAGAAGACAGTGTAGCTGAGGAAAATCTGCTCATAGATATGCTTTCCCATAAAAAGTCCCTTAATCTCCAGAGCTTTAAAACTTGTGAATTGTAGACCAACATCTTCTGCATTATGTGAGGTTCACTGGGGTCTGGTTAATCCATGGTCAGGATGCCCTGACATAACTGTGTAATCAAAGCTTGGTTAATAAGAAACAAGCAGGGCATTAGTCTGTCTCTGGAGAGAGGTTAAGGTACATGCTGTGAATTTATATGACTGAAGCCTTCCTGCTAGTGTGGGACTGTAGCGTCTGTCACTTATGAGAGAATCTCCCGATCCATGGACAACCTCATCTGCGTTCTTTTCCTGTGGCTTTTTCTGAGCTCTTTTACACCTTGTGTTTTTTCCAAAATATGCTAATCTGTGAGGAAATCTGCATCTTCTGTTCCCTAAAATCATGGTAGTCCGTGGATTGAGCTGCAGTCCAGTAAAGAAGCAGCTTGATTTTCTCATGGAGGGTCTAAAAATAATGGAGAGATGATGGTCATCCAACATCTAGTGGGAGATGTGCTTAAAACTAGATGAGATCGACCTTGATAGGAAGTGCCAAAATGAAGAGGAGGGAGGGGGGAGAGGATATATTTATGCGATTTGCTCTGTGACTAGTTTGTGGGCGTTACTCATGAGCATGAGCAGCCTGGCTTCACACTTGAAGGTAGCAGTCCTCAAGCATGGAGATGGTGACCACAAGCCCAGGTCCAAACATGACCAGGATCAAGGAGGTAGCACGTAGCACTGATTTTTCTCTTTATCTCTTTTCTTTACCCGATGTCCTTTCCTTCAATTCCCAGGGTCATTCTTTTCTTCTCTTCTCCAGTCTCAAAAAGATCTGTTAAAATTAATTCATGCCTAAATTGTAATAAAGTGTAAATGAATTTCATTGGAATTTCAGCCAGTGGTGAGTATCTGAGGAAGGATCTTTCGAGCAGCAGATAGCATAGGCCTTTTTTTAACATACTCGAAAGACTGTGTGGCAAATAAGTCTTTTAAGGAAAAAGCCTGGGAAATGTCTTAGCAAAGTTAACTATTGCAAGTCAGTTCTACTGCCAAATCATTGTCTCCATGAAGGATAACCGTAGAAAGTTCTGGAAAATACGATCGTTTTCGTGAGATATGGCACTGACAGAAGGATTACAAAATCACAGGTGAGAAGCTATCTAACGTCACCTAGCTATCACTTAGCCCAGAGGTTTTAACACTTTTATGGTTATCAGTGGAATTTTTAAAAAATAGAAACAGTATGAGAATTCTTAACATATAAAACAAAGAACACATCAAGCAGCAATTTTGATAGAAACCTGTGTGGGCATCAAGGGAGTAGGTAGAGGGAACGCCAGAGGTTCTGAGAGGTACCCCTAAGACTTAGGACCTAGAGTCTACACACCACTGCACCATCCAACCCACAAATCCTGATGCTCCAAAAGCTTGGGCTCTGAGATGCTAAAAGAATTGCCCAAAGTTACACAGCCAGCAGGAGCAGAGGTAAAACTGGACCCAACACTCCAAACTTCTTGTTAAGAGTTTTCCCACAATAGCAACCAAATGACTGATTTTCTCTTAGATGTTTATTTTTTTCTGATTATTAGAAAACCTAGAAAGTGTAGGAAGTCAAGGGAAATAAATGAAATCCATGTAAAATCCCATTAATAAAAATTAAAAAATCCGTGCTATATCTCCAGCTTGAAATAAACTTCAGTAATCTCAACTTCAACAATCTGAAACAGATTTGGCTTTCCTCATGTTGATTCAAATATGTAGTTGATCCTGAGACCCAGTGAGTATATAAACTCAGATTCTAGGTCATAAATACGTACAGAAAGATTGAGCTATTTCATTTATTTAGATTTCAAAGGAGGAGAAATATATGGTAGAAATAGTCTTCCTAAAACCTCCCTAATTACTTTTCCCAGAACCCAAACCTAGCCAATCCTTGCAGATAATGATCGAATAATTTGAAAATATTTGCAGCAGGGAACTTTTCTTGGCCTAGCTTCCCAAGCGTCCAACTATTTCAAGCTCTGGTTACAGCTCAATATTTCTAATGTGTTCTTTGAAGCTCCAGTGTGGATGCTACTTCTAAATAAAAATGGGGCAGCAAACGAAATGCTTCTTTTATCACATGCATTAAATGATTTTAAATTCATGAGTTGAGGTGAATCAAGATGAGAGTGGAAGTGAGGATGGCATTGCTGAGCTGACTGTAAATCAGGGACTGCATGGACCACTGAAGGCTGGCCCATTTGGGGTGAAAACCTGAGCTCTGTGCTCCACTGGAGAGTTTGCATAAATGGCAGGGGCAGGAAGTTGAGGGGAGAGTCAGATGTGGATGGAGGGAGAAGGTGCTTGCCCTAAAGCCAGGTTGCTTTGCTCCAAATTAGGCTCTGTCACTTAAAAGTTATCTAATCTCTCTGACCGTTAACACCCCCATCTATAAAAGGGGAATAATAAAAATTGCACTCATCTTTTGAAGATTTAGTGAGTAAATACCCACACATTACTTAAAGAAGGGGCTGACATATAGTGTTCAATGAATATTAGCTAATTTGAGCATAATTATTACATGGCTTTCTGATTTTTACCCTCTTTTACCTCCTGTCTCTCCCCTAACCCTGTCCTGTAAATTTAGACTTAAAAACTGTTCTACTGGATGCATCTGGAAGAAAGTTGGCTTTTTGGCTTAAGCCAAAAGTCAAGCCTGAATTGGACAATGATGGAGTAGGAAGCTCAGTTGAGCCGGAGAAAGCCCTGTATGCCTGGGTACCCCCAACACACAGGTCTAAGAAAGGGCACAAAATTTCCCAAGGCAGATGAAGGTAGCTTCCTTTTACTGAATACTGTATGCTAAGTGGAACGAGTCTGTTATTCCATTGCTGCTCTCAACAAGGCATGTTTCAGATGAAGGAAACAAGGTTTATTCAGCTAGTCCAAGGGCACACAGATGGTAGGTAGCAGAGCTGGGAATCCAATCCAAGGACAGTCAATGTCAAAGCTCATATTCATGCTCACTGTGCCCTACTGTCACCCAGAAAGCAAATGAGACTGAAGCCATAGTATGACTGAAAGTCTTGGACCTTTCAAACAGTAAACAAAGATGTTCAAATGGGTGTGAGAGATGCAATGGGACATGAGGCTGGGTCATGAGGTTCCCGAGCACCATATGCAGAAGTACTTATCAGTCAAGTGAGGAGAACCATTGAGAGCTTTGGGGTCTTGGCGGAAATGATACGACTTGCATTTTAAGAATATAATTCTAATGGCAGCTTATGGGGATGGATTTGTTGGAGCAGAGACAGGAGTCAGAGGTGACCAGTTTGAAGACTATCACAATAGTTCACTGAGAGCTTCCTGGACCAGGAAAATGGGAGTACATGTAAAACTTCTTTCTACTCCTACTTTCCTGGTCCAGAAAACTGTCAGTGAACTAACAAAATATCTAAGACATAAGTCATCCATACATAAAACAGCTAGGGGCACTGACTTTGGAATCTGATCATCCAAAGCCTAGATCTCAGTTCTGTCATACGGTAGTAGTTTATCCTTGGATATTTGCCTTCTGAGATAACAATGGTCTTCGCTAGTGTGAGCTGCTGTAACAAAACACCATTGACAGGGTAGTTGATAAACAACAGACATCTATTTCTCACAGTTCTGGAGGCTGGAAGTCTGAGCTCAGGATATCAGCATAATTGGGTTCTGGCGAGCACCCTCTTCCAGGTTCCAGACTGCCAACTTCTCATTGTGACCTTACATGGCAAAAGGAGGGCATGAGACTTCTCTGGGGTCTCTTGTATAAGGGCCCTAATTCTATGGATGAAGGCTCCACCCTCATGATCCAATCACCTTCTGAAGGCCCCATCATCATATACCATCATGCTCGTGGTTAGGATTTCATCATATGAATTTGGGTGACACAAACATTCAATCCATTGCAATGATGTGATCTTAAAGGGCATAGTGAAAATTAGGATTAAAAAGTTGTATCACTTAAAAGCAATTACAATATGGTTGCCTAGCATACCGTTAGCGTTCAATAAATAACCGTTGCTTTATTATTGTTATAATAATCAACATTTCTTACTGCCTTAGTCCTTCTAGTCAATCAGAGAATAAGTCTACAGAGAATCAGAATAAATGAATTTAAAATTTTTTTATTATGACCTCATTTAAACAATTACAGATTTTCAAAAATTATATTTCTAATGTCACTTATGGACCAGTAGGGTAGAGAATCTGTCATGCATAGCATGGTGTCATCCACAAATAGACACGTTTTTGTTTTTCAGTGCATGAATAAAATGTAATGCAGCTGAATAAGTCATGTTGCTAACAACCTCCACTGGATGGGTAGGAAATCATGCATTACTTAACTTTTTTATTTCACTGCCTGTTTGGTTCAGATGCTGTGTCTTTCCTGGGTCCCCAGCTGCTGGACAGCAGAGTCCAGGTCTGTCTGGCTCTTTATATGGCCAAGCAGAGGGAGCCCCGTGTAAAATTAGTTGCTTGAAACTTACTCTCTTTACGTGAATTATCTTTTTTAACTTTGAAGAGAAATATCTAATATTTAAAAACTTATATGCAAAGTCGGGTTAAGAAGTAATTTTTCCCAAAGTTGCCCAGGGGATTTCTGTTAAGTCAACTCCGTATATCTAGTGGGGTTTGGAGAGCACAGTCTCTACATAGCTGCTGCCAGGGAAAGAACTAATTAAGTAGTCTTGGCACTATTTTTTCCCCAAGAACAGAATGGTGAGGGTTATTTTTACAGCCTCTCTCAATAGGGCACAGATGATCCAAATTCACAGTGTTACTCTCATGTTCAGTTTTTCATTTTTGCTCTTCAGCTCTTCTTGTTGTTCTCCTGGTTTCTTGATCCACGGAGAGTGAGTGCTCTGGTCTTTTCGCCTGGCTGCACTTGGGGCTTGCCCTGGGGTGGGACTGCCAACCTCTGGAAGATGCTCAGTGTGATTAAGCTCTGGAGGAGCTGGTTATTGTTTGGCAAGCATGTTGGCTTTGCTTAATTATGTGCACATCGTATGTGATCTAACACCTGCACGTGTGGTCTTTGTTTCATTGCTCAGATTGAATAAGGATTTTATTCACCATGTGGGATGGGAACGATGATTTTGGAGAAATGGATCCAGTACACCACACTGGCCCACAGGCTGAAAGGTGCTGAAAGTTGAGATTACGTTTAGAATTATGTTTATAAAATAATTTAAACTGAGTGATCCCCTGCTATACCCTCTTTATGCATTTGCTCTATTAATAGCTTATGTCCCCATGGATAGCTCAAGCATTCCAATTCAATTGACAACTGCAAATTACTATACAAGTAGCATCAAATCAGCAAATGGCCCTGTGCCAAATGTTATCACCATTTTTTCAATGGGGCAAATCTGTTCTGAATGTATAAGTGATGGCTAGCAGGAGGCACTCAGTTACTTTTAGATTTACTCAGTTACTTTTAGACTTACTCAGTTACTCAGAATCTTTTAACCTTGAACTAGTTCCTGGGGAGAAAAATATTTACTCTGGAGGATTCCTGGGGGCAGAGACGTCATGAGTTGAACACAAATGAATCTTAGAGTTTCATTTTGTCTCATTTAGTTATTAAACTCTTTGAGTTCCTTTTCTTAGTTTCTGAGGCAAACAGCCTTACCATTTCCTTAACTATCATGGTCATTAAAATTCACTCTTCAGAGAAAAAAGTACAATAAGAGCCTCAAAGTCACAGCCCCTTAGTGTTCACACATGCACACAACACACAGGCACGTGCACTCACCTGCACACACATACCGCCATGCGCTTGTGTATACACACATGCATATATGCACATGACCATGGCAGTAGCGCTGCAAATCTTCAGTGTTTCTCTCCAGTGGGCACACAAGTATTACTCCTGGAAGCCAGGCAGTCTGCTTCTCCAGCATGTGTACATGACCTGGGTGAGGCTGAGGGCTCTCAGAATCCCGACAGAGAGAGGCAAGGTGGATTCAGAAGCACATAGGATTCCCCAGGAAGGCCAGCCTGAGCCAGGCCGCACTCACTGACTCAGCACCACACCCGCCTCTCCTGTGCAGTTTCATACGTGGATGCGATGGAGGAGGACGCATCCTTTCAGTGCTGGGTGATACGAGACTAAGAAGGTTACCCCAGCCTGCTGTGGATGTGGGAGATTACTGCCTCTGTGTACCCGCTGAGGGCAGACTGGCCAAAGACAGAGCAATGCCAAACACAATTACATTTCCATTCTAACTGCATTTCCTTCATTTCTGTGATCGTCCCCCCCAGGGGGCCTCGTTAACACAGTTTTAATGCCTCACGTGCACTGGCCTTGTCACGTCAACCAGCCTTCTTCTGAACCGAGCACCTTCCATCTGCACGGGGTGGGCCATGCGACAGGAGGCCCTGCCTTTGGGTTTGACCAAGGGCCAAGCAAATAAACAGATTCTGTGGAGCCAGACAGCCCTGTGCTGTCACGAATTGCTTACCTCAACCTGCCTTTTCCAGAAGGCTCCACCAGACGGTGGCTTTGTTTACTACACATTCCGCGCCGAGGGATTGATTTCATTACACCCTCCGTGGCCCTTTGGGTGGGCGCTTCCACCTCCATCCACCAGGCACCCGTTATTTGACAGGCTAAGTCAGTGGTTAAAGCTGTTGGCTTTTTAAAAAGCATTTCCTTTCC
>NW_006431956.1:6617742-6619310 GCF_000325575.1 Pteropus alecto | reverse complement strand
TCAGAAGCCAGTGCAGCTGGAGGGGCCAGGATATCCCAGGGAGAACTTGAAAAAAATCCTTCAACAAGCGTGGGCTTGACTTACATTACTAATGGAGGACCAACTGTGGTTTCGAGGAGAAACACCTAGCTTTTACTAAATGATGAAATGCAAGATTTATTGTTAAACCTCTCCTTAGCACTCTACTGATAACTTCTCTTCTGGTTGTATCCATAATATTGTCAAAACCAAAGACATTAATTTATAGCCTATAACCCTATTTCCTTTACAGAAAATGGTGATTACAACGAGGTCCCACTCATTCAGTCAAAACTTTCACTGTGTGTGAGTGGTGTGAGCATGTGTGAATGTGTGTATTTTCTTTAGAAGGCAGGAGAACCTCATGATCACTTCAACGGTTTAAATGTCATTGTTCTTTGATTCATTTCTCTACATAATTATCATCCCCTTTTCTCAATCAAGAAGGACCCTCCTTCCACCCTATTAAACTCGGGGTCACAGCTTTCTCAGCAATAAAGTCTAGAATCTCTGCTTGGGGAAGACACTGAAACTTTAAACTTATGAAGGACCCTAAATTCTTAGTGCATACACTCTCAATTCGTTTATTTATATGCTGCCTGGTTTTTAACGTAAATGCACTGCATTCAGAAGAGAAGAAAACCATTGTAAGTCAACTGAAAAGGTGGTTTCCATAAACTGCCGAGTCTTGCCTGCGGCCAGGGAGGTTGACCTCACTGGATCTGGAACACAGGCACTGTCACTTCATTACCTTTGTACCCTTCCTCTCCATCTACGGCCCAGTCCTGGTCCCAACCTGGGGACCTTAGCAGCAGGGATCCAGGGAGCTCTGTTTTTGGCCAAACATTCTTGGACACACGGCACCATTGCGCTAGTCATGTTACTGCTCTGACCCTGACCTCAGACTCCAGCTCTAAGGACTGGGCTTCTCCCATCCTCTGGACCCCTTTTTACACCCCAGTCTCTGCCATTCCCTGGGCTTGAGCCTCTGTCTTGATAACCAGTTGAAACCTCTGGAGTCTAGCCTTGCTCTTGCCAAATAATCTCCAAGGTCTACAGCCCTACCTTTATATCCCAGCCTATTCCTGGGACCCCACTGTCTGGTGATGGATGGTTCCTGTCATCAGATCCTTGTTCTACTTTGTCACCTTCTCCTAAGGCTAACGGCGGAGTCTGTTCCCAGCCCTGCCAACCTTTGCTGGAAGATCCTTTTCTAGACTATTCTCCCCCCAAGTCAGCCCAGTCCTGTTGCAGCAAACTGGGCTGTGGACTGGCTGTGCCTGCAGTCATCAAAGTGTCCAGTTCAGTTTCAGATGAAACTTGTTCAATAGCTGTCCACATGCAGGCTGGGGCTACTTTATGCAGTGTGAGCAGGGAGCCAGCGTGCTGAATCATCAGCTATTCTCCCTTGGTCTACATGATCCAGTGTCCCCACCAGCAAGGACAACACAGAGCAGACATGAAGGACCTGCCTGGCTTGGGGTGTGAGATCCTGGACCACTCAAGTGCTACCCGATTAACTTGCTGTGAGAGAGATGACTGTGTCAGGA
>NW_006431956.1:6555341-6613352 GCF_000325575.1 Pteropus alecto | reverse complement strand
GGGCAGAGTATAAGCTATCCCTCGCTAAGACGACAAAGTCATCTGAGGCTAAGTGTCCTTAAGTAGTGGACAGTCATACCTCCTGGAAAAAGTGCTTCTGATACCATGTGAATTGTCTTGTAAATGAGCAGCGTGGGTTGTTACTAACATCAGCAGTTCCCATGGGGAGTTACAGGTACACATAATAAATCTTAGCGACCTACTAGCTAGAAAGCCAGTCATTAAATGCCCAGCTCCTCCTTGTTCTCCTGTTGGAATGAATATCCCAACGAGGAAATGAAGATTGGAAAAGTCAATTCAAGAAAAGTTGCTCTTTAGGAAAACATAAATAAATCTTTACGTACATGGTACAATTGTGTCATGCAGTTATTTTCTCCAAAATTAGATTACAGTAGTGTTTTGTTTTTAATGCCGTGTGGTAGATAGCTTTTCTACTGCATGCATATACACATATGTGCACATACACGCGTGCACATGCACCACATGACTGCTTTTTAATGCATTTTCAAAAGATAAAATGACTTACTTAAGAATTTAGGTATGCAAGGAAATATGTTTTAGGAATCTAAATATTCTTCTCTCTCTTTCTTGAAGTTATATTTATGCTTCAAAGTTCCAATAGGTTTGGTGTCATTTCATGTTTTGCTGGTGACTCGTGTGTTAACTTGGGTACTTCTATTTAGTGAACTCCGAAGCTCGAGAATTTATAACAATGGCAAAAAGATCTATTGCAAAGTACTAAACCTATGCTGCAAAGTGCATTTGATGCAGTTCATAAAGTTAAAAATATAGAAAAAATTACAAATAATACGCAGGCCTGATTGTAGTATAGTCCGATGTTTACTAAGAACCCTAATCCCTAGGCAGTTGGCCAAGCCTTCAGCACAGAGCGGCTGGGGCCATGCAGCCTGATTCGACTCCATTCTCTGTGCCCCAGTTCTGCATTTCCTCCCCGTCCCTTGCTCAGGTCCCTGCAAAGTGGCCCCTTCCTGGCGCCCACAGTCATGCAGAGTGGAGCGCCCTCCGGCTATCCCTCCGCAACTTCCGCAGTGCGCAGGGCCAAACTCGCCAATCATGCTCCCAAGAATCGTACTGCTTCTTGTCCTGTCTGCAACCCTGGTCTGTCAGATCCGTGGCGCACAGAGCTATCAGAGGTATAACTTTCTGTGAATACTGCAAATATTCCCTCCTGGGTGGAGGTGGTCACGCAGTTCTCCAGGACCGCAGGCAAGAGCAAGAATATCTTCTAGATCGAGTGCTACCCTGATGACCCTTACTCAGAAGCCTTTTGCTTTACCGTTATTTCTAGACCTCTTCTATAAATACCCTCCGGGCTAACATCTGCCACTGTGGCAGCGTTCGACTAGTGTATGCTTGCCGTATGGGTTACGTGCCCACAGCACTGCCATCCCCTCCAGAGCCATTTCCACAATTCCTCTTCTTCCTAGAGAATATCCGCTCTACTCTGTCAGGAGAGAGCAGGATTTATTTCAGTTTCATGAAAAATCTGTGCAAAGTAATCTGGAGCTTGTAGGCCCATGAGGTTCAACCCATGGGCTCCTAAAGACGACAGAGGAAACAAAACAAGGTCTGGAAATTACCTAGACATCTGGACTGTGAGCTCTCGCTCTCTGGAGCTGGGCCAGCCCCCTCCGATAAATCCAAACCATTGGTGATGGCATCTCTCAAGGGGCCAGGTAGATACTTTCCCACAAGTGAAAAATTTCCAGTAAACCTAGAGCCTGATTTTTTTTTAAAGCTTGAGATAATAAACTTTTTTTTTCAATCCACAATAAATAAGGTATTTTGAGGCCAAGACCCTAATGAGATAATCACCATGAAAGCTGCCACTGAAACAAGTGTGTTTGAAAACTTATTGAAAACATAGAATGTGCTGGCCCTGTTCCCAGCATCCTGGCTGAGAGGTTGGGGGAGACGGTCTTTGTTGTCCCTAAACAGGTGACAGTTCAGAGTAGGGCCAGCCCATCCTCCCTGGGAACCTTGCTGATATGTGCATGCAGGGCTGGCTCGAGGCCCCGAGAGGGGAAAGAATGAATAATGGGTGGGAAGTCCCCTAGCGGCAGTCACGCTGTTCACTGCTCTCTTGCTGTGCAAACAGAACCTTCCAAGAGCCATCACCAGGGGCCTGTGGGAAGATACATGAAGTTGGGAGCCACCTTTATGACAGTAAAATCAGCTGGGAAAGTTAGTGGACTTCAAGTGCTGGGGACATTACAAGAAAGAGGCTTTGAAGTGGTGGTGACGACAAGATGGCTGAATGAGCCCCACCAACTTCTTCATAAATAGGAACTCATCTTTACTGGCCTTACCCATCACCTCTCTTCTCTGCCCTCGCTTTTGCCCTTTCAAAATAAGCTGGCATTAGGCTCATTATTAGAGCAACAGGGAGAAGTGATAGGAGCCCAGTCCCCAGTACGCTTGGGGCTCACGTCTCTGACTCCACACATGAGCTGGTGGCCTCGCACGGTGACTCACCCTTCCTGTGCCTCTGTTTTCTCATGTGCAACACTGAGTGGCTTCACAGTCCTTCCAGAAGCAGACCCTGAACCCAGGATCTGAGTGGGAGTGATTTATTGAGGAAGCGCTTCCAGGAAAACCAGGAAAGGAGCAGGGTGAGCAGGGTAGGTGGGCGAAGGAGACTAGCGTGGGTGGGCCTGCTGGAGAAGGCACCCCAGCTTCAGCTTGTGCTATAGGCAGCTCTGCAGTGTAAGTCACACCTCTGAGCTCGCACCTCTGGAGGAAAAGGATCCAGGTGTCCATACCTGCTCAGCAGGCAAGTCACCATGAGAGTGGTAGGCTGGACTTAAGTCCCCACGCACCCCTGGCTCTTGCCTTTGAGCAAAATAGCTTTAGCGGCCAGAGGGCAAGCCTCTGAAGAAGGCAGCAGGTGGGAGCTGTTAGCAGTCAAGCCCACAGAGGCTGGACACAGGGATGGAGAGAACCAGGGCCGGCACCAGCAGAGGTGTCTGCTACCCTGTGGGGCATGAGTACCTATTTCATTCATAGTGTTGATGTGAGGATTAAGTGAGCAGATTCCTACAAAGTGCCTACCTGGAAGAATCTACATAGTAAATTTCAGTTACTTTTCCTGGTTCTACCCAGTGAGCATCATGCTCATGGTACCCCACCTATCACTCAGTGTGCTGGGGACAAGGCCAGTCCCAATCTATGTCTTGAAACATGCTAGTTTCAGTGGCAGCTTTCACAGTGATTATCTACCTCATAGGACCACTCCTTAGTTGCACGACAGCATTGGGTGATGACACGAAGCTGGGGACTGGGGAATCTGTCGATGACAGAACAAGTCCCTGGAAGGACCACAGCAGGCTGGAATTGTGGGATGAGCAAGAGAGAAAAGTTAACCAGCCCTCAGTGTACAGGAAACTGTGTGGTAAAGGCACAGAGGATTTAGTTAATAACAAGCTCCCTCTAAGCCAACACACAGTTGAAACGATCCAAAATGTTAGTACAGACTTTAGCTGCGTTGGTGGAACTGTCATGTTTTGAGCTCTATAAGGAGCAATTGGGTCTGACTCCAGGCTTACCACCCCCTCTGGAGTTTTATGAGAAGTTGCTATCACTGCCTTTAAGGGGAGCATCAGCACCCTGCAATATTATATTCAGATCAGGAAGGGTTGAAGGGACCATGTGTGGTTAGCCAGATAAGAAAAGTTTAGACTGTCAGGACAGCCACCTTCAAATATTCAAAGAACTGTCAAAGGAAGGAAAATGAGAAGCTATGAGGGGGAGGCCTAATGGGAGGAAGTTATGTGAAAGTTTTTATGACTGTTGAGATAGGCTTTCTTGGCGATGTCAAATTATGCTGCTATGATCAAGGAGGGCTACAGACTTTACCCAAACTTTGGAACATCTACACATTCCAAAGACAGTTTGAATTCTCAGAGATGTGGCAGGAAAGAGCTTACCCCATCACCCAGGACACCAGTGCAGTGGAAGCAGTGGAGGTGACTCAAATATGTGAAGGAGACCCCTTTCTTCTCCTAGTTTCCAAGAGCCATAGTTTATCAAGGGTCAATAAGGAATAGATAATACATGATAGATAGTCAGATCCATAGGTTGATGACTAGATAGAGAGATAGATGGATAAATATAGAGACAGGCAGAGATATGTAGGTAGGTAGGTGAATGAATGGGCAGACGGATAGTTGGACAAACAGGCAGAGGAATAGATGTAGGGCATGGGAACCAATAGGAATAAATACAAAAAAGTCTATTGTAGCTAGTCTTGCTCCTGGGAGACAAGTGAGTGGGGACTTAGCTATGGTTTGCATAAGGCTTAGGGCTAATCATGGCACACTTCCAAGAGGCAGAATAGATGGATCTGAGCTCTGAGCTAAGAGAAGTGTCTGAGTAGGAGGGAGGCAGTAGTATACTGACCGCCCAGGCTGAGTTTTGTTTGCATAGTCTTCGATTCTACTTTATAATTGTTTCAGCCAGATCTCCTCACAGTATCCCTATTTTTCTTCCCCTTCTTTACAGATAAGAATGTTAATATAAGAAAAGGCCAAGTGAATTAGCGTCCTAGATTGCTAAGTAGTTCTGATAGCTTCTGCTGTCCTTCCAGACATCAAGATGACTTCAGGAGTATAAAGGGATCTGATTCCCCATCTGATGAATGACAAATGATCCCCAACTAGAATTTGCTTTTTAGTATCCAACAGAAGCCACTGCAACATGAGTCTTCAAAGGAAGTTCTCTGAGCCTCCTTTCTGTTTCTTCATCTGTTTTAATAATGTGGCATACACAGTCCTGTTTAGGTTCATGCTTGATCAGAAATTACTTTGAAAATCTATGCTGTATACAGGCTGTTTAAATCACAGCCCTCTTCTGAGTTAGGACGCATGGCACCATGTGAAATGGATTTTCACAGTTAATTTCTATTTCCCAGAGAGGTAAATTGAGTAAGTGTACTGGGTGAGTGCTTGTTCCAGCCCTTCAATTCAGAAGGTGGCTTTCCACTCTGGATTCTACCAGGAACCATAGGACTGTCTAAGTCATTTCACCTTCTGGAGGCTAAATGCCTCTGCCCGACTCACAGAACTGCTGCGAATATAAGGTACAAGTTGCAGAAACACATCAACAATAATAATAGCTAACACTTATTTAGTGATTATGTGCCGGGTCTACACTAAGTACTTTACTTATGTAATCTTTTCATCCTCGTCCCAACCCTTGGAGTTAAAGACAATTAATAACACACCGTATAAATCACATACCACATGTCACACCCACGGCCCAGTAGGGGGGCCAACTTGTCCCTGTTTGCCAATGACCTTCCTAGGGTTCTCATGAAAAGTCCTGCATCACAGTAGCCCTTCTTAATTCTGGGTAAACCAGGTGTCTGTCTGTCTGTCTCACACACACATACTCACATACACTTTCACACACACACACACACACACACACACACACACAAGCAAAAGTATCAGATATTTCCAGAATTCTGGAGTTAGAAAGGACCTCAAGACACACCCAAGAAATCAGGACACTGAGCTGGAGAGCAGTAAAATCATTTATTCACCTCCCAGCTGGGTCATGCTGCAGGCAGGGCGAGGGGTCTCTTGGAGTTGGACGAAACCCTGAGAATGTGCCTGCTCAATGATGTTTATGCCATGGAGATCACCCACAATTCTCAGAAAACATATGTTGTATAAATAAACTCTCAAAGGGGATTTACACCTAATAGATTGTTGAGATAGGCTTTCTTGGAGATGTCAAATTATGCTGCTATGGTCAAGACTTTACCCAAAAATGACCCTGAAAGAATCAATGTTGGAAACATCCATTTCGCTTTGAGATGAAGATGAGTGGGTTTATGATAAAATACTTTTTAACTAAATTTGATTATCTCAAATTCTATTCGTGGGAAATAGCCCTATTTTCCACTTATAGAAGGGTAAGATGAAAATCATTAAAAAGTATATCATAAATTTTTTTAAATTATTTTTTTCTAATCTTTGTTTAGAATATGTGAAAATTGATTCAAATTTTTCTGTTGACAGACTTGATGTTCACATTAGTAGATTTGAGGCACAGTCAGAAACTGAATTATCAAAGATTAATCAAATGGTCAGTCTACTACGGCAGGAAAAGCAGGCTGGTATATCTGAAAGGCAACTACACCAACCTTTCTTTTTAGCCTTTAGTTAGATGATTAATCAGTATATTCCATTCCCCAGTCTACCTAATTAGTTTCATTTCTTCGGAGATAAATAGAAAAGCATATCACTTTCATTTATTTTATGCTTATACTAAATGTGTACATTTACTGGAGGAATATATATCTAAGATGCAAATATATGCCTTTAAATATGATGGAGGATTCTTGAAAGACCTAGCCAGGACAGGCTTACTGCCAATCAAGCTGAAGTTGAAGGCAGAGCAGTTTGCAATGCTAATCGAAATGCTAGAGCCATGCTTGCCTGCTACAGTCCTGCCCCATTTAAAAAAAAAAAAAAAAGTGTGTAGATTCTCAAAGCTGTGAAATGAACTGATAATTCCCGCTGCCGAAATGAACAGTTAATGAAATCCCTCCAAGTTCATGAATTACACTGGGGACCAGGCAGGTGATTCATTCCCAAAATCGTGACTGCTCCAATTTCACAGAGAGGAGGTTTTCACAGGACAGCGAGCACAAATGGCTGGATGGGAAAACGCACACCCACACGCTCCCTCTGGTTCCACAGGCCCAGCTCCCACGGCGGGCAGCAATGCCCCGAGCGCGAGGCCGTCTCTTTTCCCAGCACACCCCTGGGCATCGAGTTGAAAGGCAAACGATTCTGAGATCCGCTCAGACTCCTTTGCTGCAGAAAGGGTTTCTGATAAGGGAGCGTACTCCCTGCAAAGTGTCAGAGCCTCACCCAGGGATCGTACCAAGGTACAACAGTACCAAGACGGATGATCGGAGAAAATAAGGACTTCTAACAGCTACCCTTTGTGCAGTGCTAACTGGGAGTCAAACAGTGTGCCGCATTCTTTACTTTCACCATTTCGTGTGAAGCCCAGAGCCGTAGGAGTGCCAAAGAAGTTAGGATCAACCCCTTCTCTGTCTCCAGCATCTCCACACTTAACCACTGTCCTGCATGGCACCAGATAACCTCCCCGTGAGAAGGTTTCTGAGCATGTGAAGAACACCTCCTGATTTACAAGCAGATGGAGGAGTGATTCTGTTAGCAAAAATTAGGAGAATTGATTCTGGCGTTTGATAAGGAGGTGTTTCATAATGTCCCCAGGATTTTGTTGTTGTTCAGGTGTGGTGAGGCCAACAGATCAGGAGACAACTGCCATTGAAAAGAGATTTTGCTACCGTTCCTAACAGGAGGGGGCATGGCACGCCATGCAAGGCCACACGGGAAGCACCAGGGTTGACCAGAAGGCAGAAGGAGCAAGGAAAAACCATGAGCAAAAAGCCTCATTATGGGGTTTTTCATGGAAAAGAATAGGCAAGGCGAGGTAAGCGACGGAGCAGGCTTAGGCTTGGATGCTTTGATTCATTTTGGCAGGCTCCGAACTGTGTGGTCGTCTCCAGGTACACCAGTATCTGGCCCTGGGGTGATTTAGGCTGAGGGATAATGTCCCTGACTGCAGGGGCCTGATCACAGGAGATAGGTGGGGGTAGATGGACTCAGAATTGGTTGGTTTGCAGACCAAGCTGTGCTTGCGGCAAATTGTTTGCTACCTCTAGAAATTAGGGAACCAAGCAGTGTCCTCCAGGCCACACGGGCCAAGATTTCAAAGCATCATAAAATATAGAAAATAAAAAATACGATTAATGGAGGAGAGCACCTAAAACGCCCCTCTGTGCCTGTGCCTTTCTTTTTTCTTTCCTCTGTGACAACGTGAGCAGCAGTCGTGGCTACAAACACTTTATGGGATGATTTTACCATTTTCAGAGCGCACTGCATACAAACTGTTTACAGGTCTAAGAGGAAAGGACATGTGCCCATTTGCTCTTTTCTCTGGGTGTGACCGCTCATAAATGAGTCTTTATTAGCGCTGGCACTTGAATCATGGAAATATGTCTTTAGAAATATGATCATCTGCTTCTTTAACAACCCGTTTTCGTTACCTGAAGTTTCAGTTGGACAGAGGTGGGGAGGAGATGCCGAACATAGTTACTGATGTTGTTATAAGCTTTTCCTCGTATGACACTCGTACCAAGTTTTTCTGTTTTATTTGTGTCTTTTGCGATTATCTACCTGCTCTGCTGCCATAAACGAAGGAATTGTGGCCAAGAGAGAAATCTGCTCTAAATGTCTCCTCATCCACTGGTGGGCACTAAGCAATAGCAGTAACAGGAACAATTAGGGGCACTATTCAACTCTGTCACTTCACAGAGTCGCTCTGCCCTAGGTGTGTCCCTAGACTGAAGCCATGCCTAGAGGGGCCGCTTTGTCAGCCTTCCCTCCACCTGAAGGCACCTGGGAATCCAGTTCCTTTTATGCTGAGGCAAAACCCAACGGGGACAAGAACAGCCCATTGCACCCTACCCTCCCTTCTCACCTGTCCTTCTTGTTGCAAAGCCTGGCGGCTGAGGGCGAGTGCTCAGCAACATGATAGTTGAGTTGCTCTTCTGACTCCATAACTTACCGACGCAGTGACCAGGGCTGGTCACCTAACCTCTCTGTGCATCAGGGTTCTTTCTTTTTTCCCCTTAATCTATGAAATGCAATGATAACAATAGAACCTGTATCACAGAGTTGGTGAGAGGATTAAATAACTATTCCAAGGACAGAGTGAGGGTTCGGAAATGTCGCTTGTTTATTAATCATCTTTGGAACAGCATTCGTACAAGTGTGGCCCATGGGCCACTGAACTAAAATTACTTGCAGTGCTGTGACAAGGGTCCTACAGAATCACAGTCTTTAGGGGAGCTTCCAGCATTCTGTTCCCCTGCTGTTCTTACACTCATGTGTGCGAGCCCACCGTAGAATTTAGGGTTGCAAAGTAGTTGGGGTAGGGGCTCTGCAGGCAGGCATATTCGACTTCAGATTTCACCCTAGATTTGTGTGATACAGAACAAGTTACTAGATTTAGCTTCTGGGAGCTGCTGTTTCAATAACTTGAATACCTCGTTCAATACCTTGTTCAACAAATATTTATCAGTGATGCTATCTATGTATAAGGTACCCTGCTAGGTTCTGGGGATAAAATAGTGAACATTCTTGAAATTTTTGTTTAGATCTTTGTCTGACCTTTGCAGGGCGCTGTCAATAATTCAAAATCAAACCCACCCACATGAATGACCATCCATCATGAACATTGATAAATCTGAAAACGCCGTGAAAGAGGCGAATTGTAGAGTCGGCTCTGAGCCACAATGCCTTTCTGTTTGCATTTTAACAGTGCCTCTGAAGAGCAGTCACTAACTCAAATGCACCAGCGTTTCAGATGCCTCCTCCTCACCCAGCTGCAAACCTGAGGCTCCATCTCTCTGCAGTGTGGATTGCAGTGAAATGCCATAACAATGAGTCATTGGTTGACCACTCAGCCCCAGAGATAGCATAGCATGGAGAAAGGAGCACTGGGAGTTAAAATAACTGACCCAGTTCTGTCACCAAATAGCTAGCTGGTAACCTTGACATAGTAGTACTACAAACTCCTTGAACTGCCAAACCCCCTTCTGTAGAATAAGGATTTTGAATTCAAAGAACTCTACAATCTCTTCCCACTTTAATAACCCATTGAAAATCTATTTCGAATGCCTTAGGAGTTCTAGGCCCTCCTTGAATAAGTGGTTTCTATAATCCCCAATATCTATCTGTCATCTCTCATTCAAGTCTGTGGGTCTTCTAGTCACTCTTGGGAAAGAAAGATTGAAATCTGTAGAAAGCCTCTTACATCGGTGATCAACAGAGATTGTGCATCTTTTGCAGAATACAAGTCTGGAATATTAATAAAATATCCTAGGTCGTATCTGTGTTTTTAACAATTCGTAGAAAATCTTTGAAAAGTGTGGTTTGAAATAAGACAGATATACCATAATAAAAAATTATATATCGAATTGTCTAGGACAATGTGAAACTATAAATGGACCCTGACTGGAGCCAGATGACCAGCATTGGAAGTCTGAAGTTGCCACAGTAAGCTACTGTGTCACCTCAAACAAGTTACCCATCCACTCTGAGCCCAAGGAGAGTGAGACTTACCTCCTAAGGGGACTGTGGGGATCGAAAACAGGAATGAATGTCTAGGGCGTGACACAGTGTCTTACATTGTAGGAGACACTCATTATATGATAGTTATTATTATAATTATTATCATTACTGTATTATTGCCCTTTTACATTTTCCATGACATGGAGCTCACTACTAAATTTTCACTAATTGTACCCTCCCTCACTCCTAGAGCTGGCATTAGTTTTAGATAAGAAGTCACTTGCTGTATCAACCGTGATTCCCACCCAGTTCTGCTTGGGTCTCAGTCAGAGGTGCCCTTCTTGTCTGCTCCTATCCAGCTAGATGCTTACAAGACCCCCAGTGTGGACACCCAGGCCCTGGGCGAGGCACATAGGCCCTAACCCCATTGTCTACTGTAGTAAGCTGATGAATGTCTCGTGGCCTAATTTTTTTTTCGTTATTGGCCTTTTCACCTTCAAGGCACACACGTGCGGGGGGAAGTTGATATCTGAAATGTCATTTTAGCACTAGAAATTGACTCCTATGGTTTTACAAGTCATGGAGAGTTTATTAAAAACTAAATTGGTAGCTGAAAAGAACTCTGACTAGGAGCAGCCCATAAACTTAATGGCACTTATTCATTTATGGGCCATTATTATGAAATGAGTAATCTTTATATAAAAGCAGCAGAGAGCTGTGATTTGGGGAGGGCAATGCTTGCTGTGTCTCCTTACAGAGATGACTACCCACCCACTACCCACGTCTGAGCCAGCCTAGGCGCCCCGCAGTGTGCTCCCCACCTCAGCCACGATGCCTTTTCTTCAAGCATCTCTTTGGCTGGACACATTTATCTCCTTACACATTGGTCCCTTACTCTGATGGCACAGCCGGCAAATGATCGGCCAATGATTGGGAAGGCAGTGGGAGGGGCTTAGAGATCTCAATGGGGCGTGGACCACCCCAGGTTCTTTTCCCAGTTCAGCCTCCTGCTGGCAGGACTTGCTCACTCTCAGGCTTCAGTTTCTTCATTTGCAAAATTGGGGTCTTGCATGACTGGCATCCAATGTCCCTGAAATAATTGCCCGGGACCTAAAAGGCCACCTGGTCCAGCAAAGTGTTGTCACTCAGTCCCTAATCCATGACGGGCTTGTCTTCTTGGCCCAGGCACCAAGGTAGCATGAGGAAGGAGTGAGGTACTAACAGAGAACAGCCCCTCCTTGTCAAGTCGCTGCTCTGGAAAGTGAAATAGAAGAGGGTGGGAGGTGCTGGAGGGGTCACAGCATGGTGGGCCGGGGCTTCCTTCCTAGACGAATTTTTGCGTAGGAGCCAGTCCAATGTCCGCAGGCTGGAAAAACGTGGAGGAGAAGAGAGCGGGAAATAGAACATCATAAAAGCCTTCAGCTGGTGCATAAGGAACAAATTAAAAAGTGGGGAAGTAGCAGAGAAGGTAGATTGTTTTGAAATGTCTCTCTATAAGACACTCTGGGTACTTGAATGCCGGACACTATTATCGCAGTCTTGTTGAATATTGGGGTGTTTGAGAGACCAAAGGACACACAGAATCATGTCTACATGGCCTGCTGCTCCATGGCCACAATAAATTTGTTGCCTAATAACGCTATAGATTTTGCCCATTCCATTAAGTACCATCACTATGTAGGCTTGATTATCTGAAAATCAGTGCTAGATATCAAGATGGAATCGGGAACCATAATTTTCATTATTAGAAATATTAGAAAACACCGCTATCATTTTTATCTCATTTACTATTCTTTCTTTTTTAAGACATAAATAGACCTAACATTTATTGAACGCTTATTCAATACTAGCCCCTGTTTCCAGTGCTTTTGGTAGCACTGCATGTTTAATTCTCATGGTGACCTCATAAGGTGTTTGCCTTTGCTTTCCCCGACATGTAGATGGGGAAAGTGAACTGTGGGAGTTTACTGTGCGTAAGTGGCAAGAGGCAGGGCTGGGATTTGAACCTCCTACAGGGAGCTACTCTTCAGCTCTCAACCACACTGGGAACATAGGCTGGGCCCTGCTCTGTGCTGCAGAACCCCTGGACTGTCCTGGTGTCCAAGAGAATCAGTCCTTTAGCACCTACCGGTAGTCATGCTCCCCTCTTCCAGTGAGGAATTCTTAGGCTTCATCCAGAATAAGGAGCCTTAAGAGGAACGGCAGCTGGAAGGGGCTGAATGCAGATGTGCCATCTCCACAGAGAAGGATAGGGGCCCAGAGTAGAGAGAGTTGAACATGGTGGAACAGGAAACGGGTGGGTTTGGAGCCAGAAGACCTGCATTTGAACTTCACTATCTTTGGACTTTGAGTAACTCACATAACTGCTCTGAGAGTCAATTCCTTCATCCATCATACAGGGGCCATGACCACCACCAAACCCTAATGAGTAAAGTTGCTGTGAGGATCGCAGGAGAAAATAGATGTCCAATGCTATAAAATGTCCCAGAGAGCACCTCACCCATAACAGGTGCTCAATAAATGGTTGTTGAATGAAGCAGTTTCCACTCAGGTAGTGGATCACCTGAGCTACTGCCTCTTCTGCAGGGGGGCAAGTTAGCTTTCTTCCTTGTGCCACCAAAAATGAGTCCCATTTCCCTGGATATGGTCTGGCTCTGACTAAATGTAAGAGACAAGGAAGATTTGACACCCAGTAGGAAGACATCCTGAGAGCCAGAGTTTTAAAGCCTTGAGCGTGTTTTCATAGGAGTATCAAGGTGGTTCCTACCCCATTTTGAATTGGTTTGGGGGTCATCTTGCCTAGAGACAAGGGACAAAGCAAAGTGACCCTCTGGGTCCTTCCTCTCCTTGGGATTCCAAAAAATTGAACCTGAGAATGCCACAACCAGGGCTGTTGTTCACTCAAGGTCCAGCAAAGCAGATAGTGGAAAACGAACCTCTGTCTCATATTTATTATGTTTGTATTTATTATGATCATTCATTCATGGAAATGATCTCTTACAATGAGATGCTGTCTGCTGCAGAAATCTAATGACAAGGATCATTAATCCTTGAAGCCAGGGTGATCGTCAGGCTGAAATTATTCACCATTGTACAATATCTTGCACAACTGGGCTCATTTTATGAGACATTTTCTCATCTCTTTTCCTACCCTATGCCTAACTCATGTGTGAGTAAGTGTGTACACATGCACACATCATGTAACACATAATCTCCGAGCAACAAACAATAAGAATACGCGAGTAAAAATGAGAATGGGACTCTTTCTGAGTATTTCAGAAGATGCAATCGGTGATTTAATTATATAATCCTCTGAGCATCTGACAGAAATCCTCAATCCAAACAGATCTGCTACCCCCTTGTGTTTGCTTCTAAAAATTAATGCATTCATCAGATGTTAAGGGGAGGTTACTCCAAATGGATTAGTCCTCACAAGATGCAACATCAGGCTTCCGTGTTGCATCTCAGAATTGACCCGAGTAACCTTCTAATAGCAGGACGAGGAAAAGGCTTTCCACTCAGTCGGAAGGGCATGCGGAAGTTGACATTTTGCCAATGCTAATAATGATGACTGCAATGCTAGGCACACATTAGCATTTACAAAGCACCTTCACACGCATTACCCGCTTTGAGCCTCATAACAACCCTGAGAGGTCAATGGAATAGGCATTATTATTGCAATTATGATTATCATAATTATGATAATGAGAAAGCTCCAAGGTTCCACAGGCATCAAGCGGAAAAGAAGGGCCCGCGTTCCCTAACCAGGTCCAAATTTCACATCTCAGCAAATGAGAACAGCTTTTGTTAGAAACAGCAATTTGAGGCCCAGAGTATAATTCTTATTACGTGTATTTCTTGTCTCATGGGTCCTAGTGGTACCTACCTGGTACCATGGCGGAACCTGGGGTTCCTGGAGTCCCCTCACTTCCCTAAGTGTTTGAGTGACACAGAGCTGGCCCCTATGAAAACTGCAAAGTTCTCCTGGACCCAGGCCCTTCGTTAGGAGAATCAAAGCTGGAGACATCCTGAGGGCCACCTCCATCCCTCCCACCCCCTCTCCAAGCCCTCCCTCTCCATCACTCTGACCTCCTACCACTCCCTTACTTGAGAGCTCCTGAGGACAAAGGACCACACCTCATTCAGCTTAGCATCCCTAAGGCAGGTCATCCGGTTCAGGAAATATGTGTGACATGAACAAATGAAGAAATTAATTAAATAATTAATCAGTAAGAGAGAAATACAGACAGGTAGTGTAGCAAAAGGCAAGTTAGTGGATTTTATTCCTCTTGATGCTTTCACCCAAAACTAGTAGTAATGCGTTTGACAACTATCTATATTTCAGCTTCTTAAAATGATACCTTTTACCTGGCCTGGAAAAGAACAAAGTGAGCCCAAGCACAATTAGTTCTTTAGCCTTGCTCAAAGCCTCCCAGGTTCTTGTGAGCACGTGGATGGCCTGGGAGAGATGGCTAGGGACTCATACACAGGCCTTCGTGACACAGCTGTGGGCTGCTGTCTCAGACCCATGCTGGGTGGATGAACAGAAAGGGGTGCCTGGCGGGTGTGTCGTGGGTGAGTGGTGGGCTGGCCTCGGAAGGAGAGGACAGACCCGAGAACAGGTAGCCATTCAGCTAAGGTCAGATTCTTCTGGTAAATTAGTACCTTCCTGTGGTTAGAGATAGATGGGGTATCACAAGGCAAACAAGACTTAGGCCGAATTCTGCCCAACATGTGGACAGTTATCAGCAAACAGGCACCAACACAGACACCCAGCCTATTCCCATAACTTGGGGAAGTCCCACTCTCTGTCTTTATTTTGTATTTTTCTTTCAATTACAGTTTACATTTCAATATTATTTGATATTAGTTTCAGGTACACAGCATAACAGTCAGAAAATTACATAATGTATGATATGATCCCTCAGTAAATCTACTACCCACCTGGTATCATCGTGTAGTTAGTACAGTATCATTGACTATATTCTCTATGCTGTACTTGACATCCCCACGACTATTTGGTAACCAATTTGTGCTTCTTAATTCCTTCACCTTTTCACCCACCCCCCAACCCCTGTCCCATCTGGCAACCATCAGTTTGTTCTCTGAATCTATGAGTCTGTTTCTGTTTTGTTCGTTCATTTATTTTGTTCTTTAAATTCTACATGTAAGTGAAATCGTATGGTATTTGTCTTTCTGTCTGACTTATTTCACTTAGCATAATACCCTTTATGACCATCCATGGTGTCACAAAAGGTAAGATTTCATTCTTTTTATAGCTGAGTAATATTCTATTGTATATATATGTACCACCACCGCTTCTTTATCCAACATCTATCAATGGACACTTAGGTTGCTTCCATATCTTGGCTATTATAAACAAAGCTGCAGTGAACATAAGGGTGCATATATCTTTTCGAGTTAGTATTTTGGATTTCTTTGAATAAAGAGCCAGAAATGAAATTGCTGGCTCATAAGGTAGTTCTAGTTTTCATTTTTTGAGAAACCTCCTTACTGTGTTCCATAGTGGCTGTACCAATTTGCAATCCCCCCAACAGGACATGAGGGTTCCCTTTTTACCATATCCTCGACAATACTTATTGATTGTTGATTTATTAATGATAGCCATCCTGACAGGTGTGAGGTGATACCCCCATTGGGGTTTTATTTGCATTTCTGTGACGATTAGTGATGTTGAGCATCTTTTCATATGTCTACTAGCCATCTGTATGTCCTCTTTGGAGAAATATCTATTCAGGTCCTCTGCCCATTTTTTAATTGGATTGTTTGGGGGTTCTTTTGGTATTAAATTATATAAGTTCTTTATAAATTTTGGATATTAGCTGCTTATCAAATGTATCATTGAGGAATATCTTCTCTAATTGGTAGGTTGTCTTTTTGTTTTGTTGATGGTTTCCTTTGCTGTGCAAAAACTTTTAGTTTGATGTCTATACCTTTATAATTATCTTTATAATAATGTAGGAACATCATTAATGCAGGCTTGTGTTTCCTAATTAATGTTTAAAGGAATATGCATATATATTCCATTATATATGCACTTACATACACAGATACTATATATACTATACATATACATACATATAACACACATGCATGCACACAAATATATATATAGCCTATATTTAAGAATTTGGCATCATACATACCCAGTGAAACTTCATTCATTCATAGATAAAATATCTCAGCTGAAGTTGGACTAAAGTATACTTTTTCACTGCTGGTTTTGAGAAGCAATATGGTATCGTGGAAGGAGCAATAGCTATAGAAGCAGATCGATGCAGCTTCCGGTTTGATCTGTTCTCAGGGGCTGGGAAAGCTATGTAAACTCTTTAGCTCTGGCTTTCTTGATTTGGGAAACAGAATTACTAATAAGTAACACCTAGTGTTGTTCTGATGATTAAATATGCTAATGGAGGTAAAGTATTTCATACGTGCCCCTTGATTGATTAGGTGCTAAGGAAATAATATTTCCTCTGCTCCTTGCCCCTCCTCTTCTCAATACAGAAAATAATCGACTGAACAGGATTCCACCGGGACATAAAGTACTTACTAGAGAGAAAAAAATAATTGCAAGACAAGTAGACCATTTATTGTTTGTATGCAAACGTGATTGTCATTTAAGATAAGCCACATCTAGTTATTGCTGGTGATCTTGCAGAACTTTTTCCTGGCAGTGCTGTGTTAACATGAAGTTGGCTTGAATTATTATTGCTTTTTTAAAAAAAAATTATTAAGGGCATCTTTCTTTGACTGTATGTTACAGAATATGTAGAGTGACATCTAATTCTGGGTACTCTCTGCCCCACTGTCTGCAGGATTTGCTCTATTAGAGGCTTCTGCAGTATCTAAATTGCACCATCTGAGGCTAGGTTTCTTGAAGACTGAAGGCTTTCCTCTTACACAGCCTCGCATCACCCAGCCCCATGTGGTTAGCCATGGCTCACCCACGTTATCTTCTTAAAATCCCCTTCTGCCTTGTATGAGTCTCCTCCTCTCCCCCAGTAGAGTCACCTCTGGTCTAGCTGTGTGTAACCATAAGTAAACAGATAAACTAATTGCTGAGTATTTCCTGGACTCAAAAAAATATTTAATAGGAAGGAATTAGTTTTACAACCAAATATGCATGCACATCAATCCAACAGCCTGCTAGATAAGACATTTCCTCTTCTATGTGCTCACGAGGCATGAACTCTGAAAGTATTAATCTCCAGGGTCGTTACACCAGGGCACCGACGTGCTGTCGTTCTGACTAGTGGTTTATAGCCTTCATAGTGGCTGAGATGTTTTTTCAATGGTTGATTTTGGTCGCTGTTGCTTTTCTCATCCATATATGGCCAACATTTCATCCACGGAACAGCTGATAATTCGTCTTGTTGAAGACTCAGGTCTTAAACATTTGCACTGCCTGGTCCCTATCTTCAGCTTCTGGACAAGCAGAAGTTTGAAGCACAGAACTCAGGCCAAGCGGAAGTTGGCATGCCCTTGAGGCACTCCCCCACCTCCTGCCATCCACTGCTTCCTGTTTTGCTCTGTCCACTGAGACCCTGTTCTACGACCTGCATCTTTACAACTCACCTTGAATACCATTCTTCTCACCACCTCAGCATTTTGTTGGTGCCATGGTCCTGCCTACACAAAATTTAAAGAGAACTTTTGGTGACTCAACTCCTGCAGGGCAGTTTCCAGTCTTCTAACACCGAGTTATCAGAGATTTCAACTTGACCATTTGGATGCTCATAATGAGATCATGAAAAATTTATGAAGA
The DNA here is from genome assembly GCF_000325575.1 of Pteropus alecto. Classification (NCBI taxonomy): domain Eukaryota; kingdom Metazoa; phylum Chordata; class Mammalia; order Chiroptera; family Pteropodidae; genus Pteropus; species Pteropus alecto. Next base: position 6,595,427 of record NW_006431956.1, on the reverse strand, counting down.
TAGTGTGCTCCTTCCCCTAAACTGCTCTTTACTTCATCTCCCCGCCCCCCACCACAGCAGCCCTTGGGCAAGGTATGACACCACTGACCACATCAGCCATCATTAGAGGTCTTTCCCATAATGAATACCAAGCAAGTAATATCTGACCAGAAGCCCCAGTTAGATTTTGGTTTTGAAGGGTGTGTTCAAGGTCCTTTGTGTTTAGTTTCAACCACACTCCCACCAAGCCAACCATACGAAGATGAATCACCTGGGAACTGGAGGAGTGTCACATTTCTTGCAGACAGCCCAGTGGGTCTAGTTTTTCATGACCTAGAACACCTAAGATGCTTCTAGGGTTCATCCCATCACACAAACTCCTTGCAGCCCTTCCCTCAGCTCCATTGACAACCCCCACCCAGCCTACTAACGGGATTGTAAGAAGTACACCAATCAGCAAGACCCCCAGAGAGGGGACCCAAATAGAAGATACTGCCCGGCACTGACATCTGAGCCAAGAGATGGGGCACCCAGGTTTGCCTGGTATGGGTGCAGGTTCCAGAGTATCCTCATAGAGCAAGCCTCATCCTTTTTTCTTTTCTCTTTTTCTGATACTATGGGTTTCAATCTCCTTTCTTTTTCCCTTTCTATAAATTGTAAACACATGTATAGATTTTTCTAGTACTCGGTATCCCTAGCTATATTTTACCAAGACTTGCATTGAAGAAACAAAGCTCATAACTGGGAGGTGCAGAGTTAGGGGAAGAGGAAAAGCCGTTTTTCAGAAGCATGTTTTATCACTTTTATGACTCAGATATCTCCATCCCATCTCATTTTTCTTTAAGGCTAAATATGTAACAAACTGAGACGTACTGATATGGGATCTTGGTGGGGAATGAGGACAGATAAAAAGCTTATTAGCATAGTTTCCTATCTTCTTTAAAAAAATCTTCCCCTTTTCCAGAATAACTGACAAATGATCCTTTGTGGTGATGGCTGCTGCTGCTCCCGTCAAAGGCCTTCTTCACGTCTTACTGAAAACCAGAGCTTCGCAGGTCTGGATAGAAAATGTGGATGCTTGCGTGTTGGACTCAGAAAGCACTGGGCTTTTGAAAACCAGTTGACTTTAACTCACAGCATTTTCATCTTAACGATATTTTAGATTTTTAATTTTCCAAAGAATGCTTATAACTAAGAAGAGTGAGGGTTATGTGAATCCTACATTATGCCAAAAATTGCATAGCCACAGTTGTTACATTTGTATTATTTGTATTATGCTCCCTTCTCTTGGCATTTTGGGGACACTATCATAGAGAATTGGAAACTGCTGACTTCCCAAGACCTCTCGTTCCTGAACTTAGCCCAACACCTCCTTGGCCTTAAAATGTCTTGCCTCTTCTTATCCACTTGGCCATCAAACCCTCATTGTTCTGCTGGTCTCACCTAAGTACCCAGAAGAAAGCAGTCTTATTAAACATTCACCACAGATCCATTTAGATGCCTAGCCCCTGCTCTGGAGATGTCTTGAATATACTGTATGTTATAAATAAATGTCTAACCCTCAAAAAAAATCATCGTAAAGAATAAATGGTCAATTGACTTGAAACTTCCCTAGAGAATTTTTATTTTAAGGAGGAAATTGTTAACCTAAGTCAATGTCTAATGGGTGGAATTTCAGATATAAACATCAACACTTACTGAAGGCTTATTACATGTTGGCCACAGTCCTTGGTGCTTTGTGGTAAAGCCACAAAATTAACAGAAGCAACACTGCAATACAGAGAAAGAAATTCTTCCCAGTGCCTCTTTCTTTCATTCTCCCTCTTATCTCGGCAACCAGCTCCCACTTCATCCGAGTGTCCACTCCCGTGTCCACCAGTCTTCTCATCAAGTCTCATTCTCCATCAATTAATGCTTGCCTTGGAGAAGATGCCCAGTAAGCACATATCTTTCCACACACTGGTCATCTTCTCCGCCCATTTCCACCTGTATCCTAAGCAGCTCAGAGCATCCAAGGCCCCAGGCTACTCATCTCCTAAGGACAGAAGTTAAGAACAATAGTAATTTGATTGTTAACTTTTTTATCTATCCCATCCCTATGTCTTCCTCTCCCGATTTAAAAATGTTTTCTAATCCAAAGTAGGTCTTTTTATCTCCTGAATTGATTCTTTGTATGATGAATTGTCAGATGATTAAAAAAAAAAAAAATCACTGGGTCATTTACAAACTCATCTCCTAAGGACAGAAGTTAAGAACAATAGTAATTTGATTGTTAACTTTTTTATCTATCCCATCCCTATGTCTTCCTCTCCCGATTTAAAAATGTTTTCTAATCCAAAGTAGGTCTTTTTATCTCCTGAATTGATTCTTTGTATGATGAATTGTCAGATGATTAAAAAAAAAAAAAATCACTGGGTCATTTACAAAAAGAAATTTTCTGTTTAAAAATTTTTAATATAATTCATCCTAAATCAAAGTTTTCTCCTGCGTTTTGGTAACATTGGTAAAATGTATGAAGGCTAAACTTACCTTTCTGCTGAAAAAGCTGGATTTATGCAGTGGGTAGTGTTAATATGAGTGGTGTTTAAAGAGACTTCCTCCCCAGCCAATTTAAGAGGCCAGCCTGATTTAATTTGGGTCTCTTGGAGAACTGATTTCCCTTATTACCACGGAATGGCATTTCATGGGGTTGGAGGATGGTAAATCAGCCTCGGATTTGCGGATTTGCGTTTGCTCTAGACTGGCTTCTGAGAAATTGAGATCTGAATGCCCTTGCAGGTGGAATGGCCACATGGAGCAGCAGAGAGCCAAATCAAGAAAGTGAGAAGAACCCAAGTGTTCAAGGGTCTTGGCTCTTTCCTTTTTTGGAACGGGGTGTTTGCCTTGGTATACCAGTGACCTCAGTCTATGCCTTTTCCCTAAAGAATAATTACTAAACATTCACAGTATGGGTCTTGTCTTGCAACCTTTGATTCCCTTTGATTAATTAGTGCCCCAATCTTGGTCTGAAATCCTTGCATCTTCTTCTAAGAAGCTAAGGAAACTTCTCTTGGCAATGAATCTGCCATCTCGGTGGTCTTGAAACATACCCTTCTTGATCCTGCTGATTCGGTGTCGCTCTGAGCTGCTCTTGTCTGCAGAAACTGTGTCTGCATTTGTTCACTGCGGCATCCCCAGGGCCTGGCACAGTGTCTAGGACACAGTAGGCATTTGATAGGTAGTCACCGAGTAAGCGAATGAACCGAGAGATAGCACTACATTGCAGTAATCATCCGTGAGGGGTTTAGTGCTCCTACAGTCCCGAGCACACAGTGCTCCATTTTCAAGTGCATGCAAGCTCAGGCAGAAGACCAGCTCTTCCCGTCTCTGCTTCTCGTCAGTGCTTCGCCCCCTTGGCCTTCTTACTTTCATCCAATTCTTCTCCAATGGGCTGCACTTCTATATTGCTACAAAAATGTCGGTAGAAGAAGAAATACCAGGGGAAAAAAAACAAATAAAATGAAAGATTAAGTTGAGGGTGTTTATAGCCATCACTTTTGAGTCTCCCTTATTTGAACTATGTAGTTGTCCTCCCTTCTCTGTGGTTTCGCTTTTCACAGTTCCAGTTACTTGGAGTCAACTGCAGTCCAAAAATATTAAATAGAAAGTTCCGGAAATAAACGATTCACAAGTTTGAAGTTGCACGCTGCTCTGAGTAGTATGATGGAATTTCACCCTGTTCCACTCTGTCCTGCTCTGTCCACCCAGAATGTGAGTCGCCCCTTTGTCCAGTGTCTCCACGCTGTATACACTCCCCATCCGTTAGCCGTCTTGGTTATCAAATCAACTGTCTCAGTATCACAGTGCTTGCGTTCAAGTCACCCTTATTTTATTTAATAATGGCCCCAAAGAGCAGGAGAAGCGATGTTGCCAATTCAGTGATGCCAAATAGAAGCCGTAAAGTGTGTGTATGTATAGGAAAAGAACATAGTATATGTAGGGTTTGGCCCTAACTGCAGTTTCATGCATCCACTAGGTGTCTGGATACCTGAAGATAGGGAAGAACAACTATACTTCCATTACAAATGGAGGACTTTACCTTCCAAAATTCCAGGAGGACTGCTTGGGGGAGGAGGCAGTGGAAAGGGGGTAAATTAAGTGCTGGATTGCACCCAACAGGTGTCTGTGCAAGGTAGAGGGTCTCCAGGGAGGAGCACAGGATGGGCACAGCGCCGTGCTCGGAGGGAGGTGGAGAATGCCAGGGGAAGTTCTCGGTATGAGGTGGGAGGGGAAGAGGCTAAGCAGTGTGAGATTTGAGGGGAAGGAAGTTCTAAATACGCTGTGACACCTTGTGTGGACCATTCTTTCGAGAACGATGGGGAAGACCTGTTCGTTTTTCAAGGCTGATGGCTATGGATCTGTGTTGAATGGACGGCCCCAGAGCCAGCCCGATGACACTTGATTACTATTACTCTCAAAATAACCAAAGACAGAGAAATAAAGGGCCAGGAGAATACTCTGTAAAGGCTGTTTTCTCCCAATATTTGGTTTCATGGGCTGTGATATAGTAAAAAGATGTTTTTTAAACCTAATTTTTAAGTTTTTCCCGGGAAAGCTACTAGGCAGAGGAAGGGGTCACTGTCCTATATCAACACTATCATAATAGTAACTTAAACACCAGAAAAATGGGAAGTATATACTTTTAAAATAAAATTCAGTCTTTAAAGTTGAATACATTTAGCTTTGTGTAAACTCCCTGATGATTGTTCTTATTTTTCACATCTGGTCGTGGACCGATGAAAATTCCTTTGTGAGCAGCTGCCCTGAGGCCCCAGGGCACCCAGGCTCCTGTGACCTCTGATGAAATGTATGAGCCCTCTCTCAAGAAAATGTGCATATGCACAGCAGCTTTTGGGAAGAACTTCAGAGAACCCTTCGCATTGGTAGAGATCCTGTCATTTGAATTAAACATACCATGGCCAGTAGTTTTTGCAATCTGATCTTAATTTTATAGCTGTGCATACTAAAGCATGGTAGTTCAGTAACTTACAGTCTACCGCCCTGTGAATTAGTGGCAGGCCAACGAATAAAATTCACATGACCTAAGTTCAACGTCAACTTAGCCAAACTATTTAACACTCTGAGAATGTAACACAGAGGGCACACAATATTTCCCCAACAATACAGGAAAGTAAGTCAGCAAATCCACTTTCTCCACCCCCTGGAGGCAGGAGTCGAGATTGGGAGTGGAGGTGGGGGTAGGAGGTCATTGGAAACAGTGCCCATAGAGAGAGAACAAAAGGGAGGATCACTCAGGGTATTTCTAAGAGAGAACTGACTAAATAAGACAGCTTCCTGGGCCTGGGGGAGAATCCAGGAAACAATTCCAGTTAGCCCTAATAAAATTAACATCCTCATATGGGAAAATCCTGAGTTCAGCTGCTACCCAAAGTCTATGATGAGGTATGTGTGAGGACTTCAAACTCACACATGCGTCAGTAATGTCTAATGTAAAGTATTTTGTTTCTGTACGGTTTAATTATTTTCAATGGGGAGGGGAGGAAAATTCTCCCATCCCCCATCATGTTTTTTCTATCCCAAGGCTAAGAAATCTGAGAGTATCTACTGAGCACAGACCAAAGTCAGATTTAAATATACACATGATGAACAAAACACAGTAATGTAGAAATGTACTAGATTGTAATTTATCAAAGCTTTATTGAACTAGAATTTTTCTGTACCACACTTGAATGATAAAATCACAGGAAAATAAATACATACTGGTATATATTACCTATTCTTGATCATAACAAGTCTACTCTCTGAAAAGCTCCCCTTGGATATGTTGTATAACCACGACCTAGAGAAGCAACCCATGAAGCAGCTCACTGTTCCTTCCGTGAACACCAGCCAATGGGTCTTTGTGCTCCCTGGGGCGTGAGCCTAGAAAAGGTTGACTTTATAACATGACCCGCAATTCCGGCTAAGGTGTTAGTGACTTCATACCTTACTCCTCTCGGGCATATATAAATATACGCCGAAATATATTCCTAGAAAGCACATTGCTTAACTTATTAAAATGAACTTCTAACGGTAACATTTCAAATGGAATAACCTCTAGCTGGGGAAGACATCTGAAGTAGAAGGGAACTTTCCTAGTGCACGTTAGGTTTTGCTATGCCTCCCGTTACTTTGATACCTGGAGTTGGCCCTGGCCTACTACGACCACTGAGATGGCTGTTTGTGTACATGATGTGGGTGTGTGTTCATGCCAGGGTTCTGTACAAGGAGGCAGGCCAGGGAACCAGGATGTTCATCTTAGCTCCTATTTCTGCTGTCATAAATAAGGCTGGTTTTTCTAAGTTTAGCTTTCCTTTAAGTTTTGTTATGTAGTGTTTTTTTTCATTGTCTCTTTTCTCCTCTAGGCTGGTTATTATCGTTTCAATGTTTGTTATTAATTTCCATGAAAGACTTACTTTTCTCTGTGAAAAGTCCCCTTTCTGACCTCCAATAGGAGCAGGCCCAAGTGCCCAGCTCCCCACCCAGTTCCTAGTGCGGCTCTATCGTACCCAGCTGGGCCTCGTCCTCCTTGGTCGCCCAGGTCTCTGCATCCCTGAACCGATGGGGTTTCTGAACCTTCTCCCCGACCTCAAGCCTCTAGCAGCTTCTGCCTGTTAAACTCACGTGTCCGAAGCCTGTGCCTCCCAGAGGCACTGAGCCACCGCGGTCCCTACTCCCAGCCCCACCAGCATACACACAGGCCCCACACTCCTCCCACTTCCTGTTTCCTCTTCAGTTGTCGTCCAGAAGTCACAGCGTGCCGCTTCGGGGGCCAGGACTCTGGTCACCGCTAAAGCATTTCATGGAGAAGAAAGTGCTGTGACCCTTACCAGGCCTTACCCAGACCCAGTGTCTATGAGTCGGGGGCCCTACAGAGGAGGGGCAGTATGTTTTCCTGTCTCCTTCCTTATTTTACAATGTGAAGCGTGGTTGAGCCGCTGTTTATTTAACTTTCATTCCAACAGCCTTTCTGGTCACAGAAATGTCTCCCAGGTTCTGTTTCTTGTTGCTTCCGTTTTGGGGTCCTCGAGTGAGTTCTTATCTTTTCCTGTGACTTAGGTGTTTGAGTGGGGAGCTGGGAGAGACTGCATTAAAGTCTCCGCTCAAATGCTGCTTCAAATGAGAACTAGAAAGCCAGATTTCACTGAATGAGGGGAAACTACCCTTCTCCACCTGCCTCCCCCTGTTACTGGTAGAATAGGATACCAGTGATGGGTATGAGTTAAGACCTTATGCACCAACAACATGGGTTTAGTACACGCTGTTCCACTCCGAAGAGCTAGTACTAAATTGGTACGGTGCATGACAGCTGTGTTGTGGCAGTATTATGTTATTTATGCTCACTGCAGTTTTGCTTTCTGAAATCACTCCTCCTGCTATGTCCACGAATGATCCATTTCCTCAATGTCAAAAATAAGAATAATATTCTTAGGGCTGCGTTTTACCAGGAGCGCCACAGCAAAATGCCTTTAAAAATGCACACAGAAGAAATCATAATTTCCTGAGAATAAGCATTGGTTGTTTTGCAAAAGCTGAAGAGAAGCCTTCCCTCTGGTGACCATGGCAGCGTCCGGTGGGGGAACTAGATACTCAGATGCTGGCTTGCTCGTGGCCCTGTTTTACAGTAAGACGTATTTCTGAGACTCCTGGACGTGGCCATAACGACACGTAATTTAAAAGCACTAAGGGAGGAAAAATGGAACTGGCAGCACATGTGTTCTTTCAGTGGGGCCATAGTTGGGGAAAACACCAGTATAAAAATAGGCTATTTTTAGGACCTCAATATCTCGGCTCTGTGAATGCTTCTGACTCATATGAGGACGACACACTTGGCTACTGTTGGGCTGCAGCTCCCATCCAGCTGGGGGGCGGGCGGATAATATGGCATTCCATCCCGAGCACTTCCCTGCGAAATTGCCAGTGCACTTCTGATTGCAAAATCTTTACCCTTGGTATTGACTTAAGTAGCAGGAAGAATACTTCTTGACTTTTCAAATCCCTGGGAGATATACTGCTGCTCTTAAGCTTTTGAGCCATTCAGCTGGCCTCAAAAGTCCCAGGGAAGCTGTAAAATTTCTAATTTAAGATTCTTAATTTTTAGTGCGCTTAAAACTCGTGGGACAATTTTTTCATGGCACGCATCTAACAAGCAGATTTAATTCTCATATTTTGACGGCGGTGTCTTTTTTTTTTCTTTTTTCTTTTTTTCACTGAGGCAGCTAGGAAATCTCGAGAAGTTTACATACGAGATTGGGTGCTTTAAAGCAGAGATCCCTGGTCTATCCTGGTTTCATTGGGTAATGGCCAGCTACTTATGAAGAGATAATTACACGGCTGGTGTTTGGCTGGACTCTGATGGGTTTCACCAGAACAGAACCTAAGAAGTTTATTGCTAAATGGAGGATACACAATTAAAGCATGTGACGTAGGACATTTATATTTGAGAGGGAGCCTGGTGGAAAGAACTCCCATCTCCCGTAAGCACTGGCCCTACGTACCCTGCCTACGTTTGTCTCTGGGGATCTCCCTTACTGGGTGCATCTATGGCTCAGCATCCCCAACCTCACCCTCAGTTCGGCGAGCATCCTTTGATACATCTCTTTAATCAGATACATGTAATTTTACGTAAACGAAATCTTACTGATCTAAGCTTTTTCATTATCTGATTTCCCTGCGAACACTATGTCTCAATAACTTCTTTTGTCTGTAAATATGATCTACATCATCATTTTATGGGTTATGTAAAAGTGAATGATTTCACCAAATATTTAACTAATTTCTTTTTGAAGGGCATTTAAGTGGTTCGCGAGTGTTTCACGGCTCTCGATACTGTGTTGTATATACATCTCTGGGTACTCGTCTGACATCTCCTTGGGATAAAGCCCTAGCAATTACATTTTGGGTTCAGAGGGTATCCACATTTTGAGTTTCGATTCATTTTGTCAGAATGCTTTCAGCTGCAAAGAGCAGGAAATCCAATTAAAGGGATTTAAAAAGTAAGGAATCGATTATGTCATGTAACAAGAAGTTTAGAAGTTGGGGCATCCTGAAGTTGTCAGCAACTCAGCAATGTCACTAAGCGCAAGGTCTTTTTCCACCTTCCTCATCTGTGTCTTCAGTGTGTCGACGGAGTCCTCAAGCGTGTCCCTCATGATCACACAATGGGGCCGCAGTTCCAGGTATCATATAACAATACCGGTATGGAGACGGGCATTTCCACCTACTCTTCTCTTTTTTATCACAAGGAAACTATTTTCTAGGACCTCCCAGCAAATTCCCCTTTGCATCATGTAGCCTGAATGGGCTGGGCAACTAATGGAAATCAGTGATCTGTCAGCTAAGAAAAGTCTTGGAGTGAGGAGAATATTGACAAACTACTTTCCAGAAAGGTTGCATCCACTTCTATTTTTACCATCAATGCCTCTTGTCCACCTCTCGACAATCTGATAATACACACAAAATGATACCTTGGGTGTTTTGGGGAGAGAGTAATTTCTTTTTGTTGTTGAGATATAATAATGATACCTTGTTTTTATATTAATCTATGTGATTATTGAATATCTTTTAAAATATTTATTGACTGTTTTTGCCTCTTCTTTTATAAAATTGCCTCATCGTATCCTTTTCCCTTTGTTCAATTTTTTTTTTTCTTTTTGGCTTATAAGTGCTGTGGATATATAAGGAAAAATAAATCTTGTGTACTAGGATCATAGTTATTGCTGATTCTCCCACTAATTTGTTATCTGTCTATTGACATTATTTATACTAGATCTTGCCATACAAAGCTTTTAATTTTTATGTAGCACATTTATCAATTTTTCTTTTATAGTTTCTGGCTTTGTGATCATGCTTAGAAGTCCATGCCAACCCACAGATCAAAAAAAAATCACCTGTGTTTTCTTCTAATATTTCTTCTTTTAAGTGGCTAGCCATCTGTCCCAGAAAACAATTAGATAATCCATCTTCTTCTCACTAATTGGAAAATGCTATCTTCCTCACATACTAATTCCATATATGGAAATGATTTGTGTACACCAATTCGAGGCATTCGACCAATATTTACTGATTTTCTCCAAACCTCACTCATGGTTGAAAGTGGAAACAGATGAATTAGATTCTGTGCTTGTCTTTAACCATGCTGTACTTAGTATTAGTAAAAAGTGCCGGCAGGGACCAAGAGTGACCAGTTCGATTCCCAAGTTGTCCGCTTGTAAAGACTGTGTATTCTTATGACCTCAAGCACAATACTTGGCTTCTCTGTGCTTCAGATTTGTCTTAAGCAAAATAGGATAATAATAGCACTTATTTCATAGAATTGATGTGATAGTTAAATAAGTGACATCATAGAAAATGCTTAGAGTGTGCCCCAGAGGGAGAGGGCAAGGCATGCTAACTGCCGCTTTAACTTAGAGGCAGGGCGTCACAGTGGAGGTTCAAGGCGCAGCCTCTGCAGAGAGAGCATGGGTTGCAATTCTTCTCCCAACACTTACTTTTGGGGTAGATTCGGGTTAGTTACTTAACTTTGCCTCGATTTTCTCATCTGCAAAATATAAATACTGGTAATAACATCAACTTCATGGTGTTGTAATTTTTAAATAAATTGATGCATATAAAGTGCTTAGAGTAATGCCTGACACCTAGCAAATGCAAAATATCTAAAAGCTACTTTTATTATCCGAGAGATATCATCTCTTGCTCCCAGACAATTTCACATCCTGACAATAGACCAGACGAGGATGGAGAACAATTTGGGAGTGTTCATTACTAAAAAAAAAAACCCAACCGAATAGGCAGAGGAATCGTTTCCAAGAAATTCCACCTCTGGCTTCTACATTATTCTGTCTTTTGGGGTAATACTGGGACCCCAGAGGAGACAGGAGCTAACACTGCCATCCGGTTTCATTTACACACAGACATAAGGCTCTGCAATGATGTTTATAAAACATAACTGGAGTCGGACCAGCTTTGCTCTCTCTTTCAATCCCGATATGCTCTGGAATAAGCTTTTTGCTTTTCAGTTATTTTTTGAGCAAAGTGATCAATAAATCAGGTCTGCTTTGCATTTGTTGTTGTTGTTGTTTTCTCCTGTTATATCTAAATCCATCATTACCACCTTGATTACAAGAAACATTTTTAGTTTGGCATTTTTCCCTCTGTTCCCACCCACCTTCTAAGCCAGGGTTAGACTTCTATATGATGATGGCAACCTACAACTCCACTTGTGGCCTCAGAGTGCTACATGTTGCCTTTGGTTCTGTGGTTTAGCGGGGCGGGTGTGTGTAAACTTGCTCAGCCAGACTGCTCTCTGCAAACCCTATAATTGCAGAGAGCTCTGCAGCTTTTTCCTTCACCAAAGGGCTATCTCTCAGACCACCATGCTGGGATGGGTACAGCATTCCCGCCAGCCCATTCCCTTCTGGTCACATGAGCTGTAGAGAAACCAGGAGAATACAATCTGCACTCACCTAGATTACGTCCTCAGTCAACAGTGAATGTCTGTATTTATCCTTTCTGTGAAACAAAGTCAATTTTTCTCTAGTTTCTATCACACTACAGAAAACGAAAAATCTTGAATGTGAATAGTAACATAGACACTTAAAAAAAAAAAAGCTTTTACATTTATTCTCACTCAAACTCTTTTATTTTCTGCCAGATTTTTATTGATACAGATTAGTCAATGTACCTAAAAGATAAATGGGAGAGAGATTCTAGGATGAGAAATGAAGATTTTGAAAGTGTGCATTTCAAATTGCATATGCCTAACTATCATTTGTTCTTGAAAAAAGCAAAAGATGTGTAAGTTCAAACTTCAGATTGACCCTAAACCAATGAATTCTTATGTAAGAGATGAATTTAGAATGAAAATAGCCAAAATTCCCCCTAAGGGTGTGGGAAAAGAAGAAGGAGAAGAAGCAGACATTTGAGGATGGACTATATCCTGACTCTACCACCTCCCTCAACCAAGCCTGGATTTTTCTAACCATTTCTCTCCAGTTCCACCAATTTAAGGAAGGAGAAAGTACACACATCTATGCCAGGTTCAATTTAAGTCCTAGGTGAAGGTGAAGGAATTATTTCATTTGTAGAGAACTAAATATTATTTCCCCGATCAAAGCTGTTGTTTTATTTCTGGTTGAGGTTTATATTTTTTAATCGTCCATCACACAGACAAGGAAACTGAGCTCGGTTCCGAGAGACTCATGCATCAAATGAGTCAAGACTGAATAAACACAGTAAATGGGAAAGGGTCCTTTCCCACTGGCTGCAGTACTTACTTTTGACTGGCTCGATTCATGTTTCCCTTTTCTTGGAATTTCTTGAGTTTAAACAATACTGGACACAGAGCCTGGTGTTTATTATTTTCTTACATCAACATGACATATTCTCATAAACCCAGCCCTAGGGTAAAGACAGTGTGTAAAGAAGATACGATAGTCAGATAGTGCTGAGGAAGAAAAATCCTCTCTCTTATTGCTTTCATTTAATTAAGAATGTTGCTGTATTTATTGGAATTTGAAAAGTAAGGTACCAGTATGTTCTCTGAGAGGAAAATGACTGAGCCTAATATCCGTACTGACAATATTACATTACATAACTTCCAGTGACCTAAAAGCAAAATGCCTTAATTGCAAAGCTCTTTGAGGCCTTATCCCCTAAGCCGGACTTAAGAGGATTCTTGCATCTTTATTGTCTGCTGCTTCTTAGATATGACAAGCCAAAGGAGATACAGAACACATCAGTCCACTTGCTAAGGCTTCAAGGTTTTGTAACAGAACCATAATCAGCCCGGCAAGGCTGAAGATAACCACAGAAAACTCACTTGCTACCTGGGAAGATGTCGGGAACAATGAATTTTCAAAACATTCTATCAGCAATCATTTTATTTTCCTTTTGAATTTTTGAGGAGCTCTTTCCTCTCACCAGAAGAGACAAAGCAGCAGCAAAGAGCTTAGCCATGCATTTGAAATGCCTGAGTGTTTGCAAGTGAATGCCCCCAGCAGATGGTAGGGCTGGCTCTGATGGGCTCTGGGTTTAGATAGGGTGGTAGATGCACGACTGGCAGTTTAGAAAGCCAGTGGCAAACTAGTGATGCTGTGTACACGACAGGGGGCCGGTGGTGACCAGGACTGAGACTGGTACTAGAGAAATCTTGGGAAAAAAAAATCTTTAAAAAAATTTTTTTCAATTTTTAAAGGGAACGAAGTAGGAGCGTTGAAATTGAAAAGAGCAACGATCGTTAGAAATGTGCAGCCGTTTTAATCCTTCAGCCGTTTCGGGAGCTTTGTGAGAAAACAAGCGTGTCTGGTCATCATTCTGTGCCTGCCGAGTGTTCCAAATTCGTAGATTTTAGCTCTTGAGTGTGTGCATGTGTTTATGTGTGTGTGTGTGTTGTGTGTGTGTGTGTGTGTATATGTGTGTATGTGTGTTTCCGTGTGTGTGTAGCTGGAATAATGTAGGGAGGGAGGGTAGGTGGAAGTCAGAGAAAGGAAATCCAAGCCTTAGTCTCTATTCCTGAGGGTCTCGTTGCCTAGATGGAACACATCACACAGTCATGAACCCAGCATCTGGAGGGAACAGACCCACTAATGCATATTCATGTAAGGTAACCTGATAACCTAAGCTCCTTGAATCTTCCTTGGAAGAAATTAGAGCATTAATGCATCGATTTGTTAACAAAGTGACCATAGTTGAGTAGCTGGGGGACAAAGGACCAGATGATACTTATGTGGTGGAGGTGGGGCTTTCTCTGGAGTGAACCAGTTCACTTCCCACCTCCCTGGAGAGAGGCAAAACTGAAGACTTGGCAGAGTGGACTTCAGATGGGAGTAGGAGCAAACATTCCCTCGGGATCCAAGAAGGCAGCCTCCCTTGTCCATTGGAGACTGTGCAGGTTCCGGGAAGGGCAGGGGCCATGTACCAGGCTCTAGAATGGTTCTACAGCCATAAGGTGATTTTAATTTTTCTTTTCACTATTGTTAAATCTTCGGTAGAGCCTTATCAAAAGCATTGGGCTAGTCTCAGATATCATGTGGAAAATTAGGGCAAAGCTTGTGTCCATTCTCAGAACGGTTATGCAAGTGAGAAAGAGCAGTGTCCCCTGTTCCAAAACCAGAATTGGTGTAGCAGTGGCTGGGCCAGAAGAGGCCCTCTCCCCAGGGTCACCAGCAGAGGAGGTGGCAGGGACAGAGCAGCAGATGAAAAGAGCCAGAGCTGTTTGTTCTCGAGCGTAGTGAAGACGGGGCCTTAGGAAGTGCTCGGAAGTAGCAGGGGTCTTCTTCATGGAAGTGACTGATACCGTGATAATTTGAGTATAAAAGGCCAGTGTAACCTTGCTTAGATGTCAAAGGTAGGCGACCCCAAGGTCATATGGGATGAGAAATGAGCGACTAAAACCAAGTACATGAGTCTCCCCTCATCCTCAGTTTCTCTTTTTGTGGTTTCAGTTTCCTGCCGTAAACCGCAGGCCAAAAATAATAAATGGATAATTCAAGAAATGAACAGTTCCTAAGTGTTAAATCACACGTTGTCCTGAGTGGCGTGATAAAATCTCACGGCCCCTGTTCTGTCCCACCAGGCCATGAATTGTCTCGCTGTCCAGCTATCTGCACTGTACATGTTACCCACCTGCCAGTCACTTAGTAGCCATCTCAGTTATCAGATGGACTGTCGGGGTATTGCAGGACTTATGCTTAAGTCACCCTTTTAATAGCTATGTCACAATGCCTATGTCACTCCCCTCATTCCATCTCGTCATATCACACCTCATCACAGGAAGGGCGAGTACAGGTACTATAAGTTATTTTGAGAGAGAGAGAGAGCACGTAACTTTTATTACAGTTTATTGTTATTTGTTTTATTTTATTATTAGTATCGTTAATCTCTTACTGCGACTAATTATAAATTAAACTTTATCATGGGTATGTATTATAGGAAAAAAACATGATTTCTACATACAGTTTGGTACTCTCTGCGGTTTTCAACATTCACTGGGGGGCTTCAAATGTATCCCTCGTGGGTAAGGGGGGCAGTCGTACTCAGTGTTATAGAGTGAATCTGCATCCCCCAAATTCACATGGTGAATCACCCCCCGCCTGCCCCCGATGCGGTGGCATTAGGAGGTGGTTTGGGATGAGATGAGGTCATCAGGGTGGGACCCTCGTGAATGGGGTTAGTGCCCTCGTAAGAGTCAGGAGAGCGCTTGCTTCCCTCTCCGCTCTCTGCCACGTGCAGATGCACGGGGAAGGTTGCCATCTGTAACCTGAAGAGGGCTCTCGCCGGCCCCCAGCCGTGTGGCCACCCTGATCTCCCACTTCCAGCCTCCAGAATGGTGAGAAATAAGTTCCTGTTGTTTATCAGCCGCCCAGTCTGTGGTCTTTTTGGTACAGCAGCCAGAAGGGACGAAGCCACTCAGGGAACAGAAGAAGGAAATCTCCCGAGTTGGGTGAGGATAGTGAGCTCAGGATCACGGGGAAGGTACCCTGGAAGTGGGGTCCTAGGGAAATAGGGGACATGGAGAGGAAGAGCTGCCCAGTGTCCATGTGATTTGTGTGCTGTCCAGGCTGCGTGGGGTGCCTCCTGCACACCCTTGCCCCAAGACCCTCCCATCTGAAAGGCCTTTACTTCTGCCGGAGCAGAATTACTCATGGTGACCTAATCCCCTTGGGCGTAGCTGGCCAGCCATGCTCTCCCGCCACGGGTCAGTGCTCCTGGGTCTCTGTTAGGATGGCGCCGTGTAGAGAGATGCAGTTCTGTGACCTCCTTTTCCTTATGGCTCTTACTGGCCTGAGAGGCAAAAGAAAAACCCAGAGAACCAGAAGATGGTGTTTATGGGGTTCTGACCCCACCGTTTCTGCAGGAACCCTTCCAGATGTTCCCCCATGTGACTTGGGAGCACCCAGGAAGATGTCTCAGGTGTGTGTCTTAGTTTCCAAGAGCTGCTCTAATCAGTCACTGCCAACTGGGTGCCTTAAAACTACAGACATGTTTCTCTCACAGTCCTGGAGGCTGGAAGTCTAAAACCAGGGTGTTGGCAGAATGGGTTCCTTCTGGAGCTCTGTGGGAGGGCCGGGTCCATGCCTTGCTCCCAGCTTCTGCCGTTTGCCAGCAACCTTTGGCATTCCCTGGCTTGTAGGCACACCCTCCATCATCACACAGGCTTCTCCTCTCTGTGCCTGTCTCTGAGTCTCTTCTCCTTTGCTTGCAACTTTAAATTAAGGTAAAATCCAACAGTCCTAGAGGGAATTTGAGAGGAAAGAAGATTTGCTTAGACCACTCTGAATTATGAGGAGTGCAAAGGATACAGTTTGGCTGACCTCATTCCTAACATGCCAACAGCCGTGCCGAGGGGCTTCCCACCAGAACCCACCCTTTGTTCTTAAAGTTCCGGAATGCTTGCCAACAGGGTTCTCAACCTATTTTAAAGACTCCATCTATTTTAAAGACTCCATCTATTGTGAAACTATACCCTTTACCATTAATTGCTAATTTATAATTGCTAATTTATACCGACAATTATCTCCTCACCCCCTAAGTCTCCCATTGCACATTTGTAATTCTAATGGGCTTCGCTGCTTTGTTTACTATCTTTAAACTTCTTTATCTGAAAAAGGTATGAAAGAGGTCTCAGGTACAAATTAAACCAGAACATTAAACCAATACATCGTGACTGCAGCCCTGGGCAAAGCCAACACTTTCTTTCCCAGAGAGGCTGGCTTCTCAGCTCCTCTGCACAGAAGTCTGTGAGACCCAGGAGGTCCCTGAACATAGAACCCTGGTGGCCATGACCATTCCATGCATCCTGCTTCAGAGCGACAAGAAGATTCTCTACATTCTGTCACTAGGAGATTTTGCTGTCATCAAGCCAGCTCTCTTGGCATTTCTGAGCAGACTAGGGGAGCTGAAGGCACAGTCAGTAAATGGAAACCTCCAGGGCCAGACAGAAGAACAGAAATATTTTTGTCGTAGTAACAACCAGGGAAAGCCCCATTTTATTTATAAAAATCATTGTTGTTTTAATTACTGTAAAACTCTGCCGTAATGTAATAAGCGGGGTGTTTCAAGAAACAAAAAATCAGTCATGCAAAATAGGGAGATTGTGCTATAAAGAGGCCAAGGCAGTGAATAAGGCAGTCTCAAAGCTCGCCGGCCAAAATTTCCTACCTTCTTGTTTTGCCATCCAAATGCATTCCAGCCCCAGCACTTGTGCGACTGGACTTGAATATCCATGGGACCATCTGGGGCCTGCAGCTGGCTGGGACTCTCAGGGCACTGGCAGCCACCCTGGTCATATCGTGGTAGGCTGGTTCATTCTTCAAACTGATTCAAGGCCTTTGGCCACTGCCCCACACCCACCCCCCACATCCCTCGTATTTCTCTGTTTTCTCCTCCCCCGTAAGAACTCTCAACACCTCCCATTATCCTGGGAGCTCACTAACAACACAGAAACGATGTCTATCACTTACTGAGTAACTACGTGCTAGGCCGTGTGCTAAATGTCCTTACATTTTGTTATTAAGTGGTTAAAACAGCTCTGCGAGGCAGGTACTGTCGTCCCCACTGGTGGAGAAGGAAGCTGAGAGTGGACTTCAAAAGTCTGCCACAAATTCCGCCACAATTCTCTTCCGCGTAACTCCAAAGCCCCTCTCTACTTCATGCCACTCCCTTGCCACTCACTGGTATTAAAACCCCAAAGAGTCACATTCTCCCATACTTTCTGGACTTGGAAATCCCTCAAAAGGGAACTTTATGAGATGGAAAGTACTCTTCATCCCTAAAGTTTCACATTTCATGTTGCAGTCAGTTTTGTTTTCTGGATTATTCAGTCCTAGCACAATGAGGTTCTTCTTTGAGCTTTCAGAGCCCAGCTGGGAGAGGAAGCGACATGAATATTTAAATCATCTTGCCTATCAGCTGACACGCAGCTGGTGAGCATTAAAGACGGTGTAAAGATGGCTTCGAGTTCACATCAACCCCTTTGCATATGTATTTATTTACATACATTTTGTGTACAGTCTTTGAGGTTCCCCTTGAAGCCAAGGGCCGAGAATCCTTGTAAAGATGATCAACACTGAGTCAACAAGCTTTAAAAGGAGGTGCTCCAGAAGCCATCAGATGCTCGCGTGTAGGCTCAGGCTGTGGTTATGGTGTGACTCTAGCTTTAAGACCCTCTTGTTTCCCTCCTATCCCTTTGCAAAAGCAACACCAAGTTAGTCACCTCAGGCTTCTGGGCTCCAGAAGACAACCTGTCACTTTGTCCTAGGCAGATGAGACATCAAGTTCTGGGCTGCTTTCCAGTGTAGGCCACAGTGTTCAAGGCCTGGACCTATTGTTTCCTGCAGACACATCAAGTTGTCACTCTACAAATCTCCACGAAGGCCACTTCCTCCAGAGCTCCTTGAGGAAAAGCATTCCCGTCGGGGGCAAAAGGAGAGGGGACAGTGCTCAAGGACTGCATGCTGGTAGGCGGGCATGCGAAGAACTTTCTCGCCGTACCCTGGACAATGTCATTGTCACCGAGATGCTCGTCTACTGCAGCCAAGCTGATCAGAATCAGTGGGCAGCCATCACTCCTACGGCACCAAGGAGCTGTTCGCATCGTTCCCACCAGGCAAAGACGGCAATAAAAGCAAAATCCCGAAGGATAAAGGAGTTCAAGCAATTTGCATTGACACATTTCTGCCAGGAAACATCTATTCTTTACTCAATGACTCTGTTTAACAGAATTGAAATATTGACACAAAAACCATCAAAATTCTGTTCAGATCGGGAAGTCACTATGCCTTGTAGGGGATCATTCCACCGTATCCTAAAGCGATGTTAAAGATGGAAGCCTGACCACTGTATCTGACCAATCGGAAGGAGTTTGGGTAGCATGTCCCCAGGGTGTAACTCTGCAGTCTGCAAAGACCCTGCTCTTTCATCTCCCGGGACCAGCTCTGATGCCATGCCTCTCTGCAGCAGCAGTGACTACTGAGTGGGAACTTTATATCTCCACATTTGGATCCACCTCAGTTTTCCTCATGAGAGCAGCCACAGGCCATTCCCTTAACCAGCTTTTGGGCTGCTCTGAGGCAAAGCCAGGAGGGACCCTGAATCTCCACCCATCCAAGAGTTCTGGCTGTGAAAGGTCAAGGGCCTGACCCTCACCCTGAACAAACAGAAATTACTTCCTCCATGCAGTCAGGGACCCGCAAGGCTGGGGCCAGAAGCCAGATCACCAGAAAAAAAGTGAAGCGGAAAATCACCTCCACGGTGGCATTAACAAGTATTAAATTAATTCCGCCATTCGTTTTCTTAGAATATGGTCAATTTAGGCCCTTTGGACTCAACTAATCTGGAAAAGACTTTTCAAAGATAGTTATAGAACAGCTTTGCCTGTTGCCCTGTGTCCTTTTTATAATATTTTTAAAGAGTCCCACAGCATAATATAGACAAGGAAGATGGTGGCTCTTCTTAGTACATTAACAAGCTGTCATCTCAGGGTTTTATGCAGAGAGGAAGTGTCACAGCTCCTGATCCCTGCAGTCACTTTAAAGCAATAGTGATTATGACGTCCGATTGCATCTTCAGCACATGTTTGAATTACTTTAACACATGTGTGGAGGAAAGTAAATTGGAATTTGTGTGTATGACAGACGCATCAGAGCTGATCTCAAACATCTACTGTATTTGGTTAGTAAACCTGAAATTACATTTCAGTGATTCAATCTACTGAAACAGCATTTATTTATATCTATGCCATAAATATTTTATTACAAATCTGTTCAAAGTATATAAATCACTATAAAACAGGGAAAACTGTGATCAGTGTATAACAGAGGTACTAACCATTAAAAGAGAGAATGCACATACCTGGCCAAATCAAGGAAAACTTCGTGAAGACAGAGGCATTTGAACACCTTGGAAAAGTAGTACGTTTTCAGTAGGAAGAAGTCCAAGGGAAGAATCTCATCAGACTTTGCATACAGGGGATAGAAAGAGCAGAGGTATGCTAGAGAGATAAGGCAAGCAGAGTCATATGACCATAGCATAGATCACATGAAGTATAGTGGCAGAAAAACCAGAGCACGTAGCCTGACTATGAAGGTATCACTTAACCAGTAGACAAGGGACAGGCATCAAAGGTCCCTGAGCAGAGAAGTACCATGGTTAAAAGCATCACTTTATGAAGGTTGTGGTGGTGGCTCTATTACCTTCCTACGTCAGCCGTAACAAAACACTGCAGTCTGGGTGGCTTGAGACAACAGACGTTTATTCTCTTACAGCTCTGGAGGCTGGAAGTATGAAATCAGCGTGTTGACAGAGCCATGCTCCCTCTGAAGGCTGTAGAGGAAAATCGGTTCCATGCCTCTTTTAGCCTCTGATAGTTGTCAGCCATCTTCGGCTTCCTTGGCTCATAGATGCATCACTCCAATCTCTGCCTCTGCCTTCACATGCTGTCCTATCTGTGTGTCTGAGTCCAAATTTGCCTCTTCTAATATGGACACCAGTCATATTGGATATTGGGCTCACCCTAATCCAGGACGATCTGATCTAAACTTGATGACATCTGCAAAGACCCTCTTTCCAAATGAGATCGCATTCACAAGTTCTAGGTAGACACGAATTTCAGGGGACACTACTCAACCCAGTCAAGTATCCAAAAGTAGGAAGGATTGACATGGGGGCAAGACTGGCAGCGGAGAGGTCAGTGAGGATCCCAAAGCTGGCAGCGGAGAGGTCAGTGAGGATCCCAAAGCTACAGACAAAACAATGAAGGCCCAAGCTACAGCAGCAACACCACACCCAGGAGAGGAGAGAGAATGTAAAAGGCAGAGTCATTTGGGTTGGGTGACTAATCTGGGGAGGAGGGAAGTTGAAGATGACCCAGAGATCTGGAACTGGGCTCCCAGGTGAGTGGTGGTGCCACCGGCCCACGTAAGGAAGAGAAACTTATAGTAAGTTTGGTGAGAAATTAGATGCAGGTGTGTATGGCTGTCCAGGCAGCGGGCATTTGGGGCTGGAGTGCTGGGTAGAGGTTAGAGCAGGCAGTGGGGATTTAGGAATAATCCAGCAAAAGGAGATAGAGAAATTATCAGCAGAGTGGTTGAAATCCTGGGCTGTGAGAAGATGAATGAAAAGGACAGAAGAGAATTTTGGAGAATGGCTCAATTGCACACCAGAGAAGAAGAGAGAGGATGAAAAAGAGAGAATTCAAGAAGCCAATGGGCGGGGATTGAGGGCAGGAGAGAGAAGGAAAAGATCGTTTTTTTTGGATAAATCATGTGATTTTATCCTTTTATAAAATGTAAACATGCATTCTAGGACATTTCCTTTTGAGTACCACTTTTATATCCACACAACACACGTCAAATTTTAGAATTTCTTCATAAAATAATATGAACACCCAGGGAAAATTGCTCATGAAAACAAAATCTCTCAAATATATTTGTGTTCAATCCTCAGAAACTTTAATACATTAATGTTATATATGCTTAAATTTTTTTGATGAAGCCAATATTTTTGTCAATACATAGACTGATAACGTGGTAACATTTTACAAAATATCCTTTTAAAAATATGTTTCCTATGTCCTGTCTTATCTCTGTGCCTTTAAGATTTTCACTGTTCTTGAACTTCATATAAATATAACCACACAGTACATACCCTTTTGTGTCTAGCTTCTTTCACTCAAAAATATATTTACAGATCTACTCCTGTTATTGAATACAATAGAGTTTCATTCATTATTATTGCTGTATTTTATTCCATTATGTTAAACTACATATATACCGGTTCTAACTCTGATGGGCATTTGAATGGTGTTAATTTTGAAACTACTATGAATAATGCCGTGAAATTGCCTGGGCATGTCTTTGGTGCTCATACAGACACATTTCCTTGGGGTATATGCCTAGATGTGGAACTTACTTGTAAATGTTTCTCAATTTTAAATCTTGTTTAACAAAATACTTCAGGTATGAAGATTATAAAGTGTGTTTTCCTGTTGGCGAGGAAAAGAAACTAACTTGTAAACAGACAAATGGATTTTCAACTAGCCACACTTTTAATGACGGAAAGTTAAAATGTAAATAAAATGTCGAAATATTGAAAACACTACAACAAAGCAAGACTTTTCGAAGAACCTCATAAGAAATGTTTTTTGAAAAATGTCAAAAACCAAGTTAGGCTTCCTTTAAAAGCAGTTCTGATGAATTTGAAGGACAGAAAGAGCTCTGTTTTATTTGGAGAAAGCAGAAGTGTTTTAATGGCCCAATTTCAGCCTGAAAACTAAAAAACAAAACAGAAGAATTGACTGTAACTCTTATATACTCCATGACTTTTTCAAAGTACTGCGAGTTGCTGTTCTCAGAATTTCATTAAGATAAAATAAGTCATTTTGCTTTCTCGCAAGGGAGTCATATAATTCCTTTAATTAAGAGGAAGTAAAACAGTTATTCCACTCTGAAGGCCTAGTGCATGCTCCTTCGCAGCCCGGAGAAATATATTTATACAGGCTCGTTGGTGAGACACCTCTCCGTGCCTCCTCCTCACACCCTGCACATCTCTGTCTCCGCCACCTCCCATCAACACCTCCTTAAACGGAACAGCGATGCGCGCGAACACTGAGCCACTGTGTCCACCACGGGGCTGAACTCCGTCTTCCTCTAACCTCGGCTCCAGAGAAGAATGCTTTGGCAGAGTGGTCCACGAGACGCCTGAGCTAACCTATGGCATCCGAGGAGTCCACAGGTCTGTTCATGAGGAATGGAAGTAAGAACACGGCACCTGGAGATATGATGTCTGGATTCGGGCCACTGGCTCCAAGCCGGCCTCCAGCAGAGAGGCCAAATGAGGCCAAAGTCCCTGCGGCCTGTGCCCTCCTCTCCAAAATGCAGTTACGCTCCTCTCGACTTTAAGGATTGCATCACTCTTGTGTTTTTTGCTCCAACATTAACTTCGACTCAATTCCTTTGGTGCCATTGTTGAGTCTCTCCATTACACAATGGAGATGCTATTAAGATTATCTCGTAAATAAATGCCAGACATTTTCCAGTAAGCCCCACCACTACCATTTTTTTAACCAACTTTGCTTCCTCACAAGAACTCTTTCTGTTTTGTTCAGCAGAAGAATGACTTAGCCTCAGTGACAGGGAACAAGTGATTGTTCACAACACTGGATCGCTGTACACACACACAAGCCCAGTGTCGTGGTTATGCCACTGACTCAGAGCCAGAGGGAGGGGCTCGTACTGAGCCTTCACCACTGGGCTGGCTGTGTGACTGCGAGTCAGTGACTTAACCTCGCTGTTCCTGGGTTTCCTCATCTGTAAAACGAGGAGGGTAAAAATAATAACCACCTCATGGAGCTGTTGTAAAGATTAAATATGTTCATATTTAATAGGCGCTTAGAACAATGCCTGGCACAGAGTAAGATGGTAGATAAGCAAATGAGCAATCAATAAGATCTTACTTAGAAATTAGAAATGTACATTCTTAGATGTGAAAGACTTGCCTCACCTATAGAATATGTAATATCTAACCCATGGTGAGCAAAAAGGATACTATTAAACAACAATACCAGTAAATGGTCTAAGTACAGGTCATAAAAATAGCCTTCCAATAATTCACGAGTCTAAGCATTTCCAGCTTCAGGATTAATAGCTTGGTATTTGCAGTCATGACAAAAATCACTACAACCTCAAGGCAAGTTCAATAGAAAACAAGCTCAGTAAATATTTACTATGTTTAATTAAATTAAATTAATTAATTAAATTAATCATTTAGTTTGCTGGCTGCTGCTCTGTAATGATTTTTTATATGTCCAAGAAAGTAAAGGTGTCTACATTGTTCCTTTCAAAAATGCTTAAGAAATGGCACCCTGAAGGTCAATATTATTATCATTTCATCCAAACACAGCTAGTGACCTTGAGAATAAGAGGAAACATAAACAGAGATTAGCAACAGAATAAAATAGAGACCCATCATAAATTTAGGAAGACAGTAAGATCAGCCTTACTGATAAAAGTTGTTGTTTGCAAGACTTTGCTCAACAAAGGCTCAGGGGATTCTGCATCCGTACTAAGGTGTTGACGTTCTCGTATATCTTGGCACGGGGTGGAAATTCTAAGCACCTTTATTGCCTATGCTGCTGATCCATTACGAGATTAGCTTCTGAGTTTGGTAGATTTGAAATTGAGTAGCTGACAAATGTTATCTATTTTATACAGTCTACATCTGATTAGGTGTCATGGTCCAAAGTCTTTTAAGCTTCAACCTTTTCATTGCTTTGATATCTCTTCTCAAGGCCAAAAAGGGAAATTTTACCAAGAAGAATATTCGGATGAATTACCCTTTGTTCTTGCTTAGTGTGGTTTTAATTTCATTCATCCTAAAAGGTGTGTTTTGGATATGTAATATACAGAGATGCAAAAGGAAACAATACGATTCTCTCAAACTGCTTTTAAATGTGGACTTTCGTGGGTGATGGATCTCACATCTTGTCGCTTATCGTTAGTTTATGCCCATTACGGAATGATTATGGGACACAGCTGGATCCATTTGGATCAATGAAGCCTTGGTTTAAAAAAGGAAATTAGTATTAGTATGAACCAGTACTTTCACTTATTAAAAGAGATTATAAGTTGAAATAAAAATGAAATGCCATTTTCACTCATCACGTTGCCCCAGATTAAAAAGTCAATTGTCATGCCTATAGTTGGTTGAGGCGCTCTCTATATTGGGGGGCTGTAAATTGGTACAGTCTCTATGAAGAGTAAAAGTTATAATATAGATTTATTTTTAAGATACATAACCTTTGAGCCAGCAATTGCACTGCTAGAAGTCAACCTTATAAATATTTTGGCTCATATGCAAAATACATTTTCATGTTGTGTTAGCAACACAAATACTCATTAGTATGGGCTAGGTTAAATGAAATATTTCAGACAATAAAGTACTATTTACAGTTGTAAATATGTTACCATTTGTGATATATATTATATCTACATTATATATTATACAGGCATAAAATTTTACCATTTGTATGTGAGATATATATCATGCAAATAACAATATTTTGTATGTGAATATATATGTGTAACATATAATAAATGGTAATATATTTGCAACTGTAAATAGTACTGTATTATCTGGAATATTTTACACACACATACACACATACACAGAGCTTCTCATTTCAGACTCTAAGTGCTTTACCTAGAGTTATCTTGCAATCATTCTCAAAACAACCCTGGAAGGCATGGAAATCTCTATATCCTGTGTAACTTTTACAGATGAGAATCATCAAAACTGTCTGTAAAAGATTTGGGAAAACGTGGCAAGGCTCTGTGCTTCCACAACCTGCATTTGAACTCTAGAAAGCCCGGTGGTAGGGCTGACAAGGGTATTCTGGCATATTCCCAGAGTGCCCTGCTGGTGCCAATCTCGGAATCTCTACAAGTCCCTTTTACTCCAAACAGTACAGCCAGTGACAGGCAGCAAGCCTGAAAGATCATGTGCTTCTCTCCATCATGAGCCCAGAGCACCACTGCATGTGCCTGACACCAATTTCACTGCCTGTTAGTTTTAAAAGTCCTGAAATTCATCCTTGTGAACAGGCCAGGGAGGAGGATACGGGAGGCAGGGCTGGAGTGGGGCGGGCAGGACAGATGTGGAGGAATAGAGCCTTTGTACTTGTCACAGAAGCTGTCAAAATTGAACGTGCATTGTGAGTGGGGAAGACAAGACTGGCCGTGTAAGCTGTCTGACACAAACATGGGAAGCATGAGGCAGACACTGCGAGCAAGGTCTACAGATACCACTGCCCTGATCCACTGCAGTGCCAGCCTGCGGGGGGCCCTATAGAGGCGAGCTTTTAAATAAACGTCTGTCCTCCGAGAGACAGCTAGACCAGACAGGCGACCTTTTATAAAGAGACCCAGACAGGCAGCTGTCTGTAGAGCCATCAGAAAAGGCTGTTTTACTTAAACACACATAATATCTTTAAAAATCCCTTCTTTCTAGGTTCAAGGTTAAGGCAGAAGCTTGACAGACAAGCACATTAATAGCAATTAATGTCGTTGCTTCTACATGTATCATGGTGGGGTGGGGGGAGCGTTGACACTAGAAACTGGGTCTAGGGGACATAATTGAGTGATCAGAGTGGAAGCCAGTGATGTCGCTTTTTTAAAAATAAATCTCGATCATTATTTAATCATTGTTTCAAACTGCTACTCAGTCACCAATCGAGGCATTAAAATGGTTGACTAGGTTATCTTAATGGCCAATTCTGATCAACTTAGGGGTGGTCTGATCCATTGCTTCGTATCTGATCTGCAGATAAATGGCTTTGCTGAGTAGAAAATCCTTGTACTAGGGTGGACAGAGGCCATTCTAGAAAAACATCTTGGTACATTCACTTGCCGGCTGCCATGGTCTTGCACACCATTGTACCTAATGGAGATGGTTTGATAGGAGTGGAGCTATGATCTGGTTGAACCAAGGACCTCGCTTGTGCTGAGTGCTCACACTTTCGAAGTGGGTGATTTATTATCGGGGCTGCAGAATAACGTAATTCTCTCTAGAAGGATGGTTTGTTTCCTCAGTTTTTTTTGAATTGGGGGGGCAGGGGACTGGCTTCTTGTCTGCACAGGGAATTCGGCCAACCCCATCTTCCAAAGACATTCCTTTTATCTGAGTTTCATTACCAAAATGTTGGGCCTGCTGGTGGAGACTTCCTACCAACATGAGCAAAGGAATTGGTTACCTGAGATTCAAATAGGAGGAAATTCAAAATTTAAAAACATAACCATAAATGTTACTGTTTAAGCATGCAGAACAAATTCTAGCCTTTGCTTACTATATCTGGTATGTTGTTGATTAATTGTTCTCAAGTGGCAGAGTCTAGTGGTGTCAGGGCCTTCTCTGGTAGTCACTAGGCTTTGATCGATAGAGAAAGTGGTGTTTCTTTTTTTTTTTTTTCTAACTGTGATTTATACCACCGAAACGATGTCTGTGGGATGACATCAGAATCCCATGCTGCCAGTATTGAGTACTTGGCTGCCGTTCCCTCAGACCCAGTGGTCTCTGGGCTCAGACCCCTAGCGTCCATGGTGGCCCCTGGCCATGTCCCCGTGGTCATTGCTACAAACCCCTTCCTCGGGTGGCATGCCCTGTACCTCATTCCTTCTCGTTCACGGCCTTTCCCAAGGGGTGAGAGGAAAGTTCTCCTTTCCTCTCCGAGAGTTCACTGAGGAGAGTTCTTCTCAGTGAACTCTCCCTCATCCCCCACGTCCCAGAGTGAGCACTCCCAAGGGGGATGTACACGCTTCCATAGCCCCCAGAAAAAGTAGTTCACTCATCTCCCTCTTTATCTGCGGGTTCGCTCTCCATGGTTTCTCTTACCCGCGGTCAACTGAAGTCAACTGAAATATTAAATGGAAACACCCAAGAGTAAATAACTCACAAGTTTTAAATGGTGTGCCATTCTGAGTAGTGTGATGAAATCTTGCACTGTCCTGCTTCGTCCCACCCAGGACATGAATCATCCCTTTGTCCAGAGTTCCCATGCCGCATCTGCTCCCTAATCATTAGTCACTTAGTAACTGTCTAGGTTATCGGATTGACTGTCGTGGTAACATAATGCTTGTGGTTCAAGTCACCCTTATCTTACATAATAATGGCCCCAAAGCCAGTCACATAACTTTTATTACAGTATATTATGATAATTGTTCTACCTTATGATTAGTTATTGTCGTTAGTCTCTTACTGTGCCAAATTCATACATTGAACTTTATCATAGGTATGTGCGTATAGGAAAAAAACATACTATATATATAGGGTCCGGTATTCTCCATGGTTTCAGGTATCCACTAGGGGTTTTAGAATATATCCCCTGCAGATAACGGGGGGACTACTGCATAAAATTACAGCACATCTTTCCACGTCTTCTCGAGACTGTAAGGTCTTGAAGGAGAAGCTGTGCATTAATCCTCTCAGCAGGACTAATACCCATCCCAGTATCTGGACCAGTTGCTGAATAAATATTTATCAAAAGGATGCATGAATAAATGAACGAATACATGAACAAATACAATACTTTTGATATAAGCATCAACAAATTTTTCCATGATTACCAAAAAATATATATCAGACAGAATATGGTTACTGAAAATGCTTCCACATTCAGTCTGCCCATGTCATCTTGTACCATGTTCCCATATATTGATAAGTGCTGATGCCATTGAACTTGCTTTATAATAAATAACATATCTTCAGTGGCTTTCCTGCCTTCAGACCAGTGTGGTCCTCCTAGGGTCCCAGCTTACCGCACGTGACTCAGCATCCACTTACACCAGAACTCATAATGAACGTCTCTTGTGGGTGACGTTCATGACCCACTACCAATTTCCTCATTCTCTCTTCACGCTAACTTTCTTCTGGTCAATTTCTCCCTTTTGGAAGTAATTCAAATGACTTAGTTCCCGAAAGTAGAATGTTTTTGGTACATCCTCTTCAGAGGCCTAGCTCAAGGATACTAACCACTGACACTGCCCAGATTATCTAGTTTCTTGTCCTTGAAGTTTGTGTCTATATTCTAGAAGCCATGGCCTTGGCCTGCCCTTAAAGCCTGAGGAATTGTCCTGGAAGATAGCCATGTCAAGCCATTACTGGCACTGGGAGATTGACTGACTTAAATGACAAACATGAACTGTTCGCTGACTGACACTTCTTCACTCCAGGAAGAGGATTAATGAAATGAATATATCTTTTATAGTTCCAGCTATTTTAAATGCTTTGTCCAAATGTAATGCCTAAGGGAAGGTGCTCGAGAAAACTTGATTTTTGAGAGCCCTCCAGAGGTTTCTGGGAGACCAGAACAGTATTGCATCTGTGCAACACCTGTTTTCCCCAACGGTCTCCTGGTTATACGACCAATGGTTTATCCATCACCCTCTCACCTGGTGAGAGGAAGCACCTGGCTTTTCGAGCACCTTCAGGGCAGCCATCGTTTTAACAAAAGGTGGCAACTACATGGCAGTAGCTAGCTGAGCCCCCGCTGCTGATCTTGCCTGCTCTAGTCATCATCGCATCAAGTGCAGACATGGCAAATGCATTAGCTGATAGCAAGGTCTGCGAATATGAGTTTGCTCATCAGGAAATATATTTTCTATACATTCTTGCTGTTGGTGTCACAGCATGGTGTCTCTCCTGGTGCCTTTGCCTAACAAGAGATGCTGTAATGAAGCCCAGTCTAATTCCTCTGTGAGAAGCCCCAAAACAGAATCCAAACCGTAAACTCAAAGAACATTTATGTACAATTTATGACCAACTGTCAAGTTAACCCACTCCAAATATGCTTTAGAAATAATATGATGCTTTTTATCCATTTTTTTTTCTTTCTCTTTTACCTTAGGGTTGCTTCCTTTAAATGTTAAATGCCAAATTAAGTGGGTCTGTATCTCCTTTGGGAAAATGAAAATTCACAGAAAGATACTAAATTGGAGAATTTCATCTGTTCCCACTTTAGAGAGCTCTGACAAGAAGATAGGAAGAGATATTTTATTTTTATAGTTCCTTCTCAAGTTCACGTGGGCTAGCTGCTTCTTTATCATCAGTATGGACTACTAAGTGGTCACCCCATTTGGAGTCAGAGATTGGAGTTTGCATGGATCGTGCAGCTTGCAAATTATTTGGAGAAAGGACAGAACTCCCTTGCAGGCCAAGGCTGGTTTTCATGGGACAGTCCTAGCAAGAACGGCCACTGCAGGCTTGACAGCCCAGTGTTCCTGAGAGATTTTCTTAAGGCCTAAAAGAATTGTCCAAAGCAGTGGTCTTTTTGTTAGGATATAAGATTTCAGGCTTGAAAGGGAAAGAAATTCTGACACAGACTACAACATGGATGAAATTTGAAGTCACTATGCTAAGAGAAATAAGCCAGACACGAAAGGACAAATATTGCATGATCCCACTGATACGAGATACCAAGAGCAGAGTCACATCCATAGATGTGAGACAGAAAGTAAAACGCTGGTTGCCAGGGCTGGAAAGCAGGGGGAATGCAGAGTTCGTGTTTAATGGGCCCAGAGTTTCACTTTTACAAGACGAAGAGAATCCGGGACACTGGCTGCACAACCAGGCGAATGTACTTAACACCACTGAACTTTACACTGAAACACAGTGGAGATGGTAAATTTCATGTTATGTGTATTTTACCGCAATTTAAATTTTTCGAAGTAAAAAAAAAAAAAAAAAAAACGGAAGCAAACTTTGGAGGCAGAAAAGGAGAAATGACCGTTGCAGGATTTAGTGGATGTTCTTTAGCTGGCAGAAGCTTGAGGAGTTGACACAAGAGATTAAATTTTTCCCCTGATGTTTATCTGCTCCTGCAGAGGAGGGGGTGGGGGCGGCAGAGGACGGGGGAGAGTGTAAGGGATCTAATAATATTCCGAGGGAAAATTTAGTACCCCCACAACTTTCATTTCCTTGTTTTTCACAAGACTATGTGCTTTTCTGTCATCGCGTACAGAACAAGGTCTGATGCGTGTTTCACAAAGGGCTATTGATGGCGCGTCTGTGTGAATTGCCCTAGCCTTGGTCACAGCCAACTTCTGGGACCCACTGCCCCCGTTCTACAATACACTCCAGTGTGTTTGGCCGTTTATGAAAGGTCAGAAATGAACTGAGAAATGGCTAGAGTCGAAAACATGCGGCCCTATAAATATCAGAGTCAGACGGTTGATTCCGTTTTTTCCCACTCTGGCTTTCCACCCCATCTCACTGTCTCTCTCTTTCAACCACTGTTGAGGTTCCCTGTGTTTCCCCCCGCACCTCAGACTGTGAAGTTATAAAGAGCAGGCAGTGGCTGGATTCTTCACCAGGTGACATCACTTTGTGCCGGTCTGGTCCCATAGCACCAGCACCATTAACATAGCATTTTTTTTTTTTTTTTTTAATCCTTGAAGATTTCTGGCTACAAAGCTCTAGCGGTGCAGTCTGCAATGTTCTGTTTTGTTTGAAGGGTTTCCACCTTCCCACTAGTGACTAAATTTGACGCCAGCCGTGTCTTCTGAGCTGCGACTTTGCAGGTTTGGGCTGTCAGCCTAAGAGCAAATCGGAACGCTCGTTATGACTTTAGCTGCCAAACTGGAAGACTTTGAAGTGACGCTGGAGCACTTGCTCATGGACGTGTTTGTAAGTAAAGTCTTTGACTTATTCTGTGCACCATAGATCTTCCTCTGTCACCCCCAAAGTCTTCGTGACTGTCCCCATTACTGAATCTGATTCTGTTCTGCAATAGTCCAGTTTCCACAGAGTGTCCTTATTTCTGACTCACGTGCCTGAGGGAGAGAAAACCATCAAGACGTGAAATGCCTGAACGAGGCAGGATGATCGGTGAGGATTATGGAGCAGAGAAGTGGCTTTTTAAACTAAGTAACTTCCTGAAGTCTGAATAAATGGGGTGGAGGAATATAAAACAGTTGCCAGAAGAGACAAAAGCCACTTCAGTAGGCATTCCCTGGGAGAATCATATTTGTTTGTGAAGTGAAGCGATCATTCCAGGAGAAAAAAAAAAGGAAAAAAAAATAGGGAGGGTGGGCTGAAAATAGAGAGTTTTTCAGACAGAGAATTCCGCCGAGGGCAGTGTAGAGTAAGAACCTCACTCTGCAGAGCCCCCGCGCCTGGATGCTTGCCATTTCCGTAGGTATTAGGTTGCCAAGATTTTCACAGGAATTGATTTTATGGGATGAGGCTGTTAGAGTGACTCGTTTTTAAAGAAAAAAACCAGCTGACGAGGACATTCCCCTTCCCGCGATGATTTTACAAACACGCTCTTTGAAAACCCCTGGCATTTGTAGCAACTTAAACGTCGCTTCTACCCCAAAGCCATCGCGATCATCCTTAGTCTTTTCCTGGGGCTTTTTTGCCGGCGACGGGCCTGTCCGCTTGGTGTTATTGATGGGGTCTGGGGAACTACAGACGATATGTGAGACGTGCAGGTGGTAACACAGCTGGAAGGTGTTCTCCTTCCAAAAACAACACTGGCAAAGCCCTGGGAAAGGCCGCTCGGTGCTCAGTGAGGACCAGCCAGTCTGCGGCGTCTGGAATCTGGGAACGGCTGTGAGGGTGGGCTCTTTCGCTGTGACGTCACTGAGCTCCTTGGGAACCTGGGGAACCTTTCAGGAAATGGTGTGTTTTGGCGGGCGAGAGAGTCTGCGGCTTTTCCTTCTTCATTAATTTACAATTTTTCTTCCAATCGAGGCAACGTTCTGCTGGCAGGATTCCTAGAGGGAATTAGCCTTTCCAGGGCTGGGGGCCTGGGTCTCAGGGACTAGCGTTCACTTGCCTTGAAGAGAAATGTGTCGAGAATAAAATGTGTCCTGGATTCCCAGTGATGGGAGACTCACGGCCGGTAGCGTCATTACTTGACGCGAAGTAGGAATAGAGATTGAGCAGCAGGATGGGGAAGTAAGTTTCTTTGACAGCCGATGTCCTCTGCCCAGCTACCGTCGTCTGTGTGCCGGAGGCTGCTGGGGTGGCCGCAGAGTCTCGTGTGGGGGCAGCCTGTGGCAAACCAAATGGCTGGTGTGAGCTTGATTATCTCAGGGGGAAATAAAATTAATTAGGGCGTTGTTTTATTTAAATACCACAAAGTCATTAATGTGTCCCCCACCCTCATACCGTTTCCCCAATACTTCCAGCACCGTGACGCTGTTGGCAGCCCCCAGAGACACCCCTCGTGGGAGGGGATGTAGTCACGTGCTCCATCCTCTTCTGTAAATACAACCCACAAGTTCACGGATTCAGCTGCGGTCCTTACTACCTCTAAGGACTCTCGTGGATTCCGTGTTTCTCTTCTGTTTCGTCCTACCGCTATTATTTCCAGAGGAACCTTCCCGCGCTCTATTTTTTTAGTGAATAAAACAAAACTTCTAGGCCAGTTTTAGGTCCACAACAAAACAGAGCTTTAAGTTCAGAGATTTCTTATATGCGACCTGTCCTCACAAACACACAGACCCCAGCACTGCCTCACTACGGACATCCCATCCCACACAAGAGCTGGACGGTCAGTGAAGCTGCGTTGACACCTCGTAGCCGAAGGCAGCAGTTTTCCTTAGAGTTTACTCTTGGTGTTGTACATTCTGTGGGATTTTACAGAAGTATCCTCCACTGTACGGGATAGTTTCACTGGCCTACAAATCCTCCGTGCCATACCTATTCATCCCTCCCTCCCTTCGAACCCTTGGCAATTACTAATTGTTTTACCGTCTCCATAGTTTTGCCTTTTCGAAAAATGTTGGAATTGAACAGTATGTAGCCTGTTCAGCTTGGCTTCTTTCACTTAGCAATATGCAGTTAAGTTTCTAACATGTCTTTTCATGGTTTGATAGCTCATTTTTTTTTAGTGCTGAATAATATTCCATTGTCTGGATGTACCAGATGGATTTATCTATTCATCTTCTGAAGGACATCTTGCTGGTCTCTAAGTGTGAGTCCTTATGAATAAAGCTCCTGTAAGCATCTATATACAGGTTTTTGTGTGGACATAAGTTTCAATTAATTTGGGTAAGTACTAAGAAGCTCCATTGCTAGATCGTATGGTAAGAGTAGGTTTAATTTTACGAGAAACTTCCAGGCTCTCTTCCATGACTGTACCATTTTACATTCTCACAGGCACTGCCAGCATTTGGTGGTGTCAGCGTTTTGGATTTGGCTTGTTCTAATAGGTGTGTAGTGATATCTCTTTGTTTTCTTAATTTGCAGTTCCCTAATGACATATGACTTGGAGCATCTTTTCATATGCTTCCTTTCCATCTGTATATCTTTCTCAGTGACATGTCTGTTCAGGTCTTTTGTCCATTTTTTTAATCTGGTTGTTTTCTTTTTGTCGAGTTTTAAGAGTTCCTTGTATATTTTGGATACCAGTCATATGTCCGATAAGTCTTTTACAAATATTTTCTCCTGTTCCATGGCTTGTCTTCTCATTTTCTAAACAGTGTCTTTTACAGAGCAGAAAATTTTCATTTTTAACAAAATCTGACTTATCAATTATTGCTTTCATGGATGGTACCTTGGCGTTATATCAAAAAAGGGTTGACCCTACCCAAGGTTATATAGGTTGTCTCCTATGTTATTTTCTAGGGGCTTTATAATTTTGTGTTTTACGTTCGAGCCTGTGATCCATTTTGAGTTAATTTTTGTGAAGGACATAAGGTCTGTGCCTTGATTTATTATTTTTTTTCTTTGTATGTGGATATTCAGTTATCCCAGCACCACTCGGTAAAAAGACAATCTTTGCTTCCAAAGAAGCAAGACGACCCTGGCTTCTTTGCCAGATCAGTGTACTGTAGCCACGTGGGTCTGTTTCATTTATCTGTTGGTCTTTCTTGCACCTGCACCACACTGTACTAGCTGGTGTAGCTTTAGAGTAAGTCTTGAAGTCAGATAGTGTCAGGTCTCCTATTTGGATTTTTCCCTTCAATGTCGAGGTGACTACTTGGGGTCTTTTGTCTCCTGTGTAATTTTCAGAAGCAATTTATTTATACCTACAAAATAACTTGCCGGGATTTTTGTTGGCATCATTTGGAACTTGTAGATCAACTTGGTAAGAAGTGACGTTTTGACAATATTGAGTCTTCCTATCATGTACATGGAATATTTGTCTCTTTATTTAGTTCCTCTTTGATATCTTTCATCAGAGTTTTCTCGTTTTCCTCATATAGATCTTATAATTTGTTAGAATTATGCCTAAATATTTTATTTTGGCATGCTAATGTAAATGGTACTCTGTTTTTAATCTCAAATTCCACTTGTTCATTGCTCGTATATGGAAAAGCAGTTGACTATATATTAACCTTGTATCCTATAACTTCGGTATAATGGCTTACTAGTTCCAGGAGTATGTTTCCAATTCTGTTAAATTTTCTACATGGATAATCATGACATCTATGAGCAATGACAGTCTTTTTTTCCTAATCCATATACTTTTTTTTTCTTGTCTTATTCTGTTAGTTAGGACTCCCAATATAACATTGAAAAGCAGTGGTGAGAGGAACATCCTTGCCTTGTTCCTGCTCTGAGTGGAAAAGCTTCACATTTCTCACCATTAAATATGACGTTAGCTGTAGGCTTTTTGTAGACAGCATTTATTGAGGAAGTTCCCCTCTACTCCTAGTTTACTGAGGGTTTTTATCACGAATGGGTATTGGATCTTTTTTCAAATGCTTTTCTCTGCATGAATTTCTCTGGCTGAATATTTTCTCCTGAGTGCAGGCGTTGTTAAGAAGAACAGATGTCCTTCCGTGCACACACCCCTAAGGAATACAGAGAGTGAGCTTTGTGGTTGCCTGGACTCAGGCCTCAGTCCCAGCCCAGCGCCCTCCCAGGTCCTGGGACCATCAACAAGTGTTTAATCTTTCTGAGCTTTGATTTCCTTATCAGTACAGTGCAGCTAACTTTACACAGTTTACAGGATCACAGTGAAGACTTGAAAGAGGTAATTCAGAGCAAGTGCCCAGGGCTGTGCCTGACTGAAGGAGGCACTCGGTGAGTGCACCCTCTTCCGCTCTTCGCCTGCCCGTAGTAAAGCTGGTTTTTAAGTCTCTGACTTAAGTCTCCCATTCTTTGATTCCTAAAGCTGTAACCACCTAGCCTTGAACCACCAAGGGCTTTTGTTCTGTGAAAGCACAGCATTGACTTCTTGCTTCGACCAGAGCTGTGGCTATTTCTCCTGCCTGCTACCGAAACGACGGGAGACACCTGAGTTCTGCAGCCAACAGGGCCGTGGATCTCTGGGGGACAGGCCTGTGCTTGGCCTCTGCCGCTCTCCAGCTGGGCTTGTGTGGTGGGGCCTCTGAGCAAGGTGACTCGAAATGCACTTCCAGAGCCATGTCCCGGGAGAGTGTCTGACATTGCACAGGGCTTGCGGGGATAAAGCCCACATAAGAGTGAGGGCACTTGACATCCATAGGCCAGTACCTCTCCTCTCATCCTTGCTAGGGACTACCGCTCTCACAGGAGTCTAATTGTCTAGAAAGAATACTTCCATCAGAGTGCCATTAGCCTTGGATTTCCTCTATAGCTCATAGCACGCTCATTAGGATGTCATCCCACTCCCTCGGGAACAGCTGTTTCCATATTGACACTTCCTTTTCAGGATCACAAAAGGCCACGGGAGGGTTTCGTGGGAATGCAAGGCGTCTGCAAGATGAGATAAAAGGGACACCTCAGATCTGGTTTTTCATAATTAGTTGTCACCACTCCGGGACTCCCGTAGCTGCCAGGCTGCTGGGTTCGTGAGCGGAAATAACACACGTGTGAGTGTGCATGAGCATAGGCCCATGCGGGCGTACCACACACATACACAACACCACACCAGAGTAAAGAGTGCAGAAAGCGAGGTCAGTCCAAGTGCGTGAATCGCTTTTCAGGACGAGCTCCAGAACTGTCGGCAGCGCCCTGGCCGACCCAGTCGTCTTGTTTCTTTCGTCTGTCTGCCCTCATCTTGTGGCAAAGGATTTAGGGGCCTCCTGTCCAAAGCATAGCTTGGAGGCTTTGCATTCAGCAGCCACGTCAATAGCAGACCCATGGATTAAGAACCCTGTAACGCACACGGAAGGAAAAGAAACGAGGAAATCGAGCAGGTCTCCTGAAACTTTCCTTGTTGCGTTAAATAACCCACTATCTTGACTCAAGTCTGTTCATTCAAAAAGAGGCTGGGCAGCTCCAAGGCTCCCTTCCAGCATTCCATGCACACTTTCTCAAGGCTGTTTGCTTCCAACACACTCTCGGCCTTTCAGTAATATGTTTGGACTGTGATTTCTTCATTACTCAGTTTTTGTGGCCACCCTGAAAGATGAGGCTTTAACTTAAAGCATTACTCCACGTCGCTACAAGCACACACATGTATCTTCTCCCTATCTTCTTAATATATCTATGTCTGTTGAAATCAGTATTCCATTTTATTATGACTATAAAATATTGTTTACAGCTGAGAAATACTGTATCTTATGATGACATATCCTGGATTTTACAGTGTTTTTCCGAGAGTTAATAACTGCCTTATTTCATTGTTGCTTAATATTCTGTGTACTCATCAATTACTTTTCTCTAAGATCTTTAGGAGAGCTCTGTATCTCCACTCAATTTGCTAAACTCATCGGATACTCAACACATATTTCCTCCTTATTTCTGAGACATTCTTCCTGCACCAGTTGGTCTAGCTCCCAAGTGTCTTGCATGTCTATGTCCTTGAAGCTCTTTTTTTCCATTATTCTGGAAATTCACCTCTTTTGCAATTAGTTCTCCTTTTCTTGGAACTCACGTTCTCTACTCTGTAGGTCTTTCTTTTGCTAGAGACTATCTTCCAGTAAACTAAGAAAAAGTGCATGAAAAGTAAAATTTTTTTGTTCTTGAATGTCTGCCCTCTCACTAAACTGATAACTTGTCTGGTGGATACTTGTCTGCTGTGGAAACTCAGAGCTACATTTTCATATTTGACTCAAGTTCCAGGTCAAAATGTTCTGGCACCAGAAGCTCTGTATGTCCAGAGCCACTCTGTTTCATCCCCCAAACCCTCCCCTCCTCCCATGTACTTATCTTTACTAATAGGACCATCCTTCTCTTGCCCCTCAGTAGAGAAAAACATTATGTGCCTCCCTCTACCAGTTATGTCTCCCCAACACCTCGTATTCAACCTCTCACTGCTCTCCTAGTTCTGGGCTTAATTATTCCTCATTTGGACAATTGCAACAACCTTGTAATGCTCTCCTAGCTTCTAATACACCTTGGTTCTGCGTTCTACCATTCATCCTTTATCATTCAAGTTCAAAAAATTTAGGTTAGATGATATCACTTCCTTCCAAAACGTAGCTTCGATGACTCCCTCCTGCTCACAGAATAAGATCTAAAATATATTCTAAAATGCTATATGAGTCAGAATTTGGTCTCCTTGTCATTTCTCACTGCCCTTATTCTCACACATGTGATTCTACTATCATTTCATTTTTGCAACAGTTTGGTATCTGCATTCATATTTATAGAAGTTTAAAACTCAAGTAGAATGAAGTACCATTAGGCAAGCAGTGACAGAATCCCCAACCCATCCTCATGTATAGCCAAGGATTTGTCCATTGACGATATTTTGCTCATTCTGGTCATGATCTCCTCCTGGGAAACCCTTTGGCATTTTGACTGTGGGGTATTAGGAGCCTTTTAGAGCACATTCGAGATAAACCATATGTTCATGATGTGAGACTTCCGGGCGTCCATATTTCTAATGGATCCAGCGCTTTCCTTCCTCATTTTGAGAAAATGCAGACCATGCAGCTTAAACCAGAGACCCCTGGGCAAATGGGCAGTTGCCCCTGGGAGCGATGTGTCCCCAGGCACAGGAAAGAAAGCTATCTGATGGCCCAAAAGAAAGCCATCCTCCTCTGCAGCATCGCAGGGACTCCTTAAACCAAGATGAACCATTCTTCTGTTGTAGAAAATGACACGTTAAACTTCCGGAAAAGGAAAACATGGAAATCAGAAGCAGGTTTCAAAGTCAATCATTTGCCACCCAAAGATTTTCTAAGACACCTAAAATCTGAGCAGTAAGCCTAGTAAAAAATCAAAAGTCATCATCCATTGACTGTCTGAAAGCTGTCCTGTGTCTATTCCACTAATCCTGGGCAGTCAATACCACAGATAAGGACATTATTTATTTTGCCATTGTAGGTGCAATTAACAGTTCACCCTGTGCAAATTGCACTTTATAAAGATGGTAAATCAATGCTGGTTATCAAAATCCATCCATAACTGATAGCACATGAAAAAAGGGCTTTGCAAAATGGCCTCGAAAGCCAGTCTATGCAGCCAGCTTCACATGAGTTAGCTTATTACTTACTTAAGCACACAGGCAACCTGGAAATCTTATTGATTTCTTAGGACCTGGATATGACATCACTCCTAAGAGCACATGC
Source organism: Pteropus alecto (assembly GCF_000325575.1). Taxonomy (NCBI): domain Eukaryota; kingdom Metazoa; phylum Chordata; class Mammalia; order Chiroptera; family Pteropodidae; genus Pteropus; species Pteropus alecto. The sequence goes on along the minus strand of NW_006431956.1, from coordinate 6,556,464 downwards.
AGTAAGCCATTCCCACCACGCAGAATAGCCATTATCCCAGGCTGCAGCCATCGATTGCCTGAGTTAGCCTGCCGCTGGCAAAGGCAAGTGGGGGACTGAGGTATCAAGGCCAGATGTGAAGGACCTTCACGTGGAGGAATACAGTCGTCTGCTGCTGGCGAGTGGGCTCTCTGCCTGCCTCTCTTTCTTCAGGGTAATAGTTGCATAGTCCTGCCAGCATGCTGACGAGCCTGGTACTTGATGTCCACGAAGCCAGGGATGCTAGGACAGGATATAGGATGATCCTCCGCACAGGCACAGGCTGTTAATATTTTCCACTTGACGTTCTCTACAGCTGGTCGTTGCCATCAAGGTCGAGATTCTGGGGTGCCCAGTTAGCATGCGAGGTTTCCGTCCAGCAAATGCTGCACTTTTTTCTCTATCCCTGAAGAATGAAGGTCTAGTTTCCTTTGTGATGGGATGTATGGTTTTGAGTTGATGGAGATAGGGGGTCTTGTTCTGGGCTTATTCATTCTCTTCTCTTAGTGACTCGAATGAAACATGCTAAACGGAGTTGTGAAAGGTCCGTGAAGAAGCCTCTTTGTCACCTAAAGTATGTAACTGAGCTGGATGACTTGTAAGGAATTCAGATGGATGAGACATGGACATCATAGCAGAACGTGTATAAAGAGAGAGAGAGAGAGAGAGAGGTGCGTGGTGAGATCCAGGAAGGCTGTTGTGGTGATGGAGGCAACAGGAAAACTATGTGCAGAATTGGGAGTGGAAGCAGTGTGTGTGTGTGTGTGTGCGCGCGCGCATGCATGCACACACATGCATGCATGTATGCCTGTGTATGTACCATTTACAAATAAATTTCACACATGCTATTTCATTCCGTCCTGCTGGGTAGGGGTTCAGTAACCTTCCAGGCGCTACCTGAGGTATAAGCTGCTTTCAGTTCACTGCAGACATCATCACGGAGAGGGGCCGAGTTTGAAGAACAAAAGGAAACTTCCAATAAGCAAACGTTCCCTCCCATCCTCCTCAGTTCTTGGCCCAGTACCTGATACATAGCAGCCATACAGCCAAGTACAGTACTTGATGGACTCTGAAGCCACTTACAATGTCACCAGGGCAGGTTACT
>NW_006431956.1:6550260-6555282 GCF_000325575.1 Pteropus alecto | reverse complement strand
GTAAGAATTAAAGGAATTAATATATTTTAAAACTTTTAGAATCGTGCCCGTGACAGAACGAGCCATATAAGGCATTGCCATTATTTTATTAGACACTGAGAAAAATCATTGATGAATGAACGATGTGGCATAAGCAATGAAAAGAAATAACAAAGCTGGTTTAGACAAGGGCAAGGCCAATATCACAGAGCTTGGTTACCAAATACCAGAAGAGCACAATGTCATCTCGGCAGCAAACAGCAGGCACGTTCATCTAGCCCACCAAACCTCTACCAGCAACGACCATCGGGGGTCAAAAGAAACAGTGCAGTTTAAACTTATTTTCTTTGCCTGGCTGTCCATGGAGAATGATTAAATGAAAGCGAGAATGTAGCCCAAGTAGACAAGGGAAGCAAGAGAGAGAGAGGGAGGGAGGGAGGGAGGGAAGGAAAAACTTATCTGCCTACCCAGGCTAGCTACAATTCACCTACAGTTTTTTCCAAATGCCCTAAGAGCAAGAAAAGTCTGTCCGAAGATGGGTTTTGCCGGTGGTGTGCTATGCCGTGCAAACCTTAGTTACAACCAGGAGAAAGGTGAACTGCAGATAATTTCACAGGCCCTGGGCATGTGAGGTCCAGTGATAACTGTATGGCTCGGTATCTCCGTCCTGTTTTTACGGATATTAGGTTTCACGTTGGGCCTAAATTCCAGCCACTTTTCAAACAGAAAATTATGGATGTAGGCAGTATTTCTCTTTGCATAACCTCGGCCACAGCTTCCTCTAATAAGACGTGACATGAATTACCCAGGTTAGCTGAGTGAGGAGCTAATGGACATGGTGTTGGGATGTTGAAGGAAGACAGGCCTTCCCTCCCAAGCTTCCCTCCCTCCTACTCAAGGAATTTTCCAAATTGGTTAGGACTTTGTTTTCTTCATGTGCATATTTGGGTCAATGTCATCCTAATATCCCTTCACTTGTATTACGTGGCAGTCACAGACAGCTTCTGACTTCATTCAAGCCTTCAGCTAGCTTCTCCTCTCCCCCAGCTCAGGGCTGGCGTGGGCGATGCCTGCATGTGGGAAAGGTGGGTGTCTGGGCTCCTATTCCCTGCATAGCCTCTAGCACAGCCAGGGGTGAGGTGGGTTCAGAAGGTCAGGGCAGGAAACTAACTCACTTTCTCTCTCTCTCTCTCTCTCTCTCTCTCTCTCTCTCTCCTCTCTCTCTCTCTCTCTCTCTGTCTTGGACTGACAGGCATCTAAACCTAACTCTTGTCCTTGGAGAGTACTTTTGAAGCCCCTCCCATTGTGGGGGATTGCTCACTGCAATTCTCTGGCACAAGTGACACTTCACGTCCATTAGTCATTTAAGATTCCTCTCTTCTGCTAGGCCCCACACTCCCGCATCTTCCAGATGGGGTTACCTTGCCTTTCACTGAACGCACCTAAGAACCTAAGAGGAACTGAGGCGAGCTCTCTGAGGCAGCCACATCTCACCCAAGATGATGGGATAGAGGTTTCTCCCCATATCCCACTTTTTCTTTCCTTCCCTTCGCTCTCACCAGCTGCTTCGGCCAGCCCCTTTCCCTTTAAAAAGCTCCCCATTCCCCTCCCCATGGGTTTGCCAAAGCCCCTCTCACCAGGCCTGAGGCCAGGGGACATCAGTTCTCACCCTGTCCTTCCTCCTCCTCCTCTGACGGTTTGGAGGGGCGAGGTCAACTCGGGGCTTCAAAATTAGTCTCAGACTCGTCTTCACAAGCCCCGAGCAGATGCGAGAGGGGGTGGGGATGGTTGATACCCACTGTTCTGGAGACCACCAACAAAATGGAGAAAGAGCCCCTTTTAAACGTCCCGCTGAATTTACTCGAGACTGGTGTTAGAACAGGCATCTACACTGACAGATTCCTATTGTCTTTGTTTTCTTAACGTAAGCAAAATTCCACCTTTCACCAGAGAAAGAAAGAAAATGAACTAAAAGATAAGAGATAACATTTTTGGAATTGGTTCTGCCCGTCTTTTCCAGAAGAGCACTTCAGCTTACCCTCCCAGCACTCCTCAGCTCCCTGCCCTTTGCTCCTGACCCCCAGCCCACAGCGGCCTCAGGCTGCCTCTGGCCCTGGACTTCATTATGGCACCTACTATGCAGTGCTTCCCGGCTACCGAGCCCCTCTCCTCAAGCCCAAACCTCTCTGTCCTATGACCCATGCTTTTCATATTCTGCCAGAAGAACAAAATAAAGCAGTGCAAATGAGCATCCTCCCTGCCAGGGAGTTACAGTCCGAGGTAAGATGTGTAGACACGTGGCCCTTCAGATTGCCTCACAAATGATCATTTCAGGCACTGGACCAATGGTTGGCATAAACCCTTGAGACCAGTATGTCAGACCCACTCTGAGCAGCGTCCCGAGGTTGCAATGACCAGTCCTCATCTGTGCGCCAGAGCTCAGTGCTCTCTCAGGAGATGACCTACCCTCTTCCCACGACTTGTGGGGTGCACCAGCATGGCTAGGGGCCTGATTCCTGAGTCAGCTATCACCCTGGCCCCAGTGGAGAGAGGCCTCTCCTGCTGCAGCCTTCCAGGAGCAAAACGCTTCCTCTTGGACCGGCCATCACCCCCAGCCCCTCAGCCCCACTCGCCCCCTGCTATTTGTGATTAAGAATGCCCATTTCATCTGATACCTCTTGCTTCAGTGTGGCAAGGCCATTGATCTTCCTGAAACGCGGTTCAATCGATCCCTGCACATTTTTGTTCCGGAGTGTGAATGTAAACATTTTCAATGAGATGGAAGGAAATGTTCAAAACAAACAACCAAACACTCTGACGGCCTCCAAGAAGCATCAGAAGCAGCAGCTTCAGGGACTCTAGGGCGGAAGCGTGTCTTCTCCACCACATCTCCCCAGGGTTCATTGACACCTTGTCCTGGTCCCATCCTCCCCACCTGTCCCCTGGCCCTTACGCTGTTCCCTAGATGCACAGGGAACCTCCTCATCCACCATCTTGGCAGAAGCATGCTGTCTCTAAGTAATACTCTGTTCCCTTTTAGTTACTCCTAATTCACCATCTCCCAGTCCTTTATAGCCCTGGTCCTGGGCTGTCGTCCCTTACATCCGTTCCTTAGCTTTTCCCTCCCCTGCCTGTGTGGCTGGTTCCACAGCTCTGTGTCAGTTGTTGTCTTCAGTGGTGGGAAACTGGAGTAGGTAAGAAGGAAGAAGCAGGGCAGTCTTCCCCGCCACCCCCTCACGGCCTTGGCAGATGACTCCAGTATTGGTCAGGTCCCACCTGATGTGTCCACAGTGTTCCAGCCTCTGCCAGGTGACTCTGGCCCTTGGCTCCAGGAACCAGCTCCTCCCTGTGCCCCTCAGGCCAGGGCTTGTGCTGGCTTCCAGCTGCATTCCCTGCTCTTGTGAGCTGCTTCGCTCTGCCATCACCTGTGCTTAGCCCCAAGTGACATTGAAGCAGTGGTTTCAGAGAACCCAGAATTGCTCAGTCTAACGCCATTTCCTACATTTAAAGTCTCTCTTTTCTAAAGACAGAGAATTTTGCATTTTCCTGACGGGCCCCCTGGATCGATCTCCTTTCTGGATTTCCAACCTGCTGGAATCTGAGGAAGTCCTCTGTGACAGGCGAGGGTATAATGGTCTAGGTCAGGCCCTGGAACCAAACATACTGACTTGATTTTCACCTTGGCTCTGACAGTTCTGGTTATGCTACCATGGTCAACTTACTAAACCTCTCTGAACTCGTTTTATCATCTGTAAATATAGCTAATGAAACTCAATTTCGCCATTGAGACAGCCTTTGGTACTTCTGGCGGCTACCATGGTCAACTTACTAAACCTCTCTGAACTCCAGTTTTATCACCTGTAAATATAGCTAATGAAACTCAATTTCGCCGTTGAGACAGCCTTTGGTACCTTCTGGCAATATCGCCTGGGACCGCTGGGTACTCAGTAAACGTTAGCTCCTCTCGCCTCTCCTGAAGTGGTCATATCTGCTGAGGTATGAGTGCACATCCCCTCCCAGGAAACATACTTGTATTATAGCAATGGCCTTCTGGAAATAAATACCTTAGACTCAATAATTAAATGTAGAAATCTCAAACGCCCACAGCACCACACTCAGAAAGATATTATTGGACAAGCTGACCTTGGCGAGTCTTGAAATCTTTCTGAGGAAGTGGCCACGTACTCTGTGGGGACTAGAGAGGACCCCTGGGCCACCTTCTCCCCTCCATTAGCTGGGAGGAGGTGCCGCTGATGTGAGAAACGATCCTGCTCCCCACCCCCCAGGGAGGGGGGGATGTGTGGGGCTTAAATATGTGCGAGTCCAGCCCAGGGTTATTTTTGTTTCCATTAACATCCTCCTCTATATGTATTTAAACCTTAATCAATTGCACATGTTTGTTTTTTGGGGTTTTTTTTTTTTTTTTTATTTGCACTCAGTTGATCAAAGTGTCCCTTATGATCTGAACTATGCCATGAGGCCTTAAGCTCTTCAGTGAAACACTCATTAATACCCCTGGGAAACAGGAAGTTGCATTTAGTCAAATATAAATAAAGCCAGCTCCCAGGGGCTGTGCCCTGGCCTGGGTCAGGAAGGAGACAGTGACTTCTCAGTCCGTGTGATCCATTGCCCCCTCTTCAACTGCACTGGAGGAAGAAACCCAGCACTCGGGACAAACGGGTTTGGAAGATGTGCCTGTCCTTTGTTCGACACTGTTACGTAGTCTAGCGGGGTCGTCTCAAGGAAAGAGATTCTATTGATTTGGCCAAATAATTGGGTATCATTCCGAATTTATTTCCACCCCCAATAGCGTGAAACCAGGGGGTGCAGGAAGGAAGGGAGAAAGAGGAGGAAAGGCACAGACACCTAAACCACCTCGTCGACGACGCTTGCAAGGCACGGTGCGGAGCTCCCCGTCTTCCCCGTCCCCCACCCCCACCCCCTCGCTACCTCTCCGACTGCACATGTGGAACCAATTACCAACAAAGCCCGATTGTGATATATTTGGAATTTCCCACATCAACTTGATGCTTTTTTTAACTT
>NW_006431956.1:6541103-6550220 GCF_000325575.1 Pteropus alecto | reverse complement strand
GCAAACTCTCTCCCCAGAGTCTTTTTCCTGATCCATTTTCTAGTGGTGTAAAATTCCACTTCTTCCCGCTTCCTATTAGATTCTCTGAATGCACAGAACTTTCTTTTCCATCGTTCTTCAGTAAACTGGTCTGTAGAGAGTGAAATATAAGCTGGTTCCCAATGCATATGAGGGATAGCAGGGTAACACCAAAAAGCATGGGGTCATGACAAAGGAAATGGCATTTCTTTCCTAGAACAGAGAGGAGCTGTGGATGCAGAAATACGATTAAAAGCAGAAAACGAAAATAGTTCCCATCCTAGAAGCACCTTACTTGTTTTGTCTTGTTTTGTTTAATAGTAATTTTCTCTGCTGTAGAAAGTAGCAGATTTAAGGAGGAGGAGAGATGGGAGGGGGTGTAAGTGAACAATATATCAGTTACAGAATATCACAGAAAAGTTAAAATTTTAGACTACGTGTATCCTCAGGCCGAGAAGGTTGTCTGATGTGGAATTGTGCCGTAAGATGAGAAACTAATAGACAAATGTGATGGATCAACATGAGTTTGGACATCTATATTCAGAGCCTCGTAAAATCAAACGTAACTTCTTCATATTTATTGGCACACATAAAAATAAATATTCTGTAACAAACATTTAAATGAGGAAGTACCACATGCAAGTCGGCCTGGTATATTTGCTTTGATTCATCTGAACCAGGCGATACAAAGCATACGAACATTTTACCCTTCTCTCTCTCACACTTTCTCTCTGTGGACAGCACTCACATATATAATTAATTATATGCCCAGATCTATTTTCTCAGCATTGGAAAGCAGAGAGAAAAAGCAGATACGCATGTCTGACACTCAGGGTCCTACATATAATTTATGACTGCAGCGAGGCATCTCCCCCAAGTCCCCCACGTGTTGTGTCCCTGGTCTTCAAATCTCTTTTCCTGTCTCGGGAAGAGAGTGAAATCAGAATGCAGGATTTCACAGTAATCTCCACAGCAGATGGTGACGTTCCAAACAGTCTCTTTAAGGTGAACATGTGACCTCCTGTACCGCCGAGGGGCTTCGGCGTCACGTGGTGGAATGAATACTACGTCTGATAGAGCTCTGATTAGACAACTGACCTGGTTCCCAGCTGTAGCCACGAGAAGCAAAGTTGACATTTCTGGATCACTCTCCCCAGAAGCGTCACTTACCCACGTCTGGGGCAGGCAATCTCACAGAGGGACTGACACACCGCTAGTGGGGGTTGGGGGGAGCTCAAGCTGTGCAGCCGAAGGCTCATTCAAGTTGCAGAACTTGGGCTGTTTTTTCTCTTCCCCATCCCCCCACCTCCCGACAAACCACATCTTGACTCATTCGGTCAAAAGAAAAACTCTTTCGGTTATTTGATATTTGGGAAACCTCCAGGAGACCGTAACTTAGTTCTGAGGAAGCCTCCTTCTCTCCCTTTGCTGGGAACGCGCGCGCACACGCACGCACACACACACACACACACACACACACACACACACACACAGCTCTCTACACCATGGTGGTTCAGGCTGCAGTGACTCCAAACAGATCCCAAAGACTTTTGCTGAAAATCCCTTATGGATCTCTGAGACGACGCAGCGTGGAGAGGGTAAGCGACGTGGCGGGCTGTCTGTTTTCACCGAGCGATTGTTCCAGAGGAAGGTGGATGTTTGTTTTCATTGCACATAGCATCCTTCTGCAAGTCTCGTTTTCCTGAAAATTTCAGATGTCTGGGACAGTAGAATACTGTCGTATGCAAATTTTTTTTTCCTGACAGAAAATGATGAGAAATTTGAAACAGAAATTTTCGTCAGCCATGCACATATTTTTTGGGGGGGGAGGGGACGGGGGGAGGATGTTAGAGATGAAAATGGACACAATTGGAGTGGGGGCTGCCTTCTGGAATGGGTACAGAAGATGTGAGTGCTTGCTGAGAGAAGCATCGGGCTGTGAAAACTGTTTTCTTCTACGGTTAGTGAAACAGATCCCTTAGTGCAGTAGGGCTGCAGATTTCCTCTCTGGGTGACAGTGTCTTCAAAGGAGGTGACGATGATATTAAGGAGCTGTGATGCCTTGAGGGTATATAAACTGCGCACACAGTTGGTTAAAATCTTCTCCGTTGTTTTGTTGTTGTTGCTGTTTCAAATACCTTGCTATCATTCTGGGTTTTGTTTTTTTAACTACTATGGATTTTGGCTTAAAATTATTGTTAGTTTTCTGAAAGTATGCTTGCTTTATTGGCAGAGAAAATTCTGTAAACGATACTAAGGATTTGTCCTTCTCGAGAGTGACTAATGCCGTTTTGTGGGTGACCGTAATGAATGCAAAGCTGGTTGTCCTCAAGAGGGTGGGCTCGTTTGTGGGGGAACAGCACCTACCCCTACATGGACGTGGAGTGTTTGGAGGGTCTAAGAAACCCCCCAAAGTCCCTGTTCGAATCATGGCAGGCCCCTATGTGAGCTATGGACGTCTACTTAGATGTCTCGAGTTAAGGTGTAACGTGAGATCAACAAAGAGCTCTCTTGATAGATAAGCAATGGGCCACATCTTATAAAGGGGAGTAGCGTTTAATTCAAGTGATTTTTTTCTGGTGTCTGTGCTTACTACTCTGTGATTTTTAAATTTAAGGAAAACATAATTAAAGCTTCAAAAAATATGAAGGGCTATCTAGACTTCCCAGTAGGGTTGATTTCCTGACTTATGATGACTTATATTTTTTTCTGCCATTTGAATAATAATGAAAAAAACTTCACATCCTCTTCTGGTTGTGTGTAGGTCTTTATTCTGAGACATCCTTCTCGTGCTCAATGCCAGGGTCACCAGCTCATGTGTATTCATCACCTACTGCGTGCTCCCTGTTACACCAAGAGCCTTAGAACACAGGACCAAGGGTTATTGCAAAAGTTACAAGATTCTGAGGCTCATATTGAATGCGATTTTTAGATGCCAGAGAGAATGTTTTGACCTGTATGGATAACTAAGTTTCTATAATATGTTCTGTCCACAAACACTCACTCGGAAGCATGAATTGTGCATACCAGAGGTGCACAGCATGGCAATACTAAGAGAGTTATCCTACACACAAAAAAACCCTACTAACCTAGTAACCTCTATTTAATCACTAGACTCTCCAGCTGGATGTCTAACAAGTCATACATGTTTAATAAATCAAGAAGCATGCATTTACCATTTCTGTTATCCATCGTTTACCAATCTGAGAAAAGCCTACGCTATATGAGCACAGTGTTATATATAAAGCATGTTCGTTGTTGCATATGTTGGCGTATGTATACTTGCCTTCGGAACACACAGATCTGTCTTCTGCCCTTGGGCACATGCCAGCATCTCCTGCTCTGAAAGTTTCTGGGCCCTTCAGAGAAGCACAACCGTCGTCAGAGCACCAGGTGTGCTGTTAATCTCCACTGCTGGATGTGAAGCGATGGGGCCAGGACCACCGTCGCTCGCGGGAAGGGTGCCCTTGCATCCTGTGTGCCCACCCTCTCCCCCTCCACTGCAGGCGAGAGAGAGTGAGACTAACTGGAATAAATGATGGCGGGTCAACTCCAATTGGAGGTTTTGTACTGTTGCTGACTTTCTGACAACGTTCAGCATCAGAGTCATACATTTATACAAAAAGAGGGTGAGAACGGTGAGAAGCAGCATCTGCTTTCAGGGCTGACGCGGAGGACCAGCACTCGGTCCTGGGGACTCCCTGAAGTCAAAGCAGTGACAGCTTTTTCAGTTACATCAGCAGCCTAGAGAGTGACAGACAATCGTGTGGGCCGATAGTTAATGATGCGAAGGCTTCGCATTTCTATGATGGTTTTACACCGATTTCTCATCCATTACCTCACTTTAGTTGCTAAGATGACACAGAGAATGGGGGTCATCGCCTTTGTCCTGTATGAACAGGGAAACCAGGTGTGGAGAGGTTTAAGCTTCAGCCCAGGGACATGCATTCAATGACAGAGCGGGACCTAAATAAGAGACCCTGCCATTGAGCCCGTGTGTTATCACCTTTGCTCCCTGGGGAGATTTCACCTTGCAGCCCAGCCCTGAGAAATGGGTTACAGCCAACTGGTCGCCAGGGCTTCACATGAGAGGAAATATGGAAGGTTCACCAAAGGCAGGGATGCCAACGACCAGGAGAACCACTAACAGTTTCTAGGGTGCTGACGGCGATGTGCCCTTAGGTGTCCAGGGTGAAACGGTTGCTTCTGTTTCCCAACTGCCTAGAGGTTAAGTTGAAAGAAAAGAAATGCACCTTTTTGACTATGCCACTTAGACACCCATCAAATCCTAATTACAGAGACCCTCACGCAGGCTGGGAGACCAGGCTTAGTTCTTGTTCGTAGGCTTTCGCAGACTGCCACGAGCCTATCACTGTGCCAGGCAGGGCAGAAAAAATAAATATAAGATTTGTGTGTTTGGTAAAATAGGAGAGATTAGGGATACAGGTTTATATAAACAAAACAATTTTAAGTCAATATAATAGGCGTATCTCTAGTTCAGCTACAAAATATATAACAAAGACAATTTAGGTGCTACAGGAAGCAGCAAGGTAGGGTGGAAAGGTTTGCGGCCACACTGTCCCTTTACTAACTGGGGCCAAATGACTCAGGCTTTCTCCACCGGGGTTTATTCATCTGCACTGTCTACCCTTGAGGGCAGTTGGTAAGGATCGGAAAGGTGAGGAACTAACACAATACCCAGCATATACAAGGCAATCATTAATGGTAGGCATATTTTCTAAGCTTGCCTGTCTTTGAGTGAATGAATGCTTGGCTTGTATTTTTAATAACAGCCTTTTGCCCACACTCGTAGTCACACTTCATTGTCACCTGGAGAGGTTCTTGAAGGTTATCCGTCTCATAGAGCCAAAACGGTAGTATTTCCTGGCGATAACTTCCCTTTCACGGACTCCCAATTTTATGTAAGATGTGCAGAAAATAGAGTGTTTCAAATTTTTTGCACACCAGTGCCAAGTAACTAAACTCACTCTAGCCCAGATACTTCTACAGCGTTTCTTCTTTTTCTTTCTTCGAAAGTGGAATGTTTTTGCTCCAGAGTTGAAAACGAACTTCATGGAAAATTCTAATGAATGTGAGAACATAGCATCTAAATGAGTTAAGGAAAGAGCAAATGTGGAAATTTTTTCTAGGAGTTTGCTCTGGGACAAGGGGACTGGATGACTTTATGAAAGGTGACTTTATGACCCTACAACATGAGGAAATGGTTTTGTATTAGAGATTACCATTACAGATTCAAAACCTGAGAATAAGTGAGCAAACCTTTATGTGGCCTGGCCGTGCTGTTTCAGTGTGTGCACTTATTAAGGGTGCTCACCACCCCTACCATCCTCCCTACCATCCAGACCTACATATCCTGGGGTGGACTGGACATCTCTGTTCTCTTGAATGTCTCAACACCTCAAATTCTGCATCTAAAATGGAATTCACTGTCTTGCCCACAAACCTGCTTCCTGTCCAACACCACCAGCTACCTAAACACCCGGACTAGAATCCAGGCATCGTCCCTGCTTCCTGCCTTTCCCTGGGCTCTTCTGCCTCATCAGTCACCGCGTGCCGCCAGTTCTAACTGCAGAATATCTCTCACATCCAACCGCTCCTGCCCATCCTTTGATTCAGGCCACAATCATGTTTTACTTTTTAATCATTGCCAGTCTTTTTCCTCCCCAGTCCATGCTCTGTGTTCCAGATAACGTGATCCTTCTAAAACATAAGCATGAGCGTGTCTCTTGTCTACTTAAAACCCTTAAGTGCTTTTCTGCCTCAAGATAAGAACAAATGTCTAAATGTAATTACAAGGCCCTTCATAATCAGGGTCCTGCTACCTACCTTCTCCAGCCTCACCTCTCCCCATACCTCGCCCTGGGTTTGTGATGCTCCAACATGCTGAATATGGGTGTAGTTCCTCCAGAGTACCTGCTGTCCCCTGCCTCAGGGCCTTTGCATGGACTTTTGTCTGCCTGACACACACTGCCTCCTTCCACCTCCCTAACTTCCTATTCATCCCCTTCGGCCTAAACATAATGTCCTGTGGGAAGCCTTTCCAGGTACCCCATCCCCGCCGCCAAGTCTGAACACATTCCCTCCCTTTGGGCTCCCACAACACTCTGCGTGTCTCTTACAAGAAGGCAAATCACATTGCATTGAATCCACCGCTTCCCATCAGGCCCGTCTTCCACACGACGACAGGCTCCTAGAGGGTGGGGAGCACATCTGGGCTCCCGATTCTTAAGTAAGAGAATGAATGAGATCCGAAAGCTCTTACACACTTCCCTCAGCGAGAAAATGTAAGTAGAGGATCAGAATTAAGACATAAACAGGAACAGCCTCATTTCTTATGTTAAATTACCACAAGCCCCATTATTGCTGATGGAAAATGTGTTCACTCTTACATGTTAATACAGATGGAGAAGATGGATGCTCTTCTCCTATTTATTCTGAACTCAGAGACAATACCATAAATCTTACAGTCAAACAGAGCGTGCGTGTGAACAACTGACCGGGCCCAGAAGACATGTCTCTTCAGACTAATGTAAATTTGACATTTTTGTTGGAGGGGAAAAAAAAAAAGCAAGAAAGCATTCTCTTTTACCACAATTATTTGAATATTTAAGTGAAAGAGTTTTTATTTATTTATTTTTTTATCTTGGAAACACTGAAATGGTGTGATATTTCTGGAGCGGTATTTTTAACGCAGTATAAATTAAACCTTTTTGCACCCACATTATTCATTATTGGATGTGTTATTCCAGGTTGACGTATTGCCAGTCTATTATTTTGCAAACCATGACATTATCACAGCTGCAAAGCTGCATAACTTAAGCATTCAGAATACAACAGGGTCTCTAGAGTCGAGTGTGTGGCGCTTACATTCTGAATGTATTCATGCAGGGAAGTGTAAGACCTCACCAAAAACACATGCAGCAGACAGCTTTTAGTGGATATTTATTACCATTGAAAGCAGACAGCCGAGGAACTGTTCAGACAGATCAGTGCAGTCACACATATTATTACCCAACCCCCTGATCCTGCATAAGACTGTGTCCCTTCTATAAATACACGCCTCTCTGGAGAAGACGGAGCATGACTCTCAGAGACTCCAGGCTGTGTTGAAGATCATTTTCCCCATGTGGCTTAGTTCCATACAATTTTAAACGACTCCATCTTGGTGAACCAATGTTGATTTTATTTCTTACCATAGCTTACGTCACGTTAAACCAATGACTTGTCATCTTGGCCAGAATGTTCCTACTGGTTCCTCTCCAGAGTTTTTGTTCCTTACTCTGGTGTGGAAAGCTGGGCTGGTGGAAATCTGTCTTCAGATGGTCGGTACCCCCCGGAGCTTCACTGTCCTGCACTGAACGATGGCTGTCAAGCCAAGCATGAAATCGGGTTTTGGTTTCCGTCTTTAGCCTACTCCTGCCTAAATCCTGACTCTTGCTAATGTCAGAGGTCAAATGCCATGACTCATTGTGAAGCGGTGCTTCTCAACCTTAGTTCACGTTAGAAACACCCCGGAGAGCTTTAAAAATCCCAACACCCAGGCTGTCTCCCAAACCACAGTATATCAGGATCTCTGGAGAAGGGACCGACACCTTGGTGTTTAAGCCTCCAGATGATTCTAATGTGCAGCCATATTGAGAACTACTTTCCAAGATAAGATTATTACCCAGATGGATCATCTGGGCACGATGCTAGCTTAAGGAAATTGGCTAGTTCCTGTGCTTTTGTTGTCTTTACATGAAAAAGAAATAAACGAGTTGATCGTGTTTGCTTTTTTAGTCAAGAGTGTCATTCCCAGTAGGAGAAAAAAACATTTAAGCTCCTTGAGAGTTGGGTCCACCTTCCTGGGACATCCTATGCAGCACCCAGCACTTTGAGGCCACCTTCTGGGTAATTAAGCCCAGTCTTCTGAAGTCAGAGAGGCTAGATTTGTTTTGAAATCAGATATCTTACAAGCTGAATCTTATAAGCTGAAATCAGATCTCATATAGGTGAATACTGTCCACCTGTAACATAAGTTTCTTTAATCACATCGTTGAAAACAATCCGCTTATACTTGTATAGATTCATCAGTGCACCTCTGAGAACAATATTATGTTATGTGTATGGAACAATCTAGAAGAAAGTAGGCCGCGGGTCTTTTTTCCCTAATCTGGGAGTGGATGAACCACATCTGTGGATTTTTCATTCTCTTTTCCTTTCTGGTCCCTCAATAATTAACTGCCTCAAAGGACTTGGTCAGTTTTTCTACTATACCCCAGAACAATGCCTGGCATATATATAAGGTGAACAAATATCTATTGTGAGAATGTGAATAGATGAATAAAAGAAAGCCTTTATGGTCATAAATCTTTAATCAAACAGAATTGACATCCAAAGAATAGGGTTGCCAAGTGCCTGCTTTTCTCGTTCAGGTGAATATTTGTGTCATGATCAGTCTTAACAAAGTGACTTATTTGGGGAGGCTAGTTTTTCTTTTTTAAATTTTTAATTAAAGGATAGTTGGCATACAGTATTATATTAGTTTTAGGTACGCAACATAATCATTTGACATTTATATACCTTATGATGTGAGGATGCCAGTTCTTCTTGGTAGAAAACTTGATCACGAGAAACTTCTGGAAATTGGATGACACAATTAACATGTTTGAGTGTGTGAACAGCCCTTGTCCTTCCCTGTGAGAATCTGTGGGGGAGTATTTTGAAATAGTCCATAAATATGCCTCGGATTATTTTCCTCCACTACTTACTGACTTTTCTCAAAAATGCCAATATCACATTTCCACATGGATAGATTGCTTCCAAATGTTCACTTCAATCCCTCTATGGAAACATTAATCAGGAAAACCAATAAGGCTTAGAAGTATATTGATCATTTCTGGAAAATTTGGTCTGAATTCAATCAAACAAAACCAGTCTCAGAACATAAATACCGTGGGAAATGAAACATCTAGGACCCAAAATCCTCTTTATTAATTCTATACATTTTTATTTAGTACCTGCTACATGCCAGGCAGTATTCTAGACCCAGGAGATATAGCAGAGTCCCTGCTTTCATGTCGTGGTGATGAGGTCTCC
>NW_006431956.1:6507625-6540836 GCF_000325575.1 Pteropus alecto | reverse complement strand
TTTGTCTGAATTCAATCAAACAAAACCAGTCTCAGAACATAAATACCGTGGGAAATGAAACATCTAGGACCCAAAATCCTCTTTATTAATTCTATACATTTTTATTTAGTACCTGCTACATGCCAGGCAGTGTTCTAGACCCAGGAGATATAGCAGAGTCCCTGCTTTCATGTCGTGGTGATGAGGTCTCCAGAGAGGAATGTAGCAGGATAAGGAGCAAGGGCAGATGAGGCACGCTGCATTTTACGTGATGAGGCTCAGTCGAGATGATGTTCAGGGAGACTCATGAAGGAGCACGGGAGCAGGCCAGGTGTTCATCCGGGAAAGCACAGAGGAAGCTGCCAGGAGAAAAGCTGTGATGCTGGAGCACTCTGGATGGAAGTGAGGAATAGCAAGGGGGCGGCCGGAGCTGGAGCAGTGTGGGGAGGTACGTGGTGAAGAGCAGCAGGCAGAGAAGTGTTTTATTCTGAGTGAAGTAGAAGACCAGAGGTTGAGAGACAGAAGGAGGATATCAGCTGACATGTTTTAAAGGAGTCACTGTGGCAACGAGGCTGATAGAGATATAGGTCAAAGCAGAGTGACTATTAGGTCATGCGTGCAGTAATCGTGATAAGAGGTAACGATGACGTAGACCAGATGATGCTCTGCAGGTGATGAGAAATGAGTGGATTCTAGGTTTAACTCGTAGACGGAGGTGTCAGGATTGGCCGATGGGTTGGGTGGGGAGTGGGCAAGCAAGAGGGGAGTCCAGAAAAGCTCCTGGGAAGCTGCAGACTGGAGTTGGCAGTGAGATGGGAAATGCTGCAGGAAGAGCTGGTCGGCAAAGATGCCGGAGTGGGGAGATTCAGAGCTCTGTCTGGACTCGTTAAACTTGAGATGATGAGTAAAAATCCAAATGATGGATGTTTAAAAGACAAGTTTTGTGTTTCGGTGACATGGGACTGTGAGTATGGTCGGAAGTGTGCTGGGGCCGGCTTCTCAGCCTCTCAGGAGCCGACCACGTGCATCTCTTCCCAGCTCCACACTCAGTGACGGCATGTGGGTAGCTTGAAACAGGCCCTGTTGGGAGAATTGACACCATGGAAATTGGCAGACATTACAAACTAGGTCTCTTTTTTTCTAGAGAGTTGATAGGTAAACTTACCAGTACACCACTGGTGGATGGTGTTTAAAGCCACAGGGCAAGGTGGAAGCCGACCACGTGCATCTCTTCCCAGCTCCACACTCAGTGACGGCATGTGGGTAGCTCGAAATAGGCCCTGTTGGGAGAATTGACACCATGGAAATTGGCAGACATTACAAACTAGGTCTCTTTTTTTCTAGAGAGTTGATAGGTAAACTTACCAGTACACCACTGGTGGATGGTGTTTAAAGCCACAGGGCAAGGTGATCTCACCTGGGGAGCATGTCTGGATGTGCACGAGGGGAGGTCAGAGAAGGAAGGCAGCCAAAGAAGCTGCCTGATAAGGAACAGCCAGAGAGGTGGGAAGAGAATTGAGAAATTTTCAGAAGGGAAGGCTGAACTGTCCCGTGCTGCTGGTAGTCAAGGGAGATAAGGGCTCAGAAATCGTGTGTGCAAACTGCACGCATCACACCCGCCCGGGCGTTCTCGAACACACAGACACACGGTCTCCACCCAGACAAGCTGAGTCTCAGCCTCTGGGCCATGTGACATGGACGGAACTTTGAGAAACAGCACCTGAAGTATATAGCTTTCCAGAAATTTGAGCACCAGTGAGGGACAGAAAAGAGCACAGCCTACGGAGGGAGAAATAAGGCAAACAGGAAAAAATTCAGACTGTCAGGATGATTTTTACTCAACCACAGGTCAGTCCCAGACAGAACAGTCCCAGTGGAGGCCACGGTGGGGAGTAACAGATGGAGGTCATGACCACCACGGCCAGCAGTGAGCTCCCCCACCTACAGCACCCTAGAAACACAGTGTTCCTGCTTCAGGCAGGACCTCCTTCAACCACTGTATCAGAAAAGTGGAACTGCAATTGTCCCTGAAGCCTCATCCCACTCCACGCCCCCGAAATAAAGAAAGACAAGAGAGAAGATGGACAGATTTCATCCCACGTCGGTCACCTGACTCAAAGCCAGCAGGCCACTCCTAAATCTTAGGTTTCCTAAGATCTGTCGGAGGGAAACCTCATTCATTTTGTTTTGTTTAGTTGGCCTCTGAAAATTGTTTGAAAATGAGTTGATGTTACAGTGTGTCAGGACTTCATAACTCAGTCGAGTCCCAGAATATATTTAGAAAGTATAATTTAGGGTCAAGCCAGAAACAAGAAGTCCTGATTTGAACTCTGGATTTGGGGACTCAGATCCTACTCTGTAAAAGCAAAAGGATTTGAACCACGTCAAAGCAATCATGTGTTCGATATCAGATTCTGTTTCAGCGGGTCTTCATGGCATTTGCAAAGAAGACCTTGGTCTTATCTGCCATTTGGGGCTGAAGGAAAGTAACAGCCTTTAGTGATTTGAGCATAGTCCTTTATGCAGATCCCATCAATAAAAGTTTTTCGATTTGGGGAAATCGATGGTGTTCACCCAGTTACCGCATGCTTAGTTCCCGACTTCAGCCACTTTCATTTTCCTTTTAGGAAAGAAGGGGCCTCTGGCACATCAAATTCAAGCTAGTGAAAGAATACTTTTAACAGCAGTCCTGTGGGTGGGTTCCTCCCACGATTCTGGGCCGATGTTGGTGAATGAGCCTATTTTGTTTCCGAAGCATGTGGACAAGCTTAGCCACCAGTGCTCGGGGAAATCTCGTCCTCTGCACGCGTGCACTCACGCTCTTGCTTGTGTGCACAGCCAAGTCCACCCATGTAGGCAGCAGTGCGCGTGCCAGGGTCTGGAACGCCTCTCCTTAACATGTCAGCCCAGTGCAGAAGGGCAGGGAGAGGAAAGGGAACCCCCTCCTCCTGCTGGACCCGAGCTCTGGGTTTTCACGTCACAGAGCATTTAGGGAAAGGAGCTACTAAAGGAAGGAAAAATTCTCTAGAAACACACAAGGGACACTTGCAGATTGGAAGTTGGCAGCATAGAGTGATATGCTCACACCTTGGCCTCCAGTGGCAGCTCTGTATCTGTCCCGGGGACCACCACCCAATGAGCAGCAGCCAGGCTCACCAGGCCATGTGCCATCCCATTCAAAGTCACTTCTGGCTGCAATATCCATATCCTGTGGCATTTTTTTCAGCCTGAGGCCACTCACAGATCATCTTAATTTTCCTTTAGTTCCAGTACATCCCTGGACATGTGTTCGGTGGTCCCCTCTGGGTAGTATTGAACCAGCCTGCACAACGGCAAACAAAAGTATCTTTAGGACACTGTGACTTCCTTTTTCCTTCAGTCGAATGGCCTTAAGGTGGCATGAGAGAAACATGTAATGTGGCTTAGAATAGGGCCTGTGCAGGGTAAGATTTTTCTTGCTGCTTTTGAGACCCACCAATCAGATATAGGCTATTTCCAAGAGCTTATATCTATCTCCTATGGTACCCCGAGGACCTAATCCTTCATCTTAATCCTGGGCTGCCTCCGTTCGGTCTGGTCATCCTATAATATAGGGCCTCGTACAGGCCTATAACTCAGATACCTATAGGGGCCTGGAAGAAAAAAGGCACATTGCAGACTGGGGAACTCCAATGCCCTAGCAAATGAGGCCGGCTACTCCTCAGCTTTGCCACTGGGAAACTCGGGCCAGTATTCCTGGAAATTCTGACTTTTCAAAAGAAAATCTTTGTGTAATTTTTTATAACTATATATAAATGAGAGAGAGAAAATATCTCAATTTTTATATGCTGTCAACTAATCCAAGCTGAAAGAAAAACATTGCCTGGCAAACAAAGCATGTTTGCAGGCCACATTTGGCCCACAAGATGCCCGTTTTCAACTCGTACAATAAAATGAGCCCCATCTCACCCCAAATATCTGTACTGCATATTCTTCCTCCCCAGTCTTGAGTTTCACAAGAAGGAGACATCTCAATATAAAAAAAAAAGCTAATCAGAATAGATCCACAGGCCCTCCAGCTGGCATCATAATCCTACTGCTAAATCAGAATTATTTTTAAAATATTCTTTTGACAGGTCACACACAATTCTAAATTGCATTTAAATAAATTGCATGCATGTCTTCCAGCTATGAGAAATAGGAAGAGAGCACCTCCTTGCCGAAAGTATGGTTTTATAACCTAGCAGTAGAATGTAAGCAGCTAAACCCATAATCTAACCATCACTCGAAGGGCAGCTTAGTGTCCTCTACACTCGTTCGCTTTCAGCAGAGGGGCTCCCATGTTAAAGGGGACCATAGCAAACCATTTCATCCAACGGAGCTATTGCCCCGCCACGAAGAGGTCTAGTTTGCGGCTGACTCAGGTTTACGGAGCAGCAGTGTGTGGTCCGACTCAAAACCAGAGGCTGCACCAGCGCCAAATGAGGTTCTTTTAAGATCAAGGTCGTTGGCTGGTAACAGCTGAACTAAGGTCTTTTCATTCTAAATCATCTCTTTCATCCTCAATGGAGGAAAATTCTGGGGTCTCAGCCAAGTCCTTGAGTAAGAACTTGAACGGATTCACAGCTCTTTTTCTGATGAAAAGGTTGACTCTACCCATAGAAACTCCTGGTCTTACCAGGATGTCAAGGTGGAATGGTGCTACAGCTGGGGGACAAGTCACACTTTTCAACTGTCCCTTATGAGTAGCTGCCCTCACTTGTCACATCCACAGCAGAGGTGTATCTCTTTAATTATAATCACAGGATATCTCCACTTCTGCCTCTGTGGGATAAACAACAATGAATTGACTGCCTTCTAGCACTTAACCAAAGACCCCCTAGGGGCATCTGACACCCAAGGGAAACAAATCAATGGATGTTTTAGCTATTTATTACTTTAATCCCTTTATACCATATCCTTATGAAGTTAAGTAATCAAATATCGATATACTTGGACCATATTTTCTTAACTCCCAGCAGAGACTATTTTATTAAGATTTAATTTATCTTTATTAAAGGCCAATGTTTAGTATTCTTTTTTTTATATATAGACATACAACAACTTATTCTGGGCCTGAACTGGGCCAAGACACCCAAGTCTTGGACAGGACATGGAGTGGGGTAGGCAGGATTTACAGAGTATAAAACCCAGGCTTGATCACCAGTGAAAGCAATCTGTACTACAAGCCCCACAGACAGGTGAATGGGCCAAGTCCGATAGTATTAGACAGAGCTGGAAAAATCTGGACCAAAACAGTCAGATGGAGACCAGAGAAGTTAGAGAAGAAGCAGATGCAAAGCAGAAGGTACTAAGGAGATTCTAAGGAATCTCATGAACCACTTACGGAGCTGCAGGGGTATATGCATATAGCCTGGGCTGTGGGCAGGAAGGAGTCCCTCACGCATCACCTGGTCCAGAAAGCCCACAAAAGAAACAGCCTTAAAAACACTTCTGAGGCTTTTTCAAAAGGATAGTTACAGATATTGTTCTTTACTTTTTTTCAATATCCACCCTGTTAATTCCTTTTAGGAAATAAGAAGTATATGATTCAATGCGTTTAACCTTTTTTACCTTTGCTGCCGGGAAACCCAAGAACCAACACTGGGGTCTGACTTGCTCATGCTAGATGTTTCTGCACATTTATCTCATCCTTTTAAGTAGCTCTTTTCCTTTTCTTTTTATTTCATGTTATCCTTAATTCCCTAGTTTACTCTTATTATCCAAGTATATCTTAATGTGCATATGTTTTGCACCCCTGCCAAGCAGCAAGGAATTCCGAAACTTTCTCTCCTGCTTCTGTTAGAAAAAAAAAGAAAAAAAGTCACCTTAGAATAAAAAAAAAAAAAAAAAAATAGAACAAAGAACGCTACTTCCCTTCTCTTGGCAGAACTAATGACCCCAACAGGTGTATCAGAAACGCTTCCTGGTAAGCCGAGACGTGGGAACACCGAGCTCTGAACAAGGCAGTGCTTTCTCCCAGACAGGAATGAATTCATCCAGAGGGGTGGGCCCTGATGAGACACGCCACTCCGTTTCACCGCATTGTGTGCCGTGTGTACTCAGTGACCAGTGCCGCTCCTGGTGGCAGTTGAAAGGATGTTTCTGAGAGGAACAGAGAACACTCAACAGAGGGGGACCCCCAATGAAGGGTCAAAGGTGCATAGTCTCATCCTGCACCTCCAACTCTGACGCCCACCTTTGCCGTGCCTCAGAACGACTTTTCTGTCGAGTCCCAGCTCGCTGTGCTGAGGGCCGAAACAGAGGCTTTTCAGTTCCCACCAGGATGTCGAAAGCCTGTGTCTTGTCCTTTTCACCTACACTTCTTTTTCCTTTCTAAATTTTGCTGTCAGAGTGCTCTGCTCCGAACTATCAGATGCACAAATAACAATAGCTTCCTGGGAAAGGGTTGTTGCCGCAGGCGATGGGTTGATGCCAAGAAGAACAGGAAAGCCAAGAACACTGTTTTAGGAAAGCCGCAGCATTCAGAGAGCAGTTTGGGGATAACTGTCCGATCCCCTTAGGGACTCTGGCTGAGAATCTGCTGTGGAAGCCCGAGAGAACTTTGAGTCCCACACACCCTCAGACACCTTGGTTTTCTTATTTTGTTTGTTTAATGTTTGAGGACCATCCATGGTGTGAATCTAGTCTCTGACCTTGGAGTTCACGGAAAGAAAGATAGGAATGAAAGATGGGAAACAGTGAGGCTTCAGCGGACGTCAGGGCTGACACCAAGAGTCAGAAATAGCACATTCCCAAATGCCAGCTCCGGTACCTAGCAGCTGTCTAAGAATTTTTGACCTTGTGATGTAAGATGTCACTGTCCTAGGCTTGTCCCCCTTGCCAGTCTATTGGCACTTCCGTTGCTCAGCTAGGTATTGAGGAAGCAAGAGCTTGCTCTCTGACTGCTAAGACGTAAGGCCGGGAAGCTCTGGCAAAGGAAGGTCTGAATATGCTTCCTGCCATCCTGGAGTGCACTAACGGGGTCAGCCAGGGGCAAGGAGCAGCTCTCAAGGGGCACGTTTTCCTCTCTCTCTCCAGCATATCCCCAGACACAGCCTTCTGGGAACGGGAGGAAGGAAATGCACTGACCATGTGGACACGCCAGGCCAGGGCCCACGGGAAGGAGAGGAAAGCGCCTCCCTCTCCAGATTGATCTCAGGTCCCAAGAAAACAACCAGGAGCAAATTGAGACAGACGGGAATTCACTGAGACCCAGGAGACCTTGACCTGATAGACAGCAACGAGCTCCCACTGTGTGCAGGGTGCTGTGCTTTAATCCCCAGACGGGCCTGTGAGGCAGGCTTTCGTGTGTGCTTCTGCTTTGTAGAAGAGGAACACAGAACAGAGAGATTAAAGCATTTGCCCAGGGTTGCACAGCCAGCATTGGCAGACCCAGAATTTGAACCCAGGCAATCTCACTCCAGAGAACTCTCCGGAGGGCATCCGATGGAGGTCTAAACTGGGATGAGGTACTTGGGGCCCGAGCTGCTAAGAAACGTGTCCTTCAGAGAGGAACTTGGGTTGCCAGGTTTGGCAAATGAAGACACAAGATGATGCTCAGTTAAATCTGAATTTCAGATAAACAACAAATAGTTCTTTAGTATAAGTATGTCTCATGTTATGTATCTGAAGTTCAAATCTTACCGAATGTCCTATATTCTACGAGCGGCTCTCACTGTGGGGCCACTGTCATTTCCCTGATTCTTTGTCTTCCTCTGATGTGAAGTCAGCTGTCTGCCTGCCTCCTTCTGCTGCTCCTCCCATGTCCTTCTGTGGGACCTCTGAGCTCTACTTCTGCACTCAATCTTGCTTTCAAATCTGTCGTTAACTGTTATCTAGTGTTGCTTGACTACCCATAGTATGGCTGTGCTTAGATGATGTTCAGATACAAAGTGGTGGCCTGTGTCCTCCAGGCCAGTAGGTGTCAGGGCACACGCACTAGGAATCCTTGCCGCCCCCAGGGAAGTAGGAGCCACTGCCTGTAAAGAGGTGACGGGGCTAGGCGGTGCCACCAGGGTCTGAGAAGAGAGACCCCTGGCTCTGCCGCCATCAGAGGAGCTCTGCTTCTGAGGTGTTTTTTTTTGTTTCCGCCTGAGATTATTTCATTTAGGCAATTTCCATCACTGAGAACAAAAGTTATTGGAAATCACTGTTCCAGGCTGTTCCATTCCAAAGCAGTGCATCTCGAATGTCGGTATACAAGGGAATCACCTGAGGATTTTGGCAAATGTAGGTTCTGATTCAGCAGGTCTGTGGTGGGGCCTGAGAATCTTCATGTGTGGCAAGCTCCCAGGTTATGTGGTGCTGAGGTCATTGTAGGACTCTGAATAATGGGACTATCATGTCGTAACTGAGGTACGTGGACATAGATTATTTTTCTTTCTCATCTTTGTTCAGATGTCATCTATCATGTATCTAGTATATCTATCATATATCTATCTGTGTATCTGTCATCTATCTATATCTATTTCTGTGTATCTATCTCTATCTATGTATTTGTGTATCTATATCACTTATCTAAATCTATCTATCATTTTATCATCTTTATACCATGACTGTACACACATTTGGGCAAGATCTAACTGTCTAACCCATTCAGTGATAAAAGGAAGGGACGTAGCACGCTAACATGTCCTTTCTAGAAAGCATGACTTCCTTGGATACTGTGGATATTCAAATATAATCCATTCTGAAAAGGCTCTCTCTCCTCGATCTCCTACCAAGTTCAAAGAATCCACTATGAGATTTCTACCTTTGCCAGATTTGGAAGTCACAGGGACCTGAAAGAGTCCTGGGCCTTTAAAAAAAATAATCTGTAACCCTCATGTGACCAAACGGGGATCTCTATGGGTTGTGCATAATCCTAAGTACATCCTCTACACTGATTAAAAGTACCTGTGGGGATGATTTTCATTCCCCTCTCTGTTTTTTAAAATATTAAATAAAATAAATAGGCCTGAGACACCTACCTTTACCTATTAACTGATCTGATTTTTATCTTTTATCATATCTCAAATGTACATGTCTCCGAAAGATTTAGAGCTCTTCCTTTTAAAAAAGAAAAATGGAGTGTTTGTTTTCTGGCCACCGATGATATCAAGTGCTCCTGCCTTGGAGAGATTTAATTTTTCCCCCCTCTTCCTTTACAGCTGTGGCCTAGTTAATTGTAGGTGGGGAGCAAAGTCTGAAACCATTCGACTTTCTGCTTTGCTTAGACATCTTGCTCCCTTAAATGGTACGATGTCCTCTTTAGAAACAGGAAGTCAGGTTCCCAGATCAGGAACATTTGTGGTTTTTGTGCATTGAGATGAAGAAGAGTAAGTGTGTCCCCTGCAGTTTCCTCCTGGTGAAGGAAGAGGGTTGAGAAAAACAAGAAAATGACCAGGAGATGAGTCACTCATTTCCAGAACGAGAGTCTAAGCTCTGGTTGAGGGCAGATTGTAACCTCTGAATGTTCTGGCCTCAGGGCCCCTGGGACAAAGGAGTGAGTGATTCAGGACCTCAGTGTGGCTGCTTCATTCCTGCCTTGGGGAACTCAAGCCCAGGAACATCACTTCATAAGAAACCATTTCAATTTAGAAATCAGTGTGTGTTGCTAATATTCGAGCTTTTCAAGTTGATAAGTGGGCCTTCGCGGTGGGAAGGAAAATTCGATTCTTTTTAACAAAATATTTCTTTTGACTGCTTAATTATTTTTTAGAGGCGGGGACAAGGAGTAGTCGGGCAGACTGTCCTTAAGTGCTGATTTTCCATTCTGCACATGGGACGGGCGCCATTTAGTAGCCCCTACCGTGAGCCACCACTGTGCGGCCGTGTCACTTCTGTGATGGATACTCAGAGGCAGAGGGCAGTTCTTTAGAAGCAGGTGTCAAAGAACGAAACTGTAAACAGTAAACATAGCGAGTGACACTGTAGTTCTCACTTTCACTTCTCTCGGTCACCCTAAACCCAAGAATTAAGGGATGTCGTGGACCTAGATCAGTGGTTCTCAAAATGTGGCCCCTGGACCAGAGTTTCAGCCTCATCTGAGAACACATTAGAAACGCCACTGCCCGGAGCCTTACACCTGTCAAAACGTCAGGGCCAAGGGCTGGACATCTGTATTGTAACATGCTCTCTGGGGGATTCGAATGCAGGCTGATGCCCGCGAGCCACTGGCCTGGACTCTCCGGCAGCGTCATGAGTTACAGGACTGTGGCAGTGGTTCTTTTCCTTGGCTGTGCCTCAGAACCCCTGGGCTGCTTTTTTAAAATAGTAATTCCAACTCCTTCCCCCAGACTGATAAAATCAGAGTCCCTAGGGATGGGGCCCAGGGGAATGCATTTTGTAAAAGCTTCCCCAGTGACCGCAATGGGCAGCCAGGGCTGACAACCACTGGTCCACGGGGAAGGAGGAACCAGGTAGGGAAGGTGGCTAACTCGGCTGAAATGCTGGTACCTGGGCAAAGGGAACCGGCAGTCCTCAGAGCAGGGTCCAGGCAGGCCCTGCAAACTTGCCATTCCAGGCAGTGGAGACGCCAGGCCCAAAGCCCCTGGCGGCTTCGCTGTCGTCAGCGGGCACAGTGGCAGTGGGGAGGGCCTCATTTAAAGTCAGTCGGCAGGTCTTCTCTGGCTTGTCCTGCCCAGCCACAGATGTGAAAACTGTGGACACTCCAGTCCTAACCGGGACCGATCGAGTCTGGCTTTGTCCTGGGAGGCAGAATCTGTGGGCTCAGAAGCCTGGTGTCCAGTGGCTGAAGGTGTGTCAGGGACCCTCACATTCCTAGGTCATGGTTGTTTTTTCCTAAACCCAGGCCGAACCAGTGAGCTGGCACCCTCAACCCTGGTCTGCGTCATCTCCCACACAGGCTACAGCCCCTTCGGCTGCGGTCCTGACACCTACCTCGCTCATGCTAACCCTGCCCTAGAAGGGGGCCCATTTTCAGATCCTTAAAAAGGATCCTAATCCCTCCCAGGCGGCTTTGCACTTCCTGCTGCCTGACCCCCGAACTCACACCCCTAACCAAAGTTCAGAGTAATTTCAATGTGGCCACAGCCTCAGTCTGCCTGCAGCCACTGTGGCTTGCTCAGCGAGCGCCACCCAAGCCCAGCCTCCTTCCCTTGGCCATGGCCCTCAGCAGAGGAGCCAGCCTGCCTTGCGACTAAAGGCCCAAGGTCGTGACGAGCCGAGTGGTCAGTGCTGAGTATCCAGGACAAGAGAACCGTAAGGTCCACGCAGGGTGCGTTGGCCCCAAATGCGTTAGCTGGATGTCGGAGCCGGACTCCAGTTCCGGCCTAGGAAGGAGAATGTAAATCGAGGAGAGGTAGTAGCTGAGGCTCATCATGCAAGTGAGCTCAGGTTCACCCGGGGCCACCGAGCGGGACTACCTAGGGCAGCTCGTGTTAAGTGTCAACACTGCCCGACTGCCTGTGGGCAAAGGCCCAGCTTGCCTTAGGAGAGGCCCAGGGACTGAACGGGGCAGAAGGAGTAGGTGTAAAGCTATGGCAGGTCCGCAGAAAACTACATATAGAATCACCATAGGATCCGGCAATTCCAGTGCTGGGTAGACGCTCAAAAGAAATGAAGGCAGAGAGTCCAACAGTTACCTATGTACCCATGTTCATAGAGGCATTACAATGGCCAAAAGGTGGAAACAACCCAAGCGCCCATCACTGGATGGACGGACAAGCAAAACGTGATGCAGACATATGATGGAATATTATTCGGCCTAAGAAAGAAGCAAATTCTGACACTTGCTGTAACACAGCTGAACCTTGAGGACGTTCTGCTAGGTGAAATGAGCCAGTCACAAAAACACAGCTAGTATAGGATTTTTACTTACAGGAAGAACCCGGAGTAATCTAATCCATAGACAGAAAGGAGGACAGTGATTGCCAGGGTCTTGTTTAATGGGTACAGGACTTCAGTTTTGCGTCTGGTGATAGATGGTGGTGACAGTTACACAACGATGTAAATGTACTTAATACCATCGAATTATACATTTAAAATGGTCAAAATGGTAAATTCTACGTTCTGTATATTTTACCACATTTTTTTAAAGATCAGTATCGGAAACCCTGAGATTTGGGGAGTGAAACCCGACAGGTACATCTTTCCATGGGTCGCACAGGACAAGGGGAGGGGGTTGTCAGCCGGGTCTGACCTCTGAACACACACTCGCTCTCATGAAATCCCCTCCATGTGGGCTGCTCTGGCTTTCCCATTTTGAAATCCATCCTGAGTTTTGGTAGAGGGGGCCGGCTCCCTTGAAAAAGTGCCTCGGGCCACTTAATTGTGGTCAAACTCAGGAAGGAGATGGCAGACCCGCCCATTACTGGCGCTTGATTAGGGAGAAGCCTGGTCCCAGCTGTGGCACAATGAGGCCATTGTTCCAGGTTGATTAGGAGATGCTAACAGAAGGCACGTAGCTCCTAAGTGACTCCTCACAGGCGACTCTTAAATCATCACCTTTGTTCCTGTGTCAAGGGGCAAACAGTCAACACCCCAGCCAATTTTCCCTCCCTCTAGTGGACATTTACCTCAAATTATACCACATAGAGACTTGTTCTTAAAAGAAAAAAATCATTCTGTTCTACTTTTCATGACAAATAAGACAAAGTCTCAGCTGGTTTACCTTATAGGTTTTCAGATGCCTTCATGTCCTGGGTGGGTGTAACTACATTTTTTTCTCTTGAATCACTAAAGAGAGTTCCGTTTCTCTCCATCGATGATTTCCCTAGCCCTCCTGCCTCTCCAGTTGCAGGGTTGCCAGTTGAGGAAAGGGACCTCTTACAAATTCAGGGACACACTGAGACATGGATTAAGTAACTGTTTCACTTACATGAGCTGCTTGGCCTCTGTCAGAAATTGAGAGGACATAGATTTCCAGTCATGCATCCCTTGACAAAGGAGACACATTCCGAGAAATGCGTCATTTGGTGATTTTGTCACTGTGCGAACATCGAGTGCACTTACACAACCCTGGGTGATCCAGCCTAGGCTGTCTGGTATAGCCTATTCTAGGCCACAAGCCTGTATAGCTTGTTACTGTACCGATTACTGTTAGCAATTGTAACACAATAGTAAGTATGCTTGTATGTAAACGTATCGAAACACAGAAAAGGTACAGTAAACATACGGTATAAAAGATAAGAAATGTCACACCCATATAGGATGCTTACCGTGCATGGCGCTTGCAGGACTGGAAGCTCCTGTGGGTGAGCCAGTGAGAGAGTGGTGAGTTTTGTGAAGGCCTAGGACGTACTGTCCAGTGCTGTAGACCTGATACACACTGTACCCTCAGGCTACACTGAATTTATTTTAAAAATGTCTTTTGCTTTGATAACAAATTAACCTTAGCTTACTATAACTTTTTTACTTTATTAACTTCTTAATATTTTTTAACTTTTAGACTTTTATCACACTTAAAACGAACACATTGTCACGATATCGTGACAGCTACAAAGTCACTAGGAATCAGAAAATTTTCAGTTCCGTGACCTCAGGGGACCAAGGTTGTGTAAGTGGTCCATCCTTCATTGAAGCATCATTCTGCAGCACATGACTATAGAGGGAATTTCAAATGGCTGATGAGAGTGACCTGGCAGGACCTGACTTGCTTCTCCCCTGTCACTGCAGTAGGTCCTCACTCACCTGCTTCCACTGCAGGTCACTTGTGTCCCCATAGGAGCTTGATCGCTGCTCTAATGGGAAGGATATAAAATTTCCCAGCAGATGCAGCAGGGTCTGGCATGCTTTGCTCTCCCTTCAGCCTTCCATCCAGCTGTGACCCCCTGGTTGCCTTGTCATATACCTTTTGGTCTGTTTGCTCTCCGTGTACCTAGTTTCTTACCTCCTTGTCGACCTGAACTCTGAATTCATTATTTACGGATATTGTGATGGCCTTCTTTGCACTTGTCGATTCACCTTGACCTTTAAATCCTGGATGATTCTAGATGTCTGTAACCAGTGTCCTGATTTCCTAACTATAATGTGCCTAGATCTCCAACCCCAATATTGTTCTTGAATTCCCAAGCTCTGTTGCAAAATCCTAAGCCTACTATCCTCAGTCAGCCTCAATTGCCAACAGGACCACACGACCTATAATTTAAAAGATTCTGAAAAGCAGCCCTCCAAAAATATTTTTATCTATAAGAGAGTTTAATGAGAAGGTACAGTATTAAATTCTTCAGTGGTAGTCTAGGCAACTCACGAAATTACTAAGTTTATCCTGAAACAGGCCCAATTTTGTATATATTGAAGGATTCACTTTTAGGCTCGTTTTGAATGTAAAATACAGAAGTTCAATTCATTGGCTCATCCAGCTCAACATCGGAAACTCATGGTTGCTTTCTGCTCCATTTTCTGTGTTTGGGGTTTTCTGTCATTGTCGTGATGGGTGTTGCTTTATAAGAGGACTTTCGTTAAGTTTAGAAAATGTGACAGACTAGAATAAAATAGATGTTTGCCACAGCCATGTTAGAAGACAGTTCCAGAGCCGTGGGCTTGCCAGAGTGTCGGCCTTTGGACTGGGTGATGCTAAGGATGTAGAGCGCTGGTGTGAGACAACGTGGCGGTTTGCAGATCGCTCACAGCTGGGTTCTTTGGATGGCCAGACATCTTAGCATCTTTGTGTCCTTTTTCCCCTTGAGAAAAATCATTCTAAGAAATCGAGACGAAAATGTAGCCTAGAAAATGGCTTCCTGAAGTCATTAGCTCACCAAAATTGCATTTGACCCACAGAAGCTACAGTGACCCCACCTACATTAGCAAGGCCATTCCATTCCCATTCATCAGCCTCCTGCATGGTCATTGTCACAGCGTGCCATGTCTCCATTATTGACTAAGAAGGGGGAAGGAGGGCTAACGCTAATATGCTGGCTCTTTCAGAAGCCAAAACAAGGAGAACAGTATGTCCTGTGAGGGGGCTTAAGCTACTCCAGGGGTAGACGTTATGAAGGCGTGTCACCCAAGAGCACAGGGAAAGTGACAAGCCTGTGTTTGTATGTGAAACACGCATTTTTATTCATGCCGTATTCATTACATTCTTATTACGTTCAAGACACAGGATAAAAGAAAAAGGAAGATTGCTCAATTAGGAGTTTTAGACAGGAAAGAGACTTCACTAAAAATAACTTTTTTTTAAGAGAACCCTCTAATATATCATTAAAAAAAAAACCATACAACAACAGGTCCTCAAATAGCATCGTTTAGTTCAGAGTAGTTTCGTTATAACTGAGCTCTTGTTTACATCAATTAGCCTATGGTGATATTGGTTTAATAGTCATCCTTTCTCTTAAAGTCACAGACTCTATTGATGATGTTCAGTGAGCACTTGCTGTACCTGCAGATGGGTCCAGGATTAAAAGGAATTTAAGCGATAGGTAAAACCTAAGTGCTAATCCCTATTCACCTCCCGTAAATTTCCCTCCCCTTTCTTTATGTCTGGAGGAGAGACATAAAGTTCTGCAGCTTCTACAGTCTTCTCATTTCTCACTTCCCGCTTGGAGGGAACGTGTTAATGATCTCTCAAGAGCTCTCTTCTGAGCATTAACTCATCCCAATCTTCTCCCGGGAGAAGGAAGTGATTCTTGAGCTCTTGCCCTTCTCCATGGAGACCCATTTTTCAAGCAGGCAGACCCTCACTCCCGACAGGCCCCAGACCACTTCTCCTCCAGGCGTCTGTAACTCCTAAATAAAATGAGGCCTATATGTTTTCACATAGGGCTGTGATCGCATAAGCGCACGTTGCAAAATAAGTGCTCAAAAATCATCCCTGGCCACTGAGTTCCATGGAAACGGAATAATAAGTGAGGAAGAAAAGAGTTTCTAGGGGCATTCAGTTTCTCATTCAGGGCCTGGACTGATTTAATTCAGATGGCCCTGACTTGATTTCTGTTGGGGTCTGGCATGTATATGAGAACTTACTTTCGTAACAGGGGTAATTGATAGGATGACATCACTTTTACGGCCATAGGGCCTCTCGTATAATGGTTTGTAGAGCTTGGGGGAGATATTTCTAAACATAGCTCTTGGCATGCAGCTCTGGAGCACTTAAGCCAGAGGGCAGCTTCTGCCTCTCTTCTACTTTCCCAGGGACCCAAAATATTTTATATACACAGCCAAGCATTTTTTAAAAATTATCCTCCTACCCCCAAACGAGCAGAGTGCTCTCCCTCGCATTTATGTAAACAGGCCCTCGGTTCTCAGGTTGAGGCACAATGATACCATGATGACTCTCTGTCAGAGCTGGGACATTTTCCAGACCCAAATATGGGATTGAATGTGTTAGCAAGTAGTCCTGAAACGCCTCAGGATCTCAGAAGATTGTTTGGCTTTGGGTTTTACACGTCACCCGCTCACTTTACCTTACAAGTGCTATTTCTAAATATCCCTTTCCCAAAGAGCGGGCGCTGGGATTATAAAGTGACAAATAGGAACTTCCAAAAGTGGTCAGACTTTCGACCACTGGTGGGCATGAGAGTGTCAGGAGCAGAAGGAGGGGGAGGGGGAGGGAACTGTTGATAAAGGAAGAGAGAACGCTGGGTCCTTCTGTATATTCTACCTCTGCTTCCCCAGAATCTGTCTGCTGCAGCGCGTTTTGGGTTACATCGGTGGGGGGCCAGCAGGCCAGCACCCGAACGCCAATGCCTTCTGCTTGCCGCCCACACTCCATCCTACCCAAAGGCCACGTCATAAAATTCAGTTAGCAAAGCAAAACCACAGCCACCTCATACCCACTAGGACGGCTAAAGTCAAAAAGACAGGCAGTTAGCGGGGCCGGCAAGGATGCGGGGGAACTCGAGCCTGCCTGCACTCTGGCGAGAGTGCAGAGCCGCTATGAAGCACAGCTCAGCCGCTCCCCGAAAGGTTAAACACAGAGACACCACACCATCTGCAGTGCCACCCCCAGGTGTCTACCCAAGAGGAGCAGAAGCATGCGCCCACCGGAAACCTTGCACATAAGTATCCACAGCAGCATTCTCCATGAGTGCCCCCAAAATGGGCTCCACCCAAACGCCTGCCCCTGGATGGACGATGAGCAAATGTGGTCTAGCGAGACAATGGATTTGTATTCAGCGGGAAGAAGAAATGAAGTGCTGATACTTGCTGCTGCGTCGTGAACGAACCTCGAAAGCGTTCTGCTAAGGGAAAGAAGCCCGTCCCAGAGATCACTTTTATATGGAACGTCCAGAATAAGCAAATCTATAGAGACAGAAAGTAAATTAGTAGTTGCCAGGGGCTGGGGGAGGGAGGGAGGGAAAGCGGGGAGGGATGGTGCCAGCTAAGGGGTATAGGATTTCTTCTGGGGGGTAATGAAACATTCTAAATTTAGACTGTGGTGATGGTTGTAGAACCCTGTGACCGCACTAAAAAAGCATTGACTCGTACACTTTAAATGGACGAAGTGTACGGTATATAATTTATATCTCAATAAAGTGGGATTTTTTTTTTTTTTAAGAGTTCTAACAAAGAGTTATGGGCCACTTTCATTTAACGACTAAACTTCCAGCTCTGCCCCGACCAGCATTCCGGTTATATGTGGAGATTTAATAGCAGAAGCGTTCAGTGGATGGAAAGAACAAAATGTGCAATAGATTTAAACCTAACTTTAAGTCCTGTGTTGGGAGTCAGGAGGGGAATGTAGAATTAAAATGCGAATTTGTAGCTCATAGCTGAAAAGATCCATATGTGGCACAGAAAAGTTAGCCACACACAGAACCTGAAAGGAATCTGCTTTCTACAAAACCCGAATAATATGGCTGATGAGTGTTTCTGAACACGGCCTTGCTTTTCCCTCTCTGTGGTGGATGTATTTATTTTCCAGCACCTTCTCAGGCTCACTTTGGAATAAGTTGCCGGTTGATCCTCTTTAGCTCTTCCAAGAGAACAGATGTGGCTTACAGCGAGGCCTTAATTCTGGTTGAAATGTCTTGGTATTGGGCCTCAACTGGACCGGGCTTTGATGTTGGAGAAACTGCCCTTTACTTTCAGATTCTATCAGTAAAAGATAACAAAACACACTTAAGAGACTCTTGTAAAAAATGCTATTTGTGCCTCCTGGTTGCTGACTTCTCCACTCAATCTTATGGCTGACATTTTATAAAACAGACATCAGTAAATAGCCACCAAAGAATTAAGATGGGTCACTCAGATTGCATTTCCGAATATATTTCTTTGGATGCTATAAATACACTTCTCCGTGCGTACGATTTCCTGTGTCTTTATGTATTTGCAAATTTCGTTCGTGATTGTACTACACATTACTTGCAACTTAGAGTTTTTCCGAGTCCTTCTCAAGGTAGTGATTATGTCTGAAAACATCCCTAGAGTCAGGCAAAGGCATTTATGGCTTAAAAAATATATACTTCTCTGTCGTTTACAAAAACAGTGAATAAGAGTCTGAGGGGGAGAGACAGGAAACATGGTGGTGTGGAGTTGGAGGCAAGGCAGGAGATGAACAGCTGGACGGGGTGAGCGCAGCTGGGAGAGGGTTGGGGTGGAGGTGCCAGTCAGTGCCATGCTTGGTCCTATGGGCCCCACCAGGTCCCACTCAGCTCTCCTGCCTTTGTCCTCCGTGGAGCTCCTGGCTCCACACCTCCCTCCCGTCAGGCCAGCACCCAACGTAGAGTTCCCATCTTCAATCCCTTCCCAAACGGGGAGCCACAGGACCAAGAATTCAGTTCTACTTGTCATGTCCCCGAAGCATGTGATAGGTAAACCCACAATAACTGACCCAATCCTACCAACTAAATCAGTATTTAGACGCTTTTCACCCCAAACGTGAGCAAAAAATTCATGAAAGGAGAGGCGATTGCCCTTCATTATGTCTTCCCAGTATCTTAATGGTGTTGCTCACCATTTAGACATCCAGGCAGTCCCTGATGCATTACTCTATGTTTTGTGATCAACCCTCTAAGTAGTGAACTGCTTAGAAAACCCCAGCTTTCTATAATTTTTGAAGAAAGAATAAAGAAAGTGATTAAAAGGAGTTTGGAGTCAGTAAGACAAGTCCAAGTCATGTATTTGCCTGGTGAGCACTGGTGTCAGGTCTCAGCTCTGTCACAATGTCCATGTGGCCTGGTAAGGCCACTCTGACCCTCTGCACTGTGATTTACCCCTCTGTAAAATGAAGATATACACACGCACACAAGATACACAGACACAGTCACACATATACACATATGCAGACACACACAAATATACACAGACATGCATGCACACACAAACACATACATGCATGCACACAGAGACACAAATACAGACAGACACACATATACATATAGTCACCCGTATACATGGAAACACATGCAAACACACAGCCACGGACACACATGCATACACAGAGACAGACACACATATACACACAGACACACATATATACACACAGAGACACATATATGTACACATACAGACACACATATACAGACACAGAGACACACATACATGCACTTACACACACACCTGTACCTAATGGCTCCGAGCTTTATAAATCCCTCTTCACATCGCGGGCATCACGGTTGTTGGTCCTGTGCTATTTGCATGCACAGCTTCTCAGATGCCATCTAGGCAGCTTCCCTGCGAAAGTCTAGATTAGCGACCTAGAGTCTAGGGCAGGATCAGAGATACGATTGAACAGACTGGCCCAGTGAAACTGGGCAGGATCCTCTGCTAGCTCTGGGCACAACCTGTCCCTGTCACCTGTGCTTCCAAGGGCTAGAGGATGTAAGACATCTGCTGACACTCCCAGGCTCAGACTGCAGGCTCCAGAGCAGGTCTCTGTGAAGGACATCCCTGTTCCCATGAGAGTAAAGACTTCAGGGCAGTTTCAGTAGGTTTCACTGTTCTCAGGAATTAATATGTTGATGTTATACGTGTTGGCATGTTTTGTTTTTTAAAAGCTTATTATGGCAACTTGAGACTGAAAAGATTCCTGGACCATGAGTTAAATATATATTTAACTCTAAAAAAAATTTTTTTTAAGTCACATTATTTAATCAGAGAGTAAACAGTGCCTTTAAAACTGTCCCTATCTATTCCATAATTACACGCTTTGGATAAGAGCCTGGTTCACAGCCAGAATCCTCAGAGGATGGAGAGCGTGAGCTCAGGGACACAGACAAAGCTAACTATGCGATAGCTGGCCTTTGTTTTTT
The DNA here is from genome assembly GCF_000325575.1 of Pteropus alecto. Lineage (NCBI taxonomy): Eukaryota > Metazoa > Chordata > Mammalia > Chiroptera > Pteropodidae > Pteropus > Pteropus alecto. The sequence continues at coordinate 6,520,701 of NW_006431956.1, read as the reverse complement.
CTTGAAAATACCAAGGTGGTTAGCTAATGTTAATGGGACAATCATTTTTTGCATACCATTGACTTTTTAATTGAGCTTTTTTCTTCTTTCTGTCTTTCTCTGTCTCCCTCTTTCTTTTCTCTTTCTTAAATAAACATATCTCTGCTGCTGGGGTGTTTGCAGAAAGACAGGATTCCTTAGTCTCCCCCCACCTCTTATCATAGGGTATGTGAAAATAAATGAATAATATAATATGTGGAAATGAGAGCAGGCGTAATGTTTACTCATGGAAAAGTAATAAAATTCATTAAAGCAGTGTAAATGAAAATGGTCTACCTATATTCATTAAATTAATTAATGTATCAATCTATAGGACAAAGAGAAAAGGGATTAAGAGAGAATTTTGAGAATCACAAATTTCCAAATGATCTCAAGATTTTCATGTTATCAGTGGTAGGTGATGTCCGTGAATTACCTGATCATGGTAAGTGCTCCAAAAAAAAAAAAGTATTAAAAATCAGCCACATTCCATGTGTAGTATAATCCACTTTAAGTATATTACCTCATTTAATCCTCACAATAACCCTGTGAGGTCCTATGCTTCCTATCTTACAGATGAGGAAGTAAGTGAGAGAAGTTGATTTGTCTAAGTTTACACACCAAGTGGTAGCGCCAAAGTCAAACTCAGGTCTGTCTGACTTCAAGACATTTCAGTAGGTTAGTGAGTTATATACTCTATTTCTTTCCTGATGATACTAAAGGTTCAAGTCGAAGAGACATGAACGAACGAACGAATGAATGAATGAATGAACGAACGAACGAACGAACAAATGAATGAATGAATGAATGAACGAATGAATGAAGGAACCAACCAACCAACCAACCAACCAACCAACCAGAAGAATGTGCAGAAGGCAGCTATGCCTCAGTAACTTCTGTGGTTTTTTTCAGGGCCGTGCAACCAAAATGTTACTAAGACTAAACACATCCCTTCTCTTAACTGGCTGGGGGGGTGTGTTATGACCAAGCCTCTCCTACCTGTTGCCTCTCCCTCCCGCTCTGGAGTCTATTAAATTAGGATGCAGATGCCTTTACGAAACACAGATTAAAACAAACTCAAAACAACTGACTTGACATCTCAAATAGCCATCCCACATTTAGCTGCTTGCCTTTCCTTGGATCGGGGTCCACATAGGACTTATCCAACGTGTAATAAAGTGACGAGAGCTTTGGGAGAAAGTGGCCCACCCTGGGGAAGCCTGGGATGTGTGGCCTTTTCCTCCTGTATGTGCTTTCCTCCCAAATCGAGGATGTTGATATTAAATCGATCAGATAAGTTTTCTTACAGTCCTTATAATCCAAACCTCGACTTGGGAAATCTCCAAAGAAAATGCCTGAGATTTTACAGACTGGTCACAGAAAGAGCGATTTCTCCAGGGCCGGTATAAGACGGGGCTTTTTGCTTCACCGTGCAGACACTCACTCTGGTTGTTCAAGTTGGAAAAAGTTAAGAGAAGGGACGGAATGCCTGGGGAATGCTGGCGGGGCGGCCACAGCCCTCTCCTCTGCTTCTCACCCTGGACGGACTCCCGGATCCACGAGAGCTCAGTGATGACTCTGGGTTCATGCTCTTCCCTCAGTTCTGCCCGGAGAGCCAGCTCGGTGTCCCAGCCGTCCACCAAGAGGGAGGGACGTGCGATTATCTGTATGTAGGAGGAGGCCTGTTTTCACCTTGTCCCTGGACAGTTTCCAGAGACAGGGAGAAAACGTTTTGATTTAGGAGCCATTTGCTAATCCTTGTGGGAAAACGGTCCCTGAAGATTAGCGGGGTGGGTAGTGAGGGAAGGTAGGGGAAAGGAGAGTTTCGGGAACTAGAGCAGACAGAGTTATTTTGACTGCATGTTTCCCTTGCCTGATTAAATCTAGCGACATCTGAACTTTGAGTTACTGAGAGAACCCAGCTCCTTACGTGGGGCCTGGGACCAGAGGGTAAAGGCGGGGCCTGGAGCTGGCATGGCTGCAGGGTCGCTTGGCACTGAGGACTCGTTCTGTAGCTGGGACCGGCTGGTGTGGGACCTGACTTGCCGGGCGCTGAGGACGTGCCGAGGGGGAAATCTTCGGGTCCTGCAGCTGATGCTGAAACCATGGTGCTTCTCCAGGGCCGTCTACCAGGTGGGACCTGCAGCTCCTCTTAACGTTTCTCTGCAGCATGAGCCATCGGTGGGGAACAGTGGCGAAGGGGCGGAAACGATCGTCGCATGTCTAGGACTGTGAAGCGTGTTCTCATAAATGGGGGTTGACATTAATCGAGCGTTCCCATCAAGGCGCCAGGCGCTGGGAGAGGCGCTCCGTGAGTGGTACTGGTTCAGTGTTCCAGACGACCCGATAAAATGGTTGCTTATGTCATTTTGGAGATGAGAGGGTATTGAAACTCTGAGAAGGGCTTGAGGTGTCCACAGTCACCCAGCTGATTAATGACGGAGCCCAGTGACTTCAACCCAAGTTTTTCTGGCCACAAAGACAAGGATGTTCTTTCCATGAGTTCATGCTCCTCTCCCGAGAGATGCTGTTTTCTCAGGGTGTGTGTGTGTGTGTGTGTGTGTGTGTGTGTGTGTGTGTGTGTGTGTTTTGTGTGTGTGTGTGTGTGTGTGTGTTGGGGTGGTGACAAGCCGGTAAGGGGCATGTGGCTGTGGGCACAGACTACAAAGAGGGAAGAGTACTGAGCAACAATAGCGAGTCTTCATCCTCGCTTCCCTGTCTCTTTGGTGGCTTACATAGCGGCCTCTGAAGTCGGAAATTCACACAAGCCTCCTCTTCTCAAATGTGAGAAAAAGAGAAACGCTTCTGCAGGAAAATGGCCCTTCTGAGTCAGTGGGCTGGGGGCACAGAGCACTTAAAAGGGAGAAGCAAGAGAGCCTGCTTTTCACTGGGGACGTTTTGCTATGGGGACTTCGGTCCTGACAGCCCCAGCCCAGCCTGCGAGGAACCAGGTAGACTAGGTTGGCAGTGAAGTCAAAGCAGCAAGGATACAGCACGTCCCTGACCTGGGTCTTGAAGCGGGTGTCGCTAGCTCTTCCTCAGTTGACAGTGTTTTGTAACTCAGCTTATTTCCCTAAATCAGCTTGAGTGGTTCAGGTCCCTCTCCATCTCAGCTGGCTCTCCACCCTGCTGGGAACCAAGCAGGCACAGCTGGCCTTTGTATTTTTAGGCGTAATTTAGCAGGGTGTAATCCTTTAATGAGCTGTAATGCCTAAACAATGCAGGACCCTGTAGTCACCCTTCCCCCCACCCCTCCTCACGGAATGTCTGGACTTGCATCCAAGGCACAGCTCCTTAGAAGAGGGTCCCAGAGCCCCGATTGACTTCTCAGAGGGACACAGCCCTCCCAGCCTTCTCATCTGCCCACTGGCAAACGGAGTGAGGACCAGTCAAATGTTTTCTGAAAACAAGATTTTTTTCTCCCCAGAATTCTTGTGTTCGAAGGGCGCATATCTGTAGTTTTACAAGTAAAAGTAAATATGTCTGTAATCAGCCTTCTATAAAAGGAACTTGAGTGAAGTTTTCCTAAATTTGACAACAATCCAAAAAAATTTTTATGATATTTCCAATGACAACTTGTGAATCTGAAAGAATTCTGGGGAAAAAAAATCTCCCAGATGGGGCATTCAATCAGCCACGTGGTTGGCTTGTCCATCTGAAGATTTTCTGAAACCCTGGTTTAGAGTCAAATCTCAAACAGCTTAGTGTTTTGGGGGGTCATTTCTTTGTCACGATCCTTCTCTCTCCTTAGCTGTTGCCATGGTTGTGAATGATTGTGAATGGCTCCTTACCTGGTCTCCCACTTTCTTTTTATGCCCTGTTTGCCTTCGCTTTTGTCCCAGAAAGTTCTATAAAAACCAAGATTCGAAATCGAGTACGCAGGGTGGGGTTTCCCCACCGTGGGGGCCCTTTTCAGGACTTCCCTAAATGTTAGAGTCCTGAAGAGAACACTGAGTTGTTGGCTTGGAAACAAACTTTGTTGCTGCTCAGCCTCTACTCGGTTCATCAGATGCCTGCAGAGCAGCACCCGCCTTCACCATCTCCCTTAGAGAGTGGGGGGATAGCTTCACAGCGGTGTAGGAATTAAACAAGGCACCCTTGTGAACGGGTGCTGCAGATACTAACGTCCACACGAATGGGAGATGCCGTTATTTAATATACTGTATTTTTATCTTGGGAAAAGTTCCCCAAGAGCACCTTTATTTATGAGTGACTGATCAGGGGAAGAACAGCCATCTTTATGTATTTGGTTCAGGCAGTTGTGACAGCCGCGTAGGAAAAACTGTCTGTGTTTCTCTTTATTCTCACACTGCTCTCACACTCACAACACTTCGGGCACCAGGCGTGGGGCTTTTCCACACCGAGCAGTTGTGACGCTCACTGCCTAGACTTCATGCGCACCCCAGGAGACTGCCCACGCTTCAGATGCCTGCCACCAGTAGGAGGTCCCCAGGTTACGCACGACTTCTGTCCAACTTGGCTACACATTGGATGTGCTTAGGACCCCCTCCTTGGGTGTAATGATTGGCCGTAGCAGCTCGCATAACGCAGGGAACACTGGCTTACATTTACCAGTTTTATTGTATGATAAAGGGCATGATATAGGATACAGATGAACAGCCAGATGAAGAGGTACATAGGATGAGGTCTGCAAGGGTCCTGAGTGTGTGAGCTTCTGTCCCCACGGAGTTGGAAAGTGTCATTCTCATGACACATAGTCGGGTTCACCAACCTGGGGGAAAGCTCTCCGAACCCCGTACTTCTGAGACGTTTATGGAGGCTTCTCCATGTTAGCATCATCGATCATGAACTCCATCTCCAATCCCTCTCCTCTTCTGGAGGGTGGTGGTGGGGCCGAAAGTTCCAAGCTCCTAATCAGGGCTTGGCTTTTTCTGGTGACCAGCCCCATCAGGAGCCCACCCAGATCGTGTCACTAAGACAAAAGACACTCCTATCACCCTGCAAATTCCAAGGGAACCTGGGTCAAAGGCCAAATATTAGAACAAAAGATGCTCCTAGGGCTCTTATCACTTAGGAGATTACAAGGGTTTCAGGAGCTCTGTGCCAGGAACGGGGGCAGAAACCGATCTATATTTTTTCTATTATTTCATAGCAGTGTTTTCATGGTTTACATCAGCTAAGGTGATGGCTGTCGAACCCTAGCTGGACTTTAAATCAACTGTGCAGCTTTTCATACTGTCCAGGCCTGGGCCCAACTCCCAGAGATCTTGATTTGATTGATCTGGGGGCCCATGCATTGGTGTATATTGAAAGCTTCTCAGGTGACTCTAATGTGCCGTCCAGCTGGAGAGCACCTGAGTGGAGGGAGGCTCATTCTACTGTTAGGTAGTAAGCAGATGCTCACAAAAACCCCACCAGACAGCATCAGAGTCACTGTGGGCCTATTTAAAATTATGCACATTAATTTCATGAGCCCCACCGTAGACTTAATGATAAGAGTATCTGAGGGTTTGGCCCAGCAATCTGCATTCTCAACACGTGATTCCCAATATGAGTAGGAACCACTCAGAGAGGACAAAAAGTATGATGTGGCCCCTGAAAAATAAGAGTCAGAGGTCAAGACGTGATAAAGACCATCATGAGGATTAATTCAGTTCAAATTAAGCCCATTTCTCGGCTCATGCGAAGCACTCCATAAGTGTTAGCTGCATTTGTGATTACTGAAAGAAGGAACATGATCACCCATGTTTACCAAAACCAAGAAGAAGGTGTGATGTGTGACTCAGGGTGGCAGTGACCTTCTCTGGAGCAGGACTCTATGCAGGTTCAGAAAGAAACTGTCCGCATTTTCAGGTCCCAGCCACGCTCCCCACATCCTGGCTCTGGTGTGTGTGAGGTAGCATTGCAGGGGCTCCAGACTCTTCTCTGCAGGGACTTCCATGTTGGAGGTGCAGAAGCTTTTAAAGAAGAATTTTCTTTTTAAATTATACAAATTTAGGTGTGCAAGGAAAATCACAGCACGTTACAGATATAGGCAAGCTGACAAATGTCGTAAGCATCGCAAACTACAGAAAAATGACCCAAGTTTATTAATTAGCTGTCTAACACATCTCTTAACACTTTCTTTTCCTTATATATTTGGGCTGCCTACTCTTTGATCTCTCCAAATTATTTTGTAATATTTTCTATAGAGAGGGAAGATAAGTCGACCTTTCCTCTAGCCCGGCTGATCAAGATTTGTCCTTTGAGTGGTGTTCATTTAGAAAGGTTTCTTTCCGATTTGCAACTTGTCATCGGGAATATTGTGCAGATTTTTTAAATTATAGTCAAATTTTGGAAAGCCTTCTCTCAAGGTTCTTTTATATATGATCTATTATCTAACATAGTTGCTGTTTATAGTAAAAGTACAGGCATGTGCCCTCTAAACACTAGAATTCTGGGAAAAGTCATTTGCATTCTATTTCCTTTGATAAAGAAAAAAATTACGTGGTGCTTTGTAATGGTGTATGCTGTATATTATATATACTTCTGAGGGGGACAGGCTTCCACTTTTGACTGGGGATTGTGAGAACTGAACCCTCTACTTAGAATTTTACCACCTGATAATTAGAAGATTTCTCCTCTGACCAGCTTCTGGATCCTAGCATTTTAAACCTTATTTCTCCTTCGCAGAGGCTACATACCTCCATAGCCAGGTGCTGTGAGATATAGTGATGTCTGGTTAAGATCTGGCCCCGTACCTTCGTGGACAGTTTTCGAGTGAGGACGGTGGTTGGAAGCCATGCGTCCACTGGTATAGCTCATCTCTGTCTCTTCATAAATAGAGGTGACGTGAATCTCATAAATACATCCCGCTAAACCCAAACCAGCTCCCCTTTATGCGAATTCCGAAAAATGCCCATGGCTGTTCCAATGCTACCTGATCGATAGAGAAAGTGTAACAGAGGGGAAGTTATGGTAGAAAGAGATATTAGTCATAACTGACGTGTAAGCTTCGTTGGCTTCACAATGAATCCACCTCTGTACCCTCCCACCCTACCCCGCCCCCAACATCCCTGGTTGTTCAGCATGAACTGTAGGAAAAATAAAATCAATAAGACCAACAACCTGAATTACTGCCATGCCATAAATTGCTTCTGGCCCCAAAGATGTAGAACATATGTATGGCATATGTAAGCCTGCTTTAGATTTTTTTTTTTTTTAAGTTGGATGTCATTAGTTATTATTTTGATTTTATTTTATTTTATTTTTTGGTCTATTTGTTTAAACTACACCCTTCGTGAGAGTTGTCCACTTTGTTTCTGTTTTGGGGGGAGGGGGTTCTAATGTTTGCTGGACAAAGCACAAAAGAGGCAGCATACCTGATCTTCTTGATTCTAGGATATAAACAGTGTGGGAGGAACTGGGAGAGGGACAATGTCCCAGGCACAGTCCCACCTCCTTCCAAGAAGCGTGGTTTTCTGTACAGTGTTAAAATCATCCATGGCTCACCCATCACTGCTGCTTCTAGAAGGGAATATGGAACAGTAGCTAGAGTGACCATCCAAGTATCAAAAATTGGAGGGGAGTCCTTGTTTAGCTTTATAGATACCAGTTCTAACCGAATGCTCTAACTATAGCTTATTGTGGCCCCAGAGCCAAGCCTGCAATGACCTGTATATAGCACATTTCCTACAAACACTGTAAGAAAAACAAGACAACAATTGAGCTAACATATGAGATTGTCTTATCATCCTGGGAGGGGGTTTGTCGTTACAGAGAGAACAGTTTGTGTGTTTTCTTCTCAGTAGAAATTATGCTTTTCTGTCCTGAGAGTTTCTAGAATCAAGAACTATTCTTGAAAATGCAACTTTATCAACTATCTGCATAATTAGTCACAATGATATCCGGTGGTCAATTCTCTTAATGATGACCAGTTCCTCTAAAATGAGATTGAGTTTTCAATGACTCCTTTGTGTCTTCTTAAATAGCTCGTACGACCGGTCTGGAACCGATGGATTACGCCATGATTCAAACATATGTTCCCACATGTGGAAAGTTAGGCTTTGATTCTCGATTTGCTGCTTTTGCTGTGGCTCTTTCATCCTTCCGTTACGGCGATGTATGTTTTCAAAGGGCTGTGCCCTTGGTATTATTGAATGCCTACATATGGTGTGGGGCTTAGCATTTTCTCCAGTGATCCACAACATGTGTTATGGCTAACGGAGGCGGGGAAAGGCTTGCAATCAGAAGAACAATTAGTGAATTTATTAGGTTTGTTTGTAACTTTCGTCAAGTCTGTGCATTTGTTTGCCTTAACCTTTTCCGATGGTCACGGGGGCTGTTGATGCCGGTCAGTGAAGGATGATGTGTGTACATTCCCACCAGGGTGCTCAAACATCACACTTCCTGCCTCCTGTAAGTGTTTTCTTATGTCGACACGGAATCACGTCTTTGCAATAGGATTGGAAGCAAAACTCATTCCTGAATTTTCTAATCGCTCTTCTTTGATGTGGACAGTATTTGCAAATAATGGAAGAGCTTGGTTTTTATGTTGTTCATAAAATATTTTTGAGTCTGGCATGAGGTACATTTGCGTCCTCCTTGAAAGCACTTTTCCGGTTCCGGTGAGAAAATAATACTTTGAGATGTTTAAAATTTGCCGTCAGTTGCATCAACCATCTCTCACATTGGGTCAGTTCCTCCCAGCATATGCTAGTCCACTTTCAAAGCATTGTGGACAGCAATGCCTCGTTTTAGCTTCTGACCAACAGCAAACTACCTGTGACTCGTGAGGGCAGCTAAGTTTCTATTCAGGTGTCATCTGGAGGTAGTAATCCCATTGTCAGTGATGGAGTCAGTTTTTTCTTAAACTCTGTGTTTGTTTGGGGGCCTCTTGGGATGGGGCTTATGGAGAATATGGGAAATCTAATTTCTTTGCCATTGCCTTAAAAAATGATGTTTAGCTAAATGGAGAGTGTTTGTCTAACAGCCTCGAAATGTCCTATTCTTCACAAGCTGGTGTCTTTTCAAAAATCCCATCGATTTAGAGACAATTTTTTATGCATCTTAACTTTAAGAAAAATATATAGGCATATCTTTTTAGAGTTTACAGAGTACTTTCAAATGCATTTTCTTATTTTTGATTCTCAGTACCACTGAGGAGTGTTATAAATAAGAAGACCACATCGGGCTCAGAGAAGACTAGTGGCAGGCCTCCTTTAGGGAGAGATGTCAGCAGCGAGGCTATCGACATTTGTTCTAGAATAGTGATCATTAAGGCAAGTGCCAGTAGATTGGGAGTAGTCTCTTTCAACAGACTCATTTGAAAGAAGATAACTGGCGGCAGATGCTGAAGTCAAGTGTTCTAAATTATATTTCTAGCTTTTACAACGAATTAGAGCATGGCATATTTCTTCCTCAGCCTCCCCACTACTTAAGTGAAGATTCATTCATTTATTCATTCATGGGTTTGTTCATTCATCTAGCACATAATGAAGGAACACCTGCTGTGCACCAAATATTGCGCTAGGTTCTGGACACGGGATGGTGAACAAAAGCAAACACGATTCCACACCCTTTTTCCATACCTTACACGCCAATGGTGGAGACTCAACAGCATTCGTTTACTCAATAGCACTAACACGATAATTACACAAACTCATGTAAAATTAAAACTGGAGGTCAGTGCTTTGAGGACAAGGTACCTGGGGGCCTAAGAGGGAAGAACAGTGGAATTTACCTGTTTACCTGTCGATGAAGGCTTCCTGAGGAGGCAATATGTGAGCAGAGATCTTAAAGGCAGTGGGAGTTCACTGGGCAAAGGGGGTAAAGGGAGATTGGCAGGAATAGCTCCGTGTACCGACCCAAAGTTGCTGCAGCAGATGGGAAGACAGGAATACTGAGCTGGCTAGGCCTAGCAATCACGTGTCCTTATTCAATAAGTGTGATGTGTTTTATATCATTTACAATAATGGTGATTATGCTGCCTGACCACTGGCCTCTCTTCACTAAGCATTGTCCTAACCCCCCACTGGACCTTGTGCAAACCAGCTGGCCTATTTTGGAAACCTCACCACCTGGCCTCAGCTGGACATTTTCTTCATTCCCAAGGGCATGAGCTCATTACCACACCAGATGGGCTCCCAATAAATGATGATCGTGCAGTCTGATTATTTTCATGTTGTACTGACTCCCTTTGGAAGTTGGAAACAGAGTCTAGGGTCTGTATCATCTTTCAAAGTTAAAGGAGAATATTCTCATTTTACAAATCCTGCAGACTGAGAGAAAGCATGCAGTTTAGAACTAGGTGGCAATTCTGGCATAAGGGACCACTAGCAATCACTTTTTAACTGTGGACAGATGGTTTATTTTTAACAGAGGGTACGTCAATTAAAGTCATTTGGGCTTCTGCAGTGAAACCTTGGAAATCTCAGTGACTTAACATGATAGCAATTTATTTCTCACTTGTAATAAGTCCAGCAATGCTGGTTAGTGGACAGCTTTTCATAGGATCATACAGGGTCATCTTGTGACTCCACCCTTCTCTAAGGTCTCAGTATCTTAATCATTGAGCAAAAGAGGACAGAGAAGGAAACCACTCATGAGAGTTTTTATGGGTCTTCCCTTCTCACGTCCCATTGATCAGAACGTGATCACATGGCCACCCCCGACCACCAGGGATGCTGGGAAGAACAGGTGGGTGGGCACCTGGCCTACCTGTCACAGAGGGTCAGCTTAGCCTGGGTTAAGGACCTGTGCCCTAGAGTCAGTGAATTAGGTATAAGTCCCAATTCCCAGACCAAATCCTCTCTTCTGTAAAATGGAAATAACTCTATTTACCGCATGGTGTTATCTTAGGATCAAATGAGGCGTTATGTGTAAAATGCATAGACCAAGCCTGATAAATAGTACATGCTCAATAAATGTGAAGCCTCCATTGTCGATATATTCATTTGCTACAAAATAAAAGCAAATGAGTGGGATACTTTAAATTCTCAAAGAGACAAAACAAAAAAACAAAAAACAAACAAAAAAAAACCACTATCAAAATTTGCTTAGGATTATTACTCCTAAAATTATTATTTTAAGAAAGGCTTTCACAGTTTCATCAAGAAACAAACAAGCTGCAATCCAAGAGTCTACACAGGCAGTTTTGGTGTCATAGGTAGCAGAGGCCTCTGGGGACTCACAGCTGAATAGTGATTCCTAGAAATCTAAAAGGCCCTCTGTTCTGTCCCCCGCCCCCGCTCCCTGAGAGCCCGGTGCAAGCATAGGGACTGCTTCCCCCACAGCATGCAGCTCTGTTGGTGCTTCCCCAAGCGAGCATTTTGCTTGTGGCTTCCCTCTTCTGGGGCTTTTCCACAACATCTGCTGGTCTGGGCCCGATAACCTGCAGTTTGTTTTCTGTTTTAGCCAAGTCAGGAGCTCAGGGCACCCCGAGCAATTCCTGAGGAACAGAAAGTACCTGTTGGTGTTCAGCCCTAGGGGACAAGTTGCAGAAGGGCTGAAGTGCCAGCTCTGACTGTGCCTCTCACTGTGCGGTAGTTATAGAGGACATGGATGAGGTCTCATTGTGCGCTCAGGGGTAGGTGTGGAGGACATGGATGAGGTTGGTGTGGCGTCCTTTTAACAACTGATGTTATATTTAGTTTGCCTCCTGTGCCCATGAAGCTGTAGGTAAACCCTTGGAAAAAAATTGGCTCAGCTGTTGTGACACAACCTGGCCTTCCTCTAAAAGGTGTCCACAGGACATTCAGAGCGTATCACCTGATGACATCAAATCTTAACAACAAAAATCATAGCTATTGAACATGGATAGACATTATCTGATAACCATTGTGGGAAGGGGGATGCTGAGAAGAAGAGATTCCAGCCAACGCTGTCTAATAAAATTCCCACATTTAAGCCACTTTATAAAACAAAATTCTTGGAGTGCTGGGGAATCTCGTTAACTCAGTCTAGAGTAATCCTTTCAGTCAAGTCTACCTCTCAGCCACCCAAGGAAATTACTCGTCTAGACTGGTTATAACGGTAAAAAGTAAAATAAATTAAAGCTGTGTATTTAGTTCTGTTTCAAGTGCTTTACATGCACATTGATTCTCCCAGTGACCCTATGAGGTAGCAAGTGTGATTGCCCATTTTACAGACAAGAACACGCAGGTTAGGTCACTCAGCCCACAGTCACACAGCTCGGAAGAAACAGAGGCCAGGTCTGAGCCTGCTCTTCATCGCCTGCTGAGTAATGACAGAAAACATCCGTTCCCACAGTGCAGTGCGAGCCACCTCCCTGCAGGAGGTCCCTCCTGGTGCCCACCCTTGGCTCAGACCGCCGTCTGCCCGCGGTCTCTCTCTCCCCGGTCATGACGAGTTTCTGGCCGCGTTTTAAAAGACAGTCATCAGGTTGCCTTTCTCTCTCTCCTTCTAAAACTCTCTCTCTGCAGTTTCTTTGTTGTGTTTGGGATTGAAGGATAAAAACAGAGCTCTTTCTCACCTCCCAAAATTTGGCGAAATCCCCAATTTCTGCCTTTAGGCCTAGATTCTATTACTTTGGCCTAAGTTAGAGTTTCTTGATAATAATAGTTGACATTTATTTAATGCTTAATATAGATGTACTTCACATATATATGTTTAATCCCCAAGGGAACCAAATGAGGGCAGTACCATTATCGGCCAATTTTATGCACGAGGAAACTGAGTCACAGGGAGCTCGACATCGCTTGTCGATTCAAACCCTGTCAGACTTCAGAGTTCCGGGTTTGAAGCACTAGGCAATGTGGCCCGCACCGGGGTCCAGTATGAGAATCTGCTGACTGCAAAGCCATCTTCATGCAAGCCTTACATCATCTCATTCTTCCTTCTAATTGCCCATCTCTCATCTCTACAGCCACGTTAACTGTAAATTCAAGTGCCCCTGTCTTGTTTCATTGTTGTTTTAATCAATCATCAAATATTTCCTGATTGGGGCGGGGCGGGATGGTACTTATGGAATCCTACAGGTGAGGTATTTGCTATAGCTTTCAAGGCAACTGGTAAATCAGTCAGGTCATTAGTAGAAGGTAACTAGGCTGCATGGCGATAGTCCACAGAGGCCAAGTGAGAAGTCCCAGCAGCAGGAA
>NW_006431956.1:6489045-6507405 GCF_000325575.1 Pteropus alecto | reverse complement strand
AGATGAAGAACAGACAGGATTTTCCTAGGCTGTAGGAGAAGGGGAGGGTTTCCAAATAGGAAAACCATTGCAAGCAAAGGAAAGGTATGGGAGAAAAAACATAGTGTTTCTAGTTACCCTATATGACCCCCACCTTTCTAAGTGGCTGATAGTACAGAGCAGGGAGAGAGAAAGTTTGAGCCAAAGAGCCACAAGAACAAAAATAGAGATGAATGGAATGGGGAACTGAAGGCAGAAAAACGCTAGTGATTTGTTCAGCCCAATGAATTAATATTGCAGCCAGAAATAGCACCACGGATTCCCAATTCCCACTAGATTCTCAGTATGAGACACCATGCTCTTGCCGGCAAAGGAGGATTCACACTACCTCCTTTTTTTTTGGACTCTGCTTATGATAAAGTATAAACCAAAAAGAAGTGAGGATTCATAGGCATAAACAGTTGGGCAGTACAGCCTCTCAAAGGGGCCCGCCTATTTGTTTCATCTTTCAGCTTCAAGGCAGAGTGTCCTTCCCACACACGTCTGAAGAGAAGGCCAGCCCTCCGCTAGAGAGCAGGCTGATCGTGTTGTTAATAAGTTGTTTGAGTTCCCCTCTGGTTCAGAGCCGGCAACTCTTTCCATGACTTTCTAAGCCAGTTACTTAACGAGAATGTTCTGGACAAACAGACACTTCGTTCTCAGGCTCAAGGAAGCACCCAGGGTGGGGGCCACAGGGAGGATCAGAACTGAATGTGGGACTCATGGTGAACTTCACGCTGACAATCTCCTGCTCTCTGCCCCTCCCAGGCACTTGCCAAGGGCCGAGACTTGGGAGGAGCCCGTTTGTTTTGTTTTCTCGCAGTCCAGTGGTGAGCTGTTCTCCAAATTGTTGGAGCTGCTCAGAAATTCCAGTCAATTCATTCAGATCTTAAAACCCACTGCTAAATCAAGTCGCAGTTTTCTGCGCCATGCGGAAAAGTACACAGCCATACATCCACAATTATTTTCCTTTTCCTCAGCTAGTAATTTTATTGTTTTCCATTTTTATTGAAATAGAATTGACGTATATCACTAAGTTTAAGATGCACAGCTTAATGATTTGACTTACAAATACTGTGAAATGATTACCACGGTAAGTTAATTAACATCCGTCATCTCATATAGATACAAAAAAAAAGAAAAGGAAAGAAAGAAAAAAGGTGGTTTTTTTCCTTGTGATAAGAACCCTTAGGATTTACTCTCTTAATAGCTTTGCTGTATCCCATATGGCAGTGTTCATTGTAGCCATCATGCTACACATCCTATCCCTGGTGCTTATTGTCCGTATAACTGGAACTTTGTACTTTTCGACCCGCTTCATCCAGGGCCCCCCTCTCCCTGCCCCTGCCTCTGGTAACCGCATATCTGATCTCTTTTTCTATGAGTGAGGTTTATTTTTTATTTTTATTATTTTTTAGAGTCCACATATAAGTGAGATCACATCATATAGCATTTGTCTTTCTCTGTCTCACTTACCTCACTTAGCACAATGCCCGCGAGGTCCATCTGTGTTGTCACAAATGGCAGAATTTTCTTCTTTTTTATGGCTGAGTAGTATTCCATCGTGTCTATGATCCCATCTGCTTTATCCACACATGTATTGGTAGGCACTTAGGTTGTTTCCATGTCTCAGCTATTGTGACTAATGCTGCAGTGAACATGGGGGTGCAGCTAGTCGTTTTAGATTGCATCATGGCATGTATGGGATGAGTAGAGAATTTGGTAGCAGAGAGATACAAGTCCCATTACCTGTCTCCACCAAACACGAGTCCATCATTTACCTATTACATGAACTTGGCAAGCTACTTATTTGTAATTTTGTAAAATGGGGTCCAAATCAATTTTTTATAGAATTATTTTGAGCACTCAGCACATGGCATCATATATCCAAGGTGCTCAATGAATGGTAGCGGTTTCACTGTTAATTCTTTATTCATCAACTGGAAACCTAGTTTTACTATGGAAGGCCCTTCGCCGCAGCCATAGAGATGAATTTGAAAGCGCTTGAGATAAAAACCACCTCGATATCTTTCATCTGCTTTACCAATTTTAAACCAAGAGTGGGAGGGCCTGGAAAATATAGAAATATTCTTCGTATTCCGCTTTATGCATAAGAACAATGTCCTCTCCCCCTCCCAACACTGACTGTCACTCATCCACCCCCTCCTCCCCCGGCACTGTGCTCAGCATCTCCACATATGGAACACAGTCTCCCTGTAGGGCCTTTAATACTGGAGATTCCAGAACAAAGTGGACCCGGGCAGAGCACTGGCTCCTCCTTGACAAATCAGTCCGGCATCAGGCGCCACCTCAGGTATTACAATGTGTTTTTAATTAAGGAGGGAATGTCAACCCTGGACTTCAAAGGTTCGCTCCTAGCCCTATGCGAAAGCCCACAGGCTCATAGCCCCGCTCTGCAGAATGGGGACACCTGGAGCCAGGAGACCCTCTCCACGCCTGCTGTATCATCAGCCTCATCTGCCAGATCCATCTCAGGGCACGGACACCTCAGCCACTTGGGCTAAGAGTACAATGAATCACACATTAAATGGCATTTAAGAGCAGAATTGTTAAAATCAAGTCGGATGACTACCTCACCCGATTGAATATGATGTATGCTCTGTTAAGGGCCCGTGACACTTGAAAAATGGGGACCGTCCAAGGAAGAAACTTGTGTCTGTGGCTAAAAGAATTGAAGTCAATGTCCTCTCTTAGAAGAAATTTCAAACTGCTTTTGAAAGACTACTTGCCGATCATTTCTAGCCTACGTGCAATCGAAAGTGTCACAAATTCAAAGAATGGCCACAGAGTCAGGTCTGTGTGGAGACGCTGTGTTTCACACGGGCACTCGGGGAGGGTTTGGTCTTGGACCCAGGCAGCTGGTCTGTGACAGGACTTTGCCGGTGACTCTAGCAGTCACGCAGGCTGCCACAGGAGGGGGTGGGGATATACTGCCACAGAACTCTGAAAACCCATGTAAGGGAGGGATCTGGCAGTGCTGGGGCCGTGTTTCTTTTCCATTCAGTCCAAAAAATTGATTTGGACTCCATTTTCATTTCTTTCCCATTCCTTGAACGACCAGAGCCACTGAGCACCATGGGAAACTGCTTAGAAAGAGGCCTCTCCTTTTGTTTGTGTCTGTACAAACAGAGCCCAACCTAGGGAAACGCAGCAAAGACGGGGCAGAGAACTGGACACTGCATGCACTTCGGCCTGTTCCTGCCCTGACATCCTCGCACAGTGTGGATCATTCATTTCCGCTTGTCTTTTGTTTCTGCAAAGGAATGAGGACTAGCTGCTACCCCGTGGTGACTCTCTAAGTAGTGGACCTCTTGTGTGATTACGCTAAGCCAAGTTCTTAAATTTTACAAAGGGTGAAAATAGTTGAAACGGCAGCGGTAATGACAATACGCAGTTCTTTCGTTTCTGAGGGGAATCCCGCCAGAGCTCACTTTAGAATAAAAAGGGAAATGTCGTAAAAACGGGAAAATAAATGTTCACAAGTGAATGGTAGGTGGGAACAAAACCAGGCCATGCAACCGTTCACCCAAAGCAATCCCCGTTTCACAAGAGAAAGCGCGTGTAGACGGAGGAGCCAGGTAGAAAATGCCATCGTCCAAAGTGGAATATGAGCACTTCCCATAGGCCAGGTACCAGGCCGTGTGTCCAGGAGACGTAACCTATCTAACCCTCGCGACAGCCCTGCTAGGCAGTGACCGTTCCCACTTTCTCCATCTTACACGTGAAGACGCCAAAGCTTTAAAGTTTACGTGACTTATAAGGGTCTCTCGAGTGACATAGCCAAATTTGAACCATGGCAGATATTTCTAGAATTCATGCTCTTTGCCACAATGCTGTAGATATAGCAGTTATTTCTGGGTGGTATAATTATAGACATATTTTAACTTCCTTTAGAATTTTGTGATTTTTTTTTTTCACGATGAGCATACATTACCTGAATAATCAGAAAACTAAAAGCATAAAAAGGAGGGGAGGGGGCAAACATGTGTCGTGAAAAAAAAATCACACTTGCTTCATCTAGGAGATGTTAAATTAAACCAGATTTAATTCGCTCTAAAACAAGCTGCTTCTAATTTAAGATAAGAATCTTAAAGAACATCTTCAGAACTCCAAATCTTGGAAAAGCAAAGAAAACAGATGTTCTCACCTTTCTCTTCTCTGTAAAACTCTAGATCACAATAACTGATCATCCTGGACTTTTTTCCTCTTGATTGGGAGGACGTGCTCCGCCCCCCGAAGGCGGCTAGCCAAGTCTCTTCATTTGTACCCTTTTCTTCTTCCACCTCCTTCAGCAGCTCTCTCTATAAACTCTCCTCTGCTTCTTTCATCTTCACTGTCTCCCCTCAGTTTGCACTCAAGCTTAGACCTTCCCTGCAAAGCAAGTTCTCTCAAGGAGCCGTAATCCCAGGAAGGCATACTCACTCCTTCCGTAGTGAACATCAGGTGGAGTGTGCTTTCCCAGAAGCCCCTCATTTTCACCACCCACTCCTTGAGCCCTCGTAGTCTTGGCCTCTGCCCCTACTGTCCTGTCTCCCGCGAAAATCACCAGTGACCATTCACTGTCATGTCCGATGCTGATTTCCCATCCTCCTCAATGTTTCCGGAGCTTCGATCACCTTTTCGTCTGGAGGCACTCAGCTCCCTTGGCTTCTGTCTCCCTGTCCCATCCTCTGCTTCCCTCCCAGCTTCCACCTAAATGGATAAACCCAAAGATCACTTATCAGTCTTGTTCTCATCCCTCTACACACTCCCTTGGAATCATGGTATTTTTCGCGTACCACATGTTCACAGCATCGTTTACCCCTGACTCACAAATATGCATATGTGGAGCTTACCTCCTACTGGGCAAGAGAGATGACAACTCGACAAATAAGACGAGGTCATCGGGACAGGCGTTTCGACCTAATGACATCTAAGCTGAGATCCAAACGACGAAAAAGAACAAGGCAGGTCAAGTTTTAGAATAAAACAGAGGGCGGAGGGCAAAGCGAGTGCAAAGGTCCTGAGGCAGAAACAAATGTGGCTTGTTCTAGGAAGAAGGGGAAGACAGCATGGCTGGAACATGGTGAGCAAAGAGGAAACTGGAAGAAAGGGTAGTTGGAAAAATAGACTTCTCCATGAAATACTAAATTCCTACATCACTTGGCAACTCTATTAGTACCATTCTGCCTTGTAATTGCATTATTGACATAATGTATCTCCTACTGTAGGCATCTGGAGTGGAAAAATCAGATCTTACTCATTTTTCTCTCCCCTCCAGCACTAGACCAATATAATGTTAAATTAGCTGAATTTCAGAGAAGGAGATAAGACAGAAATGAAATCTGTTAAGATTCAGACTTACCCCAAGTTAAAACCAGCCATCGAGTCCCCAATCAGGACAAAGCCAGAAATAACATCGCACTGAAACATCAGTAAAATTTAGCCAGAACAAGCAAAGTGAGAGTCCCTTTCTTTTTTGCCTCCACCTGGCTTGACGCCACTCATCTGGGACAAGATTTCAGGGTGTGTGCATGTTTTCCATCTCCACAGGACCAGCTGTGGGTGGAGGAGAATTCCTAGCACAGGATAAGGTCACACTGAATTAACCCAGAAGACTCTCTCCTGGGGAAATTGTCTACATGTTGCAAAGTCAGTAATGCTGCTAATTAAAGAAACATTTTCTGAGATGCTGTGATCTGTCATAAGAAGTGTTGACTCTTGATGACATGGAGAATGACGAGCATCTTATTTCATGCATTCCAAACAGAAAAATACACAGATGTGAATGTCTGCTCTCCACATCTATCGCTTCTGAAAGAAGATGCTGAGAAATCTCTAGAGTTTAGGGGTACAGATCGGAGTCGAAAAAAACCAATGTGAAGGGAAAAGACTTTCATGTTTTTTTTCTCTACTCTCAACACTCTACAACACCACTTCACTTCTGACACCAGATGAGTAAGTTTTCCGCACATCAAGCAGTCCTGTGACACACGCTGCGCGTCCTGCAGTTTAACTCAATTCTGATACTATCTATCTGGAGATGGTGTCATGTCCCACAGATTGAGGGCTCTGTCCCCAAGACTGCCCGAGTTTCCCAACCCCCTTTCCAGATGCCACTCGCAAGTCCAGGTGGTCACCTGTGTTTCTGACCCACTAGAGATCGTAGGGTCCCACAGACTGTTCCTCAGGTTCCATAAATTTGCCAGGACAGCTCACAGAACTCAGGGAAACACTTTGCTTAGTAGATCACCAGCTTGTTATGAAAGGACATAACTCAGGATTAGTCAGATGAAAGAGATGCACAGGGCGAGGCATGGGGACAGGGAGTGGAGCTTCCACACGCCCTCCTAGAACAGCACTCTCCCCGAATCCCCACATGTTCACCAACCCCTAAGCTCTCTGAGCGCCATGCCTTTGGGTTTCTGTGGAGGCTTCATTACGTATGCATGATTGATTAAATCATTGGCCATTGGCGACCGAGTCAACCTCCAGCCCCTCCCCTCTCACTTGAAATCAAGGGTTGGGACTGGAACTTCCAACTCTCTCATCACACAGTTATTTCCCTTGGAAACGGGCCCCTATCCCTCCATTTATATCAACATCTTTATCTTTCTTTTCACTTAGGAAAGTCAAAGGGTTTTAGGAATTCTATGCCAGGAACAGAGATTAAGTCCACATATATATATATATTTCTTATTATAAATCACAATATCACCCCTAGGTTCAGGTATCAGCTTGATGACATTCATTAACTGTCACCCACTCTGGGCCTCAGTGTCCTTATCTACAAAACAGGAACTTTAAAAACCTGCCCCATAGAGTCGATGCAAAGATCACACGTTTATGAAATTGCTTTGTCAGTCATACAAGGGCTTGTGAAATGTAAGTATGTGTGAAGCTTTCAAGAAACCTCGGCCACATCAGTTCTGGTCTCCATTATGAGGAGCCACTAGCACCAAATAGTCCCAGGGCACCTGCTGATTAAGTCTGTCCCTGGACGTGAGCTCCTAGGCCCTGTGTTTATTTCCCAAGCCAGGCAGATGAGTGCACGAAGAAAAACTCACTTGAGGTCATGCACTCGTTCCCATGTGACTTAAATTGCTGTGGAAGTAAACAAAGCCGTACCTCAACAATTAAGTTTTAGAAAATGCGATCAGAAAGCCTCTCGTTTAGAACATGACACTAGCTCCTTTGGCAAATTCCCGCACACCAGGATCCACATCAATCGGACCTGCCTCCACTGAGCTCATCGATCTTGAAAGTGAAAGGCCTTAAAAGTGGTTACACAGTGGTGAAAGACCATTCGATGTCATGCTTTGAACTGTATACATTCAATGAAAGATTTAGTTAGCACTAAAAATGAGCGAGTTCTAGATCCTAAGTCCCGGCAAATAGCCATACTTTAAAAGGGCGTGTATCTAGTGTTAACGCCGTAAGGTAAAATGTCATTATTTTCATTTTCAAAACTCTTCTCTCTCCATGGGCTTCTCCATTCTCCTGGTGCCTTCTCCTCGTCACCACCACCTGCTGTCTTGTTCAGACCCTTTCCGCCCATCCTGACCCTTTGCGCTGCCTCCAACTCCTTCCCCGATCTTATCCTGCTGTCTTCACCTCCAGTTCATTTTACTCATCATTGGATAAGTCATTTGTCTGCTAAAATAGCAATACCTTTTGTGATTCCCGATGGCCTGTTTCAGGGCCAAGCATTTTAACGGCCAAGCACTTTTTATAATGGAGAATCATATGCTAAACTCCCAGTATACAAAATAGACTTGAAGAATGACATTTTAACCGTATAAACGCTATAACATTTGCTTATTACAAGGCCATGTGATGACAACCATATTTGGTTTCACAATAACTAGAAAATTCTAGAACACACTGGTAAGCATTGTTTTCATGAGTAGACATACACAGGTCTGAGTATTTGAAAGAGCCAAAGCAGAGTTACTCTTATTGACTCTTGATGACATGGAGAATAATTAATCGGGCATTTGAGAAAATTTCAAACAGATCCAAAGTTTCTAAGTAGACAGACAGATTGACTGAACAATCATTCATTTGGCATATATTCTACTTCATCAAATCTTTTACATGCAATTTTTAAACAGACTCAAATTTTTTAGAGCACTTTTAGGTTTACCACAAAATTGAGAGGAAGGCACAGAGATTTCCTGTATACCCTCTGCCCCATCATCCTAAAACACATTCTCCCCCATTATCAACATTCACCAGAGTGGTACATTTATTAACCAAGGGTCAACCCCCATTGACACAGCATGACCCAAAATCCATGGGTAATGGACTTAGGGTTCACTCTTGGGGTTGTATATTCTATGGGTTTAGACAAATGTATAATGACATAGATCCATCGTGATAATATCATACAGAGTATTTTCAGTGCCCTGTAAGTCTTCTGTGCTCTGTTTGTTTATCCCCGCTCCCCCAGCAACCGCTGATCTTTTTATTGTTTCCCTGGTTTTGCTTGCCCATTCTTTTCATATAACTGTTATCACCTGTCCATGCTCATTTTTAACTGATTGATCACTTTATTGCTTAGCCAAGAAGAGGGTAGTAAGAGAAAAGAAGTAGAAGTTAGAGGATGTAAAAGAAAAGGCAAGTAAAAAGGAAGATTGGGTTCTATTCCCATGGTAAAATACCACTAAAAAATGCATCAGTGGCCACTACAATGTATTGTAGAGCAGCCCAAGGAAAGTCAAATGTGTTCGGCAAATAAAAAACACAATTCCGTAACTTGGGAACATTGTATTAGGTAAATAAACAAGTGACGATTACACAGGAGCACCTGAAATTTTCATTATGATAAGAAAATGCTCTTCTATCTTGAGAAGCCTTCGGCGTTAGCTGATTTCTGGCAAGACAAGAGGCAGAGCAAGGGGTTCTGGGTCACCAGCGCATCTCAGCCTTCTGGTTCCAGCCTCAGGCATTCAACCCATCAGATGTGTTCCTTGAGTTCTAGAAAGTCCAGCTGCATTTGTTCTTCTAGCCCTGAGATTCAGGAAGCATTCGTGTGCGCCTCTGATGTCACTGGCTATCCCAGCCTCCCCCGTTCTCCTGGTGGCCAGGCACGCTGGGTCAGGGCAGGGTCGTAAGCAAACAGAGCTCGAAGTAGATTGGAACACCTTCCTTTGTCTTTCTGGATCCCAGCTCATAGCTGTGGAGCCCAAAACTATTCCACACTGGGGCAAGCTTGTGGTTTACCTCCCTGAACCACTTGGTGTAGCTCTCTCCGAGAGGGGAAGGTGACCCCTTGGGAGGTGTAAATAATGCTTGGGCTCTGATTTATGGCTTTGGTTTCAGCCTGATGAAGGTGAAACTGGGCATCTGACTCTGGCCTGGTCTGGCTTCTTCCTTGAAGCCTGGAGTAATTAACGAGCAAGGAAATGAAGGATTTAGTTGCTAGTGATAACCGGATAAGGAGAGAGTAACTCCAGCCAACTGCATAGTTCTCCCACACTGTTTAAATGTAGAGGTGGCAAGATTTCCAAAGGTGACCCTGGATATATAATCGAGCAAGCTTTATTAAATGACTTGTCACATGGAGCATGTAAAGTCTCCCAGCCCAGTTTATATAACATGCTGTTGGAGAGGCGGAAACCGGTTGAATTTGAACCTCCACAGAGCCCCGCCTGGCAGATTTGCAGACAGCGGTGCCCATGAGACATCTCAAACTTTACGACTACATATTTAAGCATTTATGAGACTTGAACTGTGTTCCATTAAAATGAAAAAAAAAAAAAAAAAAAGATAGAGAGGCAAGGGAAAAAAATCCTGAGACTTCCAGCAGGGGTAATTAACCCCAAATGTTTCATAAAGAATTTGATAGTATTCTGGTTTTAAACTCCTTTCCCAGGCCTGTTGTAGAAAGGAAAGAGAAGAAAGGAACCTATTAAAAATTCACCATTGCATTTTTTTAAAATGTGTATGACCAAACTACGCAGCTGGACCCACAGAGCTCATCCCAAGGTAACTGATTAAAATTTTACTGGAGAGAAAATATTTAAAACACGGACTGGCAGTTTTCACCAGACCCACCCAAGAAATGCCTTTCTTTCATCCTCTCATCTACTTACTCAATGTCTTGCCTGGTGGGTCTAGGTTTGGCAACAGCCTGGGCAGCTGGGCGCCTGCCCAGCCTCCCTCCAGCTCTAGTGTATGTCTCCATTCCTCCCACTCCACCGTCACTGGTGGAGAGGGATAGAGAGCTGCTGTGACAGCAGAGATGCTTCAGTAAAGTTAGTGCTAATCCCTGCTCACGTGACCTCACATAAACGTAGCCCCACCTGATAATACTGGCCCCACCCACGATGAGGGCCACACCACTGGACCGTCCTCATCAGGCCGGGTCTCCAAGGTACTCAGTGTTCCTTACTGGAGGGATAGGGCCGCCTTTTATTTGCTGCTGTGTGCACAGGCAGAGAAGGCACATCATCAGGGTGTATATATTAAGCCTTCCCATCTTACATAAGAAGTTTCCAGAACAATCAGTCGGCAACTGAGGCAGCATTGGTCTCCAAAAGTTAACTACGAACATATAAAGAGGAGAGTTTTCTGTCTAATGCCAGGGAAAACACCTTGGACATTAAGCAGACCAAAGAGTGTCATGCTCTGCCACACCCGGCTAATGGATGTGTGTGTGGTCCCCATCTCATAAAAGATCCCCAAGAAATAAGCGGACCGCCCGATGTTTTTTCTACATTACCTGCCTGAAGGGAGGTGCTGGACAGATGGCCTCTTCCGGTTTCTCTCACTCGTTAACTCTGTCTCTAAGTAGAAGAAACATCTGAGTGTTTTTACCGACGCCCACGTTATCTGTGATCTTACCTCTTTCATGTCACAGAGAGTGTGCCTTTCTGCCCACCGTAGCAGGACTCCTGCTCCAGCGCACTCTGAGTCAGACTTCCAACAGCCGTTTAACCCATAAACGCCAACCTCCTTCCATATCAGGTATTTGTAAAGACATAGTAGATATTTGGCTTTGGTAGTATCCAAAAAAATAATAATAATAATAGATGAGAATTACACATTACTTTTTGATATAGATCTGTTTTCATCATATTGTTCATTTTGATCAAGAGTGGTTGGTGATTGACTTTTGTGTCCTCATTTTGGAAATTTTGCCATGTGAAGAAAAAGCACAGTTCTTCACAAATGTCAGAAACTTGCAATATGAAATGTATCACCCATAATTGTAGAATGACTTCACGGCATTTTATAATTCATGAAATCACCCCCCCTCTTTGTATAATCAGACTTTTTTATGACATAAACCACAACACATCTTGTTTCTTTCAAGGAAAATAAAAGCAGAAGACATAACTTTTTTTTTTTTTAACCCTTTCTTTGCCATCAAGGGAGAAGCTTTTTTTTGTGTTTTGCACAAAATTCCGAGAACTTGCAAATTGGTGTGAAACGATTTATTCACACCTTTTCTAGGCATCTCAGTCGATAGAAGTTCAAGCTGTATGTCTTAGTCCATTCAGGCTCCATAGCAAAATACCATAGACTGGAGGACTTAACCACACAAAAAAAGTTGTCTCTAAAGGTTGAGAAATCCATGGTCAAGGTGCCAGCAGATTCAGCGTCTGGGGAGGACTTGCTTCTGGTTCACAGATAGCTGTCTTCTCTCTGCGTCCTCACATGGCAGGAGGGGCAAGAAAGCTCTGGGGGGTCTTTCTTTCTAAGGGCACTAACCGCATTCCTGAGGCCTGCTCCCCAAACCTCCAAACACCATCCCATTGGAAATTAGGTTTCAACATATGAATTTAGGGAGATGCGAGCATTGTAGTCTGCAGCACAGTGCGTCCTAGTAACAGAAATCAGACGAGTCCTCTTTCCTTCTTTGGTGAAGCATGGTACCTGCAGCCCCACGATCTCTTTCATGGGCCTTCGAGATGGACCAGCCTTTTTCAGACTTGTTTCAGATGTGGTTCGTAGGGTTCAGCCTCAGTCTGTCCGGTGAAGAAGAGCACAGGGGCCCAGCATTGCAGCGACAGCATCCGAGAAACCAGGGAGGAGAGCGAGAGCTCGTTAGTGCCTTTAATGAGCCTTCCCCAGTTTCATTCGTGGCTGAATCAGAAACTTTCTGAGTCATTTACCCTGTCACCGAGCAGTTTTCAGAGCGGGTAAGCGTCATTAGGAAGGCTGTGGCTTCTCCATCACAAGAGAGACCGAACAAAAATGGAATGCCACCCAGAACAGAGGTCCCAAGGCTGGCCTTTGCCTCTGTGGGCTCCACTAGCAGCAGCTTTTAGAGGTCACCAGAACAAGGAGCTAAAGGTGCTTTCTGGGTGCGCTGGGCCCCTAACCGGCTCCTTCCCATGACCCTTCAGTCTTGAAGTTATTAATGGGCCTGAAGCAGGGTCTGGTGTCTACAGGGCCCCCCCCTGAGGATCAAGCTAGAGTTTCAGCTCTGGAAGACTCTAACCTTTTCCGGTCACCCCCTTTCTCTGTCGCTTGGCTCCCCTCATGTGGGCACCTCCCAGAAACAGGGAGGTTCTGGATCAGGATAAAATTGACCCTACTGATACAGTAGGAGAGGGCTCACTCCATCCCGGGGTGAGTTCCGAGGCGAGGCCACCTTTCCTCCACTGGTAGCACACACCCTCACCACAGTTCTACCCGCCTGAGCCCCTCACAGCAGAAAAGCTTCCCTGGGTGACTTGTCAGGAGCCTCCCATCTGAGAGTCTGTCTGCCCGCTTTGGTTTTGCCTTATTCTGTTTTTGGAGCCATCGATTTCTTTCGTAGGCCATGTTTTGAGAAAGCAAGGCCACGTTTCCTTTCCATCCACACTTCGTATTGCTCTAAATTGGACCCTCGAGTCCCATGGTTCTTGGGCACTAGAATTTCAAGTCCTCAAGTCTTGTCCATCCTCCTCGCGGGTTGATTACAGTGAGCCCGCCCATCCTGCGTGAGAGGAGCTCAGGAACTCCTGCATCGTGGATCCCTAAGTCATACCCTCCTGCTTCCTTCTGTTGTAGTTAGCGGCATCACAGAGTAGAGGACTCACCCCAACCTGTCCACCACTGGCTGGGTGTCTATTAATGCACTTACCCGCTCTGTCCCCCAGTTGACTTGAGGGTTGGACCGGACAGCCCTGGGGACCTTCTTGAGCTGTCACCTTCCACGAGTCTATGGATAAGGCAACAGAACAGGGTCAGGGTGCATGGAGAGGCAAGGTGGATCAGCCTCATTGTGAAGCTGTTCTGCCAGATCCTTCCCCCGGAAGCATCTTCACCTCACTGCCAGGATCACCCTCCCGAATCCACCAGTTGGAAGAGGTGATAAGGTGTGAAGAAGCAGAAATGGAGCCATTCCTGATACAGACTCACAGCATCGAGATTGAGAAAGAGAGACAGCTCCAGCCTGATAGATAGATGGACAACATGCAGAAATTTAATTTTAACACAAGGACGTAATTTTTTTTTAATGGAACAAGAAATGATGACATCTATGGTATCCCATTAAATTTAAAGACGCCTGTCTTTTGAATATGCCATCGACACTACACTGAAGAATGTCTTTTTCTGGGAAGTGGCCCGATAGGCCTCATCGCATGTTCTTGCCCCTTCCAAATACAGCAATTTACATATTCTTTTTTTCTTTTGTCTAAATGTTTTTACTTGAAACAAATAGTTGCATTGCATATTCTTAGTTAGACAGCTAGGGAAGGCTAGGAGGGCTGCCTTTGTCCACAGGACTTGGAGAAGCTAACTGCCCATAGGAGGAGGAGTCAATCCCTGACCTTGGCCTCAGTTGACACGGCTCTGAGTGAAGCAGTGTCAGAGCCCAGGGAAGGAAAGATACTGCACAAACTCCTTCAAGATCACCAAGCAAACAGAGATGGCCGTAGTATTTCTCTCTTTCTAACTCACAGGGCCAAATGGCTCATGGTGGACAGAACTTCAACAAGTTATCAAGTGGTTTTCCTGTGTTTATTTCAATCAAAGAACTGCCCTGTTTGCTTTGCCAAAACAATGGAAATTAACACCTTGACAAGCCTTACAAGTGTGTATCCCTCTGCACTTTGCAAAATATTTCAACTATCTGTCAGGACATTGAGCCTTATTTTCCAACCGAGGTCATGAGATGGGAAGATCTTACTGCCAGGATGGGAAATCTGATTTAACAGAGGCTCTATATCGACTTCCTCTGTGGCCGTCCTGTGGCACATTTAGAGGTTGTTGGGGAAGATGGGCACTTTGCAGCACTATAAACTATCCTAGTTGTTGTTGGCTCCATGGAGGGTTTGTTTCACTCTATATTTAGTCATGCTTGCCATAAAATTAGGAATACTTTTATATCGTTGACATTTGACACATAGACATTTTTCTGGAGGGAAAAAATAACATTCAGCCTTTCACATTAATGCTGGGAAAGTACACCACCCTCCCCCGCCACCAAAAAAAAAAAAAAAATGTGGCAATTCCTAGAGTCGGAGCCAGGGACTAACCAGCCAGAAGTTTATATTACAAATAAATCCCACCCTTTATTCCAAGGAAACATGTCAAGGGACTGACAGTTAAGCTGGCCAGGCCAAAACGTTTCTTGAAAAATTAGAATTCCCAAATAACGAATTAACTTTTTTTACCTGATGAAAACTAGAGGCAAATTGGGTTGGTAACCTCGTGATAAAATAAGAAGGAATCTAAACTGTAACTAAAATCATGTGGTTAAAATAATTTTCAAAACCTCACATGTTCTCCAGGTTGCTTTCTCTCCCTGATCTCGCCCTATGTAGATTAGTCCACGAGACCCCGACAGCTGTTTCTGGGGTCTCCCCTCCCCATGGGGCCACCACTTCCTCCTTCCTCAGGGGTTATCAACCTTGGTACTGTTGACATTTTGGTCCAGATAAGTCTGTGTTGCAGGGACTATCCTGTGCGCTTTAGAGTCGTTAGCAGCATCCTTGGCCCCCCCACCACCACCAGATGCTAGTAGCACCTCTCAAGTTGTGACAATTAAAAATGTCTCCAGATGTTGCCAAATGTTCCCTGGAGGGAAGGAAGCAAAACCACCCCCCAGTTAGAGCCACCATTAGCACCTCTGTGCCTAGGACAAAGCTTTGCCATGCATTAACCTGAATTTATGCTGTGTGAATGGGTTATTATGATCCACTGAGACTGTAGAAGAACAAAGCAAAAATCAGGACATCACAGCAGGCATGATTTCTGGATGCAAGAAAACCTTTTCCAAATCAAGCATGGTTAATAATGATAAATATTGAGTTCTACTCTTTGATGGTCTTTAAAAATTAGGTTGGAACACTATCTTTAGCGGGTGGTTGGGGTAGGAGCACCCAGATAGAATAGCATTCCCTTAAAGAGCTTTTTCAAACTTTTTGTTTGGTTTCTTTTATTTTACCAAAAGGGATACACAGAAAGGTATGTGAGTATACGAAAATACGAAGGAAAAGTAAATTATTTCACAAGAAGGTGTTTCCTTCTTTAACTGAACAACTGGGCATACGGGGAGTGGAACAGGAAATATGCTTACATGAGAAATAGTGGAGAATGAAATTGAGAGATTAGTGGATCATTCGCAGCATAATATAATGGTTACAATTAAAAGATTTGCCTGCTGATAAATGTTTCAGAACACGCGTGATACTAACTGCTCTTCCATCCCTTTCCCTGGAAATGGATTTACAGATTAAAGAGCTTTTCAAATTTTAATTTTAAGTCCTTTTTTTTTATTTCAGTTTTATTAATCTTCACCATAAATATTAATTTATGAGCACCGATGCCCAAAGGGCCTTGGCATACTCTCTCACAAAGGATAATGCATATCACTACCGCATTTAACCGAAAAGCAGCGTGAGTGTAAAAGAACTGACAATTCCTTACTCAATTTGAAGCAGATCTAAACCTAAAAGACAGTGTTCCTTATCCGCAACCACATTTAAAGGGACAACACCCTAAATATAAGTAGGACATTGAAAGACTTGACACTGGGGTGCCAGAAAGGGTTTTAGTTTTGGTTTTCATTGTTTGTAGAGTGAACCTAAAGTTGGTTTTTAGTTTATGTGGTAACTATTGTTTTCCCTTGTCCCTTTCTGCTTCATTAAGTACATTCTCCATGGGGTCAATTATTTCAGATCTTGCTGGAAGCGCCTCTGTAATCAGAGAGAAGGAACCCCTTTACAACCCACCTGAGGTTTGCTATTAACAAAATTAGTGTTATTCTTTGCTCTCTCCAATGACGGGTAGCTTCTGCACGGCAAGCGTTTGATGCTTTTCAGGGATGAAGAGAGGGTTACTCAACAAATGGTTTGCAAAGATGTCACCCCTAGAGGATTTTTTTCAACCTCTTGTTTGCTGTCAGGAGCCTTTCCATCTTGCTGAGAACCAAAGACTTCTTCAGCTATCCCAGCCAAAAATGTCATTGGTGCCTGTCTTGTCGTTGGCAGCATTAATTAAAGGGATCAGATGCAGCACAAAGAAATGTCAAAACAGTATAAGGGGAAAAGCCCGTTAACACATGAGTGTGCTACATAAATGATTACAGTGTAACAACATAAGAAAGATTTTTTTTTTTTTTAATCAAAGTGGAACATAGAGCCTAGGTCTTTGGGACTCAAAGCCACACAGCTATCTTTGGTCCAGCTCTTCTTTTACAATGGAAAACCGTCCTCCATCCACCCCCAGGGAGTGGGCCGAGGAGCCCAGGTGGGGGCGCAGATGCTAGTTGTGGACCATTCTTGCCACTCTACCACCCTGTGGTTATTTGAAATAGCCACTATTGTCTTGTCTGAAACAAGGAGTCCAGCTAAAGCTCTTGACTTGCCCCTGAGCTCACGTGCTGGTCTCTCCATGAAGCTTTTCTGGATGGACACGTCCGTCTTACAGTTAGAATCATGGGCCGCTGCCTAAGGACGGTGATACATTCTGAGAAACGCGATGTCGGGGCTGTGCAAACATCATTGAGCACACTTACACAACCGTAGATGGTCTGGCCCACCACACACGTAGGCTGCACGGTACAGCCTGTTGCTCCCAGGCCACCAGCCTGCACAGCACGATACTGCACAAAACGACATGAGGTGAAATCAAGCACAAGAGAAAATGATGCAATCAAGGAATGAAGTAAACACCAGGTGTATGAGGCTGCCGCCTGCATGACACTGTATGCTGCTCCACAGCACGCTTTTTTTATAAGTAGGAAGAATATACTCTAAAATAATGGTAAAAAGTATAGTGCAGTAAGTACATAAACCGGTAAGAGTCATTTGTTATCATTACCAAGCATTGTGTACTATATGTAATTATATGAGCCATTCTTTTATGTGACTGGCAGAGCTGTTGGTTTGTTTATACCAGCATCACCACAAACATGGGGGGGACGCATTGTGCTATGACGTTATGACAGCTATGATGTCAGTAGGTGATAGGAATTTTTCAGTTCTGTTATCTTTAAGGGACCATCATCACATATATCATTGTCATTGACGGGGATATATGGACTCTAGAGATAAGACGGACTTTGGCTTGAGTCATGATTTTCCACTCAAAAGATGCATTCTTTAGGGAATTTGTGCACCTGCCTGACCTCAGTTTTTGGTCTATAAAAAGGAGGATGCAGTGTCTAAGCTGCCGTGGCTGGTGTGAGGATGCGACCATGGGCTAAGGGGCAAGTGCGTGACATACTGCCGGGCATGGAGGGGCCACTCAGGAAAGGATCCCGTGGTCTCTTCTCTATCGACTGGTCTTTGTTTCACGTCACCACTGAAAAATCGATATCAGAGATGATAAACTCGTTTTCATCCATTCTCCGCATAAAACGGCACAGCTTATATAAAAATATTCTTAACACATCTGTTGCATGCAGATGATCCTGGGACTTTCTGGAACATCATCCGTGCATTGGTCATCATTTCTAGAATGAGGGTTGCCGTTCCAATCTTGAGTTTACACCGTTCTCTTCATTACCTAATATGGAATTTCTTACAAGGTAGTTATCATATGGCCCATTTTTAGTTCATCTGGAAGAAAACCGAAATACTATTTAGTATTCTAGTCTAATGCTATACTCGTAAAACTGTTCTGCAAGTGATTGACAGCAAAGGGTCTGACCATTTTATTTCAGCAAATGTTCAGAGAAAAGCTTATACGCTAAGGAAGCATCAGTCTTTACCACACAGATATTTGTTTCCCCCTGTCCTTTGATCAATGCACATTAAAGGACAGTCCACTTCTCCAATTTTAAAATGTGTCTGAGAATGGATGGCAAGGACACATTTAGAACCCTGTTTCTCCAGCTGTAAAATTAAGCTGTCTATCCAGCAATTAAATGAATGAAGTGGATCCCTAGATAGTTAT
>NW_006431956.1:6458289-6489035 GCF_000325575.1 Pteropus alecto | reverse complement strand
GAATTCAGACTTTTCTCTAGCATCAGCATGTTGAAATGGGTAGTTCTCTCTGGCTGGCTAGCACAATTAGAAGCTAGATTGCCTACACACTAGAGTCTGTTTGTTGTCCTAACAGTCATCTGACTTAGATATGATAAGAAAGATAGATATGTCCCTAAACCTCAGCTCTGTCTAGCCCTCTTCCAGGCTCCCTTCCACATTTCTCACTACCCTCAAGGCTGTCATCATCGATGTTTTTTTTTAGGCATAAAACTCATCTATTTCCTTCCAAAGTGTGAAAATTTAATTAACCCCGCATACAGGTGCTTGCCAAATCCTGCAATACTTTTTATGATCCCATCTTTTAGATGTTCATTCATAACGGTTTTAATGTTTCTTTACAACCTTGGGTGATTCTGGCTGTTGCTATTTTCTGCATAATAGTTATCAAGCTGTCAAGGATATTATGTTTCCCCGAAGTTATACTGGTGATGTTTCTATATTTTGCTCAGTTACTCCCAGGGTTTGGCTTGCGAGCTTCTCCTCCTTGTCTGCCTCACCACCTGCAGACCCCTCCCCAGGCAACTTGTTTGTTGTCCAAATCTTTGGGGGTGCCAGGTTCTTTCTCTCTGGGCCCCAAGTAACCCCAGGAAAAGATATACAGGACACAGACAACATACAGTGGCCACAATTAACCAAAATATCAACAAAAACAATGAAACTTCTCTTTACATTGAAAAACTAGGAGGGAGAATTTTAAATGTAGACAAATCTGAGTTTCAAAAATGTCTGGTCCCCTATTGCTATGTTCTGTACTGGTACCTCCTAGTTATGTGTAGAGTGTGACTTCTATCTTGGGTTAATTTAGAAACCCTTCACTCTTGTAAATGTAGTTAGAAATGGTTTTTTTAATTACAGTGAATCAAGTCAATTACTTGTTTGAGTATTCCCACACCTGTATATTACCGTATGTCAACCACGATTATTTTATGTGATATTCTTAATTTCTTCAGATAGACTGTAAGTTCTTTGAGAGCAGTCCCTTCTTGAAATACATGGTGGTCTTAGATGAGTCTAAGTTCAAGATGAGCCAAGAGTGGTTCTCAGAGGTTCATGGAGGTGGTACAGTGTTAAGCCTTATTCATAGAAACATGGGGACAGGCTCATGGGAGGAAAGGACCAGATGGGCCAGCCCACTCCATCTGAAGTATGTGTAGCCTCTGTAAAGACACCAGAAAAACACAATATCGAGAACCTTTGGTTTTCCCAGAAGAGATCTTCAGGTGATGAAGATTCTGGAAACCAGGCTATATGAGAAATGGGGGGATAAAAATGGAGATGTATAGCTTGATTCTTAGTTAAAATTAACACATTCATTCAACTTTTACTAAACAAACATTTGTTGAGCACCTTCTGTGTGCCAGAGAAGGGACACACCCAGGGCAAAAGAGAAGGACCAGGTTGCTGCTTTTGCAAACTTAAGAGTTAGTCGAGGGACCGGACAAAAAGGTTTTCCTGGAGGACAACATAATGTGGGTTAGGAACTACTTTTCTACAATTCCGTGGGGAAAAGAGGCCATTTGGCTTATTGTTATTTTTTTTTAATTGAGGTGTAATTGACATTATATTAGTTTCGAGTGTACGACAATAACGATTCAATATTTGTATGTACTGTGAAATGATTACCACAACAAGTCTAGTTAATACCCATTACCATGCACAGGTACACATTTTTTTTCTTGAGAACTTCTGAGATCTACTCTCTTAGTTTCAAATATACAATATAGTATTCAACCGATAGTCACCAGGCATTACATCATATCCCAGACTTATTTGTCTTACGAATGGAAGTTTGTACTTTTTGATCCCGTTCACTTATTTCACTCACCCTCTATCCTCTGCCTCTGGCAATCACCACTCTGTTCTCTGTATCTGTGGGTTCAGTTATTTATTTACTTATTTATTTTTAGATTTTACATATAAATGAAGTTATACAGTGTTTATCTTTGTCTGACTTATTTCACTTAGCATAATGTCCTCAGGGTCCTTCCATATTGTTGCAAATGGCAATATTTCATTCTTTGTAATGGCTGAATAATATTTCATTGTATATATGTGCCACATCTTCTTTATCCATTCACCCATCGGTAGACACTTAGGTCGCTTCCATATCTTGGCTATTGTTCGTAATGCTGCAGTGAACAGGGGGGTGCAGATGTCTTTTAAGTTAGTGTTTTTACATTTTTTGGAGAAATACCCAGAAGTGGAATTGCCAGATCACATGATAGTTCTACTTTTAATTTTTTGAGGAACTTCCATACTGTTTTTCCATAGCGGCTGCACCAATTTACAATCCCACCAACAGTGCACAAGTGTTTGCCTTATTCCTTCTTAATTCTGGATCTTTATATTCCTGTGTAACTGCCTTTTTCCTCAAGAACAGGCATTTATACCCACGTGTGAGATGCATGGTGATGGGGCAGGGGGCGCACAGTGGGGGCTTTAGAAGCACAGGGAAGGAACACCTAGCCAACATCTGGGCTGGGACAGCCCTCCGGGCAATGACGTGGTGGAGGCTGCTCTGTACTGTGAGGGGTTCGGAGGAATCAATCAGGAAGCAGCATCACTGTAAAGGGTCCTCAGGGATGCAACAGCATGTCGGGACGGAGCAGGGACTCGGCCAGTCCTGGGACGAAGCTCCCAGTTGGCTAGAGCCATCCCAGTCCTGAAGGCTATGTGGGGACAGTGGGTTTTATAAAAGGCCTGAGTAGGAGGTCAGGTGACGTGGGAACTTGAGCAGCTCAGCAGTCTCTCAGACTCAGCTTTTTCCTGGTGTGGGCCGAGGGACTGAATGACCTCTCCAAGGCTCCATCACACCTTAGTTATAATTTGAGCACGTTTTCCTGGGACAGGTATGATTTAGGTGAGGCCCCCTGCTCTGGGATTCTACGGTGGTTATAGTGCCCATTTACCCTGTTTTGAACTCCACGCCCGATGTCCCTGGACAGCAGTCTTTGGCTCAAATAACATTGTCCCCTAAAGCTGAAACCCCTTATCGGTCTCTTTACCCTGGCCCTTTTGGGAATGGCTAGCAGTGATGCTCTTTGCCTGCAACTGGATTTTTTAGTGGATTAGGGAGAATTATCTTCTACACCCTAGGAACAGACCGCTCCTCGCTGGAAAAACAATCTACAGGCCGTCTTATTTGCCTCCACAGGCCCCAAGCGGCCTGCGGAGGTGACGACTTCCTTTCTGATCCCTTGGAAGACTCCCATAGGACAAGTAACCCTTGTGGCTTATCTAGCATTGACCCACACTATCAAACACTTAACAGAGAAGTAGGGTAATGGCAGGAACCCACACTCCTGTCACTCATCACCTCTTTATTCTCAGCCGGAGCCACACAAGCCACCAAATCCAGTATCCTCCCTCTGATTAAAGCAGGCTGTCATGAGCAACGGGGATGGCATCGCCTCCAGCCCTGCCAATGCCTGACTTACCTGGGCTTGCGCCACAAACATGATTCTGTCCACTCGTAAGGCCACCTGTCTTCTTAATAAGTCGGAAATGCTGCATTATCATTGCAAATCTCTTTTTTTTCCTGGAAATTCCACAGTATTGGAGAAAAGGGTTCTCACTCTATGTTCTTGCACAGAATAATAAGTATTGTAATCCTTATTGCTAATATTTATCACATGCTTATTAAGGACCAGGCTCCGGTCTGTGTGATTTTCATGAAATATTTAATTCCCACAACAACCTTATAAGGCAGATGTTGTCCCTATTCAAGAGATGAGCAAACTAAGGCACAAAGATTTAACCTAATTTTGCTCCATCGTAGAGCTAGGAAGTAGCACAGCCAGGACGCAAATGCACAGAGCCGTCTCTGCACCACCGTACTTACTGCTGTTTGCCTGCGGAGGTTTAAGTACTGAAGGTTATAAAAAGTTTGCATAAGTTCACACTTGAGAATGCCTTCTGGCCAACATCAGAAACTCAGCCTCTAGCCCAGAGGAGGGAGCTCTGGACTCTGCCCCTCTTTTTATTCAGGTGGAAAAATTAGGCTAAATGCCAGCTGTTACTGCAGGTGCTCTGGGTTCTCCTTCCATTGGTGACTTTAGCTCTTGTCTTCATAAATCGGTTTTCACTCCATACATGACAACATGGGCGGACTTGGTGCCAAGGCAGGACACCTGTACCTGGAGCTCAGGATGGTCTCTAGCAAGAGCTCGTACTAGAGCACACATGAGGGAGGAAGTCTTCTAGGCTACCTGCTGGTCATTCCACGTGGAACAAGAACAGACCAGACAAATCGTGAAACATGGGGCTGTCCTGTTACTATGTGGTTATGGAAATTTTACATTTTGTGCGTCAAGTGGTAACTTAATTTAAAAGTAAAAAATTGCTACTGGCTGCCATCCCACAAATAATTTTTAGCTCACTGTGCAGCCAAACACCTCTCCAAATAATAAGGAAATAAAATGTGAGAATAACAAGATGACTTGGCGCAGAAAGACGAGGATTTCAAGCCTGTCCAGTTACTTTCGGATCAATTCGGATCAATATGCCACCAAATGCTCAGTCATGTTTCGATCAAACTGGAGGCCCTACCAAATTAAAAATTCCATGTAACTTTATTCCAAGTTGGTCTCCTGCTTCATATTATTCGGTCACACATCTCTGAAAAAGCAGGAGGAAGAGGAAAGAGGGAACAGAGAAAGCCCTCTATGACATATACCCACTGGGCCTTCTGAGTGGCTGGGTGTCCAGCTGGCCTTGGAGTGATTGAACAGGGCTGAGTTGTAACTCCCAGAAGTTCTGCATCTCCTGCCCAGTGACACTTCTACACATCCTCAGGGTGGCCTTCAGCCAGGCTCAGAGCCGTGTGAAATCACGGAACAGGCTATTAAGGAGAATATATAATCTCATTTATCACTGAATGTAAAAGGAAATGAAATGGAACCATTAAAATAAAAAACCAGCTGCTCATCTTCTAGAAAGTCTTTATTTTTTAATGCCACAGGTTTTTAAATGTAGATCTAGATCATTTGCCTCGGCCCAAGATATAAATGCCAATCCAGATACATGTGCAAATACTTGGAGTTTCATTGATTAGACTTTAGAGTTCAGGATTTTTTTTTTTTAAGAGAAAAACGCAATTGTGAAATCAACTCAAGATATGTTAAATATAACCATCTTTTTAATTCCAGCTGAACTTCTATTTTTCAAAGCTAGATCATCGAGCTGTCATTGTAAATCCTAAATACAATTCAGTTAAACTCTGAAAATGAACTCTAAAAGCGATACTAGGAAAATAATCAGTTTTCTTGCTATCACCAGCTTAACTTAACATGGTCCAAAAAGAACTTAACTTTCTTGAACATCCAATACTGCCAACTATTTTAGAATTTAAAAAGTCTAATTGTGTTCGCTTTCCATAGAAACTACAGCATTCTCTTCTTTACTGACAGTCTCTCCACGTATCTAGAATTTACAGAGTCTCTAAATTCATAATCGTGTGAGCCTCACTTTTAAAAGAAGACAGCCTCATAGAAATAACTTACTCTTTTCCCAATCCTTTCATTCTGCAGAGGGTGTTTATTGCCTATTTGGGAGTTATCTTGCTTCTCCTTGTAAGAACTTGTGTCCAGATAAAAAGAAGAAATCAATTGAACCCAACTGAAATTCAAATTTTTTACTTCTTGAGAGGGTGTGAGAAAAATAATAACTGATATAGGATTCAGGAAGCTGTAAAATTCAATCTTCAAGTAGAAATTCGTGGGCAGACATGAATTTAGGATAGGTCTAGTGTTGTGCGTGGTCTGAATATTCGTGTCCATGCAAAATTCATATGTTTAGGAGGTAGGGCCTCTAGGTGGTGATGACGTCACTAGGGTGGAGCCCCCATGAATGGGATTAGCACCCTTATTCAAGGCCCCAGAGAGCTCTCTCACCTTTTCCACTATGTGAGGACACAGAGAGAAACCAGTCATCTGCAGCCTGAAGGAGGGACCTCATCAGAGCCTGACCAGGCTGGCACCCTAATCTTAGACTGCCAGGCTTTCAAACTGTAAGAAATGAGTTCCTGTTGTTCCTAAGACACCGAGCCTGCGGTATATGGTTACAGCAGTCTGAACTGACTAAGACGTCCAGGTTCTAGGAAGCATTTCCGTTAGGGCAGACTTGGTCTTCTTGAATAGATGATTTTATATGTTAGGGAAGAGAATGGCGATACGTGGGCTTCATTCTAAATAGAAATCGTAGAGATTTACATTGAACTCTTTGGACCTGGGAAAGCTTAACCGTGCATGTTCCTTGAAAAGGTAGGGATGTCCGGTAAGTCACAATGAACAGGGACATCCCTGCCCAAAGTGACGCTGCGGTGGCTGTTTATTTCTCTGTTGTCAAAAAATCTGGTGCTTGGCGGTGCCTCTGGAGGTCTTTATTCCCTTCGTTCTGTGTATCCCTCGAGCATCTTGTTCTTATTTGTGTGTGTAAGGAAATTGCCTAAGTAGAAGAGGTCACGTGAAAACAGGCATGCTCAAACTTCCCTCTTACTGCTGCCATTAAAGCTGCGCCAATGACGCCAGTTGGGGCCCGCGAGGAGATGTTGTGCTTTACGCTAGTGTCTGGGGAAGACGGCATTAAGAATTAACATCCGGGCTTCTAATCACCAGCTTTGGCTTCTAAATTGCTGGCTGGTTGTTGGCAAGGGGCGTTGTGTTGCTTTTTTAGCTGCGGACTGGAATCGCTTTGGGTATCGCCTTGGCATTAATCAATACCCATTACAAAAGAGAACAGCCTATTACATCATCTTTGGCCCTCCCTTCCCGTGTGCCTTCAGGGTTCCAGACAGGACTATTCCCCACAGTAGAAACCTCACATGTCTGAACCCGTCTGGCTGCAAATGACCCCAACAAGGAGCTTTTCGCAGACACTCTAGGGATCTGTGTTCCCAGTCCACTAAAGCAGGTTGAGAAAACGCTTCCTGATACTCAGCCTGACTTTCTCCTCTGTTCTGTTTCTTCACATGACTCTCAGTTAATGCCCAATGCACAAAAGCAAAAACAGGCCAAAATGGAATATATTCCTTCACTACGATTTTCAAATCTCCGTAGCCAAGAATTTCTTCTTTGAACCAGACACTTTCTAAAGGGAAGAAATGCAAAGTTGATTTCCTGGAGCAGCAAATTTTTTACCACGCACTGTATTCAATCAGTCAAATAAATTTACTGATTGGTAACACATAATTATGTAAAGGGAAACTGTATACTAAAAAACCAACAAAGAAACAGAATGAAACCTTTCACTACAATGAAACATTTCATAACGTTACACTGAAAATGGATTTTTAATGAAGAGAGAGGAGCTGAAATTAAAGAGCTTGGGCCTTCTCCCTCTGGCACAAATTAACTTTCTTGGAAAAGTGGTCTGAATAAACAAGGGTGGAAAGTGGGAAATGATCAGATGAGTGAGGTCAAATTTTTGCACACAAAAATAAACATATAGTCGGCTCTGGGTTGACCATAAAAATTGCGATAGAGGAAATCCTTCATATAATGTATGTTTTTCTCCATCTCCCTTGCCCAGTGGTCAAGTTCAAGCCCCATCATTGTTGCAGTGACTGAATATGAATCATGACCAGTGATGTGATCGGTCCCAACTATCCCCATGATCTTTTGAAGTGACCTCAGAGTCACACCTGTTGTGTCACCAGGGAGACACGCAGCCTATAGTAAATGAAGAAATACTCCAGTTGCATTCTCTGTTAAGTCATTCTTTCAAGAAATGTCTGTTGAGAACTCATTCTGTGCCGGATCCTCCTCTAAACACTGGGCATAGAGCAGAGGACACAGCATGCCCATGCCTGCTCGCATGGAAGTTCCATTTTGAGAGGACCCAGATACAAATAGAATAAACAAATCTGTATTCTGTCAGATAATGGCCAATGCCATAAAGAGCATCAAGCATTCAGGCGGGTGGAGAGCGAAGGTACGAGAAAGGGCATGGGTTAGACTGGGTGATCAGGGAAGGCTTCTCTTTGAGAGAAGTCCTGTATGAATCCAGAGACTGTATCTAGGGGAAGAGAGTAACACCCTACTTATTCTAGGGTGGTGGCCTAGAATAAGTAGGAGCATGGCTTGTCTGGTGACCGGAAGGAAAGGAGGCAGAGGGAGAGGAAGTAGGAGGAAAAGAGGTGCGTAGAGAGAAGGGATTTCAACTTTGCTTTTTTTTTAAATTAGTTGGGGAGCCTTGGAGGAATTTGAGCTGTGGCATAATGTGATCTGGCTTATGGTTTTAAAGGATTGCTCTGACAGCTGCTTGGACAATACACTCTGAGAGGCCAGGCCCTACAGCCCATATTTGTTTTCGTCATCCCCTGACTGGCCAGCATAGGATGCACGTTCATGAGACCTGCAAATAATACAGACGGGGGGCGGGGAACACTGAAGATCTAAAAAGGTTTCTTCTTACCTTTTAAAACCCAACTGAAGAGCAGCCTCCACTGGGAAGCCTTCCCTACCCTCATCCCAGCCATGCCCCACCCCCTCCCGATGGTTAGACACCCCGAGGTGACACTCCCTAACGCTGGTACTTCGGTCACGATGTCCCTCTGTGACCTGTGGGATTGGTGTTCTCTCTTCCCTTCAACTCTGAGCCATTCTTAACAGGATGGTAGCTTCCTCAGACTCCAGTAATTGTCAGCAATAAATAGACTGCATTCAAACATTCCCCCATCCCCCAGAGCTGGCACACAATAGGGGTTGAATGAAGTTTCTTTGAGTCAGTGAATTCTTTAGCAATCTGTTAGGACCAATGAGCGCCAGTAAGGTGAAATATATTACAAATCAACTATCTGTATATAAGATAAGGCCCACCTTTCCAGTGGTTTAGGTTAAAAACAAATCTGATATTCATCAGACCTTGAACTTAGTATGAAGGATCTTTGTGATATAGCTGCTTTAAAAAAATAAATAAATAAGTTGATGAAGTCTTATGGTCAAAGCAAGTTGGGCCATTTGCTGATCAGATCAAAAGCACTACATGGAACAGATAATGTACTAACACACCTGGTTTGGATTTGTGTGTGTGTGTCTGTGTGTGTGTGTGCGCACACGTGTGTGCATGCGTGAACAGAAACAACATGATCTTCTATTTCATCAGAAAAAGGGCCCAGCCAGCAGAGCCTACACTTGAAGCGTGATACCTGATACCTGTAGGTTGGAAGCAGAGAAGTCCACACTCAGGAACACCTGTCTACGTCGTGTTTCTTGACATTTTCACTTGGCCTTGGGTTTGCTAACACTTGAAGATGTACCCTGTGTGTGTGTCTATGTGTGTGTGTGTGTGTGTGTGTGCACGCGTGCATGTGCATGTGTGAACAGAAACAACACGATCTTCTATTTCATCAGAAAAAGGGCCCAGCCAGCAGAGCCTACACTTGAAGCGTGATACCTGATACCTGTAGGTTGGAAGCAGAGAAGTCCACACTCAGGAACACCTGTCTACGTCGTGTTTCTTGACATTTTCACTTGGCCTTGGGTTTGCTAACACTTGAAGATGTACCCTGTGGATTCCCCTGAGATGAAGGGGAAGACCCGGTTTAGTTAAATATCACCTTCGCGGAAACGTGTGGAAGCTTCTACAATTCAAACAGAC
This sequence comes from Pteropus alecto, assembly GCF_000325575.1. NCBI lineage: Eukaryota > Metazoa > Chordata > Mammalia > Chiroptera > Pteropodidae > Pteropus > Pteropus alecto. The sequence continues at coordinate 6,479,396 of NW_006431956.1, read as the reverse complement.
GTTTCTGATAAAATTGTACCCTGGAAAGCCTCACTCGCATAGACTTCCCAGTCTGGGGCCTTCCACCACGGTATTTATTTTTTTGTCCAAGGTGTTCATGTTTTGTTATTTCTTTCGAGAAAATACTTGATTACTCTAGGTTATCATTATAGATGGAATGCAATTTTTTTTTTCATCTCATTTTCTCACTTCTTACAAGCATAGCTTAACCAAAGAATGAACTACTCACAGTTGGTTGTAATGCTGAATAGCAAATCAGTCCTACTATTTGAATGCAGTCTATTTATTGCTGACAATTACTGGAGTCTGAAGAAGTCATAAATAGACAGACATGGCAGAAATAGTCCACATTTCTGTCATAGGCCTCATTGTAATGATTCAGCTCTACTAACTGTGTCTGAGAGGGAGTGAAAGAGAGAGAAATTACAAAGCACAGAACTTGGTTTCTAAAAAATTTTTAACTGGCATCATATGATTCTAAATTGTATCTCATATTTTGGCTTTTCTAGTCAGAAGCCATGTGATGTTATCATTAGAATAATAGAAGAATTTTACCTACTACTTTAAGTCAAGCTTTGGGGAGAATGAGAGCTTTTAATTTTTAGAGCAGAGTCTACTTATCTTATAGATACAAATCAATCTTCTCTAATACTGCAAAATAAACTATCTCTCTGCTCCTTGTACTGACTTCTACGTGGCATTAAGCAAGTCACTTACCCTCTTCTATAAGAGGGGTCTCCAACCCCCGGGCCGTGGACCAGTACCGGTCCATGGCCTATTAGGAACTGGGCCGCACAGCAGGAGGTGAGCAGCGGGCAAGTGAGTGAAGCTCTGTCTTTATTTGCTCTGCTCCCCAGCGCTAGCGTCACCGCCTCAGCTCCAGCTCAGATCCACAGGCATTAGATTGTCACAGGAGCACCCATCCCTGGTGCTCAAAAGGTTGGGGACCGCTGTTACATAAAAGAAAGGAATTGGACCACATATTCTCAAACAAATTTTCCGATTCTGTAAAACTCTTTAATCTTTTTCCTAGTACATGTATTGACATTGATCTTAATGACCACTGCCCACCTGCTTACTTTCACGGCACCTTAGCTTCTGATTCTTCACTGCAGATCACCAATATCAGTAACAGACAGATAGATAGATGGATGAACTGTCACTGTCTTAGTCAACGTGGGCTGCTATAAAAAAAAAATGCCACAGACTGGGTGGATTCAGCAGCAGGCATTTATTTCTTCTAGTTCTGGAGTCTGGACCAAGGTGCTGGCTGACTTGGTTCCTGGTAAGGGCTCCCCTCCTGGCTTGTGGATGGCCACCTTCTCATGTCCTCATGTGCCAGAGAGAGGAAGCTCTGGTCTCTTCCTCTTCCTATAAGGACACTAATCCCATCATGGGGGCCCTGCCCTCATGACCTCAGCTAAACCCAGTCACCTCCCTAAGGCTTCACCTCTTAATACCATCACATTAGGGGTTGGGGATTCAAGATATGAATTTGGGGTGGGGCAGGGGGATACAGTTCAGTCTATATCAGTCACCATATAAAATTTCTAAATTCTCAACACCTAAGGAGGCCAAGGTTGTCATGGAAAACAACGTAGAATAATGTAACGGCACTGGAACCCCACTGAGTCTGAACTTCACTTCTGCCACTTGCTAATTCTGAGACTCTGTCCTCTATCTGTGAAATGGGGGTGTTGCAAAGATTAAGCGAATTAAGAGAGCTGAAGTGCTGGGTGGGATGCATGACACACAGGAAGAATTTGTTAAATGTTCATTATTGATCTACTACTGAAGCACCTGTACATAACCCCTCCCATTCTAAGAGCTGCAGGAGGATCAAAAAGATGAAAAGGACAAAGCCTTGAACAGAAAAGTTGGCTCCCAGGCCCAAATAAACGTGGTCTTAAAATTTTGAAATAATAATGAAGATCACCAGACAGAACCTCATGTTTAATTTCTGACCTCCTGGCACTGTCAGGGAATTACTCTGTAGTGAGGTTAGAGTGATTTCCCAAAACACATCTACGCTATTAGAATTCACGTTCTGAGCATGTGCCCAATTTCGGATGCAACCAAAGGATCTATTGTACGATAGGTTCTTACCTCTTAAAAGAATTCCTATCATCGCCTTCAAAGCCTGCATTGTGGCTGAATGGTTTTACTATACTCTCTAAGTAATGGGGTAGGAGTGGATGGCGGTGGGCTTCATGTGAGGGAGGCATCGCAGGTGTTCTGTTAAAAAACATCATCTCAGCCCTGAGGACAGGGCTGCAGCAGTGCCCTAACCAGGCCAAACGTTTAAAGGGAAAGGACGGCATTGAGTCAGTAACCATATCGTTTTGTTTCCTTCAGAAAATGCCTAGACGTGAGAGGCATGCTCAAAGGTCTGACTTTTTTTTCTTCATCTAGTTGGTTTCCTGAAGGTTGGGTGCAACTCTGTGCCTGCTTACCACTTAAAGGCTTTCTTCACTTAAGAAGACTCTTGACTCCTTTGAAAATCCGGTTCCTCTTTGGATAGGGAAGAGAGATTTGGAACTGTGGAGGGAGAGTTTCCGGCGTTTCCATCGGCTTCTCTATTGTGTCACATAAACCGGGTCAGATGCCATGCAGGGGCGTAGTTTCAATACAAAGTTTTTTTAAAGTTCTTAAGATTTCAAAACGGGTATCCTTCCACTTGATTTCTACTTTATAATTTATGGGTGGGTGCTTGTGGTGGGGGGGTATCTATATGTCATGGTGAAGCATTTTCTATACTCTAAGTCATCAGATGTTCTTCTTTGAGATATGAGCACCGCAAACATATTTCTAAAGGTTCTGAGCTAATTCTACATTTTCTTTTACTCTTGGACTCTTCCTTTCAAACTGTCCATGCTGTGACTGCCCAGAAGTAAAGTGGGCACATCATTAGAAAACACAGGCGTCTGGTTACTTATTAACTCATTAGTACAATGATGAATGAACAGCTCCAGAGCAAAACAATACCCAACTTTAGTAAGAACAAAGTCCCAGACAACTGGCTCATTTCGAAGTCATTACATTAGAACAAGGATTTTCTTTTTTAACCGTCTATGCTAGAGGACTTTTTTGCACATCAACTGTACTCATTAATGTTATCTTTTAAAGTCACATATCTATGGTAATGGCAACTGTTTTAGAAGCAAGTGTGGAGGAAACCAGAGAATACAGTATCTTTCCCTCAGCATCCAACCAGATGTCACTCGGGAATGGAGACAAAATTTTTAAATGTGAAAAGAAGCCACCCAAAGCAAAGATGTCTATATATGGGTTGCAAAGACAGCAGATAGGATGATCCCTGGGAATTAAGGGGACACATGTCATTCAAACACGTATTTGAAATCGTTTTCTTTTTACAAAGCCCATTTTGCTTTCTTTTACAATACTTTTGATTGATATCATGACCCATACTTAGCATAGGTCATTCACTGCCTAACTCAGAGCTTTCTGTATAGCAGATACTCAATAAACACCAGTTAAGTGGATGAATAAATAGATGAATAAACTGCTCTCAAATCCTACTTCCAAAGCCCAAGTTCCTAAAGCTATGATTTTGTGACTGCTTATTCACGATATGAGAGGTGGGGGCTGGGATGTGGGTTCTTTAGACTAGAAATATCTTTTGGCATGCATTCATTCAACTGGAATTTATTGAGCCTAGACTGTGTCGGGCACTGTTCAAGGCTTTGGGATGCAACAGAGAACAAAGCAGAGGAAAATCATACCTTCATGGAAATCCCAGCCTAATATGGGGAAACGAGACAATGGACAGATAACTAAAACATATTATTTTAAGAAATAACAAGGACAAAGGAGAAAAACAAACCGGTAATGGGAAGGAGAGCATTTGGGGGTAATTTTAATTGAGGGATCTCCTTTTTAATAGCTGGTCAGCTGAATTCTCCCCGTTAGAAAGACTCTGCAGACTAAAGTGACAGTGATCGCTATGCAGAGGGTTTTAGAGCTCAGTGTGCATGCTCGCACGTCCCCTCATCCGAGCCTCTCTGCAGCCTTGGGAGGCCTCCGTAGTCCCCATTGTACTGATGATAAGACTGAGGGTCAGAAACCGGTTAAACAGTTAGGCCAAAGCCATACAGCCACTGAGAGGTGGCACCGGGAGCGGACCCAGGTCGCCTGTCCCTGCTGACTCGTAATGTGAAGAGTGTCCATCTATGTCACTCCCACCAGCAGGAGGAGAGGAAGCCTGTGATTGTGTGTGCGTGTGTGTGTTTTGCTCGGAGTTGCCATTTCATGGCATTTGGTATTTATAGATTGTGGGGTTTCTTTTCTCCCCACGGGGAATAAAATACAAGATGTGTTTATTATTCAATAAAATCTGTGAGGAGTATTAATATAGGACAAGAGAAAATAATTGGATAAAATTGAAGACTCTCCCAACAATCTGGGCATAACCCTCCTCATGCATCTGTACTTACAAGTCTCGAGCACCAGCTAGGAGCCGCTGTCTCTGCCACATTTGCTGCTGCATACATTTGTCATCGGGGCCATCACCTGACCTGACTCATTATTAATCCAACTGAAGCCACCTCTTGGCGATGAGCATCTTTGTCAGAGAGTACAACGTAACCCTGCTATACAGAATTGATTTCTTTTAAAAGTTTAATTCATAATTTAAGTTTTGGGAGCCAAAGCTTCAGTAGACCCACAAAAAAAATATTCTTTTCCTACTTAGAAGCATCCAGAATAAAACCTCAAAGCAAATTTGTCAAACATAAAGCTTTCATTTAATGCTCTCGACCTCAGTTTATGTAAAAGTCGTAAGATTATGGCCTGTTTGTTGTAGAAAATGACTGGAGAAGTTTCCTTCATCCCCTAAAAACAAGAAAAAAGAAACAAACAAAAATAATCAACAAATATTTACTGGAAACCTGACTGAAATCTAGAGGAAAGCGTAGACTCGGGCGCAGACACAGAGAGGTCTGACCTCCAGTTCTACTGCTCACTGAGTGGCTTGGGAGAGTTGCTGGGCCTCTGAGCCTTAGGTCTCTCTTCCGTAATGTAGGCACAATACTCTGAAATGCTATTAAAGGGATTAAATGAAATACAAACTGTTAAGTGTCTGGCACACAGTGAATGGCACTGCTATGAGGTCAGTGTCAATGACGTACCTGTCGGACTTCCCTCCAGGACAGTGGAACCTTGGCTTGGGCTACTATCCCCCACATCTGGAGGTGGGTGGGCAGGGCTGAACCCCAAGAGCAGATGTGAGGCCCAAAACTAGATGAAGGAAGCCCCAGGAAGTGAGGGACTCTCCAGAAGACCCGGGAGGAAGGCAGCAAAACCAGAATGAGAAGAGCACAGCGGTGGCCAGCCAGACTAGAGTGGACAGTTTAGGTGACAGAGCTGAGACTGGCTTCCTGAAACAGTCCACAGAGGAGGGAGGTTGGGACGGAACCTTCTGAAGGACACCGGGGCCAGACCGGGTCAGGCAGTCATAGAGGGCGCAGGGTTTAATAAATAAGAAGCAGGCTTCTATCTTGCAGAGATTTGCATTTCTAATTTCCCTGCAGTCAGCACCAGTCCAGATAACACTTCCTTCTCAAATCCGAGCCTTCTGTGCCGGTTAAAGTTGGACAATGTCGTGTTCGTCCTCTGAGTGTAAATTACTAGTGCTAGGAGCCTCCCTCCATGCCTGAGCTGCCCACCCAGTCAGAAGAACCTCAGGGTCTGGAGCCCAACCGCCCACTCAGGCCAGGGGTTCCCACCACTGCACGATCACAGGTGACGCCCGGCCTGTGCAGGGACACTCCTGGTGGCGGGATACCCACCCACTACATCACAAGGAAGCCACCCTGTCAGTTAGCAGCTCTGAGTTATGCAGAGCCCTCTGCACAGTCACCGTGAAGTCTGCACTTGATCAAGCCCCTGGTGTGGCCCTCGTCCCCCACCAGCACTGATGGCCCCTAAACTCCCTGAGCACAGCTCAGGGGACTAAACAACGCCCTTCCCTTCAACCACTGACGGTGGCCTTGAACGCTTCCCCGTCCTAATTGCTCTCATCTTGACATAGCTAAACTTGCAAACATTCATCTTAAAATGTAGCCCATGGAACTGAACACAGTAATTCATACGTGTTCTCCATCCATTGGTCCTGTGAAAGCCCTGTCGAGAACATTTTGATTTATTTTCTATGCTAATAGTGTGCTAGCTTTGGGGGGCCACTGTGTGACCCTTTAGGCTCTGATTAAGCTTCCTGCCAATAAAAATCAGGATAAATATTTTATAATACTAACTACTTTGTTCATCCTACGTATGTGCACTAGGCTTGGTGAAATCTACATTTCTCATCATTAGATCCATCATTCTCTCTTATTGGACATTTTTGAATACTGCTTTTCAGCTCTTTTCACGTTTTGTTCATTTTAAAAATTTGATAAGAATTCTTCATAATTCAGCCAAGGCATTAATAAAAATAGCTACCCATTCATAACCAAGGCCCTGTGATACTGAATTCCTTTTGATGGCTGAATAATATTCCATCGTATGGATATACCACATTCTATTTATCCATTCATCAGTCAAAGGACATTTAAGTTGTTTCCATTTCTGCCTGTTATGACTAATGTTGCTATGTACATTTATATGCAAGTTTTTGTGTGCTGTGTTTTCATTTCTCTTGGGTATATACCTAGGAGTGGGTCCTTTGGTCACTCTGTGTTTAACAGGTTGAGGATCTGCCAGACTATTTTCCAAAGGAGGCACCGCATTGTGCATTCCCACCAGCAATGTATAAGGACCTGATTTCTCCCCTCTTCACCAACACCTGTTATTGTGGGATGCTTCTTTTTAGTCTCATTGTTTATCTTACATTCCTCATAAATTATGCATTCTTTGCCATTATATAAAGAATCCATTTGTTGAATTTAAATTATTTACCATCAGGGATAAAAGAGAAAACCAAAAATAGGAAGCATTTGGATTGTGCCGTTCGTTTCATAAAACTGAGCTGCATCGAAGAAAGCTAAAGCTGTCATTTTCAGTGTCCAGAGAGCTGCTTTTCTCTGTTTTGGTGCCTCAGCATTTTAAGAACCAGGATGCCCATAAATATGTGGGTAGAGAGAGCAACATTTCTCTCCCTGCTTTACATGCTGTGCCAGCATAATCGCTAGGGACTCCCTGGGATGCTACCAAACTGTGGAGCATTTTTAGGCTTCTGCAGATGGAAATGTCAAAAACTGCATCTTCTTATATATGATGAACTAAAAGAGTCTCCGGTCCATTAATCAATCACTTTTCTATTTGGGGGAATCTGACACTCGTTCAATGACGTAAGATGACCGAGGGTATTTTTCTTTATTTTGTCCCCGATATGATGTTTTCCATAACATGAAATGAACTTAGAGTCACAAAAGACTTACTGTTCCCCATCGACTCTCTGCATTCATTTGCAGAACTTTCTTTTTATAGAAGTGATCTTCCTACATGCAGGGAAAAAGCGTTCATAGCTTTGCTTAACAGTGGTTAACTGTGAAAGTTGAGTCTTGAGAAAAACTCCATGAACCACTCTTCATCGTTACTAACTTTATTTATTTGGGTTTTTAAACGTTATAGTCTGTGTTTTTGTTCATTTGTTTTTCATTTGCTTTTCACGAATAAAACTAACAATTCACCTCTGAGTTCGAAAACTCCAGCCAGCATCTTCCCCCAGCTGAGGGAAAAGGATATGATCAGAATGCTATTTTCAAAAAGGTCAAGCTTCGGAAGCCCTTTTCATTTTCTTACAAATTTCCTTAAAAAGACAAGATTTCAAATCACTAGATTTTTGTCAGGAAGCTCCCCAAAGCCAGGAGTTTCTGATGAACAATGAGTAAAGATAGGATGTTCTTGGTGACTGCTGGCACATGCACAGGGTGAAATGGTGTGACGCAGCTGAGCGTCTGTCACACACGGGTGCCCAGCCGTGTCCACGACTGTTTATCGGTTCCTGTTGCTATTGTGCTCATTCACATATTTTGTTGAAAAAAATTACCAGTTATTTTACCATCAAGCCCTTTGCAAATCAGGATATATTCACCAATTTCATCAGTACCGATAGAGCAAAAGACAGGGAACTGAAGAAATTAACAGCTCAGCTTTCTGTAGGGCGAACAACCACGTTAGCCCCCATAGCAGTTAACCGGTGCTGTGTAACAAATCATCACAAAAGGCAGTGGCTTAAAACAACCAGCGTTTATTCAGGTCCTGATTGTGTATGTCAGCAACTCAGACCGGGCTCGGCCGGGCAGATGTCCTGCTTCCTTCACGCATCTGTGGTCAGCTGCAAGTCAAGCGGGCAGCTTCGCTGACCTTGGCTGAGCTCCTTGGCCTCTCTGGGACCTCAGGTGGGACAGTAAGCTCAGTTTGGTCTACTTGGTCTCTCATCTTCCAGCTGGCTAGCCCAGGCTTTTTCAATGGCAACTAGGTAGTGGCCTGGGCACAGGGAACAGGAATTGTGGTCCTTTTTGCAATAGATCACAACCTATTTTATGATTGTGCAAGAATGCGCTAAGAACATATTAAAATGTGTCATTTTGTTGTATACTTGGATCACATAGCTTTTTTTTACATGTAGCTTAACTTGACCTTTTGGATCTGAAAGAGGTCAACTGTGCCTGTAACAAAGGACTCTGTCAAATTTTCTCTTTTGCTGTGAGTTTCGTGTTTCCGACGATTCTGAATCTGATCTTAACGTGCCATGCCATTTTTACGTGTTTTCGTTTTCTGGCCCTCAACCAAGACTTCCTTCTTTTTAGTTGAAAAAAATAATAATAAGGCCATTTTTCTGCAAAATCAGTAAGATGGCCTTTACCATGTCACTACAATAGTGATGGGTTTGTGTAATTTTTGTTTGTTTTCTTACACAAGAGAAACCATGGCTTAGGATTGTTTGCACTTCCATAATAATTAACCCATCTTTTAAACAAGCACCCAAGAATACCTGACACCTTTTGGATTAACATTTACTCATTATTATGCATTCACTAGTGGGTATCTTATGTTTTCATGAGAGTTTCAACTGTTGCTACAGAAACTTCTTAGATTTTCGAAGGGAAAGAAAGAAAGGCATTGTGGATGTGGGGAAATTGGGGCTTTCACACATTGCCAACGAGAATGGAAATTACTTCAATCACTTTGAACACCAAATTGGCAATGCCTAGTAAAGACACACATCTACAAAAGCAACTCCATTTCCAAGTGTTCATCCTAGAGAAATTCTCAGGTGTGTACTAAGGAGACATCTTCAAAGATAATCTTTGCATTCTTTCAATTATTCATTCAGCGAATATTTATCGAGCATGCACTATGTCTCAAATATTATTTCAGGTATTACTGTATAGCAAGGGACAGAACAAACAACAATTCTGCCTTCAAGGAGCTTACTTTCTAGAGGAGAATGACAGAAAATAAGCAAAATAAATAAAGAAAATATATGGCAGGTAAATTGGTGATTATCGCTATGAAGAAAAATAAAACAGAAAGAATACAGATTATTGGGGAGGGGATTAAAAACTTTAGTGGGAGGGACAAGGGACAGCCTCATTGAGAATGTGTCAGTTTAGGGTTACTAGATTTAGCAAATAAAAATAGAAGACAGCCACTCAAATTTTAATTTTGGATAATCGGTGAATTTAAGTATAATCACGTTCCATGCCATACTTGAGACATCCTTATACTACACATTTACTCATTGTTTATCTGAAACACAGATTTAACTGGACATCCTATATTTATCTGGCAATCTTAGTGACAATTGAGTGAAAACTTCAATAAGGAAACAGATTAAGTAGAAATTAGAAGAATGTTGTCGAATGAATGAAAAACTAGGCAGCCAGAGGAAACAGGAAGAGCAAAGGCCCGGGCCAACTGTAGTTGTGAAGACTTAGAAGCACCTTGTCTGGCAGTGGGCAAATGGACAAATGAGACAAGTCAGACAGAGAAAGACAAGTGCTGCATGATATCACTCGTAGGTGGAATCTGATGACGCCAAAGTCGTAAAAACAGAAAGTGCAATGGTGGTCACCAGGGGCTGTGGGGGTGTGAGAATCGGGGCGATGTTTTTAAGGGGACAAACTCACAACCAGTAGATAAATACGTCCTGCAGATCTAATGCTGAACATAGTGACCACAGCAACCATACTGGCTTATAAACTTCGGAGTTGCTAAGAGACCACATCACCGCTGTTCTCAACATAAAAAAGAAGTAACGATTATGCGACTTGACACAGGTGTTGCAGTAGTAGTCATACTGCAGTGTACAAATGTATCCAACCAACACATTATACACCTTATACGTACAGTGTTATATGTGGATTACATCTCAATTTTAAAAAATAAGGTAAATAAGGCAAGGTATTCAGTTTTAATGGTAGTTATCTAGCAGTCTGGTATGTTTTCCATACTTTTATGGATGCTTATAATGTTTCATTTTTTAAAATACCTTTTAAAGAAGGACATCAACATTTTAAATTAAATAATTTTGTAGTAAGAGGAACGCTGAACAAACATAAAAGGCAAGCTCATTTTCTACTTCCCTCTACAGACTTTTTCTTATAGAAAATGGAATTTACTTTAGACTCCTAAGCAACGGACTAAAACTCTGGGGCTCTGCATTACCTCCATCAGTGCTGGCGCTGAGCTGCTAAGTGATCTAGGGCTGGAAGCGTCTGAGCAGGCAGAGGAACCAGAAGTTCACAAGTGGGTGTGGATATGCTCACATGTGACAATGAGACGGAGTGACCCTTTAGGGGTAGATGATGTGACTGGTCATCATTCTCAGTAGCATCCATTTAAAGCACAAACGAAGTGTGGGCTCCTTAAATGCATCTGAAGCCCTTTTAAGTGAATCACAGATGAGCAGATTGAACACTGTACAAGGAGAAGGCACTCAGAGGGACAGGCTGGAATTTGAGACACAATTGTTTAGGACAAGGATAGTTCCTATGATTTACTTACAGGACTTGGCTCACCCGGATCTCATTAAAACTTACAGCACTTAGGTACAGGGCTTAAAGCAAGAACCAACATCTACTGTGGTAGGCAAGAGGGTATCTTGCATAGGCAAAAGCTGCCAGATTTTATGCCTTTAGTTGATACACATAATGCAAATAAGAATATTAATAGTATATGTTTTATTAAACACATGCTCTGTGCCCAAAACTCCATATACATTCTGCAATGCCAGCCTCACGGCAACCTTATGAGTAGGAAACTGGGGCTGAGAGAAGTTAAGAACTTATTAGCCTACAGTTACACAACTAGTGAGTTGTTGACCTGTGGTTCAAACCCAGGCAGTCTGGTGCCATAGATTGCTCACTGCTACAATTATTTTCTCAGCCTCTTTGGGCAGGAAAGTGGATGAGAACACTTGTTTCAGCTTGCCATGTAGACAGATTAGGAGGGCCCTGCACAAAGACTCAGATTGACCCTTTCAAAGTCCTCCAGGGCTGAGGGGCAGCACCCGAGACGTGCCTGTGCTAGCCACAAGGATTACGGTGAAAATAGAGAGACTCTGCAAATAACCAATGTCAAAGTACAACCAAGGCGTGTGCCAGGTTGGCCAATGGGGGCCAGCAATGACTCCACGATGCCCTGTCGTAGGACTTGGCCCCACCAGAGAATACCTCCATGTGTCTGCAGATCTGGGCTTGGGCTGGGGACGATTTTGATGACCAGGGCAGCTGGCCTCAGAATAAATGTCACCTAGATGGCTATTACCTTTGGTGCTTTCTGCTTCCCATTCCTTCCTCCACCAGAAGCCAGTCATGAAACTCTTCTCACTGTGAGCCCTTAGTTGATAGATTTCTGCGTTCACTCAAAATCAAGTCTCGGTGGAAAGAACACAGTTTGGAAGACTCAGAGGCAAATTTAGATTCAGATCTGCCTCTCTCTGGTTGTGGACTTTTAGCGAATTACTTAATGTGTCTGGGCCTCAGTTTCTGGATCTAGACAATGGGAATTAAGATAGTCGTACGTTTCTACCTGGGGATACGTTCTATGAAATGCCTCGTTAAGTGATCTCACCATTACGTGAACATCACTCAGTGCACTTACACAAACCTCGATAGTAGAGCCTGCCACACACCCGGGCCATGTGGTATACATGACTGTCTTTGACCAAAACATCGGCATGCAGCACATAACTGTAATACCTACCTTGCAGCATTGCTGCAAAGATTATAGCTAATGCACGTAATGTGCCTGGCGCCACTCACTAAATAATAGCTGCTATTATTATTATTTATTATCTGGTCACAGTGTAGGTTATAACTATTTTGAAGGGCAAATCTCCTTTATAAAGCACACAAGAGGCTTTCCCTGCAGATTCGAAAGCTACTTTCCTTTCTCTCCGCTGATCTATCTATCCCCTCTTCCACCAAGAACTCAAGACTGAAACGGTCCCCAGGCATCCAGGTTTCTGCTTAGGCTCAACTGTGCAGACCACTGTTTATTTGCTTTGTTGTGGACTTCTGAGAGAGTGAAGACGCTAGTTAGGTAAGAAAAGAGACCGTGAAGGTCTCCCTAAGACCATACTAGAGAAGTGAAAAGAACATAAATGAAGGAAGCACCTTAGCTTTCTGAAAGCAATCGAAACGATTCAGAGTTCACGAGGCGGTGACTAAGAGGGGAGGCGCAAGGCAAGGGCGTCCGTCTCAAGACAGAGGGTACACCTGCTGGATCGCTAAGTGCTTTCGCCAGGCCTCAGCGAGTGCTTTTAGGGATCTCCGGAACATACTACGGGGCTATGACGCTCGCTCTGCAGTGTCGCGGCTGAGCCCAGCTCGCTCTGGAGGCAGAGCTCCTCACAGTCTCAGATGCGGACTGTGACCCAGGCCGCCTTTAGGAAGACAATTCCAAGGCATTGCGTAGAAACACGGGTCGCGCACTGCTCTCCTCCATCACAGATGCTGCTCCTGCTTCTATTAGCTGGATGGATTTAATTATAAACATCTATTGGGTAATTATCACAACGCTTGGCCCAAAGAAAGTGGTAAAGCAAAATCATGTACAGATTAACAAATTCCAAGGACTTAGAATAAGATAAAAATCTTCAAATAAAAACGAGCCAAGCATTGCCATGACTTCTACCCATGAGGAATCCCCAGCACAGTGAGGAACACGAACACATGCAGAAATGGTCATAATGAAGTGCCGGGCGTAGAGTACGCACAGGTTATTTGAGATGCTGGAACCGGGACCCATGGGAAGGTGTCCAGGAGCATGAGTGAGGAGGCTGAGCGGGGTTAGCCAGGTGGAAGGGCAGGGAGGGAGGCTTCCGCCCGGAGATACAGTGAGAGCAGAAGCAAGAAGCAGCAAGGACTTGCATGGGCTTCTCACTGCTGGTTAGTGACGTGCTGGCTGAGAAATGTGCGTGATGAGGCTGGACGGGCTGGAGGGCCCTGTTTATAACAGGTCGTGAGCAAAAGGAGGACAGGGACCGTGCAGAGGCTGTTCCCGGCCACGTCCCTGCCCCAACCAGTGCCCACTGATGAATACCTGCCCAGGACCTTAGGCTTTGCCTCGGGTGCAAGATGAGGTTTTTTTTTCCCCAGAATGGAGCAACGGGGTTTTTGATACGTAAGCAACGAGTTAGGAAGGGTCTCCGACAGACTTACATTCTTAAAACTCACAATTCCACATGTGAGGATGTTCATTCATTCATTTTGTTTATCCTTTTCATGAATATTTATTGAACGTTCCATATATGCCAGGGACTATTCTAGGCTCAGGAGAGTCAGCATTAAACAAAAACAGACATAAATCCCTGCTCTCGTGGGAGGGACAGATAATACATAAACACATAAGTAAATAAGTCCTACAGTCTGTCAGAAGGTGATAAAGACAATAGAGAAAAATAGAACAGGGGAGAGTCTCGGGAGAGGGCAGCCACCGGAGGGTGAGCAGGAGGAGTAGCTATTTTTAAAGAGAAATGGTCATAGATGGCTGTGATTTCCAGCCTTTAAAAACTGAGTGGCAACTATGGAAAAAACAAAAATAAAAAATAAAACTTCCCTCCATTCCCCTCTGCTAAAAAATAAAAAAAAAAAAAAAAGAATAAAAGAGAGATGGTCAGAAAAGATCTTACTAGTAAAGTGATATTGGAACAGGGAGCCAAAAAGGTACAGGCTTGATTCTTGCTGGTACCTGGAGCTAGAGTGAGCCTGCGCAGCTGGGAAGAGAGCAGGGGGGCCAGGGGGCCTGGAGCAAAGTGAGGGCCTCAGTGGTAGAATAGAGGGTCCTCACTGGCCAGCAGCAGCAGCAGCAGCAGCAGCATTTGAACTTGTTAGAAATGAAAACTCTTACACTCCCGCCCCAGAGCTATGAATCAGAAGCTCTGAGGGGCATGGGATGGTGAGCCCCAGAACCTGTTTTGACAGCCTTCTAGTCAATCCTGATTCTGGCTTACGTCTGGGAACTACAGCTGCTGTAGAGCTAGGTCCCAAGAGCTCCTTTCCCTCGACAGCATCTTTCCCAGACAACCTCATCAATTTCCACAGGTTTAAATGCCCTGGATGTATAGTGTCGAAGAGGCGGAAGTTTTTCTCTGCCCTTCTTGGTTCTTCAGGCTGGTCTAAGAATTAAATCGACATGAGACAGAGTAGCAGGAGAAAAAATCAAATTTAATTACACACGTACATAAGGTCTCATAGAAAGGAGGACTTAAAGAAAATGACTGAAGGAAGCAACTTTTATACTTTTTAGGAAAAGAAACAATAAATGTGTATTTGACGGGGCAATGAAATTTAGGTTTGGGTGCTTAATTAGTAAGGAATCTAAGTAGGGTTTCGGCTTAGGACGGTAAATTAGTAAAAGGTAACAAGGTTTGTTATTCAGGCTTCTCAACCCTGAAGCCTCCATCTCTGATGACAACGATATCTCTCTTTCTTCCTGGTGCAGGGAGTGTCCCCCTCACATGAGAGATTTATTTCCTGCTCTCACAGGGATGGAGTTCACTGCTCTTTAAGTTTAATTCAAAATAATCAATATGCCACTTTGGCATATTTGGGAGCGGGCTGCCACTGGGCATCACCAACATTTAAAATGTTCCACCCAGATCTCTCTTTGTGAGTTCTAATCGTGTGTATCCGCAATCCCCATGTCAACAAAGAGCCTAGCCAGCTTCCTGCCCGGTGAAGTCAGACCCCTAGACATGTGCTACACTGAACTAACCTTATTTATAACGTGAATTGTAACGGATTTTTGCCATTACAATTCGGGGTAGGTAGGGTTTGTATTTGGTGGCGGGAGAAATCATCGCATCCCAAGCCATCATTCCATGACGGCTTCCCGTCCCATCTCACCTCCAGGAGACTGACTAGCCTTTCCTCCCCACAGCACAGGGGCCTGTGTGCTGTTTAGTCCCGGGGCTCTGCCTCCCATGCTGACTCACCACCTCCGAGCGTTCCTATTGCCTCCTTGAGGGACTGACCATTTGACGTCACCTGCACAGAAGCCTTTGCACGCTTAGAAATTACAACTGAAAAAGGAATATTTGCTGAATTTTTTTTTCCATTTAATTTCACAACTATTTCTATCTTCGTTCCCTTTTGGAACGAGGGAATGGGCCCACAAATAAATAACAAGTATTGAGTTCCAGCTGAGACACACCGTGCTGGGGCAGGATATAAGGGATGCGATGCCTCCAAACACTAGCCAGTTGGAAGAGTAGATGAGTGGGGATTAATAATGCAAACTCGGAAGTCAGACTGCCTGAGTGTGATAACTGCCTGTTGCCTACTTATCATCTGTAGGACCCGAGCTGGGTGATAAAACCTCTCCCTCCGTCTCCATTCCCTCCCCACTTAATGGGCTTAATAATAGACCAATCTCACAAGGCTGTGGAGAAGAGTAAATGAGTTATTGTATATAAAGCACATGATCAGTGTCTGGCACTTGGTAAATGCCAACTAAGTGTTAATTAGTTATTAATATGTATTTCTATGTAAATAGAAAAGGTTTGGTGAGAGCAAACCTACGAACTTGAGAGTGCTTGCCATGTACACTGATTTTATGCTGTGGTACGCGCTGTAACTCAGCTGTTCTCAGGGGCTCCAAATTACATAAACAGCTTGTGACGTTTTGACTGATTCTTGTCTGTGTTTCGGAAAGACTTGCCCTGGGTTTTTGTTGCCATTAGTTGAGGTGGTCTAAACGATGATTCTCAACCAGGAAAGAATAATAAGCAATAATCTAATATAATGAGAAAGTAACGAGATTATAAAACATAGCTGTTAAAAAAATGATATTGCTATTTAAAAAAAAATAAGAAGATAAAACACAGCTATTAGATGAGTTCTTCATATACCCCAGGGACCATGGTTTTAAGTACTTGCTCTTAGGCCATAAGAGGAACTGGGATTCTTTCTTTTTGATTGAAGTGGTTCATTCATTATTGGCCTTTAATTGACCTGAGAGTAAGAGGAAAAAGGATTGGGTATAAAAATAGAATAGGGTTTACTTAAGACCAGTCAAGCACTTTAACCTGCCCCAAAGGGGTCTTTCTTTATCCTTAAAATCTGGCTGCAGGATAGAAGGAAAAGATGCCAGGATTATCCTCTAGAAAGACAGAAAGTGGCATGGAAATCTATTTCTATTTGGTGCAGGGTAAGAACTAATGTAACCATATAGCTTGCTGTCACCTCCCAGGTACCATGCAACTCCAACTGTGATTGGATCCATAATTAATAGTTGTATATAAAGTAAGCTGTGGCTCACTGTAATTGCTGATGTATTTCATCTGTATACTAAGTGGCAGTCAAGCATGGAAGATAATGCTCGGGTCTACAAGAATGACTCTGGGTTCCAATGTGATCACTTAATCTTTTTAAACCCTCAGGTTCCTCACCTGTAGAAAGGTATAAAAACAGTTTCCATCTCATAGGCATCCTGTGATGATCCAAATAACTAACATTCGGAAAGTTTTTAATACTGTGCCCAGTACAGAGTATGTACTCACAATTACGTTAGCTGTCAATTATTATCGGTTGTATGGTTTTGGAAATAATATGTGTTGAATCCACAGTCTTCACAAGGCTGGAGAGATTTTTATCAGGCCCATTTTAAAGGTGATGGAAATGGGTATTAAGAGATTGGTTCAAGGTCACACTGGACCTTCAGAGCAGGAGTCCAGGGCTGCCTGGTGTTATTGGCTGCTAGGAAGGGATTGTGCAGCCCAGACACATCCGTGCTGGCATCTGTCCTCGGTGGCATGAGTGAGAGCCACGTTTCTTCACCAGCAGTGACACTCTGGCAGAGATTCGAGCTCAGGTATCTTCTCCGAATTGCCCCACATCCTGCCCAGAGCTTGTCAGAAAAGCTGTGATTTCAGATCTGAGTTAAGAAGCTGGTACTTATTATTATTAGTGAAGTAGGCATAATTTTGCTCTGCAACTTTTCAGATCTGAGTTAAGAAGCTGGTACTTATTATTAGTGAAGTGGGCATAATTTTGCTCTGCACACACACACACACACACACACACAAAATCACATTAATTTACTTCTCTAAATCCAATTAAATCTGACTGTCACTTAACTCACCAAAGAGGCAGGAATTCACTCACTTTTTCCTCTCCCCCAACTCACATTGTACTCAAGACAGGAAAGGAGTCTCGTCATCAATCCAGACTAGTTGCCACTGAGACTCTCAGTACCCAAGAACTTGAAGTCCATTTTAAAGCCAAAGACCCCATCCCTCCTGGCTGAACCCCAAGATGCTTTGCCTAAGACACACCTCTTAGAATTCAGTGCCCCTATTCAGTGTCCACATGCTGCCCAATTGGATGACCTCTTGAGGAACTATGCAGACATAGAGTCTGGGCTTCTCCCATCACAGATGTCACCCCTTTCCTTCTTTCGTGGGTGCTGTGGCCTTTCTCCATCCCTTTGACAACCCCCATTCCCAGGCCTGAGTGCCCCTCCCCTCTCTTTGAGAGTTCGATTTTTCAAGGCAAAGCTCTCTAATTCTGTGTGAGAGAGGCAAGGGAAGCCCCAGGTATTTGAGTCTCAAAATCCTGCTTGCCCTCTGGAAGGGCAAAAGAAAAAGTATTTCTCTTTCTTTCTGAATCTTCACCGGCAGTGAAAGCAAAACACCAAGGCAAATGTCCAGAAACCAGCCTGCTGTGTTTCTCCTTTCCGTTAGACGCTTCAGAAAAGTACCAAACTGGAGCTGAAAATGGAAACACTATATCCTTTCATCACAGCCGCATGTTGGAGCTGGCGGATGGACCAACACTTTGCAAAGATCCTTTGATTGTTTATGCCTTTGCAAGTAACCGCCTGAATTCTCAGTGGTGGAACTGGCAGCTCTTCCCGAGCAGACCATTACAGAATTCTGACTGGCAAAGCTTGTCATCCATCAACTCCAAAGATCACAATGGGTGAAACAGAGAATATATTTCCTTCACATTTTCATTAACTTCTGGATAATTTGAGTTTGAATTTTGTCTCATTCATCAAGGCTTACCGTGGCCTATTTCTGTTAGTACTTAAACGCTTCGAATAAGTTTTTCTTCCCTAAATTTTTATTTATTCTTTGTCTGGGCCCCAAACACAAAAGGCTTAGGGGGTAAAAAGATCCTGTGCCACGTACTAGTCCAGGTCTCATGGGGAGAGAGAATAAAACACAAAGACCCTTAGAGGACTTACATAGCCAGGCCCTGTTCTGAGTACTTCACATGTATTCCTTAATCTTCATAACAACCCTACGAGGCAGGCAATATTATTATCCCCATTTCATAAATGAGAAAAGTGAAACAGAGAGGTTAAGAAACTTGCCCAAGGTTGCACAGCTAGCAAGCGGCCAAGGCAAAATTCAAGCCCAGGCTGTCTGATATCAGACTGTGCCCTTATCACGGGGCTGTGAATACCAATTGTGGATAAGTGTTACGAAGGAAATAAACAGGATAATAATACAAAGAGTACTAGGAGGAGACCACTTCCCATGTGCTGATCAGGGAAGATTATGAAGGAAGCAGCATTTGAGCTAAAACCTAAAGGATGACAAGGTGCCAGCTTTGCAGAGAGCGGGGTTGGGAAGGTGGAAGAGCTTTCAGGCCAGGAGAAACAAGAAAAGCAATAGCCAAGAGGGTCGTTCAAGGGCAGAAAGGTGGCCTATGCAGCACAGCATAGAGGAACGGAAAGATTATCACGTGACAAAGATGGAGAGAATGCTTCAAGAGCAATGAGCAGCCATCAGCAGTCATTAAGGTGTGCAGTGACATGGTCCCAGTTGTCTCTAAAGTCACTGACTGCTCAGTGACCAGGAGATGAGAGAGGACCTAGAATATAGGGGACTGGGGAGAGGGTGATGGAGCTGGGGGGCAGGGGAGTGAGGAAGACTGTGGTGGGGGTGGGTGGGAGAAGATAAGGCTGGATGCAGAAGGAGGGTCTGGTGCCCAGGCGGTCCTGGCGGTCGAAGGAAGGGTGGACTTGATTCGTAAGAGCCAGGGAAGCCCTGGACGGGTTTAAGCAAAGAAGTTCTAGGATCAGATCTGAGTTTCAGGAGAGTCCCTCCAGCTGGGGTGGAGGATGCGTTTCAGAGACGAGACCAGAGCCCAGTCAGGAGGCTGCTGGAGACACCCTGGTGAAAGGTGATGTGCGAGGAGCAAGGCCAGGCCAGGGGTCACTGGTCTACAGAGATGACCCCGCACCAGGCACTGTTAACAAAAGTGAGACAAGGGGCTGCTGTTAAGGAACGTCCCATCGCTATCGACGAGGAAGGCTTGGTGATAACCTGAATGCGAGCAATGAGTGAGTGGAAGGCAATGAAAGACCCCTGTACCGTCTCTGGTGTGAGGGTTGGGGGATGGATGCTTTGTGGGGAGACAGGGAACCTGGACATAACGATGGGCCAGTGGGACAGGCTCAGTTTAGGCACATCCTGAGACTTCCAGAGGCCACGATGGGAGAGCAGCAGGTGGATTTAGACAGAACCCACTGACCTCTAAGGATGGGAACCAAATATTGCAAGACAAATGGTAAGTTTGAGCATTTCCTCAAGCACTCCCTGGGGATAGAGAGCATCCATAAATTCATGTTCCCCTGAGGGCCTCAGGACAGCAGGAGATTGGCTTCACTTACATCATGAGAGAAGTAGGCTTTGCACTGGAACAGTCCTAGAGACTCCAAAAAATCCGGCCGCAGCTTCCCATGACTCAGATCGCAAGAATCATGTCACGTCCCCTAGTCACGCCTATGTGATCAGGACAGCTTGAAATAAGATAGGTAGTCCCAAGGCAGGTGTTCGTCCACCTTTTCCTGCAACGCTACCTGTATATGGAGTTTCCCTTTACTGCCTGTGAGACCTCTTAAACTCTCAAAAGTTTTCATCAGAGATCTTCAGAGAATGCACCACCTGTGTCTAGAAATATCAGATGTGGGTGCTAGAGCACCCAGGGTCCCTTTCTGCTGCGGTGACAGGAGAGGCTGTCTCTCCCTTGACGACCGGGTGGGTGGACAGGTGGGTGTGGGGAAGTCCAGCCATGAGTGAGTTTGAGAGAAAGATTTTACCCCTGAGACAAGCCGGCTTTTCCATCTTCCCTAAGCGGTGCTCCTATTTCTCTCTTAATGAACCGTGTTTTGACAATTCATGAAAAAAAATAATATGTGTCTAGGGCAAATTGAGCTCCTGAAGCAATAAACATTTAGACACATCCCGTGAATGGGGGTATTGTTCACGGTAGCGGGGAGTTTCCGAGTTCCTTTCTCTCTTTCGGGAGGAGAGCGGGTCCGCCGGCCTTCCTCCCCCGGGTCTCCTTCCCCCAGTCCCCAGTAATTGTGGCGAAGAGATGACAATGGCCTCGCGACGAGGTTATCTCGCAGGACCTTCCATTCCCGGAGAGTCGAGGGGAGATTAAAATTCATGGACACTGGACTAGACCGAGGGACGAGCGCAGCGCCTTCAGCCCAGTCCGGCCAAGGTCGCCTCTCTGCGCCTCACAGAGTGGGTGGGTTTGGGTGGGTTTTGCTGGCGGTGGGGGCGTCGTCTGTTTCAGATTTCCTTCCCTTGCTCCCGCCCAGCCTGCCCAGGTCCGCGACCTCCTTCACGACCTAACTTCGGCCCGACTGCGTGTGCGTGGCCAGCGCGGGGCCAC
>NW_006431956.1:6456099-6457689 GCF_000325575.1 Pteropus alecto | reverse complement strand
CACGGGGCTTCGGCGGGTCGGCCGCTGCAAACGTGAAGTTCCTCGGCTCCCCGGGACGCGCCGCAAAGAAAAGGTAATGTGTCTTTGTTTCCCCGCCGCGGTCGCGCGGGGAGGCTATTGATGGGGCTGTACTCCTGGGTCCATTTTTTAATGCTGGGCCGGTGAAAGGGGCATGCCACTTCTTGACGGGGGCGTAGAGTATTCCGTGTCGCGGTTGTGACATCTTTTCACTGCAGACCCCACGTGCGGTCCACGCTATGCTCCCTTCTGCAACCTCCCCCCCTCAACACGCACACACACACACACTTTCCTGTGGCACTGAACTCTGAATTTACCCGCGGAGAAAGGGAAGGGCATTGCTGCAGGCAGACCAGGTGGGATTTTTTTTTTTAAAGATTTTTATGGAAATGCCAGGGGGATCCTGTCCTTGTGGGCGCGGGAGGGAGCAATTCGTAGGAAGGTGGCTTGGAGACAGGCAGCTGGCCGCGAGCTGGGCTGCCGGGGACTGCTAAAATGGACTGCTCTTTACATTCCAAATGGCTGCAGTAAGTTTGATGCAGAGAGAAAGGGGAGGAGTAGAGAAGGAAACCCTGTCTAGTGTGGTGGTCATTTACAAATGACCCCACGCAATGCTTCTGTCTGGCAGGCAGCTGTCCAAACGTTTGGTACAGATTGCATTCAGAAAAGATTAACCAGTCCCGTACTTTGAAAGCCGTGGGGGCTGCCGGTGTGAGATCAGGAACCCGGGTGCCTTTCTCCCATGCCTTGTTAGCAGAGTAACTGCTTGGTGGATTCAAGCAAATTCTGCGGAATTTCCAAGGGGTGGCTGTGCTAAGAATAGCTCTGGCGGTGGCTTCTCAATAGACATACTCATTCTGAAGGATGCAGCCATGCCAGTCCCCCGGAAGCTCAGCTCGCTGAGAAAGGCGACCGGCTGCCGTAAAGGACTCCTTGACCCCACGATGAATGGAGGAGGCTCTCTCCCCTGTGAATGGAACATCCCAACAGAGGCCGCTGCTGCTGTTCTGGCTTCGTTCGCTGGGAAGCCCAGCAGCTTGTGGTCGACGGGATTCTCAGAACACCTAAGACAGGCACATTTCTAAATCTGAGCTGTTCGGGGGTGACAGCCTGCTCACTTTGGGAGGAGCCTTGGTTGTATTTAGACACCTGGTCAGGCTGACTTGATCTGCATTTACCTGATTGAGTTTTGAACGCGATACCCTCCTTTCGCGTCAGCATCTGTAAGTCTCGTCCTTTCCAAAAGCATGACTGCGACTTGCGGGAAAGCACCAGAGAGCCAGGAGCCAACTTCTGACTTCACCCAGGGAAGCCACCGCTGACCCTGGAGAAAGTACCTCGGGAGTTGGATGTGAAAATCTACCCCTTACACTTACAGAACTTAGCTACGTGTGCCGTCTTTAAAACGGGCAACAAAGTGGGGTTGGGCGGGGGCTCGGGAGGACACATTTCATTGTCTTGTTTCTCGTCTTCTCACTGCTTCAAGTTCATTCACAGCCTTCGGCCCCGTTCTGTTGGAGCCTGGCCTGGAAAAGGCCAGAAGAGCAGACCTGCCGATCAGCAGGATGCTTA
>NW_006431956.1:6430506-6455535 GCF_000325575.1 Pteropus alecto | reverse complement strand
GGTCCTCACAGTGTCACTTGTCTCTTGCAATCTAGAGGGTCAGGGGACGAGCCACTTCTGTTAGCTGAGGGGTCCATTCTAGTGCAAATGAAATTTGTATGTACTCGAGGCACAACAGGAATGAGGGGTAGATTAGAATCCATTTGGTCCTGAGATGTGAAACAGTTACAATTAATTTAATTGGAAGCAACATTTGGACATGCTTTGAAATCAACATATGTCAATGAATGTGGTCTCCAGATAACTTGGAATGAAGTGATGCCTAATGTGCAAAGTTGTGTGGGTAGAAGTAACCTTTTAGGAAGAAAAAAAAAATTAAACTATTCTTTTATTGAAGAGGAACCGTGTTAGTAGAAATGAGGATCAGAAAATCTACCCTCTTTTGTTCTTACCAAGCATGATTTGCCAGTGCTGGTGCTATATTTTTGACATTCGTCTTGAACTAATTTTATTAATAAGACTTATTATTTATGGCACAGAGCCTTTGTGTAATTTGTACACATTGTTGCCAAGTCCCCTGAGAGCCTGGCAGGTGGCTAGTGCCATTAGCGTGATCTCGTTATTGGGGAAACTGAGACCCCTTGAGGTTCAGTGAGACGCTGATTTCATAATCCATGAGAACTGTATCCCAGATGCGTATAATGCTCCATTTTATCGTAGCAGCAAAGTTGCAGTCTGAAGTCAAAGGCAAAGTCAAGTATGAGTCCTTGCTTGGGTTCCGGAATTTGGGAAAAAGCTCTGTGGAGCAGTGGATACACGAGAATTGTGAAGGAAAGAGCTCTGGAGGCGATCCTGATCAGTTGGTGAAAAAAATGTGGCTGACGTGTGATGGCAGTGAGCAGAAGGGAAGATCCGGGAAATAATGGATTGCGGGGACCTGTCGGGCTACCTTTGACTTTTAGGATTGGTAGGATGGAGTGAGACCTCCTCCAAGGAAGATCATTACCGACTTTACTTCAAAAATATACCGCTCGTGGTCACATCATTGATGCTGTGCGTGTGTGTGCGTGCGCGCACGTGTGTGAATTACTTACAGTTCTATTCACATGCCGTGTCCTTACCTGTTTGAAGAGTTGCATTTAGTTTGACACACTGAAAGACCGCGAAGAGGATAGGCACTTTCAAATCTAAAGCTTTGTGCTTAGATAGTTTTGCATATGTAAATACTTCTTTAAAAAAATGAAATAGTATAGCTACTGGGAAATTTCCACTTAAATATGTCAACATGATGAATAGACGTGTTCACAGTTAAATAGCAGATGTTGTTTTAACTTTTTTTTTTGGAGTGCATCAGTCTGGATTCACCAATGACTAATTCATAACTTTTATTTTTTGGATATCACCTGATTTGTCAGTAAAATTTGTGTCCGAAATTCTCTATTCAGGTGTATTCCTTGTGGAAAATTCCGGCATCTTGATTAGACATGATTTCTGAGACCTCACAGGAAGAGAAGCCATGAGATAAAGCTCTTCCAGTGATTATTTGGCCTACGTTATAAAAACTATACTCTTCTTGAACTAAAGGAGGAGTAAAAAGGGCAGGTACCTCACCTGGACAGGATCGGCAGGTGCCCCTGGCCCTCATTCCCTCCTGACCTCCCAGGACGCTGGGTACCCGTTCCCTCCACCTCGCCCCTTTCGGAGTCTTTGCTGTCCATTGCTCTCTGAAAAGATGTTAGAGATTTCCTAAAAGGCAGGCGTTGAAGTAAGAAAAGGAGGAGAAAGGATCTTGTCATCGGCTGTCTAGGATACTTAGATACTTGAACTTTTCCTGCAATTAAGCCAAATCCGAGAATGAAGGAGTCCGGGGAAAGTGGCCGCTGAAAACCCAGCCGGTCGGGGAAGGGTGCGCTTCGCGTCGTTTACCTGTGGTGTCCACTCCAGCCGTAACCAGACCCGAGCACCCTGGTGGTGGTGCTGGTTTTTTCTCAGGCCATTTAACCTCAAGAGCTGGCCCAACAGCTCCTGGCTTCAGGGTCGCGATTGCACACAAAGGCCTGCTGGTTTCACTACTCTCTTCTGAAAGAACTTTTCCGAATCAGCGTAAACCCAGCTTATCAAAAATTCTCTCCACAGCAGTTTCTTTTTGGTTCCCTAAATCCATCAGCTGCCACCCTTCCTCTGTCCCGGGGGTCAGCAGTCTTTCTCTTATAAGGAATAATTTAGACGAGGCAGCCCCGGTCCCACCACGGATAGCATTATCCTAAAATGATCATTATGCCTTTCTCAGAAGATGATCGAACTGTTTCTACTGTTTAGTGAGTTACAGTCATGCTTCTTTTGGAGTCTCTGTGTATGTGTGTATGTGTGTATGTGTGTATGTGTGTGTGTGTGTATGTGTGTGTGTTCAGTCCTTAATCGTATCAGTGGAAATGAGATATTTTCCCCACAAAGAGAAGTACTCTTCTCTTTGAAGATGGAAATTACTGCTAAGAATAAAGGCCATAATTGTTGGAAGGACTGTGAGGGGGTCTGGTTCAGTTCAGTGGCCTTTTACTACCAAATATTCAAGAGCTGGTTGCCTCTGCTTAAACTCTACGGGTGACCCCTCTGCATATGTTCACACAGAGCTAACTCTAATTCAGGGACACAGCCTGGGGTAGAGCTGGTGTGTGTATCAGATCTCTCTCTCTCTCTCTCTCTCTATCTCTCTGGTGGGTTCTGCTTTTTTGTTTTAAAGTTGGAGCTCCGATTATTTCATGATGCATCACAAGAAGAGACTAGCCACGGTCAAGAACACTTGAACATGTCTACCCTTCTCCCCAAACCGCCTACAGTCACATGTACCATATCGTTCCTATCTGGTTCACAGTTATTTGCCAGTCCGTGGTTACTGCACACTTTCTGTTCTCCCCGTGCTCACCACTTGACAAGGAACCCTTTGCTCAGTAGATCCTATCTGAATAAGTAAAGCCCTGAGTGAAAGTCCCCTACCGCACTCCAACGTTAATATGTTTAGAAGTCTTTAGGAACCTGGAAATCCCCGCGGTTTAAAGTGAGATGTCACCCGTGAGGCCCACCTGTGTCCAATCTTGTCCTACCGTGGATGGCTCTTTTTCTGCAGTTAGTGATACCTTGCCAGCTTCGGGGCCGGAAGTCTCGGTACTAATGCCAGTACGAAACCTTTGAACAGCAATATTCGCTTCACATTGGCCCAAAGCAACCTCCTCCAACTGAAGACTGTAACTCTGCAGTTTCCATCGGATTCAGCCTGTTCGTCTGGTGATGAGTCTTCTTCTTGAAGGCTTTTGCCTTTCTTTGTCCTTACCAGATGAGGAATGCATGAAAAAAAAAGTGGCGTGTAATGGGGAATTAGATTGATAACGCATGACAGCGAATGGAAATAATAATCGGAGCGTTGCCAGGCTGTGCCATTCATAACCGTAAAATGCACAGTTATGCTCTCACTACTTCACATGCCTGTGAACTAGTATAGATGTGACGAACCCAAACTAGGAAACCAAAGAGTGGGGAGCTGTCTGGAGTGAGGCGACACACCTACCGACTGAGCCGGGGAGTGCATTGCTGGCTTGCCCATTCCTCAGCCCCCGCTGGTGATCCCCAGTAAATAGTGGATATTTCTTTCTCTGTGAGAGAGAGAGAGAGAGAGAGAAGGGAGTAGGGACAAAAACCAGATTGGAGCCGAACACAAAGGAGGGCAGTGTTCTGCCTCTTCAATCCCCTTTCATTGGGATGGTTGAGTGTTTCGTAACAGTGACTACAGAGTGACCAGTAGCACAGATGTAGCCTGCAGGTCTTGGCAGGAGAGCAGAGACCTTAAGGGCTGCCGAGTAGCGGGGACTGAAGTCACACCAGATGTGTGGTGCAGTCCGCAGATCACGCACAGATGAGATTTGGGGGTTCTCGGTGAAGTCGAACATTTCCGATGGATAGAGTCTCAGGAAGGAAAGGTGGGTATTTAGATCATTTTTGCAAATGAGGAGATGCTCACAGATGTTCGGGGACCGTGCCAGAGTCTCGGTCGCAGTGCCAAGACGGGAGTCTCTACCGCCTGACTCGAGACGTGTGCGAGGCGGCCTGGTATGGCTGCAAAGTGGAGCTGTGCTGTCCAGCCCCACTCTGATTTCTGGCTCTGCCCCTGACTTGCTACGAGGCCTTGGGCGAATTAGTGACGATCTCTGAGCCCCAGTTTTCTTATTTATAAGAAAAGTGACATTCAGAAGGGCCGTATCTGTGAAGCACCTAACGTAAAAAATATGGGAGACTCTTTTAGAATGAGAATTTTTGTCTTTGTATTTCGCCCTCCCCATCCGGCTTACTCATGTCACTGGGAGACCAACAGTACTAACTGCTGGGGGTTTGGAACACTTGGGGTGTAAGGTCAGTCGCCGCGGCAGTGGAAGGTGCCTCTGACGTCAGTGGTACCACCTCATCTACAATACCGAAATGAATTTTGCAAACAGAAAGTAGCGTGGGGAATGAGCTTTAGCTCTTTCCGAGCTGGAAATTGTACTAGGAAGTAGGAAGGTTTTCAACTCTTACTTTCTTATTTACATTTTACCGGAGTAATTAGTGCAGTGAGTTCATGGCAGAAATAAGCCCAGACCCTGAGTGTACTAGATGCTTGTGAGTTTTTCTCATCACACCCACCACCTGACCGCTCCGAAAATCCTGGCAGAGTTTCCTCGTAGCATGAGACATCAACCTGCCAATTTGCATAATAGTCATCAAAAATTATTTATGCACTCAATAACCCCTTAGGTGTTAAATAAAATGAATCAGGCTGATAGATGGTTCATCGTCCGGAGACAGATTTAAAGGGGCACAGCCAGGCAGCAGGCTCACAGCATTAAACAAGAACGAAGGCAGGGAAAGTATTTATAGAACATCATGGCCACATCCAGGACAAGGGTGTATTTTAGGTGAAGGCTCAGGGACAGCTTTTGGGCATCGTTTGTCTTGACAGGGTGGAGTGTGTCTGTCATCTTAGGGAGAAATCATAAGCCAGTATTTGTTTGCGGTTCCTTCTTCCTTTCTTGTGGAAAATATGGTTTCTGTTGCCCACCGCAGCCGGGTCTGTCTGCCATCCTTTTCGTAACGTTGTAACTTAGTCAGTAGAGATTCTGTGCTATTTAGATACAGAGCTCTGTAACTTCCAACTTGGAACTATATCTAAGTACTCAGAGAAGAACATCCAAAACCACAGTCCTTTGTTTCTTATGTAGCTAGATTCTTCTTTTCTTCTTGGCGGTAGAATTGATCTCACTCCTAGGGAACTGATAAAACCCAATGGAATAATTCCAGACCAACTGCCAGTGGCTCTTGGTTTTTTATGGGACTTTGGGAAAAGTCAGGATGTGAGCGTGCTTGCGTGTTTGTCCTTTGGAAAGGTGGGAGCGAGGACGCTGGCGTTCCCCTGGTGACTGTAAGGTGGGGATGAAACCAGCACGCAGCCTTATTTCACCAGACCTTCGCTGTGGGAGGTCGCCCGTCAGACTGGCTTCGAAATGGCTGCTGCTTTGTTTGGCTATTGACCAATTTTCTCCACATCCAGTCCCCCAGGGGACCCTCCCTCTGAGGGCACCCCAGGGTGAGCAGACGCTCCCGAGCCTCCCTTCACTGTTACTAGTTCCAGGGGTGGTTTTTTGATTACTCCCGTGCCTCTTCCTCCTAAGCCTTAAAAATCATTGTCCTATGATAAATGACTCACCACGTCTGCCTCCCGCTTCCTCTTCGCTGCATTCCTAGCAGTTAATTCTCCTGGCCTTTTACAATACGTTTCTGTAACGCCTCGTTCATATGTTTACTTCTCAGATTCTTTGGGGGTGAGGTTCCCACTGCCACCATCACAGTTCAGGGCCTCTTCCTTCTTTCCTGGGTCGTTCGAAAATCATCACAACGTGCCCCTTTACCACCTCTGTCTCAATCTCGCACGCGCACGCACACACGCACACACACACACACCACCTTCCACCACTCCTCCCCCCCCCACCACCACCACCTTCATTCCCCGTAAACCACAGCCTTCGACATGGAATGAAAGGCCCGACACAGCCTGGCAGCTGCTTATTTCTTAAACGTCTCCTCTGACGTGAACCACACACCGTCTCGGCCCATTCAGGCTGCTATACCAGCATGCCACAGACCGGGTGGCTTATACACAGCAGAATTTTATTTCTCTCGTTTCTGGAGGCTGGGAGGTCCAAGGTCAACGTGCCAACAGATTCAGGACCTGCTGAGAGCCTGCTTCCCAGTCGATAGACGGTGCCTTCTCACCGTGGCGGAAGGGGCGAAGGGTCTCCCTGGGGTCCCTTTTGTAAGGGCACTAATCCCAATCGTGAGAGCCACACCCTCAAGGCCTCACCTCCTAACACCATCTCATCGGCTGTTAGGTTTCAGCATATGGAGTTTGAGGGAGACACAGACATTCAGTCTGTTGTATGTGCTACACACACACACACACACACCCTTGCCCTTCTCCAAGTACCTTTGACCTTTCCTGGATGTCAGCCTCTTGCAAATGCTCATCCTTCAGATCGAGAGGCTCCTCCTGTCCCTTCTCTGTGGGACACGCCTGCTTATTTCTTGATTCCACCCCCAGTGTCACCTTCTCCTATCGCTCCAAAGAGTGTGAGTCTTCCTCCTCTATTCTCCCAAAGCATCCTCTCCAGACCGCTCTTCCAGTTTGGATTGGAAATTGGAGCGACCCGTGTACATGTCCCCTCCCGCGTAGCTTTCCAAGGGAAGGACCGTGTCCTATTTATCTTTGACTCCATAGCACCTCACAGTGTGCCTCTCATTTGGTAGGTGCTAAAAATATAAAGGAGTAAAGATTGTCACATGTCGTGGCTTCTCCTTTCTTTGTTTGCAGATAGCTAGAATGACTTTTTTGCCTGCCTGTGCCTCGTGTCCTTACCTGCCCTCCTCTCTCTGCTTTTTAGCTCAGACTTCTCTCTCTGCATGTTCCTATGTCAGAGAGAAGAGACTAAAGATCATGCAGCCCACCTGTTCCTTGCATGAGGTTTAGCCTTGCAAGCCCCAGCTGCAAAATGGCAGGAAGTATCTGAGGACCACAATTGTTGATCGATTCATTCATTCAGAAACCATTCATCCAGTCAGTCAGTCAGTCAGTCAGCACACTTGTTGATGTGCCCCCGTGTCTCAGGAATGTGCCAGTGCACAAAACAGAAAAACTCTTGCCCTTGGGGGGCTTGCATTCTAAGAGGAAGAGGCAGGCAATAAATATAATGAGTAAATTATATCCTGTACTAGAAGGTGGTAATTACTATGGAGAAAAATAAAGCATAGGATGAGAAGTAGGGCAGAGTTGCTGTTTTCAATACAGGAGTCAGAGGAGATGTCGTGAGGAAGGCTTTGAAGGGTGTGATGAGGCAAGCCGTATGTTTCTGGAGGATTTTCCAGGCAGAGGAAAGAGCTCCTCAAAGGCCCTGAGGTGGAAGAGTGACCTGGGACGGGGTGGGGGAGGCGGAGGGGAGGGCAGAAGAGTGACCTGGAGGGGACAGCAAGGAGATGAGTGATTGGTGGGGCCTTCAAGGCTCTGTCTGGGGGGCAGGGTGGTCGGGGAGTGTGGCGGATCTGGGGCACACCCGGCTCCCACTTGGGCTGTGCTGTGCAGGGATGAGACTGCAAGGTGACAGGTGACAGCAGGGACACCAATTGGGTGGCTATCGTAAGAATCCAGAAAGTGACAAAGCGGTGGTGATGAAAAGTGTTCAGGGTCTCGCTATGTTAAGAGGGAACCAACAAGATTTTCTGGTGGGTTGAGGTAGGATGTGCGAAGAGGAGAGACGTCTAGAATTTGGTGATGGAAAGTTGCTCTTCTCTGAGAGGGGAAAGCCGTGGGCGGAGGCGGTGTTGGGGGACAAGGGACGTCAGAACGTGACATGCCGAATGGACATCCGGGTGGAGATGCTGAACGGGCCGTTTGTGTGCAACGCTACCCAAGCCTGGGACAGGGGCAAGTCGGAGCAGAGGTCCAGCGTGGGCCTCAGCCACGTGGAGGGGATGAAGCCTCCGTGGCCCGGTACTGAGCACGTCAACCATAAGCACCGCACTTCAGATCAAAGGATGTGCGGTATAAAAGATGAAGGAATTCCTCAGCCGGTGGAGAGCGCTGCTGAGACGTGCCGTCGCACCTGCTGACCACTTACGCCGCCATGATGCTCTGTCTTTCGGTTCTGTAAAAGGAATGTCTCTGGATTTATTGATACACATTGTATCATTGATTTACAGGAAGCTGCCCATATTTAAAGTGTACAGTTTGATGGGTTTTGACCTATGTCTACACCCGCGAAGCCATCCCGCAATCAAGAATTGTAGCTCCATACTTTCAATCAGTCGTATCTACTGAGGCTCTTTTGCGTTTAAAGCTCCATGCTGGGCACCATGAAAGATATGAAATGTTAATTACTGTCCCTGCCTCATATGTTGTTCTGATTTAAAATTTTGGCTTTCTTGATATAGCGATCTAATCACAAACTTATTTCCAGGTCTTTTTCCGAAGCGTATGCTGAAAATGCCCTCAAGCTTGGTCACCAAAGGGTTTAGGATGACACGTGTAAACCCTTGGGCAGCAGCATACTGGTTCAGTCAGGAAAGAGGAAAGCTCAGGAACCCTGCCGTCTGTTCATTGGTTCGGATACAGGCAAAAACGTATCCATCCCTCGTCCCTTCTTTCGGTGGAAACAGCCCGAATGGTGGGCTCAGGTTCACCCTTTTTCACTATGCGTACCCTCCTGACGAAGGCTTTAAGAAATTGTTCTGTGTCGGATTAGTCAAACTTTTTGTTTGACTAACAGATACAAAGTAACCTCTTTATGGCTGTAACGACTTGCTAACAACATGTACCCTGGGTGTCCTTAGATCGCTCATTTGCAATGGCCATTGCTTTTGAAGGGACTGCATGATTTCCTGTGACAGCGTTTCCACTACCAAGAAGGGGGCGAAGGCAGGGGAACCCTCATTCGGTTTCAGAATCTTCTCCTTCCCCCTTCTCACCCCTCTCCATTTCTTTTACTCTCCCAGCCTCACCCCCATCTTTAAATGTTTTGGGGGAGCAGATGCATCAGCTCTAGAAACCTGTCCTGTGCATGAAGCTGGGGCAGCAGAATCAGGACCCCCAGGAGCAGGGTACCCAGCAGGAGTCGGAGGTGGTCCTGGAGCAGCTGTCATGTGGAAACCTCAGACAAGATGAGTGGAGGGAGCGAGCTGCCAGCCCACCTCCTGCAGACGAGAGAAGTTCTTGCCAGGGAGGCTCCAGCAGCCTCCTTTCCAGAGAACTTGGTTGGGTAAGCAGGCAGGAGGCTGGCTCCAGCCCAGACCGACTGCCCCTTGCACATGTCAAAGGGAGCTCCCAAGCTCTGGATGCTGCAGGCTCCCAAGCTCTCCCTGTACCTTTTATCGTGGTGCTGGGTGGGAGAGGGGCAAGAGCTGGAGCAGGGACCACCCCATGGGGGGTACCCATGGTCCTCGGATCTGCTCAGGTGTGATATCACTAGAAATTTAGTCCGATTTAAGCATGAGTCTCACGAGAGTCCACTATTGGGCCACGGTGCTTCCTGCCCAAACCTGGACGGCTTGGCATCCGGGTACTGGGCGCTGGACCCAGGCACGTAGGACATGTGCTTCGTGTCTTGTGCTGCTTCTGTGAGAGCAGGTGGCCCACAGGGCCACCCTCCTTTTTTAGGTGGCCATTCTCCCACTATGCTTCAAAAGTCACCAGAGAGGAAGGATGGAGTTCCAGTCACTTGCAGTTGGTCCAGAATACTCTGCTCTCCCCACAACCCCAGGGGTGATGGAGAGCTTGGCTGTAGTGATGCACACAGAGGGTTGTTCGCCGGGGAGGAAAACCCTCCCCAAACTCTCACCTCTGTGATAAGACGCTCCAGCTCCCACTGCTAGCGGAAGGAACGTCAGCTCTGCTCATTTGCCGTGTGGTCATGTAGATAATATAAACTACAGAGAATGCGTGTGTTCCTGAGCCTGGGCTTGGGGGTCTGTTAGAGCATATCCCATGGAATGCAAATTAAGTTGTGTCGTACCTATATTTCAGAAAGACTCTTGCAATGATATATAAGGATGTATGTTATTTGAATATATATTTATTAACTTATGTAAAAATAGGGTGCCTATTATGATAGTCATTCCATTCTGTTTCCATCACACGTATATATCATTTTAATGTCAACAAAAGATTTGAAACAAAATAATCTGTTGCTTGATGAGACCCATGGTTGTAGTGTTGTCTCATCCCACTGATAACAATATAAGCAAAACTTTTTTTTACATTTTAATTCAAAATGACAGATTTAATTAGACATTGGAGCTCAGTAGGCCAATTCGTGTTACCAAGAGAATGTCGTGGAGGTTCTCCGTTATCAGGTGCGTGAATACTCACCTGGCAACAGCACACGTCACCGCTTCACACAGCATCGCATTTTATGATTGCACATTTATATGAAGGAAGTTGGTAGGAAAAAGTAGAATGTGTTTGTGCCTACCCGTCTGTAGTGCGATTTTTAAAAACAATTTTCTGAAGCAGTAAGTGGATCATGTGACTATTCGTTGCATGAAACTACATGTAATATCATAACAAAAAGCAGTTTGTTATTAGAATGAGTGTGAGTTATTAGAATGAGTGTGTTTTCTTAGCATTCTTGTCTGTAGGTGTGCACACATGTGCATGGCTCACATCTTAGAGGGTGCGAGTCTGTCCCAGCTTACCCCAGGGTGCAGGGTACCACCACCCCAGCTGACAGCCTTCTGGCCCCACCAGGAATGATGAGCCAACCCGTTCCACTCTGAACAACGATGCTTGTTTGAAAGTTCTCACTTCGGTTGAATTCAGACGCGTCTTCTGGAACTTCCACTCACTGATTCCATCTCTGCTCATCATTGCAACGTTCTTCTCTCCCTTCTCATGGAACGATCAAATTTCATCATCGCCTTAGCATTAAATCATCAAATTAGCAAGTCCCCACGCCCAGGCGTGCCCAGGACAGTTCAGTTTACACCTGCTATCTTCGTGGAATCGATAATAGTTCCCTTTCAACTCACAAAAGTGCGTTGGCATGGACAGTAGACTGCAGGGTCCCCCTGCCACGGGAGCCTCTACTGTTTAGGCTGGCGGGTGGTTTTCCATCAGTCCTGAGAAGACAGAGCTTCCACATCTTTACCCAGTCTGGTTCCTCCTCTTTAGCATCGCTCCATTTTATTGTTCTCATTTTCTGTATGAAATATGGTACCCGGAATTGAACACAGATTTCCAGAAATGGCTTAACCATAGTAGAGTATAGGACGCCTCTTGATTCCATTAATCATGATGCTTCGCCTCTGCAAACTGAGCATAGGACACAAAGCTACAAACAATATGATCCCAATCTAAAAATTTTCGAACCTACCATCTTAAACCTCTTTGTCAACTTTCTGGCACGCTTTCTGGGTCTGGTTACAAATCATGGCGGTTACAAATCATGGGTCGAGGGGTGGGTAATACAGACGTTGAGAAAGACAGCTTATGTTTTAGTAGCTCTTTACAGGTTTCCAAGTGCTCGTGTATCTTCGTAGGCTCTGAGCCCTCTTTCCAGACTCTGCTCATTTCTGTATCAGTTGGGAGTAAATTCATTTGAGAGCAGCATTCAGCGGCTGCTCACTGTTTTATGAGTGATTCAGCCATCCTCAGACCGCTGGATGCATGCTTGCTCCTCTTTGCCGGCGCTACTGCACGGCTCACGTTTCCAGAACACGCCATGTTCTCTCCCATTCCAGGCCTTCTTTGCATGAGGGTGCCTGTGCCAGACGTTCCTTGCTGCGGATACCACTCCCAGTTCCCCAGTGAGTTAGGGTCCCCACCAACTCCATAGCATCTTACACCCACCCCCTTGTCACGTGGATTACACTGTAATAACCTGTTAATTTGGGTAGTTCTTTCTGGGACAGAGAAGCTCCTTCAGTTTGGGGACAAAATCATGTCCATCATATGTCTAACAAGATGCCTGAAACCTAATAGATGTACCATAAACACTTGTGGAATGAACACACACTACAGTGGCCACTATTAACATGTATCCTTTACTGCATTTCTCTTATTTCATTAAAAAAGATTACTAAATTACTCTCTAGATTACTAGAGAGCTAGATGGCTCTCTTTACTAAAAGAGAAATTGCTAAGTCAAAGAATACAAACTTTTTATCCGTTTGCATTTTAGTTTTATTTCCTGTAGGGCATTAGTAGTCTTCTAATTAATTTGTAATTACCTGCTAATTAAAAAATTTTATCTTTGGGGTATTAACTCCTCCTTAGAGTTGTTATCCCATCTCCAAATTTGCATTTTTTTTTCTTTTTGTTTATGGTACTTTGCTGAGTGGGATTACTTTTATCCAAAAATTTTTTTAATGTCAGATCTTTATATTTTTCTCCTTTTGTCTCATCCATTGCTTCTATGCTTGGAAAGGCCTCTTAATAATTGCGTATCTATTTTTAATATTTAACTTTATGAACCACCTGGAATTTATTTGGGGGAAGGAGGCGCAGTTGGTTTATATTCTTTCAGAGTTAGTCTTATCATTTCCCTTCTAGGTTGAGAAGGTTGAAACAAAACAGGAACTGAGTCGTTCAGTGGTTCATCTTTTAATAAAAAGCCGTTGGCTCCAAACAATGAAAACACTGCTTTCCCTGATCTCCTTGCTTTGACTGTGTCTTTAAAGGCTCTTCCATTGTCCTTGACTTTCTTGTTTTAAACCTTGGCTTCCATTTTTCACCTCTGTCCCTATAAGTTTATGATACTGCCTCGTCTATGTACGTAATATGCATAATATCCTATGTCGCTGACACCTTGCATGTGTGATGCTAAAATCTAGTATCTTTTGGGATTTCCATGCACATACTTTGTGTTCTTTGGGCATCTCAGTCTTCACGTTCTCATTCAATCTTCTTTTCACTACGTGATCCAATTTTTACTTTTAAAGTCTCCATGTCATACAAACGCTATTCTTTTAGACCCGTAGAGTCACCCTTATCATGT
Source organism: Pteropus alecto (assembly GCF_000325575.1). Classification (NCBI taxonomy): domain Eukaryota; kingdom Metazoa; phylum Chordata; class Mammalia; order Chiroptera; family Pteropodidae; genus Pteropus; species Pteropus alecto. Next base: position 6,442,531 of record NW_006431956.1, on the reverse strand, counting down.
TGTTGTCATTGTTTTTTGGACTTTTAAAAACTGTTTTCCTTGAGTCTGTGGTCCCCATCTAAAATGCCCATCAGATCTCCTACTATAAAAATTCCAAGTACAGTCATCAAAACCAAAAAAAAAAAAAAAAAAGTTGAGATATTTGCCTTTTCCTTTGGACAGAGCATCTTCATTCCACACAAAACACTGTCACTAGGGTATGGGAGTCAAAACACCACGTGACAGAGGCCAGGTGTTTTCGCTCATCTTTCCTTGCCTCCAGGAGGACGGTGGGATGCCGGTCGGGATACAGGTTCTTGCTGCTTCTTGGCGTATTTTGTTTCTTTGGGGTTTAGACCACACTCAGCAGCCTGGAAAGGATGTCTGCATGGACACCTGTGCTGTGAATGGTGTGTGTGTGAGAAAAACACCTGAACCTGCCGAGGGACACAGGCAGGCCTCCGGGCGAGCAGGAGGCCTCCCTCTCCTCTGTGAGCGTCACGCGCTGTGGCCTGGTGGCTCTCGTCATCTGTGTCAATGTCGTCCCACGTGGCGTGCGCTCACGCTCCTGAACCTCCATTCTCAGGCCCGCTCCAGCATCTCGTGTCAGCTCTGTCGATAGCCCCGGGTGACTTGGGAGCCACCGCTGCAGCGGAGAAGGGACTGGGCCCCCGGCCTCCCGTCGGATGAAGTACCCCCTCTAGAGATGGCCAGGGCCCCGCGGAGCTGTGTGCTGTGAAGTCCTGGGGCTTGGACTGCAAGTGGATGAATATTTTTAAGAAAATGTAACTTGCCTGAAGCCCTTTCTGTCTGTGTATTCTGCTGTGGGGTTAAGTTTCTTGAGGCCGCTAGGAATGTCTTGCATTCACTGATTTCTAGCTGTGACAGCTCTAGGACAGTTGAGACTGATCTCGCGACTTTTTGGTGCCTGGACGGGTTGTTGGGCCTTCACTTGTCTGGGGAGGAAACTGAGTTGCAGAGAGGGATGTGCCGTGTTGCGAGCAGAAGCCGCCACAATGAGTCGCAATGGGAAGTTGAAGTCATGTCTCTGGAATTTCCTCCTGAGCCATAAAATGGCCTGGGTCAAAGGGCAGATGGCGAGGTGCTGCTGTCAGACATCCGGATGCTTCCCATGTTTCCCGCCTTCGTGGACCATGCTTAGGGACGGCGTGCTGGACGGCAAGCCTCTGTGCTCGGGCCGGGCCTGGGATGCCTTTGAAATCTGAATTTTCTATTTGATGATAAAGTTTTAAAGGGTAGGATTTCAGGTTGTTCAGGGAAGCACAGATAATTTTCCTAAATAAAGCGTGTTTGGGAAACATTCATTCTTCCTTTTATATAATCCTAGTGAGTCTTTAATATTTCTTATTTTATTGTCTCATAAAGATATTGCCTCTGAAACAAATCTGAATCACAGCTCAGTAACTTAACTACGCACAGGGACGTGAACTAGTAGGCACACGGTAAAGAGTTGAAAAATGTTTATCTCTAAGCAGCTTTGCTCCCCATGCCCACCCCCAGTGTCTTAGTGACAGCAGTTCCAGTACAGATTAGCATCAGGAAATATAATGGTACCATGTGTTAATTCAATATTTTTTAGCTTTTTATTTTTAAAAACCACATTTTTTTTTTTCTAAGTTCAGAATCTGGTACCCTGTAGTCAGTCATGACGCACAACCGCATTAGATTTCTATGAAATGTTAAAAACGGTGCACTAGGGTTACTTCTTCCTCTGTACATATATACGAATCTGGTACCCTGTAGTCAGTCATGACGCACAACTGCATTAGATGTCTATGAAAATGTTAAAAACGGTGCACTAGGGTTACTTCTTTCTCTGTACATATATACCATAGTATAGAAATCATTTGACAAAGGGCAATAAAAAGTGGAAAGAGGACATTTAAGGAGTGGGAGAGAGGGAGGGAGGGAGGGGGTCAGGATAGAGAGAGAAAGAGGGACGATAATCATATTATAATGGATTTTACTTAGTTTTGAATTCGAAGAGAAAATATTCTTAATAAAGTATATTGTCACATGCTGAGCCTTTGTACCCCATGCCCTTCCATATAAAGCACCCTAAAATCACCATTTGGGGGGTTGTCATTGCAAGTTAGTCATTTTCTAGTAAAACCTTGAGGACGGGGACCCCCTGCCACATTTGGACAGTAGCACCTTGCACATTCAGGAGAAGTCAGGCTGCTGTGGACGGCTGCTCTCAAATATGGAGATTAAAAAAAAAACAAAACAAACAAAGAAAACCCTTGAGATTCTGTGTTCCTTGAGCCACTTCCAGTCACAACTGGCTTCCTAGTCATTCCATCTGCAGTGAGGGAATGCGTCAAACTTTCAGTCTTTGGATTTCTGACCTATGTGACGATCATAATTCTCATTTGTAAATTAATTAATTTGATTTGATATGTTAAAATTACAGACAATCTAAGACGAACTGGCTGAGAAAGGAGCCTCGCAGGCTACACTTCCTATGGTTGATCTCAAACACCGACATTCATTTTTCTAGATCAAGTTACTTTCTTACAATTTTTTAACTGAAAAAAAGAAAAAACGAAACAAAAGAAAACAACAACATTAAGTAATATCTGGGTGGGGTGGGGAGAACCACCCATAAGCGTAGCATATCAGCTAGTTTATTTGTACCTCCTAATTCCTGTCTGCATGCCTTTATAGGACACATACCATTTCATATTCTGCTGTGCTCACTGAAGCTAGTGTCATAAATGCATTTCCATGTTTCTGCATGGCTTTTGTGATTCAGTGCGTATCTTAACAGCAAAGTTGGGTAAATGGAGTAGACACCTCACTTTCAAACCAACACTTTTCTATGCATTGTTTAGAATCACAGCACGCTTGGCAGGCCTCTGCTTGGTATACGATTGTATTGTAGTGACACGATTTATGGCTGGTGTGGTGGCCAGCTAGCCGACATCTACAAGAAGCCTTGTTCTCCAAAAGGATTTCCTTTGAGGGTGATGCCAGTACTCCAATTGTGCCTGAACAGCTGAAAAAGAAAACAAGGAAAGCCGTATTATTTTACAATTGTTAGTATTCAAAAGGAAATTTCACTATGCCTGGCAAGGCAGACAAAGCTACAGATGTCTACTCTTTCTCTGTATACACCCCAAATGGTCAACCTTTCTGAACTGACAACAGGCTACTCCCATCTTACTTTATTTAGTACAGAACAACAAATGGGCCCTCTTTTGTTTTGGCCGTGCTGGCCAAAGAAAGTCGTTCGTTCAAACACATGATGATTCAAAGCTGAGTTTCTGTTTAGACTCATGTTTCTGGGCTGACTTTTTTCAGCAACATATCGCCTTCCAAAAAGGAGGCAGCTTGTAAACTCCCTATGAAAATAGGGAGCATGCTTATAAATTCCCCAGGACTTAGCCGTGGGGCTTTGTTGCAGAGAAGAGTGAACTTGGAAGACCTTGGGTAGATCTTAACGTCTCGATGCATGTTCCTTCCTTCCAGTGCTGAGCAGATAAGGTTAGATTAACGTAATGAGAGTTTTATGTTCCAGATGAAATCAAGAACCTCAGGGGAAACTTAGACATGGGTATGAACTCATTGTCACGTCACACTTGGCATGCCTTGAAATATTTTGAGAGAATGATACACCACCTCGCATTACTATGATTAAAACTTTATTCGATACAGTAATGTCTTTCAGATACCAATTTTCCTCTGCTTTTATGAGACCTGTTGGAAGGTGAATAAGTGACTCAAGAACGCGTTTATATCCTTAACCTTTTACGCCACAGTAAAGCTCAGAAGTTTCTGTTTTAAAGATGTAAAGGACAAGCAGCATTTCTTCCTTAATATTCTCCCCTGACTCCACCCTTCAGAGAATTTTCTCAAACCTGTAATAACTGTTTTTAAAGGAATTTCAAAACGATATGCTGGATGGTCGTAGCTCTTTCTTCCCTAAAAAATCCAGGCGTGAGGCTTCGGTTCTTTGTAAAAGAGAACTGAATTGCCGAATATCTAACTTGGATTCAGAGTACCTGTGCCATTGCTGCCCACTGCCCTGTTGAAACGCCAACATTTTTGGTTTATTTTTTTGACGAAAGAATTGCTCATATATTTTGGCGTGGCGGCATATATTTGTCTCATTTAGAATTGTAGTAGCTTTCACTGAACTCATGAGAATGACTGAAATGAAGCTGGTGGACTTTTTTTCCCCCGGCAAAGTCATTTATTTTCATTGTAAAAGTTTTTTTTTTTTTCCTTGAGGTATAATTGACTTATAACATTGTATTAGTTTTAGGTGTACAACATAACGGTCCAGTATTTGTGTATATTGTGACATGACCACCACAATGGGACGAGTTAACATCCATCGCCTCCCATAGTTACGCATTTTTTTCCTTGTGATGAGACCTTTGATGTTTACTTCTTGACCCCCTCCCCCCTTTTAGCCTCCCCTCCAATTTGGCAGCCATCAAAGTGTTCTCTGTATCTTTGAGCTTGTTTCAGTTTTGTTCGTTTGTTCATTTTGTCTTTAGATTCCACATATAAGTAAAATAATATGGCATTTGTCTTTCTCTGTCTGACTTACTCCACTCAGCACAAATACTCTCTAGGTTTATCCATGTTGTTGCAAATGGCAAGATTTCGTTCTTTTTTATGGCTGAGTAGTATTCCATTGTATGTATATCCCACCTCTTCTTTATCCATTCATAAATCAGTGGGCACTTACGTTGATTCCCTATCTCGTCTCATAAATAATGCTGCAGTGAGCATGGGGTGCATAGATCTTTTTGAGTGCGTTCATCTTCTTCGGATATATACCTAGAAGTGGAATTGTTGGGTCATAAGGTAGCTCTGTTTTTTAATTTTTGAAGAACCTTGATACTCTTTTCCTTAGTAGCTGCACCAATTTACATCCACACCAACAGGGCATGAGAGCTCCCTTTTCTCCACGTCCTCACCAGCACCTGTTATTTCTTGTCTTTTTCTTAACAGCCATTCTAACAGGGGTGAGGTGGTATCTCACTGTGATCTTGCTTTGCATCTCCTTGAAGATTAGTGATGTTGAGTACCTGTTCATGTACCTGTTGGCCGTCGGGACATCCTCTTTGGGAAAATGTCTATTCAGATCCTCTGCCTATTTTTGAATTGGGTTTTGGGGTGGTTGTCGTTTTTTTTTGCTATTGAGTTGTGTGAATTCTTTCTATATTTTGCATATTAACCCCTTATTAGATATATGATTAGCAAATATTTTTCTCCCATTTGTAGGTTGCTTTTTCATGTCGTTGATGGTTTCCTTTGCTGTGCAGAAGCTTTTTAGTTTGATGTAGTTCCACTTATTTTTTTTAATAAAGCCGATGAATTTTTACAATTAAGTCAGTCAGCTAGGATGCCTACTGTGTGCAAGGTCGATGGATTCTAATGGGGTCTGAGATCGTTTTCCTGCCAAGAAAATTAACGCCTGAAGTCCAGAGCTCAGAAAGGGAATAAGGACTTCACACAGGCCCACCGCACGCACATCCATAGCTGCCTGCTTCGGCTTATCTGTGTGAAAGGGAAAGCCTCTGGATCAAAATTTTCCCACAATGTTTACTCTGTTTCAACCTCTGTTAGAGTGTGAGCGAGCGAAACCTCCTTGATGATTTTTCTCAGAGCGGGGGGCTGCTGAGTCATGGCTGTGACTCCCGTTCAGAGACGGTTCACCTTTGTGCCATCCCAACTTGGCTTAGGGCCCATCACTAGGGGAAGTGACTTGAGGGACGATAGGTTGGCTACTTTTGAGGAAAAATACGAGGGCTAGAAGGAGCCTGTGAGTCTTCTTGTCCAGGCAGTGGCGTTGGAGCCAGCTCATACTCATTGTCAATGTATTAAAATTAGTAAAGCCATCATTAAAATTAAATTGTATAAACAGAGTTGAAGAAATTACGTTAAAAACAAAGGTGATAAATACTCAAAATACGTCACTTCCTCATTATTTTACTACGCTTTACCGTCATCTACGCTCTTCAGATTATTTGTCCGTTGAAAGTACCCAGCGTTGTCATGATAGTAAATCGGACGTAGCGAAGGTATTTGGAGTGCAGCAAGATAGGTTTTGGTGAGCATGGTGGCCAACACCTATGAGAAGCCTTGTTCTTCAGAGGATTCCCTTGAGGGTGATGCCAGGGCTCCAGAAAATGCTACAAGTTATGGCTTTTTTTTTTTTTTTTGTCTAGAAAGCCAGTTATTAAATATTCAGCAGCACCCACTGGGCCCAGCCCACTCATTTTTGTCTGTGAGACTGGGGCGCAGAGATGGACAGAGGCTGGTCCAGAGTCCTACAGCCAGGAACCAGTGGGGCTAAGACTCAGCTCGGTCCCCTGGCGCCTGTTTCTGTTACACCACACAGGGGTGGGGGTCAGGCTTAGCCGTGAGCGCTGGTCTCCGCGTTTCCTCTGTCGTAGGTGAAAGCGCTCTGGGCACGAGGGTCAGAAACGAGGAGACGGGAGACATATCAGAAATCGAATGCAGTTGCCAGAGGAGGGGTCTTCTGCTCCCTCATGATCAGTAACTGGGACACGCCAGAGGCGGCAGAGAACGGACACTGAACTCTGTCTCTCGTGTAGGACGAGCACGTTATTGAGTGGAAGAATGACTAAATAATGAGTGACACGTATCACCACCGGACGTTACGTTATGTGTTTGCTAATTTATTTTGTATCTTCTCGTAAGAACGCAAGCTCCATGAGGGCAGGGACATTGTCTTGTGTGCTGTTGTCCACCCCAGCGCATAAGAAGTGCTTGATAAATGTTTTTGAATGAACGAATGAATGAACGAACCAGTCTTGCCGCTTCTTGGCATTACACAGCACCAACTCCCAGAGGACGTGTTGTGCAGAGGAACATGCCTGGTGGGGGCCACTGCAGGGAGCCCTCTAACCATTTGTCAGGCCGCTGGACTCTCAGTGACCATCTTTCTCTTTCTTCTCAGATGACGGAGGGCCGTCGATGTCAAGTACATCTCCTTGATGACAGGAAGCTGGAACTCCTAGTACAGGTAAATGACTTTTGGCCGACTTTCTGAGTTCCTTCTGAGACTGATGTGGTTCAGACTTGGACTCAGCTGAGGGATGGGGGAGAATGGAAACTGTTTTCAAATCCAAATCTGTTAAAATCTGTGAGAGGAGCACTAGGACACACCCTGGTATTTGTGTGTGTGTGATTGCTATTTTCGTTCATCCCGTTTCTTTGTACACCACCCCTAAGGCATTCAAGGCCACATGTACATCTAACCTATTGTTGCAAATCTCTAGAGAAGGAAATCCCACAACTGACATTAGCTATTCTTTCTGCTTGGAAGAAGTTAATTATAATATAACCTAAATAACTCTTGCTGCAACTAAATCTGTGTTCTAGTTGTCTAGAAAACAGTTTATTATTTTCGAATTAAGCTTTCGTGGATATGACGAAAGAGAAGCAATCTCTTCGCCTCTCTCCCCTATAAGAGCTGACTAACCCCTCTACCCCATCCTGGGGTCAGCACTGCCATCTCATTTTGGACATCTGGAGAAACTGACACAGGGGAAATGAATTGATCTTCAAACTAAGAACACAGTGGTGTCAGACAGGTCGGAGAAGCCATTGGAATCCTATAGGCCCTGATCTTTTCGGCTTACTCTTGGAAAAAAAAGCGTTGTTTGACCCAGAGCCCTAAAGCATGGTGAAGTTTCCAAACTTGATTTAAAGAACTTAATTTCAAATCTGTTGTTCGACTCCCACTTTTATAACCCTATTGGTTTCATATTCTCACATGTCTATCACATTCTTAGGGCAGTGCTCTTCATCAACCATCACGTTCTGCCATGAAGAAGCTACAGTTAGTTCATCAGGAGGGTGAAATAACACCCACATGCCCATTCACTGAGGGGTCAATACGGCTTCACTGGGGAGATTCACATGTAAATACTCTCACCTCGTGTTCCCTTGTACATGCTGCTCAGATTTCAAAATGATCCAGTTGCTAACTTAAAGAGTTAATATTTTTAATAGGATTTAAGTTATAAAGGCATTGTAAATGCAATGTAGGAAACAGAGAAAATAAGAAATAACTCATAATCACAGCACACTTATTCAGTTACAGTTCTCATTTTAGCAAATCTCCAGCATTCTTCATATTTGTATTTCTTGCATGGTTGGGATCGTAATGTATATATAATGCTATATTTTATTTTTCTACCTAACATTGTCATTCACTAGCCTTTTCCAAGTTATTGTAAGTTGTCATCTCTGTTAATGGCTGCATAAATCCCAGAAATGGATATGCCATTATTATCTAATCATTCACGCATTTGGGTACATTCAAGGGCTTTGTTTTTTGTTTGGTTTGGTTTTTACAGTTTTTACCACTATGACAGGAAAATGCTATGATTAATTTATCCATGTGGGTAGAATTCTCCCACATGTTGGATCATGTCCTTATTAGGCTAGATTCCTGGGCCTACAGTCTTATGGAGAGTGCAACTCGTGATATGAATTTGGGGTGTAAGGTAGTAGAGAGGAACTGTCAGGTGAGCATGATCTCTCCAATTAGCAGGATCTTGAGCTTTAACAAAGCACTTGGAACTTTAAGTGGCTCAAAATCAGTGTGAGTTCACAGGGCAATGGTCCAGTATGACTGAGACGCTTTGTTTTATATCAAAGCTTGGAGGCTTAGCAAGCAGCCACCTTCTGAAACAGGAAATGAGAGCTCAAGTGACAGGGAAGGTAGAGTCTCTTGGCCAGCCTGCCCTGGGAAAGAATGAGCAGAGGCATCTGAAATGGACTCGAATCCCAGGAAAGATATTTAATTACTGACAGGCAGAGTTTTGGAAAGGTCGTTCTAAGCCCTTCGCAACCAAGAAAATGTTGAATTAGACCAAAGAAGAGGAGTTCATATTCTTCCCTTCCCATTTTTAGAACACGCTTCACGTTTTACTCCCTCTTCCTAGAACATCATCTTTCCCATCCTCACCCCTGTACCCGCTGGCTTCCGTTAAATCTTTGGGTCACAGCTTAGAAGACACTTTCTCCCCTCCACCGACCAAGGCTTTCCTTTGCCCTATCCTCTGCCCCTCCCAAGTCTGTGTCTTACTGTCCTCCCCTCCCCCAGTGGTTTTCTCCTTACAGCACTGCCACGAGTCATTGTCACACTCACTGGCATTGCCTGTTTCCTTGCTGCATTTCCCAGAACCACCGACAAATTGAGGGCTGAGTCTGTGTCTTGAACACTGTGCCCTCAGTACCCAGCCCAATGCCTGGCACACATGTCGCTAAATAAATCCTTGTTGAGTAAAAGAGTGGGTGAATCCTCATGCCCTGATATTACTTCCCTAAAGGACTTTTTGCTACAGAATACAGAATGATTGCTTCGTAGGGGATTTAGTTTAGCACAAAAAAAAAAAAAAGAAGGAAAGAAAGGAAGAACGATTTTAACTACTTTCTTTCTACTTTATTGCAGAGTGGGCTTTGGCAAAACTTGGGGAAATAAGATTAAAGCTATTGAACAAAAGCCACCTTAAATATATGGCCTTTCTTTCTGCTCTGCGGCGTTCTGTTGTCCAAGATTATGTTCTTTTGACAGAATCCTTTCTAAAGGGAGTCCCTGCCCTCCAGCTCATTTGGACCTACCTCTAGGTTTTGAATAGCAGAAAACATTTTCACTTCCTACCCTTCTTTTAGATATCATAAGCTCATGAGGTGATAAGGTTCGCTGCTGCCAAAAGCTTCATTGTCGAGAAGAGTTTCCGAATGTTTGTAACAAGCCTTAGAGGAAGCAATGCCTCTGAGCCTTAGAGGAAGCAATGCCTCTCACCGTCTTTTGATCTGGAGTTGAGGCGATGGGCGGGGCAGACGTTTCCACATTTACCTGACAAGGTGTATAAGATGGAGAGTCAGGTTGGGAGGAAATGTGGAGGGCCACACCGGCTTCCCCGAGGGCGACAGGCACTCGTGAGTAGCATAGCGGCTGAGGTGGGAGGTTGGGTTTTTCGGCCACTAACTTTTAGAGTAAGAGACGCATCAAAGGCTACACCTCACCAGTGCTAGAAGACTGAGCTGACAGAATCAACAGGTAGCCATCGCTTCCCACCGGGAGGGTGCTGGTAACCAGCCAGCCACAGAGATCATTTTCTGTGGTGGTGTAGATATGACTAGTGTTAGTAGCATTTCCCTTCTCTGGATCGCAGAGCAGAATGGCCATAATCCCAACACATCATGCTCTCCCTAAAGCCCTTTGGGATTACTGAGTGGAGTCTGTGCTTCCAAATCCCTGATTGCCCCACAGAAATCCTCCATGATGCACAAGGGTGCAGGGAAAGGGTGGAGGTCAGGAATGCACACACTGGGGTTTGATATTCGAAAGGCTCATCCCTAAATCCACAAGCAGTTAGTTCCCTGACGTCCAGGACGTTACCATGTCACTCCTTAAATCCTTAATTCCAGTTGGAGAGACAAGGTGGACATTCAGTAAGAAATTAGCCTTATTCGTAGGTATAAGGACAGCTTGTCCAGCCGGCTCACCCTCCCATCAAACCCGGACACAATGTCTTTTGCTCTGTTTTCCAAAATTATTTCAACCTATTAGAAATATACTCGAAAAAGCCTGCATCTAAATAAGAGAGGTCTCCATCATGTACGTCTCCCAGGCAGCCTCTTCCTGAGGTGTCCACAGCCAGTGGAGAGGATGCCACGCGTGTTTTGTATTGAATTTCTCAAATCTCGTCTTCATACAGTTATTCCTTTAAAATTACTTTCTTCCCTTCTTTTTCTGATCTGCATGCATATTCAGGGGGAGCATTTTGAAAGCAAAGAAAGGGAAATGTGGTTTAGCCTTAGTGAGAATAATATAAGACTGAGAAGAATTAGGTTCTGGGCTCTTTCTCTTGGTGTCTTAAAAATAGAATAGATAGATTGTCACGAGATAGGCGTGGCTGAGGTGTGGCCCTTACTCACTGGAGTCTCCTGAGGCCCGTGATCCTGTGTGGTCTCCTGTCCTACAGGACAGGCCGGGACAAGAAGAACAGACACGAACCTTCTGCTCCCAGAGATGCCCATTTCATGGCTCTCGCCAGCGCTTTAGATGAGCAAGTAGTATGCTCTGCTGGCAGAATGCCTTGCTTTCGATGGCAGAGCCTTACAAATCACCCCTGCCACGATGGACCCCACTTTTTAAAATTTATTTTCTGGTTACATTTGACATGTAAGATTGTATTAGTTTCGGGTGTACAACACAGTGATTAGACATTTATATTCCTTATGAAGTGATCACCCCGATGCGTCTAGCACCCGTCTGACACCGTGCATAGTGATCACAGCTATTGACTATATTCCCGATGTTGGGCCTCATATCTATCTCAGTGGCTGTTTTTATAATTGGAAATTCATTCTTCTTAATCCCTTCGCCTTTTTCACCGCCCCCCCTTCCTATCTGGCTACTATCAGTTTGTTCTCTCTGAGTCTTTTTCTGTTTTGTTTGTTCATTTATCTTTTTTTTTTTTTAGATTCTACATATAAGTGAAGTCATACAGTATTTGTCTTTCTCTGTCTGACTTATTTCATGTACCATAATACCCTCTAGGTCTATCCGTGTTATCACAAATGACAAGATTTGATTCTTTTTTATGGCTGAGTGATATTCCATGGTATATATGTACCATATCTTCTTTATCCATTTGTCTGCTGATAGACACCGAGATTCCTTCCATATTTTGGCTACTGTAAATAATGCTGCAGTGAACATAGGGGTACATGTGTCTTTTCAGATTCGTCAGATGCCACTTCTTGTTTTGTTTAGGCGGCTGCCCGGCAGCGTGAGGCCGTATCCGAGGATTACTGTGTCTCTCACCTCTGACCCCCTCTCTCAGTGGCCGTGGGCAGCACGATTCTGCCAGTCTATTTCTGTTAAAACAGAGGAACCAACTGTCCCGTGGCTCTGAGAAGTGGAGCCAACTTCATCTAGTCAGTGTTTTTCCAAAGAATTAAAGATAGTAGCTGGTTTTTGTTGGACAAGGCATGGTGGCCCGAATCACGGGACAGAAAC
>NW_006431956.1:6417993-6430472 GCF_000325575.1 Pteropus alecto | reverse complement strand
CGTGTGTAGTGAGTGTAGGGGAGCACTTGACATGTGGCCGGTCCAGGCAGAGGTGTGACATCGGTGTGAAATACACACCATTTTGAAGACTTTGTATGGAAAAAAAAAATGTAAAGTGTCTTACTACTGATTTTTATAGCGACGATCCCCTGTTGAAATGATGATATTTTGGATGTATTAGGTTAAAGAAAAAAATACATTTAAAATTAAGCTCATCTATCTCTTTTTCCTTGTTTAACATGGTTACTAAAATTTTTTGAATTTTGTATCGAGCTCACATTTGTGGCTCACTTATATTTCTGTTGAACAGCTACCTCTAAAGGGTAGAGAAAAGATAATTTAAACAAGAGAAAAAGTTACGAACATAGAATTGTTTAGGATTACCCAGATGTAATGTTGGATGTTCTCGCAGTAATGACTGGGTTTTCCAGGTCTTTATGGAGTTTCTGTGGAGCATATCTGATTTAATCGTCATATTAACTGTGTAGAGTAGGTGCTATCGAATAAGGAAACACATTCAGAAAGGTAAAATAACTTCTTTGAGGCCACATAGTAGTACATACAGCTTGAACATGGCTCGTATTACGTTTTATCCTAGTCTCTCTTCACTGCACCATAAAAAGTATAGACAATAAAAACCCGACACATGATATTATAGTTCACCTGTAATGTGGCTGCTGTGTCGGCCCCTATCACCAGCAATTTAAGCGACTGAAATAGAAGACTTTGAACCTCATCTCAGGTCGAGAGCTGACAATGGGCTTCCCCAAGTCATTCCATTTCCTTGAACTCAGTTTCCAAGATTTAAACATATGACACGTGATGACGAAGGGCTTTCACTTTGTGTATAAGCCTGAGGGTATCAGGTGTGGAAGAAGATTAAATAAGCAGATTAAATCCTTGGGGCCTCCTCCTCACTTTGTCTGACGAGGGTGCTGGGGATACTGCGTCTTAAAGGTTAAGTAAATGTGGGTTTCTAGAAAGTGCCACTGAAGGCAAAGTAAATATTATGACTTAGAATGGGCTAAAAAAAAAAAACCATATATGACTTTTTAAAAAAATCTGGAACTCTGATCATGCTACATAGAGTAAATGCACAGACCTAGATTCTCTACACGTGCACACACACCCGCCGTCTCACCCAACCTCAGCTACTTCTGTGGTTTATTACGTTCGTCTGTGAAAATACGAGGGCTTGTTCCCTACCAAGTAAACCAGGAATTCCCCACAAAGCACATGTTGCCAAGAAAAAAATATATATATATACAAAGTCGATACCATAGCTTCTCATTTGAGAAGCGTGGTCCAATTTGCCCCTGGCTGTCCACTGATGCATGAGCCAGGTCTGCCATCTGCTCCTGTCTGGTCTGGATTCACCAGGTGGTCCAGTGTCAGCCAGGGGTGGGAAACCATGTGCAGAAGCTGGGCCCAGACTAAGAGCCTCGGCTCTATGACCTCCCAGGCCACCCAGGCCACTTCATGAAACAAGAGCCAACAGGGTGCCAGGCAGCACTGCACCGTGATTGCCATGATCATTTATCAGGCTTCTTGCTGCAAAGCCAGGCACTCCATCAGTGAGCCAGACAGATGTCTTTTCAGTCCCTGGGGGTAGCTGACAATATTTAATATGTTAAAGGCACATGATGAAGCAAATAGATGTTAGGGTATAGATTAGAGACAGATAACATGACGGCAGCTCTACATGTAATCACAGGTTCATTTAGTGGCTTGGAGGAATCAGAAATAGTCCATAAAGTACACCCTTGGGTGGCACAAGCAGCTATGAGTTTCCCCCTCGGTGAGCACAGAGGTACCTACCTGCCCGTCTCCCTTCTCCAGCGAGGGCCTTGATGTAAAAGGTGGTGAGCTCCGCACTGGTTGGGAATCAAAGAGGATTCTAGCCTCCCTGTGGAGCTGTGACAGAGGGAGGCGTGTCAGGATACAGCAGATTGATGCTGTCGTCCAGGACACACACACACACACACACACCCCACCCCACCCCACCCCACCTCAAGGACCAGACAGCTCGGCCTGGCAGAGGGAGGGGAGATTAGACCCACTCAAGGCTGTTGGGTTCAGGCTCTGGTTGCTTAGCAACGACCCCATCTTTGTTCCCCTCCTCCACCTCACCCTCCTTCCACACCCCCACCCCACCCCCGTTTCTGTGCCCATTCTCCCTGATATTAATTTTTAACCAGTTTTAAAATGGATTCGTTGGAACCACTTGAAATGGCCAATGTTTGGCTGACCTTGTCCTAACAAAAAGACATTTCCTGTGGTTTCAGCTGAATGTGAAGAGAGGGGAAGACACTGGACATCTCCTTGCCGTCCGGGAGTGACCCTCCAGAAAGTGGACTTGATGCTTTCGATCCTGCTTTCGTGTTACTGCCGAGTTCTGTTTTCCTTTGATCCCTTTACGAAATCATTTCCACATATTTATTCTCAAAGGCGGCTCTGCCAGAGTACCTGCCGACCAGGAACCTCAGGAGGGGCCAGTGAACTAGGGGCTCCTTATTTTTGTCTCGCTGCTCAGGAAAGTTAGCTAAGAAAGGTGAGGAGATCAGAACGAGCTTAACACACAGCGCAGCTCAGCAGAATGTGAACAGTTGTGCTTATAGGGAAAAGACACACATATAAACCACACGCTCCTGAGAAGAGAGTAGAAACAGCAAAAACCAGCCACCGGGAAAGGCTGGTGGTGTGGGAATGTGAGAGTTCATCTGGGTTTGTTCGTTTGCTTGTCTTGTATCCATAACTCACAGATTGATTTTGGGCATATTTCTCAGTTCAGACACTTGCTCATTTGGTAAATGTCTATTGTCCGTCAACCACTGTCCTAGGCAGAGCTCAGTGTCCTCCCTTGGTGGCAAGAGGTCATGTCTAGAGCCGATAAATGACTATTCAGGCTTTTGTGTACGACTTCTCACAGATCCAGGATGGGTGTTCTTCTTGTCCCTCTGTTGGGCCGCCGGTTCTCACTGCTTGATCCCCCATTGGCTGGGACACCCCCTTTCTCCGTGCAGTTACCAGCTGTACCCGCTTCTTCCTTGTTAGGGTGTGCAGGAGGATTTGGGGGCAGATCTACTCACCTGGCAGCCTCTGCTGCTGCTTGGCGCATCCATCGGAAGGAAGGGGAGGAAGGAAGGGAGGAAGAGAGGGAGGAAGTTCCTCTCCCGAGAAACAAGTATCAGAGGTAGAGGAGGAAAGAATCGAAAGGTCTGGGGAAATCTCAGCTGCTCTGTATTTTTCCCGACTCTTCCATGCCGTGGGCCTTCCCCATAGCCCTTGAATCTCTCTGCTGTGCTGTTCCCTTGCTTGCCTTGCACAGAACTAACAACTTAGCTATTAAAGCAACTCAGAAGATTTCCAAATCTTGCCAGAGCCCCTGCCCCACACCTTGGCCACCTGCTAGGTGTGTGTGAGTGACCACGGAGGTGGCCGGTCCAACTCTACACACCCACCTCCAACCCGTGGTTCCCCACTCCTCGTGAAATCCAGGGCGACTTTTTCCTGGACCTGCTTTGAAGGCGAGCCCGCTGTTCTCCAAGGCAACCCAGCGTCAGGACCCAGACCTGTCCCTCAACTCCATCCCCCTCCTCAAGTCTTGCCAGTTTTTCCCCGCCCCCCTTGAGGAAACGACCTTTCTTCTCCACTCCCGCCATCGCCCTCGTGTACATGTTTACCACCCCGGACCTGACATTCACGTCATCAGCACGCTCATTGTCCCTGCCCTGCTTGCTCACAGTCCTGCCGCAGCCTCCTTGCCGGCTTCCATAATCCCGCGCTCTGGACACCCCAGCGTGTCCTGTACAGCGCTGCTGCTTTGTGGCGTATCTAGGCTCAGAGCCTTCCGTCGCTCGTCCTGTTGGAATTCCTCCGTCGGCCTCTGGCACCCCTTCGTCACGTGACCCTGCCCTGCTAATAAGAGCAGAACGTTAAACGGCGAAGGTGGTTTTGCCCCTGACAGCCTCCTCTCTGGGCGTACCCCGTGGTGTCACAGCTGCCACCCTCGGCCCAGCAGAACTGGGGTCCTGAGCCTTACAATTTCAGGGAATTGTATCCATGATGATGGACAGAAGCAACCGTGAGACCCTTCTGTCATCTTTTAGACCCCTGGTTCCCAAACTTTTTTTGACTTGCAGAATCCTTTGTCCGGTCTATAAATGGAGGAGGTCTGAACCTCTCCGGCTGGTCCCCCACCTCCAACAGGGATTCACCTGAGGGGCCTCAGCAGTCACCTCAGCACTTAGAAATCACTATTCTAGGAAGAAACCAGGTGATAGAAAATATACCCATCCTTTACTCTATGCAAATGAACACGTTCCTCAACAGGTAAATGTAAATCAAGTTTTAATTATATAAGCCATCTTTTAAATGCTTTGGGAAATTTTATAGCTCAGTGATTAATCATCACATTAGCTGATGGAGCACTTCTCAGCACCAGACTATTCGTAGGGCTTCACATATGCTAAATAATCAGCTGATAATCAGACCCACGACTCCAGGGTTTAGGTAACTATTACTGACTCCACTTTTCAGTGATGAACTTTAGATGCAGAGGAGGGAAGTGCCTTATTCGGAGTGGCACAGCTGGTAAATTGTAGAGACCTGATTGAAAACTGGGCCGTCTGGCTCCAGAGCCAAAAGCAGCTTGTAACCTGTATGCTGAGAGCACAGGCTCTGGGGCCAGACGGCCTGGCTTCAAAACCTGGTCAAAATTCAAAACTAGCCAAGGTCATGGAGCTTCCAGCTCTAACACTTAGTAGCACCATGACCTTGGCCAACTGCACAACTGCTTTAACTTTCCGTTTCTTTATCTGTAACCTTGGATTGAATTTAACTGCCTCCAGTCTTCCTGCTATAATTTTATCTGTAAGTTGATACTACTCTCTGCCTCATAGACTTGTGATTACGAGTCAATGAATTAGAACATGTGAAGTGCTCAGGAGACTTCCTGGCATCTCACAGAGGTACTCTCTTAGCTGGAATCGGATGCCCAGGCTGGACCACTTAGTAGCTATGGTAACCTGGGCAAGCCTTTCCCCTTTCCTGCCTATCTGCAAAATGGGAATGTTAACTACCTCGGCCTTTGGGGGAAATACTACATAATTTGCTGTGTAGTTGTTCCTAGTAATTTGGTCTTTATTATGCTCTGTGTAAGGCTTTATGGAGTATTTATAGAGTTTATTGTAAGTTCACTTGACAAGTGTTGGGTTGACTGTCTGTCAAAATGTCTTAACTGTCGAAATTTCCAGATTTCCCAACCCATCGTCCCCTCATCTTTTCATGAACTGCTAATCTTTCCAGTGTCATATACAACTCAGATGACAAGGTCATATGAAGACAGGCAGGATATATATAGACATGTATTCATGAAAAGTACTGATAACCATCCAGATAAGTGAATTGATTTTGGCCTCCAGTTATGTCAAAGCATGCTAATCACTCGTCATTCTTGGAGATGAAATAGAAAAAAAAAACAACAACAGAAAACGACTTGGATTGTTTCAGCATAGTGTCTTATAAATGACCCTATCCATAATGCTTTACACTGAAATTATCTTGGAGCACAGTTACGTACAAAGGGCTCGCTCTGGCTGTGACAAGGTAAAAACCGAAGACAGCCACTATCCCTCATAAACAGGTTAGTGTTTATGCACTAACAGCCCATTCATTCCCACTAACTCGTGTTCTTGGAAGTTCATGTGTCAACTTGTTTCTCGTTCAGGGCTGTACCCTTCGCAGAAGCTGTGGTGCACCAGCCAGATTTGGTAGCACAGAGTGGGATGGACGTTTTGGGGTGTTCAGATGTGTTCTGCGTGACTGCACAGCTCAGAACACATGCCCAACCAGGCCTGCTGGATCCCAGCAATCCTTGATGGTTCCTGGGAGAAACTCATTGCTCCAGAAATGCCTAACTGCCAGTTCAAAACTCGTCAGTACTTTTTTTTTTTTTAAGTTTATTGGGGTAACATGGGTTAATACAATTATATAATTTTCAGGTGTACATTATAATTTGATATCTAAATATTCTATTGCGTGATTACCACCCAGAGTCCAGTTTCCTTCAGCTGCCACATATTTGACCCCCTTTACCCCGTCTACCTCCCTCCCTCCTCCTCACCCCCTACCCTCTGGTAACCACTAGTCTATAGTCCATGTCCATGAGTCTCTGTTTGTCCTGTTCATTTGTTGCTTTTAGGTTTATATTCCACATGTAAGTGATATCATGTGATTTTCAACTTTTTTTCAGTCTGGCTTATTTCACTTAGCATGATTATCTCGAGGTCCTTCCATGTCGTCACAAATGGCAATATTTCATCTCCTCTTATGGCTGAGTAATATTCCATTGCATATATGTACCACAGCTTCTTTAGCCAATCATCTGTCGTAGGATACTTCTGTTGCTTCCGTGTCCTGGCCACGGAATAATGCTGCTATGAACATCGGTGTGCAAATATCTTTTCAGATATGAGTTTTCAAGTCTTTAGGGTAAATACCCAGTAGAGAGATTGCTGGATCATAGGGTAGATCAATTCTTAGTTTTTTGAGGAACC
This sequence comes from Pteropus alecto, assembly GCF_000325575.1. Classification (NCBI taxonomy): domain Eukaryota; kingdom Metazoa; phylum Chordata; class Mammalia; order Chiroptera; family Pteropodidae; genus Pteropus; species Pteropus alecto. Next base: position 6,423,915 of record NW_006431956.1, on the reverse strand, counting down.
TCCGTACTGTTTTCTTTAGTGGCTGTACCAATTTGTAGTCCCACCAACAGCGTATGAGGGTTCCTTTTTCTCATGGCTCCAGAAATGCCTAACTGCCAGTTCAGAACTCATCAATACTTTTTTTAAAAAAAAAAAAAGAGAAGATTTTTAAATCTCATGTGCAGTCCTCTGAGGGTGGCAATAGATCAGTACAATGATTATTATGTTTTAATAATTGTTCCTAGATCTTAAGATACATCATTAGATTAAAGTGAGCCATCTGTCAGTATTATAAAAATCCTTAATTAGCCTTCCCAACTCCTATAATAGTGCAGCGATTTATAAAATAACAGAGTATCAGTAGACTCATACAAAGGTGTGTTAGAACTGTAATAATTCTCCAAATCACCTCAGTTCTCCATTTCATTTTATCACATATCCATAACAGTCAGAGAGATGGGTAAGGCACTGCCTTCTCCCCACTTTTCAGAGATTAAGAAAATGATATACAGACAAACCTCAGACATCGTGGGTTCAGTTCCAGACCACCGCAGTAAAGCGCATGTTACAATAAAGCGAGCCACATGAATTCTTTGATTTCCCAGTGCACATAAAAATTATATTTACACTATACTGTAGTCTATTAAGTGTGCAGTAGCATTATGTCTAAAACAATGTGCATACCTTAATTAAAAAGTACTTTATTGCTAAAAAATGCTATCATCTGAGCCTGTTGAGAAAATGATACCGGTAGACTTGCTTGACGTAGGATTGCTGCAAGCCCTCAATTTGTAAAAAATGCAATAAGGCGAAGCTTAGTAGAACGAGATGTGCCTGTGTAATCTAAAGATACCGTGATATCCAGAATGCCTTCCACATTAAGTTGGCTCTGAGACACGCGCGCGCACACACACACACACACACACACGCAGAGTTCATAAATCTTAGAGGGTAGCACTGTCATGTAACCCTTAGTTCAACAACCATGTTCTCACCAAATTGTATTTCTAAACATGAAAAAAATAACCGGCTTTCCGTTCATCTTCTCTCAGCACAGTGAAATTGAATGCGCGTGTCTGGGGCAGTGTCCTCCCCACCTGTACAGTTAGACTGGTCGCACGCGAGCTGCAGCAGCCCCAAGCACCACCTCCTCACACAGCAGTGTTCAAAATCAGGAAAGGGAATTTCTCCTCCCCTCAGCCCTTTGATCGTGGAGGGAGAACCTTCCCAGTCCCTCGCCTCCCTGCCAAACCCCAGACCACACTTGGTTCCTACTCCCATACCTGAACCAGTCACTGCGGGGGGATAGAGTTATGTGCCAGGGAGACATGCGAGTTCCCGGGTCCGCCCCGGACGGAGCCAGGGTGAGATCCGGGGCAGCCTGCCTCTGGACCTGTGAGCTCTCTCGGTGTACTGCGTCTCGAGGTAGTGACAACTGAGCACAGAGGACAGTGCTGGCCTGGACACCTTTCTGGAGCTCCCCTTTGTGGCTTACAGCCACTGTCATGCAGTGGGTCCCCGGCTTTCAGATTTAAGGGACCAGAAAGTGTAAAGATGAAGGAGAATGGAGCTGGAAAGTTTTCTTCTTTCTTTCTTCTTTTTCCTTTTTTTTTTTTTTTTTTGCCAAGTAAGGGTATTAAAAAATATTGCTGACTACTCTAACCTTCATTTGTATAATAAAAGGAAACACCAACAGAGATATGAAAACAGAGTCAAGAACGGTCTTTTAAAGGAGGCTACATTTAGCTTAGGTACGTTTCATCTTGTTTTTTGTTGTTTCAACACTGGCGTGTACCAGGGCTCAGGAGGCATTGGCATGACAAAGCTCACGCTTTGGATAAAGCCAGATCGGGTGTGGGTCCGGGTTCTCTCTCCCCGTGTGGGTGGTGTGTGGCCTTGGGAAGTACTTACCTTTGTGAACCTTAGCTCCGTTGTTGCGAAAATGGAAATTATAATAACGACCTCGCAGGACTGTGTGGAGAACGAGAGAGAATGATGATATGAAAGACACTCCTGTTTCTGAGGAAGCTGCAAGAATTCAGAATGTCCCTCCTGGGAACCAGAGACGAAAGCCAATCAGATTCTTTATTGTACAACAGCAGCTAACGATGCAGGCACCCGACATCATAAGGTGTAGCCCAAGCTTGTCGGAACAAGACCAGAGTTCTTATATGAAGTCTCTGTTGTACCCAATCGTGAACTTTGACATCAGACCACTTTTGAACTGCGTGACTCTGTTATTAGTCAACTAAGGATGCCATAATGAAATACCACAGACCGGCAGGGGGCAAAGGGGGCCTTAAACAACAGAAATTTATTTTCTCACAGTTCTGGAGGCTGGAAGTCCAAGATCAAGGTGTTGGCAGATTTTGTTTCTCCTGAGGCCTCTCCTAGGCTTGTAGGCGGTCACCTCGCTGTGTCCTCACGCGGCCTTTTCCTGGGTGCCTATCCCTGGTGTCTGTCCCTCTCCTTGTGAGGACACCAGTCCTATTGGATTAGGGTCCCAGCCTTATGGTCTTGCTTGACATTCATTACCTCTCTAAATACAGCCACCTTGGGGCTGAGGACTTCAGTGTATGAACAGGGGAGGTGAGGACACATACAATTCAGTCTGTAACAGTAATCATGTTTACAGGGTCACCTGCTGTGGTCCCTGGGCTCAGCCTCAGGCTTCTCACAGGGGACGTGGGTGCATCTCAGGGTCGGCTCTCTCTGATCTGGCTCAAAAGGCAGCTGTCTCCCTGAGACCCAGAGTTTCACAGGGGGGAGTCAGAGCTGGGTCAGCACATGCCAGCTCAGACCTGAGTCATCACTGTGGCAGTAGGTGTCCACTGCTTTCTCATCTCAACCACAGTACAGCATGGTGATGGCCGACGGCTGGGAAGGCTCCCTCCCCCCCCGAGCCAGGAGACTGTGTGCAGTGAGTTGTGATGTGGGCTTGACATACATTGAGCCTCTGTCTCTGACATGACCACGTGGCAGTCAGGAAAAGCATGTGAGTCTTAATCTTAGGCCGTTGGTGTTTAGTGAGCTTAAGGGAGGAAGAGAAGAGAGAAGAATGTTAATTGTGCCCAAAGCCAAATTAACTGGGATCTCCCCTAAAGGCTTAAACTTTACAACAGCGGCTACAGACTTCCTCAGGGCTATTTTAGCCGGCATTTTATGGCAGGGATCCTGTTGGCAGAGGTTACTACTGCAGAGGGTCATTTTAAAAGTATTTCCTCCTAAGTATAATTTCCTTAGTCTCTGTCTAGTGGGACAACTAAATACACAGTGACCACCTCAGAAGGTCTTTAGAAATGGTGATTCTTCCAGCCAAGTCCTAAAGTTACGGTTAATCATGGCGTTTATCTTGATCATCATCAGGCGGCTTTTATTCAATGTCATGGTCAAGGTCAGGATTTTAGACTTATAATAAAGGAAAGCAGGTGCTGCCCCCATCCCCTGGGAGCTTACAGTGTAAAGAATATCGATTCAGTACAGTCAGACATGCAGAAAAAAATTCACACAGGAAACAGCACAACAAACCAAGGGTACAGCCGCAAGAGATGAGTCAACCTTAAACGGTGCGATGGACCAGCAATTTTGGAAATAATTTTGTGTTTTTCAATTACAGTTGACATCCAGTATTATATTTGAGGTATACAACACAGTGATTAGACATTTACATAACTTACGAAGTGAGTCCCAGATGAGTTTGGTGCCCAGCTGGCACTATACGTAGTTATTACAATATTATCGACTCTATTCCCTGTGCTGTACTTTATACCCACAGGACTTATGGAAGTACCAGTTTCTACTTCTTAACCCCCTCCCCTAGTTTGCTCATCTCCCCAACCCCCTCCTATCTGTCATCCATCAGTTCTCTGTGACTATGAGTTTGTTTCATTTGCTCATTTGTTTTTCTTTTATATTTCGCATATAGGTGGAATTGTATGGTATTTGTCTTTCTCTGTCTGATTTATTTCACTTAGCAGAGTACTCTCTAGGTCCATCTATGTTGCTGCAGATGGCAAGGTTTCATTCATTTTTATGGCTGAGTAATATTCCATTATTTATATATATATATAAATAATGGAATAAAGAGGAAAATATAGCTTAATTTAAATGTTTATTTTTCATCACTCAATTTACAGTTTCCTTCCTCTTTATTAGATTTGCGTTTGTTTTTTTTTTTACAGGGGGATTAATTGATTGGTTAGTTGGTTGTTTTATGCTTGCTATTAGTTTATAGATTATAAAAAATAAAAGCTCTTTTACAAGTTTTAACCTTTTTTATATATATAAATAATGGAATATTACTCAGCCATATATATGTATATACATACATATACATACATATATATATGCATATACATACGTATACCATCTCTTCTTTATCCATTCAGCCATTGATGGGCACTTAGGTCGCTTCCATATCTTGACTATTGAAAATAATGCTGCAGTGAACATGGGGATGCATAGGTCTTTTCGAATTAGTGTTTTGGGTTTCTTTGGATAAATACCCAGAAGTGGAATTATTGGGTCCTTCTGTGTCTCTTGTTATAGCCTTTGTTTTAAAATCTATTTTGTTTGCTATAGGTATTTCTACCCCAGCTTTTTTTTTTTTCCTAGTTTCTATTTTCATTAAGTATCTTTTTCCAATCTTCACTTTCAGTCTCTGTGTGTCTTTCGATCTGAAGTGAGTCTCTAATTGGCAGCGTATGTAAAGGTCTTGTTTTCTTATCCATTCAGTTACCCTATGTCTTTTGATTGGAGCATTTAATCCATTTACATCTAACGTAATTGTTGATATATAGTTATTGCCATTTTATTATTCATATTTTTTATCTTTTTTTTTTCCCCTCTTCTTAAAGAAGTCTCTCTAACATTTCTTGCTGTGCTGGTTTAGCTTTTTCTTGTCTGGAAGGAAGCAGAGATCCTTTCCCACGAGGTTCTGAGTAGGGGAACGACTAGAGAAGGAAGGTGAGGCCCTGTCTTCCATGGGAAGAATGATTTCTGGTGCAGTTCAGCCTGCTTTCCTCCTCCATCCTCTTTAAAAGTGCTCCCTGGGTAGAGTGCCATAGAGGACAGGGACAAATTCCCGACAGCTTGGGTGTCACCAGAACCCGAAGCAGAGGGACGAGGGTGAGGAAGTGAATAGAAGATGTCCAGCGGTTCTGTGTACTGGGCTCGTGTGGGTCAAGGGGGCACCTTGCAGAAGGGGAGCGGGGCTGGCATATGACGGGAAGAAAGCAGGAAGTCATGGAAGCACCCCATTCGCTCACTTCTCATGGGCGAGTTCAGGGTTAGACTGTGAGAACGCCGCATGACTATACGTACGATGCCAACAGGAAGCCGAGATGGACTTTGAGGACTGACATTGCTCAGGAAGATGGAAAGTCAGAAGCTGGCCCATTCTGACCGATCGTTGGAAGAAGCACAGTGGCCGAAAGCATGACCCTCTGATGCTTTAACGGTTGCACATTCCTCACTGCTGACTTTCCGATTCACGGTCCGGAATTCTTGGCACGTGTCACGGGAGCAGCAGTGATTCAGAGCCCAGCTGAGACTGCAGAACCCAAGTTCAGGGCCCTTGAACTTTGCCAGGCTCAGCCCAGTGCACTTTGAGAGAAGTCTTTCCAGCTCCATGACCATATTAAGGGAACAAGAAAGGAGACAGTTTTGTCGGTTTCAACTGGTGTTTCTAATTTTAGATGCTCTTTTCAAAGGGCCACCTTCTGAGGAACCCATTCCCTTCATGGAACAGGAGGCCCAGAAGGTTCTTGGTTAGGTGGGGTGGGAGGGGTTGTGTCAAGTGGTTTGGGAAAATGCCTCTTAGTACGTTACCATCTGAGGCATAGGCACAGTTGCCTATTAAAACCACGGGGGAGGCCCGCCACCAAGACACCTGTTAGCCAGTCTTCCCAGGGCCCCCTACCCGTGAAAATCCCTCCTTCTTAG
>NW_006431956.1:6415455-6417977 GCF_000325575.1 Pteropus alecto | reverse complement strand
TTCAGCTTATTAGGGTCTGGTGGGACCAGGGCTCTATGTCATAACACTTTGGGAAACGCCACCTGTGACTCCGTGTCAAGACACCTGCATCCTGTGTCAGCTCCACCAGGGGCTGATGGGATGGCTCTGAGCAAGCCACTTGGTCCTTCTGAGCCTCAGCTTTCCCAACCAAAAAATGTTGGTTTCTATAGAGGTGGCTCTTCTTCCTTCCCAGGAAAGCTACCAACACCAAAGAAATGACAGGAAATGTTTTGAGCTCTTCAGGAAGATGGTGCCACCAATATGTTAGGTGTATGTCATAAGGGTTCCTTCCAAGAAAGACTTATGATGCTCATTCCTTAAAGAAAAATTCTGTACTAAATTCTATACTGAGCTGCATTGTGCCAGGCTCATCGTAGGCACTCTCTAGATATTTACTGAATCAATAAAAATAATAATATACAAAGAGTATATAACTGTATAGAAAAAGTATATAACAATATATAAAAATTATGAATCCATCCATGTCAGGTACCCTGCCGAATACATTCGTATATATATTTTTTTTACTGCAATAACTTTTAAGGTTTAAACATTCTATACATTTATTTCCTGCTTTATTCCCTTCCCTCTATCCCTCTCCCCTTTGGTAACCATCAGCTCGTTCTCTACATCTATGTGTCTGTTTCTGTTTTGTTTAGTTTAGTTTTTCAGATTCCACATATAAGTGAGATCATATGGTATTTGTCTTTCTCTGTCTGACTTATTTCACTTGGCAATAATACCCTCTAGGTACCTTGTATGTTTTCATTGTTTTTTCATGACGACTCTGGGAGAAACTGTTCATATCTCCACACTGTTGAGGAAACTGAGTCACAAAGAGTTAAGTAAATTACTAAAGGTCACACGGCTCCAGGAGTGAAGAAACTGGGCTCACACCCAAGTCGATCTGATATCGGAACCTTGCTCATAACCATGGTTTGCTGCCATGCTGAATGAATGCATTTGGAAAAGGAAAAGAAATTAGGTTTCTTCCTAGTCCATTCTAATGACCACCGTCGCAGGCCTTCCCTTAGCGGCCCGACTCTTAGGTCTTGGGCAGGTGATGCTGTGCTGATAGGTGCTCTCTGCACATGACCATCACAGAAATGATCAGATTGTCTGGGAGTCCGTTTGCCAAGTGAGACTCAGGGAGAAAGCTGAACGGAAAAGAATTTCAGAGGCAGGAGGGAAGTCCGTGTAGCAAGAAGAAAAATGTTACCCTGTCAGCTTAAAAGCCATTTGGCTCCCTCGCAAACTCATTTAAATCACGCCCCCTTCATCACCTTCCCGGAATATGCTGTCTGTTATTACAGGCCTGCCTCTGCTCCCACCTGCCCTCCAGCAGGCCCCATTCCCCTCTCTCTCGATGTACTCTGTCACCCTACAGACTGTTCTCTGGACCAGAAATTTCAGCCACATCAATTTAGCCCTTCCCGTGCCCTGGGGGATGAAGTCAGTCTCTTCAAAGATTTTCTGTCTAATGTCAGGCTTTCAAATGCTGGTACCCTTTGATTATTCAAAAATTAATGCTTGGAGGAGCGAAGAGGAGCCTCAGGGGTAAAAGGGTCGATTTCTCCCCAGTTGTCTTCCTCCTGGAGAAGAGGACAGAGGACTGAGCTCATGTCTGCAGGCAGAGTTACATTTTAGGGAAGTCTCAAGTAATTTGTGTCCAGAGACTAGTTTCTTAAGAGAACCAGCCGCCTGTGCTGCCCTGATTCTTGGTATTTTCCAAACCGGTTTGCACACCCTCAGGGAAGAGAACTTCCTCCCAATGTGGGTCCACTTTGAACTTGACTTGTAAGTACTCAGAGCTGCTTATGTGTGTGTGAGCAGAAAATCTGTCTGAAAAATCCCCTAGAACAGGGGCAGGGCGGGCAGGGGGGCTGGGGTTTGGGGTTGGAGAGGGACTTCATTTTCTGTACTTTTCACTGTAGATACCTTTAACAGTTTGTCTCATGTGCCATATTTGTTTTGATTTTGTTTTTGTTTTTTTTTAAAGTTTCTAAGTACCTTTAATTGCTTACTGGGCATAGTTGACAGATGTCCAATTGCACGTGCTTAAAGTGTATATAGATCATTTTGATGTGTGTGTGGACCCCTGTGAAACCATCAAAAGCTCTAGCTAGTTCTCTAACCATAGCCAACAAGTGCGTCTACTCTGAGCCCACCTGATGAAGCCATGGGTCACGAGACCCCGTAATGAGGTCCCTGGATGGCCAGGCCGGCACGGGGTGCTCATGGGCTCTCTGGAAACCATATTAAGAATGTTTAGGGCCTCTGTGAAGGAAAGGCAAGCGTTTTCTACTTCTGCACGCCTCTACCCCGAGACTCTGCGCTGGGGCATTCGGGGTCACCAGTGCAACACGGGAGTCCGTCCTGGCCTTGAAAAGCTGGCGGGGGACGGCCAGCGTGAGCAGTGAAGCAGGTTCCCTTATAAACTGGGTTCTAGGGCACAGTCAGCATGGGCGGAGGGTTTCACTTCTTCATCGACACCAAGACAG
>NW_006431956.1:6407275-6415411 GCF_000325575.1 Pteropus alecto | reverse complement strand
TAAAATAAATGCCGGAGCGGGGGTGCAGGCGGCGAGGGGTGCGGTGGGTATAAGGGGTGGACCCCAGAGCAAGTGCCAGCGCAGGAGTTTGACCTGCTGTGTTTAGCAGGTTGTCCCATGGAGCCCTCCCCCTGCCCTCTCTGTCTCTCGCTTTACAGTCAGGCTTTCTTCAGCTCCTGAGAAAGCTCCCTAATGTCATCTCGGGCGTATACTCAAGAAATCAAGTGAGTAAAGGTTACCAGGGTGCTGACGCTTTTAACATGGCGAGTTATAAAAGTTTCGCTTCAAACATACCCATCTTATTTATGCCTCTGATGCTCATACAGAGGCAGTTATTTACAGAGGCAGAAATCTAGGTACAAGGTCGTGTCCCCTGCTGACATGGCCGTGGACCCCGTTTTTCATGGTCTGTGTGCAGTATGCAAACAGTCCGGACAGCGTTGTTGATATCCCATGGCTTGATGAACACATTTAACCCAGATCATGTGCCTCCCTGGGCTGAGTGGCCTTCGGGCCAGCTACCCTCCGTGTGGTACAACATGGTATGTATTCCCTCCACGCAGGTCCTAATGATCCTGTGGCTGGCTGTTCAGTGTCAGGGCTGTGATTTTTAGTTCAGAGAGAAATGGGTAGAGATAAATTGAGAGTCAGAACTTTTTCCCAGTCCTGTGTCAGTTAAAATTGAAAAATCATTAACGTTTGCCATGCATGAAGAACAGGGCAGGCGGCTTCGAGTGACACATATATGACACTTACTCCCCAGTTCAGGCTGGGAGGAGATGTGATTTAATGTTTCAGTTCATTGAGATTTTCCTTTGAGGACTGGGGTTTTTTTTGTTGTTTGTTTTGTTTTGTTTGGTTTTTAATTTTTAAAAATCCCATAGTTTTTAGATTCAGTTTAAATAGCCTAAAATGTCTGACTCTTATTTATAACATATTGGGCTCCAAACTAAGAAGAGACTCTTAAGGTCAGATTTTTGAGAAATAAGTGTGTTTTCTGCACAGCTGGACTATCATATTTATTGAGAATCTTTATTTTTTAACATTTTTAGTGTGTCGTATGCATGAAACTTTGGTGCGAAAGATCAGATAATAGAACTGGAATAAATGATGGAATTCTGAATTAATGGTATTGAAAAAGACTTGTAAGTTTGTATACGTTATCACCTCCCTGCTTTAGGCCATACCTGCTCAATTTTGAAAATTTCACTGATTTCGCTTTTCTTTAAATTATGCTCGCTACCTTGTTTCGTGGGTGTAGGGTTTCCATTTTGCAGAATGAAAAGAGTTCTGGACACTGGTCGCATGGCAATGCAGATGTGCTCAGCACTGCTGAGCTACGCACATAATAACGGTTAAGATGGTACATTCCGCGTAATGTCTGTTTCAACACAGTTTTTTTCCTCACATCCTTCTCAGTGAGGAAATGCTTAATGTCTGTGTTAATTATCTTCTCATAGAATTTCACGTCATAGCTTCTTCAGGGGAAAGAAATAGAAGTGCTTAGTAAAATGTGCACCTGTAAAATGCACAGACGGGCCAAAAGAGTAACCCTGCTAAACATTCTCTGGCTCGCTTGAGACTCAGGAAGAGACGGGGAGTTGGGGGGGGTGGTCCTCAGAGGCTCTGAGACCCCGTGGTTAGCCTTCAGACCACCTTTCCTTTAGACCTGCCCCCTGAAAGGCCGGAGCCAGCCCGCCGTCCTTGGTGTGCTCTCCGGAAATCCAGATAAGGTCAGTGCCCTCCTGCTGCCGAGCCAGATCCCCAGGGAAAGGGGCGTGGCCAAGAGGAGCTGCCAGAAAGGCAGAGGTCCACAAGGCCATGGTCAGAGGCTGCTCCCTTCTCTGCTCCTCTTCGCACGCTCGCTCTCCCCCCAGAGAGCACAGTGCTTCCTGGTGAGTCCTGCTAAGGGTCGTGCCTTCTGTTTTTCTGGAATGTTCTACTCCTGGCTGAAAGCGTAGACCTTGGCCACGGTATGCCACGCAGCCTGCTGGTCTCCCAGACAGAATGCTAGGGCATTTAGGGTACCCTAAAGGGCGTTAAATGACAGCTTCTCTTGGGAGTAGAAGTAGATATTTTTTAAGCATTTCGCACTGACAGGAAGTGGTGTTGCATGTGCTTGAGAAGACTCAGCAGTCAGGCCGCCCAGGGTTGAATTTGGAATCTGCCCCTTGCTGGCTCTGTGATCTGTGGGGTGATCTGTCGAGCCTGCGTGCCTCAGTCTCTCCAGACATAAAATGCAACTGTTTAGTATTTTTCTTGAGTTCCTCATAACTGCAATGGTCACATCTAATCGTGTCCCGCACCCACCCGCCAGACCTGTAGAATCAGATCCCAACTTTGTGCCAGGGCCCAGAGGCCCACTGTCCTCCTTTCCAGGCCCATCCTCTGCGGGCCCTGTACGTCCTCAGGTGTGTTTTCATTCACCCAGCCAGGCTTTATGGAGTCATGCAGGCCCCGCCTCTGTGACCGCCCTCGCACGTTGTGTTGAATTTAGTGGGCTGTCTTTTGGTTTTTACTTCTTTCCTCCCCACAAGCAGCACGAGAAATGGGGAGTTGTGGCCTTGTGGTTAAACGCACAGGAGACAATCAGCCTGCCGGGGTCGGAAGCCCAGCTCCCCCATGGAATAGCTAGCTATGCAGCCTTTTCTGTAGGGACGATGCTCACGGGGTACTGGCCTCACAGGCGTGTTGAAAAGGTGAGCTGCAGTAATGGGTGTATTACTGACCACCTTTAACCACCTTACTAGGTGCCAGACACTGTTCTAAGGCTTTACCTGTTATAAACCTTTTTAATCCTTGCGACACACGGATAAGATAGTGCTGTTTTATCTAGAGCTTCTTATAACTTGCCTGAAGCCACACAGCTGTGAGGGCTCCAGAATCGGGGCTGGGAGCACATGGCATGTGGTGCCCCATATGTTTCTGTAGCTGTGGCTGCTTCACTATGAGCTCGTTAAAGTCGGGGACTGTGGCCTTTCGTCGCATCCCCCGGCATCTAACTCACCACCCAGCACGTGGTGGGTGCTCCAGAAAGGGTGCAGCACATCCTGGGGTGCCATGTACATGAAGCAGCCTAGGAGGTGTGGCACGTCAGAATTCTGATGACATCGCACATAAACATCCCCCTGACATCGTGAGGCTTTCTTTGGAGCAGAATCTCAGTCTACCTGTACACTGGAATCCACTGCTTCCTGGGCCCCGTGCAGACCAACCTTAAACTTCCCAGGCAGGGTGGGGATCACTAATTTAGAGCAACACCCACGGTGACATTTCTGCCCAGGCCTCCCGCTTCCCGTTCGAGAGCCTGTGAGTCGGCACAGAGCACCAGGGTCTCTTGGGAGGAACACATCTTTAGGGCGCAGTGGGCAGTCCTTGACTTTGTCATTGCTGTTGGTTCACCAGGAGGGCACGTCAACCAGGTAGCTTGAAAAGACAGCCTAGGATGTATTTTCGAAGAGGTGCCGAAGGAGAGAGTAGTGAGAGCACGTAGGATGTGCAGCATTTCCGTCGGCTTTCCAGGGACCTGAGTGGGGAGAGCTGGTGCTCCTGGTCCAGCTTATCGCCGGAGCCCACCTCACGAGTCAGGGGAGGGTTTTGGTTTTCTTTTCCCTCTGTTTATTTTTCCCTTCACCCTCTGACTAAGGAAGTGAAAGTCTTGAGGATGCGACGCTAAGAGATTTTTTTTCTGGCTCAGCTATACTGCGCTTGATGAGTTCTGATGGCGATGTGAGTCCGCCCAGACGTGAGGGCCGTCCCGGAGTAACTCATCCTCTCCCCCAGCGAGTGCCAGGGTGCTCCCCAGGGGTGACAGCTTGGGGGAACTGCTACCCAAAGAAGGCAACCGGAAATGAGGATGTCGATGAGATTGGGTGCGGAGGGGAAGTGCAGACAGAGAGTGTGGATGGAATTAACAAGCGCCCAGTACTCACGTGTCGGGATGTGAATTCCATTTTGCATACACTGTCTTACCCCATCTTGACAGCATCTATAAGGTCGGTGGCATTATACCCATTTTGCCGAAGAGAGGCTGAGGCTCTGAGAACTTAAGCTGCTTCACCATGAATCCCACAGCAGTCCACGAACCTCAGTTCCAACCCAGGTCTCTGACTCCCAAGCCCCGCTGTTTACCAGCAGTGATCCTGGCCTTTAAGGGTCGTCATTCGGTGGCTGGGTCTCCATATGGCAGCCTGTGAGGTCACTGTTACCCAGGGGTCTCTACTACGGGTCAGAGAAGTCGTGTTTGGTCTAAAAGCCCAACGGGGACTGTGTGGCTGAGTGTCTCACCTTTCTCTGGGCCTCCTTACCTGACCGAGAAGTGTCAGGTGTGAAGATGTAGGTCTGGAGTAATTTTTAAAAATCAGAAGTTACAATACTGAGCGCACATGCACGTGAATGTCTATGCATGTGCGTGTACACACGCACACACACACGCATTCTGTATGACCTTGAACATGACCTTACAGAGTCAAACTTCCCTTGCCGTTCGGCCTCTTACAAAGTGTTGGCGGGCAGAGCTGGGGTGGTGTTCATTTACAGCCTCACACTGGTTCTGCAGGGGGCGGGTAGGTGACCCGAAGCGGTTGGGAGTGGACACGTGTCCCATCATCTCCGCTGCTGGTACCACAGACCTCCACGGCCAGCACAGTCAGGACAAGGCCCCGGACCTCGGATCTCAGTCCAGGGTTCTTTCTGCTGCATCACGACTTTGGAGAAACTCTGGGAGGAAAGCACGCCATGTTTTCGTTATTTTTTTCGCCTTCTCATTCTGATGCTGGTGCCATCTCAAATTCTCAACTTCTTTGCTAAGAGCCTTTCAGAGAGGCTTTGAAAGGCAGCGGCACAGACAACAGAATCTCTTTTATGCTTATGACCTGGGCCATAGGTTGACCCTTCCTCATAGAAGTGAAAAAAGGGTGCGGGGGTGGGGGTGCCAAGAGTGACAGCTTCCTGCCCAGAGGACACCCTGCCTAGCAACCAGTGACACTCACTGCCACGGGGGTCACAGCCTGCGATGATTTCTGTCTCTACAGATTGACACACTATTATGAATATAAAGTGTATTGACGCTGCTCTGAAAAAGAAAATGCAAGGCCTTACGGAGAGAGCCGGGGAGGGCAGGATGGAGAAGCACCCGGTCCAGTCCGCAGATGGAGGGCTAGGCGCAAACTCCGGTGACAGGAGGGGTCGGGGGTCTGACTCACTGCATGTGAAAGTTTTCCAGTTAAATATTGCAGCCAGCCCTGCCAGACGCCTGATTTACTTTGATGAAATGGTTTTGACATGAAGAAACAGGCAGGTGACCGGAGCAAAGACTGGAATGTATGCCTTCGTCCTGGTCTTTCCTCATGCCCGCTGACAGACGTCCCCACACGTTGATTGACAGAACTCACCAAGAGGAGGACTTGGCCCCAAGCTGGCCCCTCCTCCAGGGGAGCCCTAAAGAGCAAGTGGGGACCCCAGCCGTTGGAGATGCCTCGCTGGTGCCTGCTGAGGAGGAAGTCGCCGCTGGCTGTGGGAGTCACTTGACTTTGGTGGGAAGTCAGAGCAGGAGAAGAGACGAGATCTTCCAAGGCCTGTGTGAAGCCTCAGAAGGACCTGGGAATGGAACAGTGGGAACAGTGTCCTCCAGGGGAGCCCTAAAGAGCAAGTGGGGACCCCAGCCGTTGGAGATGCCTCGCTGGTGCCTGCTGAGGAGGAAGTCGCCGCTGGCTGTGGGAGTCACTTGACTTTGGTGGGAAGTCAGAGCAGGAGAAGAGACGAGATCTTCCAAGGCCTGTGTGAAGCCTCGGAAGGACCTGGGAATGGAACAGTGGGGTCACTGGTGTTCAATCAGCGTGAAGGCTTCTCTTGCTCAGGTCCTGTCTCCACCGCTCTCTCCATTCATTCCTTCATTTGTTCACTCAGTCATCCAACCAGGCAGTCATTACACAGTGATCATTTGGGCCAGGCTTTCATACGCAGGGCAGCGTACCTGCTCCCAAGGTGTGGTCGTGCTTGAAAAGCAATGGATGGTGGACTAAGTTGACACTGGTTGATGAGGCATCAGGAGAGGCTGGCAGGCCCCTGTGAGTGCAGAGCAAGCCGTCAGCGGCTGGGGCAGCTGCGCTGGGGCCCGGAGCCAGTCTACAAGATCAAAGCAGCGCGCTCTGCAGAGGGGTTGCCTTGCAGGGGCTTGAATGAGAGGTAGTTTGGGCCGTGAGGAAACAGGAAGAGGCACGGAGGCCATGGGAGCAGGTGTGCAGAAGCGGAGGAAAGAGCAGGGAAGAGCAGGGACTCTCCCAGACAGGTGGGAGCAAAGGGGCCCCCTCCTTCCTCCGGCCCTCCCACCCCGCTTCCAGCCAGCGCGGGCCTCCCCGGCCCATCTCCAGGCCGCTCCCTGCCTCCTGGCTGACTGTTACCAGCGCCTCCGATCCGTACACCTAAGATCCAAGAGGACTTGGCTCAGGTCACCTGCTTTCGCTTTTTCGAACCTGATTTTTTGGACACGATCCCTTCCTCTCGCCGTATCAGGCCGCAGAGGTCCGTTACGCTCTGCCTGAATTGGGACCGACTTCGTACTTCTCACGTGGCTTGGCTTCAGAATCAAGACGGAATATCAGTGCCAAGCCGCCTAATGGCCCAACTTTAGCATGTGTTAAAAACCTAATAAAATATCGCCTTCGCAATTCCTGGCCAAATTCACTGACGTGAGTATCTATCGTAAGGTCTCTCCCAGAATATCGCACCAGGTGTCAGGAAGTCGCCTTAAAATCTGCCCCCAGGCGGGGAGAACGGTGCACAGAGTGTGCACGAGGCCTGTGCACGAGGCTTCGCTGGGGCTGAAGTTCGAGACGGTTCCCGTGAGCTGCCTCTCTGTCGTTCCCGGGGACGAGGCTGAAGGTGTGCTGTCTGCGGTCTTTTGTTTGCAGGCGGGTTTCTCCTTGAGTCTACTTCCAGGAGAAGGCACGATCATCTTCAGTGGACTCAGTCTTATTTATGTTCTTAATCCCCCTGTTTTATACAGTTTAAAATCGTGCAAGTCTCCTCTAAACCTTCTGGGATGGAGGGCAGGGGGATGCAGGTAGATCCTAAAATAATATTTTTGATCGGAGAACAAGCATGTGATAAGCTCAGGATTCTCTTCTGACCCCGAGGCACAGCATTTGTTCTCATCTACTTAATTAGCAGGGCTCAGGGGAGGGGCTGTCCTGCCTTTGGCATTGTGCATTGTCGCTCCACTGACTTTAATGAAACCTCTCTCTTCAGGAACAAATATTTTCCATCCGTAAGTTAATCTTTCTTTCTTGCCCTCCAGGGAAACCAGTACCTGTGCACATTTCCAACCCTCTCCCGCCCCAGTGAGAGCATCTTTTTAATTATCTTAAAAATGACGCCATCGGCGGAGCAAGGGTGCACCTCTCTAGCACGTACCTGCTGACAGTTTGCAAGAGCCTTGGGGAAAGGCTCTGCAGGGAGGAGACTTGGGGAACGTCCAAGTTAAAACGCTGACAGACGTGGGAAAAGCCAGTGCCGTGTCTCGGGCATCTCACTGAAGCCAGAGGGAGACTCCTGTCTCTTCTCTCTAAAGCCAATCAAGGCCATTTTAACCCCAGAGAAACAGGAGGCAGGCACAGATGTGAGGAGGTCATTGCTCTGCTGCTTGCAGGCCTGGGGGTGGAGAAGGTGTGCTATTTAGGGCGAGTCTGCCCAAGTTCAATTCCAAGGGAAGTCAGTCTGCTTTCTGTTCTCCTTACTGCATCACAGTATTCATGGTTCCTGAGATAAAGGGACAGGACAATTCACCCAGAAGAGGATTTCGATTCTGATCAGAATAGGTCCTTGTCACAGTGATGAGGGGCTAAGTCATTTCTGTGGGGACTCAGTTGCCGATCAGAGGGGAAGAGGGGAACCTGCTTTTACTGAGCACCTTTCATGCACTAGGTACTAGGTACTTTATGGGATCTTCAGAACACCGTGAGGGAGCTGTCATCGTCCCCGTGTTTCAAAGTGAAAGGTCAGTTTACACATCAGATAGAACTGGGTTTCCAAGCCCAACGGCTACCCAAACTTCATGAAAAGGGCACTTATATTTTAAGATCAGTCACAGACATATATATATATGTGTGTGTCTGTCTGTGGAGAAGTTTTATATAT
>NW_006431956.1:6394300-6407234 GCF_000325575.1 Pteropus alecto | reverse complement strand
ATATATGTGTGAATATTTTTTACCCGCTTGCAACACCTGCTCTCTCACCATCATCATACTAGAAGGCAAGCCACGTTGTTTGAACACCAGCCGTGCCCGAGGCTAAGGACAGCAGGTGTGGTGTGAGCCACCCCTTCTGTACATTATATTGGAAAGGTAGCAACCAACCTACCTGGTCCCCAAAATGGTGCCACCTTCTCTCCATACATGCCTTACTAACAAAACTCCTAAGGGCTGCTAGCTCCTGCCGACTACAGAATTGACAATCGGGATGAATGAACGAAGGCCTTCTGGCCTCCACATGCACAACCCTGAGGCTGTTTCAGAGTTCAGTCTCCTGCTTTCTTGGACAATAACTTTCTCCACAGTTCCCTGAGCATCAGTTCAGAGGAAGGAGTAATTCAGTGTGCGGTGTCACGAAGACCTCAAGTTCAAGTTAGTCCTGTGCTGCTTGGCCCATTGGAAAGGTACCCAGCCTGCCAGTTTGATCCTGGAGAACTCACTTCACCTCCCCGCAAACCCGTGGGCAGTTTACTTCCCAAACGGTGATTTATAACTCACTGTAGGACAAGGTAGGATCATAATAGACTATGCAGAGCAGGCTTCTTTTTAAAGAAAAAAAAAAAATGAAAGTGGAAGACATGACCTTGGAAGATGAAATGTGAGTCCCAAGAACCTTCGCATCTCCAGATTGGCTAGAAATATGACAGCCCTACCTGGGAGAGGCACGTTGAGTACTGTGTGTCTTTTTGTGTTTTTGCCTCACTGAAACAGTTATCATTTCATTAATGCAGAGAGGCTGCCAAGGGGAGCCACCCGGAGGAGCTCATCGTGACATTGCCCTGAGCAGGCTGGAGTCTGGGGGTTTCTGCATTAATCCGCAGGCATTCCCTAATGAACACCTGCGCCCACCCAGAGTCCCCAGGGGGGCCCATCCTGAATAAAGCAGGCTCCCCAGCCGGCTGGCAGAAGCACTTTGCATTTCTGGAGGAGCAGTAATTATGTACGCCTGTCAAAGCCTTCCCATTGGGCATCATTCAAATGCATGCAGAAGGCTGGCTTCCCAGACTGATAGCAACCCCAACTTTTCCAACCCTGAGACAGGGTGTATCTTAGCAAAGTGTGGAAGGTAAAGTGTGGAGATCCAAGGAAGAGAACCAGAGAATAAACTAGGATAGTATAAAGAACTGTTTAAAGGGATAGTAGGTAGTAAGGGAGCGAGGGCAACTGGAAAACCAAGGAGGTCATTCCCTGGAGTCCCGAGCCTGGCGTAAGTGGCAGTGTCTGTTGGAAGGAGAGAGACTGAGGAGGAGGTGGAAGGAAGCAATCAGAGGAGCTGATGGTGATGGTAGTTGGTGGCGGGGAGATGTCGGGGTGGGAAGAAGAGACGCACTGAACCGGGTGAGGAATACAGACACTGCGCATCCTTCCCTGGCTTTGCAAGCAGCGTTCCCTAAATATATGTCGCCGCCTCCTTCACAGGCGCCCGGAGGCGCCTGAGCCGAGTGAAACGGCCGCGCTCTCGCATCTGAGCACATGGCGTCTGGTCCCATCCAGCTCCCGCAGCACCGCCGTCCCTGCCTGGCGGTTCTGTGCTGCAGACCAGCCTGGAGAGTGCGGATCTCACCCTCTCCTGTGGTCCGCTCCCCGCTGGGCCCGTTAACAATCAAATAACGAACCTTTTCTAGCCTGCTCTACCAACACGCAAACTTTATTAGGCGCCTGCTGTGTGTCAGGCACTGTGCTAGGGTGCAGGGCCGCACTATTGCTGAAACCTGGTCCCTGCCCTCCAGAACTTACCGTCCGGCAGAATTCTACTGCATGGAGAAAAAGCAGCTCCAAACCCCTCCTGGTGCGGGGGGTTTGTGTCTTGCCGGATCTGTACTCCGGGCTGTAAAACAACAAAGCTTGGAAGTCGGTCCCAGACTGGAGAGGAAGGGGAGGCTGACTGTGCTCCTTTCCTGCTCGTGGCCCCCGTGCCCTTGGGGGGCTGTGACCTTGGGCACACCCGTTTCTAAGCCCTGCAGCCTTTATCCATAATGCGCTGCAGGATTGCTTCGAGATTAAATGAGATGATACAGGTGAAGCACGCAGCCTGGGACAGGGGTGTGGGGTGGGGTGGGTAGCCCACACAAGATGATGGTGTGGGGTGGGGGCCGCAGTGAAGGAAGCCGGGAGCGGCTGGGAAACCCGGACGCGGGCCTCGTGTGTGCCAGTGACAACTTTTTGCCTGCCAGGACTCCCTTGTCATTGACACACTTTTTCTTCCCTTCTTGGGGTGAAAGGCAGCTAAGGTGACCTTTGTCCTTGGACAGGCCTCTGGACTCTCTGAGCCCCCGTCTCCTCCCCTGGCAATTGAGTAGGTTGGGTAACTGGTCTCTGGCGTTCGTTCACAGGTGACCTGCACCGCCCTGACTGGAGGGTCCGGGCCACCCAGTTACTAGCCGTGTGCATTTGGCAGTTGCCTCCCTCGGCTCCTCTCTGTGCCTCGGCACCTGCTCTGTCGGAAGCCGGCCGGCATCTCCTTCCTGGGTGGGGATGAACTCGTCACTCTCTCGAAAGCACCTCCTACGGCCCTGGGACCCAGGCTGCACCCAGCGAACAGAAAGGGGGTGTTGCCCACGTGCGTGGCCAGCTTTGCGGAGGTGTTCCACTGCTGGTCACTGCTAAGCTGGAGATAAAGCATGTGTCTCATGTCCACTTACGAGCTGGGGTTCCGGCTGGAGGGGCGCCTCCGAGACAGAGAGGTGCTCCCTCTGGCAGGAACCAGTTAGTTTTAGGACTCCCACCCACTCAGAAGAGTGCAGGCCCCATGGTCCTTCACATCTGCCTGCAGAAAGGAAGTAGCCTTCCCAGGCCCCAGGGTCTGCTCAGAGAGGGCAAGAAGGAAGCAGCAGCCTCCCTGCAAATCATGGGAGCATCGTGGTTTTTGGGGGCGGGGGGAGGGGCCAGACCCTTGTCTGTGTGCAGGATGACCTCATGCTTTTCACCAGCAGTGCTTCCCCCCACCACCCCTGGGATGCCGAGCAGCCAGTGAGTGTTGCCTGCTTATTACTGAACCCCCAGGGGTGGGGCGGGGCAGGGCAGGGCCAGGGCGGGAGCCTGGCTCCCAGCTGCTCCAGGAAAACACAATAACAGGCAGGGCACAGGCGGGGCAGCCTGCTCCCGCAGCACTTATTCAGAGCCCCTTTCTTCACCCGCTCCCTCTGCCTCCAGGTTTTCAGAAAACTTTGCAAGAAGGAGCAGGTTGACCACACCCTCTTTCTCCTCAGCAGCCATGTCCCCCGCCCCCCCCACACACACACCGTCTCCACAGCTGCAGCCCCTCCGACAGGGCAAGGAATCACCTTCCATGGACCTTGGGGCACTGGCCGTGCCATCAGGGTAGGCTGGTGTGGCGCAGCCGCGGGACTGTCTCCTGGCAACCCAGAGGTCCCTGCGTGCGAAGCAAATTGTCCAAAACAGCCTTGGGGAGGAAGGAGAGGTGGCACGGTCAGTCTTTAGACCCTGGTTCCTTGTGAAGCACAGATGGGAGCTGTTAGATGTTTTAAATTTTTTAATGTGATTTCAAAGTGGCAGTCCCATTGATCTAGAGCCTGGGAGATGCCCAAGGGAGTGGTAGGTGACAGGCTGGGGCCTGAGGGGAGAGTTCACTGAGTGGAAGCCTGTTTAGCCATTGACTGACCCAGGGTCAGCTCTGAGACAAAGGCTTGTTCCCCTGAACTTCTGCATGCGACCTCCTCACGCACATCATTTACACTATAAGGAGAGGATGCAAGCACTAGTAAAGGACTTTCACTGAGATCCCAGTTTACTCACATCTCAAACAACCTACAAATACTGAATTTCGTACAACTAGGCAGTGTATGCTGGCCACTTGAGTGGGGGATGAGAGCTTTGGGGTTTCGGTTTGAGGGTGTGTATTAGTTTCCTGTTGCCGTTGTAACAAATCACCACAAACTTGGTGGCTTAACATAACAGAAACAGATCCTCTCACCGTTCTGGAAGGCAGAGGTCAAAATCAAGCTGTCAGCACAGCCACGCTGTCCCCGGAGGCTCCAGGGCAGACTTCGTTCCTTGCCCCTTCTGGCTTCTACTGGCTGCCAGTTTCCCCTGACCCATCTCTGCCTCTGTCTTCACGTGGCCTTCTCTCGCGTGTGTCTGTGTCAGAACGGCCTCTTTTCTCTCTCCTATAGGATCCGTGGGATTGCGTTCAGGGCCACCTGGATAATCCAGGAGAAGCGCCTCTGCTCAAGAATCATAATTTAATCATGTCTTTTGTAAAGTAACATTCCCAGGTGCCAGGGGTGAGGATGCAGATGTGCCATTTTGAAGGCCGCCATGCAGCTTACCGTAGGGTGTAGCAAATCATGTCACACAAAATTCACTGTGGTCAGAGCAGCATTATTCACGGTAACCAAACAGGGAAGCAACCCTAGTGTCCAGTGATGGATGAATAGACAGATAAAGTGTGCTCCATGCAGTAGGATATGATTTTGCCTTTAAAAGGAAGGACATTGGGACACAGGCTACAATGTGAATGACTCTTGAGGACATTATGCTAAGTGAAATTATGCCAGACACAAAAGGACAGATACTACAGGAGGTAGCTTGGGTAGTCAAATTCACTACCCAAGGCGGAAAGTAGAAGGGTGGTCGCCCGGGCCTGGGCGAAGGGAGAATCGAGAGTTGTTGTTTGGCAAGATAAAGAGTTCTGGAGATGGGCCGCAGAGCAGTGCCGATGTACTTTAATACTGAACCACACACGTAAAAATGGCTAAGACGATAAATTGTAGGTGGTTTATTTTACCACAATGTATAATTGCTTTTACTTAGAGTAAATTCATCCCGACGTAAGAGCATGCATGCCAAGAGCCAGCGAGGTACATGTGGTAAATGCTAGAGGAATAAAGGGAAGAAAGACCCCATTCGGAGGTGAGATGGTCAGGGAGGCCTTCCAGGAAGAAGTGGGCATCGAACAAGATGAAATTTAAAGGGGAAGTGGGAGGAGAGGGGATGAAGTGGACAGGCTTTGGAAATAAAAATGAGATTGGTGTTTTCTTGAGTCTCATACACATAGGTTGAGGAGAAATGAGTGATTTTGTAGGTAACTGGGCAGAAGTCAGGTTGGCTAGGTAAACTGGGTGAGATTCAAAGAGTGGCCTTAAATACCAGGCTGGCATTGGATACCATCCAAAAATTCATCATCGTAATCCATAAGCGAAAGAATGAGGGTCAGAAATCATAATGAACTCCCAGGCCACTCCCTTTGAGCCAGGCGCTGTCCTAAGCACCGTATGCAGATCAGCATTCATTCATTTAATGCCCATACCATCCCTGTGATGGAGGTATAGTCATCCCCATTTTGCATCCGAGGATGCTGAGGCGCAGAGAGGTTAAGTCACATGCCTGAGATTCTGTAAGATGGGGACTAGATTTAGGAGATCCAGGCAGGATCCACAATGGTTGTATGAAGGTTTTTCAAATGAGTGAACAGACCCTTGAGAAGGCTGGGCAGTTTTTAGGCAAGGAAGAAGCTAAACTTAGTGATGACAGAAAGAAATTTTAGAGCAGGAATCTAGTTCCATCATTTCATAGATGTGAGCGCTGATGCTCAGAGAATTATCTGGCCTGTTCTGGGGCCCTGTGCATGCTGGTATGTGCACAGTTTCCCACTGGAATCGTCCAGAACCCTTGGGAACTCAGATCTGGGTGTCTGAATTGGACTGTGATGGACCAGGCGCTGTTCTGGGTATGACCAAAGCCCAGGGTTCCAGGCTCTTGCCCTGCCAGCGTTAGGAGCAGCTTCCCCAAGCAGTGCATTTTGAGCGGGACGCTTACAAAGAGGTTCTGTTTGTCAGATCGAAGGAGAAATAAAAGCTTCAAAAGACAAATGTGAAAAGAATCTAAGATAAGAAAAGAAAACGAGAAGAGAGAAGCTGTTGCGTGAACAAAGCTAATTACAGGCGAGAGAAAGTCAGTCTTGAATGTAACGACCTTGTAGGGCCAGGAGGCCACCAGTCACCCGGAACGGGCGGTCTCTAACCCAAGATGCCTAGGGCTTGCCCTGCTCAGGTCCACCTTGAAGCTCCTGCCCAGTGTTTCCTGTAGAACTGACTGGGCTATGGCCTTCCTGGCCTTGCTCCCAGCCTGACCCCTGAGTACTCCACAGATGTTTATAGCACGAGCAATTGGCAAATTATAATCAGCAGGATTCTGTAAACATCCTTTCAAAGTACATTCGAGTGTGAAGCTTTCTGCTTACCCAGCAACTTTGTCTAAATGAGTTTAAGAAAAGTTTGGGACAGCATAGTACATTAATCACCGTGGCGGCAAGGTAGGATAGTACCTTATTTGCAAGATCAGGAAATCACAGGGCTGATGCCTTAAATGCTTTTCAGCCGACCATACAGAGAAGCAAAATTTCAGTCAGGAGAGGCTAGGTTTCGCTGCGATGACAGACGACCCCACATGTCGCAGTGGCTTCACGGCGAGGTTTAACTCTCACACCACGCACCCATCAGGCTGATGGGAGTGCTCGCTCTCACCGACGAGCAGCCGCTGGGACGGGAAGAAAGACAGTGGCTATTATTATCATTATTATTATGGTATAATTGACACGTAACATTGTATTAGGTTCAGGGGTACACAATGCTTTGATATTTATGTAGAATTATTATTATTATTATTATTGTATAATTGACATGAAACATTGTATTAGGTTCAGGGGTACACGATGCTTTGATATTTATGTAGGGTATGGCTTTTAAAGGGACTCACATTCAGGATTTGTAACCTCAACTTCTTCTGGGGCCTGTTATCAACCCCATCAATGCCTTTATTTCCCCATTTGTAAATTGTGGGTACTAACTGTAGGCTTTCCTTCATTTTGAGGGGTACACGTGATCTGTAATAACTATTGTGTAAAGGAATGAGACTTTTTAAACTTTTTAACTAAAGACACACATCCAGATTGGTGCAATCATCGAAGAGAGAGAGTTTGAGACAGTGTTTATTCCAGCGATGCTGCTCGTGCTTGGAGACGTTTAGTTACCTTCAGTTTGAGTCAGCCGGGAAAATTCATTTTCTCACTATAGAAATTTCGGTATAAAAATAGGACTATGTCACCATGGAGAGGCCAAAAGCCAGTCTCCACAGGTTCCTGGGGGTGGTATTCATGACTCTGGTGCAGTCTTGAGGATGTTGAGTCAGATCTTTAGCTTGACAGGCTCAGAAACCTCGGTTTTCATCCTCGGGGGAAGACTCACATGAACCAAGTTCAAAGTCAAGACCAATACCAAGTACAAGTCAGGACCAATGTATACAATGTCAGTACCGATGTCTAAAATGCTGTGTACTGGAGTCAGGTGAGCATATAACCCTCGCCCAGGCTCAGTCCCCCTGGCTCGAGATGCTCGACCTCTCACCCAGGAAGTAGAGGCAGCAGAGACAGGATAACAGGTGAGGGATTCACAGGCGACCTTGGAGGCCGGCTTGACTTCATTTGGAATGCTGGCTTTGCTATGACACAGCCTGCCTGACATCTGCAAGCCAGAATCCTCATTGGCAAAAGGAGGATAATCCCTTGCTTTACGTGGTAACGCCATCGTGTGGGATTCTCGGCCACCGTATCTAAGACAGAAATGCCGCAGCCAGGTTTTTGGACGGACGGAATTAGGATCAGGAGAGTTAAATCGGTAACTTGAGTATTTAATGGGCTTGGCTGAAGTAACCCCATTTCTGTTACACAAAAGGCCTTACCCTTGGGGCCCACATATGCAAGGCCTGTTGGCCAAGACCACATTTGCTCCCCCAGCTCACCTTTCTTTCCTGAACTGCCCGTCCGACCCTCTCCCCACACACGCTTTTCATTCACCCCCATTTCTTTGGAATTACTGTATTTAATCATGCCACCATATTCCAGCCCTGAGAGTACAGTCACGTTCCACGTAGCCTTCCGGCCAGCAGCGCACCTCATATACGACACTGGCCCTATAAGATTATAGTGCAGCCGAAACGTTCCTGGCGATGTAGCCATCCTGATGTGATCGTGCAGCACATTTGACTCACGCGTCGGTGGCGATGCTGGTGCACACAGACCTCTTGCTCGGCCAGTCCTGTGCCAGACATATCATTCTGTCCAGTACGTTCCACGATCATGATAATAAACGACCGTTTCTGGTTCGTGTATGTAGTATACTTTCTGTTGTTGGTTTAGAGAAATAGGCCATGCAGCCAAGGTGTGCCGGGGGCCCAGGCCCACCGAGGCTCAATGATGGCCGCACAGCAGTGGAGTCGCCCGGTACCGCATTGCTCAGACGTATCCCTGTGGTGAAGTGGTGTGCCACTCCAGTGCCTTCTCTTCCTGGGTCCATTCGTGTATCTCTGAGCAATTCCATTGGGGTGTTGGCTTTCACATTTAACTGTCAAAGAGAAGGAAACCTTTACTTCTATCATGTCCGACTTCGGGCTGGGAACCTCACCATAACCCCCCAAGAGCCCACGATCGTTACTTTACAGTCACACCTCATTTTATAGAACTGGTTTAGCCTCACATGCTCATCTCCTCTCCCTGTGCCCCCAGCCACTAGACTTGACTTCAAGTGACTTTTGCCATTTGAAAAAAAAAAAAAAATCCATTCTGAGTGCAAGAAGATTTATCACCAGTGAGGATGCTGTTACAGACGGGACACAAGCTTCAAAGGCAAATCCAAAAGGTTATCAAAAGTGTTTTAAGAAATAGCAGGCATTGTAGAAATACCTTGAGACTGCTTTGAAAGGGATGGCCATCGTTTAGACAGATAATGCGATATCGCAGTTTAAAAATCAGCCATACTACCTTGAGACTGCTTTGAAAGGGATAGCCATCGTTTAGACAGATTATGTGATATCGCAGTTTAAAAATCAGCCATACCGTCTCACCTTTAGTAGCAACCTCTACATTAAATGCTTTGTGTCTGGGCAGCCAGGTACCTTCTGGGGGGGGGGAGGTGTTGCTAGAAGCACAGCCTGCATCAGCCCATAGCAAACACAGCTAGAAGTCTTGGATTCTACTTTGTAATTTATCAGTGACATTCTCAGACAGGCCACGTGTACCCCACCTCATTCCTTGTGCTAGGCTTCTACTATTTATGAAAGAGGGTCCTGAATGCCCTGTTGGTTACAGAGATTGCTGTTCCCCTTTTTTCAAATTTTAACATGAACAGAAGTAAAGAATATTAGATGGCTTTGATTTATTGAGACGGATTCTCCTGTTGATTTATGTCTCCTGGGGAGAGGAAGCTCTGCCCTCACTTCGAACCCACCCCTATCATTTCTAGCTGTTTCACTGAGACATTGATAGTCATTGAAACCCAGAAACTGCTACGCCGTAAGCCCAGGAGCCAGCTAGCAAAGGAGAAACCACCTGCATTGGCTTTTGAAAAGGAGCATTAGCATTTACTCCATGCCCCTGATTGAAGTCCGAGTCCTTACTGGCAAGTGCTGTGTTCATTTTGTATCTCCTGCAGCATTGGCTAGTGCCCTGCACCTATTAGACACTCAATAAACCTTGGTTGAATTAAAAGATGTACTTAGCAAAGACTGCTATAACAAAGTACCGGGGGTACTTAACCAGCAGAAATGTATTTTTTCTCCATTCTGGAGGCTGGAAGTCTGAGATCAGGGTGCCAATCTGGTTGGGTTCTAGCGCGGGCTCTCTTCCTGATGTGCAGATAGCAGCCTTCTCATCATGTCCCCTCAGCGTGGGGAGAGTACAAGCAAGCTCTCTGGTGTCTCTTGTAAGGACACTAATCTCATCACGGGGGCCCACCCTCGTGACCTCATGTAAACCTAATCATCTCCCAGTGGCCCCGTCTCCGAATACCATCACATTGGGGGTCAGAGCTTCAACACATGAATTTGGGTGATGGGAGTGGGGACACAATGCAGTCCATAGCAGCCCTCAAAAAGTGAAATTAGAAACCAGACTGTCATATAATTCTCTCTCTCTCTTTTTTTTTTTTTTTTTTACCAGCTTCATCCATTATGGCTTCCCCTCCACCCCACCCTTGGGCAACTACCAGTCTGTTCTCTGTATCTAGGAGTTCCTTTTTTAAATTTGTTATTTAGATTCCACGTATAAGTGCGGTCATACGCTATTTGTCTTTCTCTGTCTGACTTATGACGTTGGCAGGGATGTTCAGGAAAAAGAGTTCATGATAAAAACATTCTTAGGTCATGGCTGGTCTTCTCCTTTGGAAAGGCAGATGGAAGGCGAATTTTCAGTTTATTCTTAAATACGATACCCAAGGCCCTTTGGCCTTAATTTTAACATTTCTTGTAGGAGGCTACTTGTATCATTTGGATTTTTAATTATGGGAATATATAGAGTGGTCCAGGGCAGAGTATCTGGAGCCGGAATTCAATTCCCAGCCCCAACTCAAACAGAGCTGTTTCCTCCCCATTCCGCGGGATTAGTAATATGACCGCCCCATAGGGCTGCAGTGAGGATTAAAGAGACTGGTGTATATAAAGTGCTTAGCACATGGCAAATACTATATACATGTATGCTATATACATATGTAATATGTTATATAATATGTAATTGGTTAATTATAATAATATAATTACATATTGCATACTATAAAATACATTAATATATTTTAAATATATTTTGTTGAATTTAGTATAGTATGTAATATGTGTTTATTATGTATGTAATTTATATGGTAATATGTAAAATCTATATTACATATCTATTATATATTTATATGTAAATATATGTGTAAATTATATATGTAACAAAATATTGTATAATATATTACAATATTAATGTTAATACAATGATTAAAATATATAACAGTATAATATTCATATATACAGTTATATTTTATAATGTGTATTTTATATATGTCTTGCACAATGTGTATATTTATTGTGTATGTATGCATACAGATATTTTTATTAGGCGTCTTCCTGTCCGTTCAGTATAAAATGTCCTCTGGGGCCAGGGAGAGCCGCAGGGTTCCACGGCCCTGTGAAGAGCGAGTACCATTTGTTGGTAGAACAAACTGCTGGGGAACAAGGCAGAAGGTCTCCATCTGCCTTGGCCCTGGACTTGGCTGTTGGCTCGGCAGCGTCCTCACTGTCTACTCCTATGGGTTTTATAAAATTCATTTGCAGGGATGTACTTGAGCTTTTAACTTGCAGTTACAAAATTACGTACATCTGAAATTGCATGTTTTAGGAAGCATGGCCTCATCACTTACCCTTTTTCCATTCTGTTCTTTTTGCAGCCCAAGCTTTTGGCCAAGGAGCTGCTTGACCTCGTGGCATCACACTTCAATCTGAAGGAAAAGGAGTATTTTGGAATAGCCTTCACAGATGAGACGTAAGTGCCCCCATGAGCCCTCGAAACCCGAAAGGAACCTTGAAATGTACTGTCTCAGCTGTCAGCAGGGAAATCAGCCACAGGCCACTTGGGTCCTTTGGAACAGGGTCAGTCCAAGTTCATCCTCCGAATTTCAAAGGCCTCGTGATCACGCCTGGAATGGCCAAGGGATATAATTAGGGTGATGCTCGTATTATGAAATTATTAAGTAAACTAGTTCCTATAATCAAACAAGTTCACATTCAGAACCAAAATGTTTATTTTTTTTTTAAAGTAGACTTACATGGGTTTGTTTTCTATTAAAGTTAAATGAAAAACACTGGAAATTAAACTTTTCTCTCCAGTGTTGAAATAATAATAACAGGAAGTGAATTTGATGAAAAATTCAAAATGAAAAATGTCTTTGCAGTTTCACTGTCTATGCTAAAATAGAGAGAATATAAAAATCAAAAATTCAGATCACTCAGCTGATGAAAGTACATTTACTGTCAGTTTGGCTCTATAAAGTGGCGTTTTGCAATACAAGTAAGGAATATCTTTACCATTCTCTTGCTAACAATATAATAAGAAGAAAATTTCAATTTCAATTTTCTTCTTAATATATTGTTAGCAAGAGAATGGTAAAAACACAGATTTCAAGGAAAGAATAAGCTGTTCTAAGCAAATGTTTCATAATATTCTTTTCTGTGTTTATGTGTGTACATACACACACAGTCCTCCAAATCTTTAGAATTACAGAGATAATTTCCTAAAATACTGATAGATCAGGGTTGGGTGAGTGGCTGGACAGGACAGTTTAGGGGAGGCCGTGTCCCATCAGCCAGCTGGCGCCATCAAGACAAGACAGGCTCAGAAGCAAACACGGGAAGGAGGCAGCTGCATTGGTCAATAGCAGAAGCGATCAGATGTGTCTGCACGTGGATGCACTTAGCCTGCGAGCTGCAAATGACCGGGTGGTCATAGGATTTATTATCCAAATCGGGACCCGCGGAGCGAAAGGGGGTGTAAATTGGGACTGTTTCAGGCAACCTGGAACATACGACTGCCCTCCCAGTTAGCCGCAATTAAGGTGGCGGGGTGATCAGGGAACAGGAGCAGAGTCACATCTTCCTGGAGAAAGCTGGGAGCAACCAGGTCGGCCCCTGGGAACTGAGCCAGACAGGAGTGGTGGCCCTGGCCTGGAGGGGTCACAGTGTCTTTGGGTGGAACCAAGTAAGCACAGCCATGAGTGGAGGGCAGTGGTAGGAAGGAGCCAGCACAAAATGCTTAAAGACAAATATACACTGAGAACAGCTACTTTCACAAATGCGGATGCTTCTACCCTTTCTCCTGAGAATCACTGTAACTCCCCTAAATTGCTATTCATACATCTGTCACTAATTAGAAGGAAACCAGAAGTTTCTGTTAATCATATCCCATTGTTATTTCCCAAGTACGGCCGGTTACTCTTCTCAGAGATTGACTGACCTCTAGATGCATCCCAGTTAGACTTCCCTTTTGAATAAACAAGGATCGAGGAGTGAGCCTGTCATCCCAGGCCAACGAGAGAGAAATACTGAGTCG
>NW_006431956.1:6356358-6394005 GCF_000325575.1 Pteropus alecto | reverse complement strand
GAGAGATGAGAGCAGAAATCACACATCACAGAAGGGACAGCAGGGCACCCCATGCTGTCCACTTGTCCCATCGAGGCTCTGAGCTGCCCGGTTCCCTGGGCTGGTCAGCATAGTGTGTGCACGCACGTGTGTCTGAGGCCAGGCTGGAGGACCCCGTCCCACGCCCTGGAGTGGAATTGGCGACATGGAGGGCTCTGTGGGAGGCGGTGACAAAGAGGATGTGAGCCATCTCCTGGCACCGTCCACGGCATGGCCACCCCCATGTCCTGCACCCAGTCTGGGAGGGAGGGTTCCTCCAGAGACGGTGGGAGTGGTGGGTGGGCAGCAGCTCACCCTAGCTGGCAGACAGTTCCTGCAAAAGAACCAGCAGGTGGGCCTGAGTCATGAGGGGAAACGGTGAACATCTGGGGCCCCCAGGAAATGAAGCACAGGGGCCTCCGAGGGACTGGGCAGGGGACAGAAACAAAGGGCATGGCCATGACTCAGGGCAGACTCATGGCCTGACAGCACCTGGGCCCCACAGACGTTCGCTGGTGGCCTCTTTGGTAGCCTGAACTTCTTTCCTTTTCCTGGGAAAACAGTGAAGAACAGAAGCTGCCACCAGAAGTGGTGCCTGTGGGTGTAACTAAGTCTGGGCTGGTGACCATATGTCGGTGAGCACGAGCCTGATGACATGTGCCCCTGAACAGTAGCAGAGGGTCTTTTCGTGTTTTCAGATCGTGCGGATGTGCCATGACATGTAGTGTGTGTGTGTGCATGTGAGTGATTTCTGCAGGTGCTGCACTGCATATTTTATAGGAAATGCAGAAGTTTCATCCTTTATTCCAGCCCATGGTATAGACCCTACGTATTGCCTATTTCCGCATGCAAATCAAATGAGACAAACACTTGGAAAGTTTTATAAACTGTAAAACACTGTACAAGCGGAGGGTGTTACCAGCGGCATTATGATTTCTTACGGTAGAATCTATGACTTTGAGGTCGTGTGTTGGCCGTGAGGCTTTCAGGATTAACTGCTGATGATGACAGTTTGTAGGCTCTGGAGGGGCCTGAAGAAGATACATAGAGCCAGGAAACTGGAGATTTCTCTAAGCTTCTCTCGCCCCGTGAGCTGTGTTCATTAATAAAGCGTCTGAGTCTCCAGTGCAGGACTTTATGCCCAATATTAACGATATCTGATATTGTTAACTAATCTGTGATGCTACCACGAGCTCCGCCTTCTCTTTTTTTAATTTTTAAACTTGTTTATTTTGAAATAATTAGACTTACAGGAGGGTTGCACAGGTAGTAGGGAATCAGTCTCCATGTACCCTTCACCCAGCTTCCCTTAATGCTGATATATTACAAACTACGTTAATTAACACCGATACTATATTATCATATTATTGGTACTAAACTATGGACTTCATTCCAGTGTCACCAGTTTTCCCACGAATGGCTTATTCTGTTCCAGGATTCAACAGCATGCAGCCCCTTTTATTTTTAATAAATCCGCCCTAATAAAAAGATATAGATGGTTATCTGCAGATGACCTGAATTGTGTTGATACATGCAAACAGTGACACCTTGGCAGCCTTTACAGCATTCTGAAGCAAAGGAAGAGCCTAGCATGAATTTGATCCCCAAATAATTATGTATGTGTTGTGCTACAGCTGTGGTCTTCAACCCTGGCCACACGTTGGCGTCATCTGGGACACTTAATAAAATGCCAGAGCCTGGGACCTGCCCCCACTATTGTGATTTAATTGGTCTGGGAGTGGCCCGAGCATCGAGAATTTTCTAGTATTTTTCTAATATGCATCCAAGTATGGAAACCTTGGTTCCGAAGAAAGGGGGACGTTGGAGTAAATCTCTGCTCCCTACCTCTGGATGCAAGAAGGAGAGCTGATTTCACGCACGCTTTGAGTGCCTGTGCCGGGGGCCTGCGAAGTTACAGACTCTCTCCATCCCAGACGCTCGGGAAAACCAGCAGTGTGAGAACCAGCTCAGATAAAGTTCGGTGTTCATGTTTTCATCAGTCCAGATAGTGTAGCTGAGATTCTCACTTTCAAGCACTGCCGCCCATCATTTATTTAAGAAAAGTTATTTTTACATTTCATTTTTCATAAATGTCCATTGCTATTTTAACATCAAAGTTATTGGGGCTTTTTTTCAGAGCTCATGTTTCTGATGCTATAATTTAAATCAATAAAGCCCTATTTTTAGTTATCTGATGTATTCTCAGTCATAAATTTTGTTTCCTCTATTTGAGTTTCTTTTAAAAAAAAAAAGTTTTATGAGGTATAATTAATAAACAAAGAATTGCATGTATTTAATGTGTACATTTTGACAAGTTTGGACATATGCAAGTACCCAAGTTTTAATTTTAAAAATTTTTAAGAAGTCATTGGCAGAGGATCTCATCAAAAGCTATAACTAAATTTTCAGACTATTCTGCAGAAGTAGTCAAATGGTACAAATAGATAGACTCTACAACCCCAAGTTGAAGTAATAATTAGCATAATATCTTCAAATTGAGTTTGAATTTCCTGTCATAGATTTTAAGAATTAATTGTGTGTCAGATGCTGCATATGAGTTATGCAGTTAACGAAAACCTTTAAGAAGGAAGTTGAGGGGGGAAGACAAGGAACGAGGTGAGCCATCATCGCGCATTTAGGGTGGCACCGTGAGACCGCATTTTCACACAACAGTCGAGGAAATGAGTATTTATTTCTCTTATTTAATCACAGACCCCTTTGCAGTTTGTTAAGAAGGTATGTTACCTTCCTTCCACAAAAGTTTACACGCAGAATAATTTATGCTTCAATTTTATAGGGTTCACAGATATCCTGAAACCAGAATCCTAGTTGAAGAACCAATTAAGAGTGTGGGTGTGTAGGTGTGTTTAAAAAAAAAAATGCTATGTTTCAATTAATTGAACCACTGATCGGTACTGTTGGGGGAGTCTTATTTATCTGGATAATTAAAGTCCAGTGTGCCCTCGACTGGGTCTGTAGACCCAAAGCCAGGACGGCAGGGAGAATCCTCCACTCTGTGGTGTCTTTGAGTCCTTGCGCCCCTTGACTGGAACTGTGGCTGGCATTGACCGAGCCATTTGAACAAGGTCTAGTTGATGAGCGCTCCCAGTCTCGAGCTTACCTACGATTTAAAAAAATAAAGTAGAAAAGCCGTTTTCCAGTTGCAGAAGAGACAGTGGTATCAGTTCACCGGGAAAGCAATCGCGTATTTAGGAATGGGTTTGGGATGTCCATTCATTAAGTGCCCTGAACCACGAGACCAGGGCTACCACCTCTGGGCCAGGGCTGCAACAGCAGCTTCTGGGAACGTGGCTTTACTGTTCGTTAGCATGTTGGAGGCTGGTGGACGTTATAGCAAGGAGCCGTACCTCCTCTTCAGTGACCAGAAAGGGGCTTTAGCAGAGCTAAGACAAATAGCAACAGATAGGGCAGTCTGAGGAGGCCCTAGGAGCTAGATTTTCTCCTGAGTTTCTCCTTCCAGCGTGGGTAATATGGTGGAGTTCAGGCCCTGGACTAGGGGAGCAGTGTGAATTCTCAGCGAATTGGAGGTTAAGGCAGGGATGACCATCACTCAACCGACCATAGTGATTGATCCGTGGGGCGTATTTGAAGCCGACGTTTTCGTTCCTTAACAAATGTTTGTTTCTCATTTGCTGTTAAGCACTGGAAATACAGAAATAACTACACTCCGACCCCTTACATGGCTCATATTTTTAGTTTAGGAGGTAAATAATGAGATGTAGTGTAGGGGGTGCTATAAAAGAAATTTTGGGATGGCTTTACGAGGACGAAGTGGAACCGACAGTTGCTCCATAAATAAAAAATTAAAGCTATAAATTCAATTGGATCAACTAGGCCATAATTTAGTAGTCAGGTCTCACATTTTATCTTAGTCTTTATGTGTATGACTCTCTCTGGTGTAGGTGTGTGTACTCACACACTCTCTCTCTCTCTCTCTCTCTCTCTCTCTCTCTCTCACACACACACACACACACACACACACACACACACACACACACACAAAGACCACTAGACCACTATGTGAAGGTTTCTAGCTGAATCAGTGCCCTTGAGTTGCCCTTGATGAGCACAGGTACTAAAAGCTAAACATTGTTCCATTAGAAGACCTCCATCCATGGACACCTGCAAGAATTTCATCCTCTTCCTTCGGATTTCTGTAGCAATTCATTTCCTGTGAAATCAGCTATCTACAGTGAAAACCTCTAAAAGGCACAGCGTATCATTCTCCCCTGGGGTCCGAGAATGATCAGTGCAGATAGGCTTATCACACACCTCCACCCTCCAGTGACTCTCTGTAAACCAAGCTCTCCTGACCGCCATCTCACCGAAGGTGCCAACCCTTGGACCAGAAATCTATTTGTATTATATGCAGAAGCTAAAAGCAATCTGTTAAATAAGTGCATCCAATTTCTATTGCCCGGAAGCAATTGCATATTTATTACTGACCCAATGGTTTGACCTGTTGCCACCATAAACCAAACGAGTGTTATCTTGCTCAATTTTGAAGATACTTATCAGTCAAGCAATAAAAAATACCGAGTGTCTGTTGGGGCACTTTTTATGTTTTGCTTTGTTATTAGCAAATGCATTGATGTGCATTCTCAAATGAAAAATCGATGAGAATAATGAAAACCATGCTACTGGTCCTCTCTTCGTTAAACTGTACTGAGAAAATGCTTCGTCTCTTAGTTCTCCAGTCCACCCTGACTTAAATTTAAAAAAAAAAAAAAAAAAAGATTTGAGGAAGGAACTTAATGTCAGGACCGTGAGGTGTCACGTAGGAAAATAAAGTTCTGGGACCCTTTGACACTGCCTGGTGCAGGAAATGCGACTTTGAACCCAATCCAATGAGCAGAAAATATTTTCACAGGTCCTACTGCAGCCGGAAGTGGTGGCTTCAGAGCGAGGCTTTCCAGTTTACTGGTTAATCCATCTCTTGGCATTTGCCCGGACGCTGGGCAGTTACCCTGAGGGACCTTGGATAAGTCACTTGCCGCTTCAGCCTTTCCTTTGCAAGCAGCCTTCAGTGGAAAGATTTTTACAGGCACATAAAATGCAGCCGCCTTCCTTCGCCCTGAGGTCCCAGGACTCCAGGTGTGGGGAAGCCCACCTCTCTGTGCCAGCCCTCATGACCTGGGCTGGGGGAGCGCACGTGGGGGAAGGAGAGGAAGGAAATTCATTTTTCCTCGGAGACTAGTCTATTCAGGGGAGATTCTGGCCTCATTGTTCTGTCTGCTTCCCGACCATTTTCTTACTTTCCTATCGTTTCATTGCCCGAGAAATGCTAAACCAATATATGGCTGGGAACAAAGGGATTTCCAGTTAAATAAATTCATCGCTAACATGCCATTCTTTAAAAAGAAAAACCTATTCTGGGGAATAAAATTATCTACAGAGGGAATCCACCCTGTATTTGTCCTCTGTTAACATAGATAAAAAAGAAGGGGCCGTGAGCAACCCCAACGGAGTGGTGGCCAAGTGACACCTATGCCAGTGTCTCTTAAGGCAAAATGTCCCCACTTCAAGGTTCCTCATCAAGTGAATCATGCCCCTCAGAGACCAAGCCGAATTCCCAGCAGTCTGCACGGTCAGTAATGTGCCATTGGGGGTGGAGTGAGGGTTTATCCTGTGAGGATTATGAAACGGTGGTTCCCGCCAGACCGTTTATCAAGAACTGTTATAAGTAAAAAGATTACAATTTCAGTCTACGTGGTCATTAGATGGGTTGCTGTTCTGAGTTTTCTTAGATTCTGTATTTATTTGGCATCCACTAATTACAGTGCCAAACTAACAGCTAGAGTTGTTTACATCTCCGCTGCTGTCCAGAGCCCATACTCCGAATCTGAACCACTCCCTTTATCTAATCCTCATTCACCAAGCCAATTCAGCCCTGCCCGAAGTCAACCCAGGGCCACGTACTGGGCAGCTAGGGTCAGCCCCTATGCCCCTAAGCTTGGCAGAATTATTCAGACTAGCCAGTCCTAAGCTGTCTCCCCTGCCCTGTCTTGCCTTTCCCACGGAAACCCCAATAAAGGCTCTGGCCTCTGCCTCCTCATTTCTTTTCTGCCTCATGATCAGCTCAGCACGGGCGCCCCCCCTGTGGCCCCACCTGGCATGGCGTGCCGCTCATTTCTAGGGGAACCGTGAAGAACGTGAAGCTTTTCTTTCCGCGGCATTGACTTCTCCCTGTGGTCACTCAGTCGCCTTTATGAATTAAGATCCGGCACAGATCAATTGCTTTTGGAGGCAGCCATCCAATCAGTGATTACCAGCTTTTGAGCACCTAATATTTGCCAGGCATTGTACTAAGTTCCGGGATGATTTTCGTAAATGTTGAAAACTTACAAATTAGTCGGAGAGACAGGTCATATTTTTGTCAGATAACTCATCGTGCACGACCGCACCACAAATGCCTTGCCGATGACACAAACCAGGAGCTCTGGAGAAGCTTGAAAGGAAGCCCAGCCTTAGGCAATCAAGGGAGACTTCACTGAACTCAGCCCTCAACGATGGCTAGCGTTCACATAAAGAGGACGGAGAGCCTGTTCCACTTAGCACCGGTGTGATCAAAGTCGCCATACAGAGCATCCATGTGGCATGTGTGCGGGAGGCTGAGCATACGGAGAAGATCCTGGGAGATTTGGGACATGTTCGGAGCAGAAAGAGAGTGGCTAGATCTTCTTATTCCCTGATAATTAGGTCTCACATTTGTCTGAACACCTTCTAGCTGATCAGACACACATATACACACACATACACATTTACTTCATGATGTAGACCTCTCTGTATTTTTCATATGTAAAAAGTCTGAAAAAGAATGGGGAAAAAGAATTTGTAAACAGAGTAAGTTCCGTGGGAGGCAGGAGATGCAGCAGCAGAGGTATGCCCCGGACGGGTCCCGTGAGGGTCCGTTCCGAGGCTGGGTGTGGCGTGGGGGGGTGTGCATTGGGAAGGCTTTTCCACAGGAGGCACGGGAGATCTGGGCCTGGAAGGATGGTCGACTCTGCTGGGTGATGAAGATGAGGAAGGGCATTCTAGGCAGGAGGAACGACATAAGCTTGGGCACAGAGGTCAGTGTTTCCAGTATGACCACAGACAAAGTTGGCACCCAGGCCTTCTCTCAGAATCCGTTTCTAGCTGGACGGGGACTTATCCCACCTTTATGGAATAAGTTAGTCCAGTCATTTTACTTAGAAAACATTTTTTTCTGTTATTTCTTACCCTTACTATATTCAGAGAAGAGTAACCCAAAGGTGAAAAATAAAGTTTAGAGAAAAAAAAATTTATTTCCAGATGGAGATTCTTGGAGGAAAAAGAAGCCAATCCAAATCATCCCTAGGCCACAGGTGTGGGCTTAATTGAAAGAGAGAATCTTTTTTCTTTTTCTTGTGCAAAAGGTACAGTTTGAATGAAGTCTTAGAATGAAGATGGAAGCCTCTAGCATGTTTTCTTTCATTTTTTCAGAGGCAAGCATGTGCTTGGAGAAGCAAAGATTGTAATAGAATGAGGCAGACAGCTCTTGCTTCTCATTCTCTGCAGAATAAGTGCCAGCCTTCCACATGTGTCCGTGCATTGTAAACCTCAGTGTCACACAGCATGGGACATCCCTGCCCCTCTGTTGCCTCATCCCTTTCTAGTCATGTGACACTAAGGTGCTAGGTTTCTCTCCACTTCAGGGCCTTTGCACGTGCTGGCCCTTCTGCTTAGAAAATCCCCCTTCCTCTTTGCTGAGGTAACTCCTGTAATTCTTCAGATCTCACTCAAAACAGCTTCTCGGACCCCCAGTCAAGATCAGGTCCTTACATGTTCTCGTAACTCACAGCCCTAATACTATTCGTATTTATGTAATTAACTGTAGACATAGTGGTCGAGTGTCTCCTTACAAGCATACACGCTTGAGGAGGAAAGGGACCGTGTCTGTTTTGCTGCCTGCTGCATCTCCACACTCTTTTTCAGAGGTGTTCAGCTGACATGTATGAAAGGAAAGGAGAGATGGAGGGAGGGAGGGAAGGAAGAAATGCACAAGTCACTCCATTTGTATATCATCAAGTATCTCTGTGGTTCACTGTTTAAAATAGCTTTAATGAGGTGTAGCTGATATACAATAAACTACACATATTAAAGTGTACAACTGGATAAGTTTTGACATGTCCGCACCCATGAAACGATCACCACCAACAAGATAATGAACATACTCATCATTCTCCTAAAGTTTTCTCTGCCCACCCCTGAACCCCTCCCTTTCACCCCCACCCCAGGCAACTACTGATCTGTTTTCTGTGACTATAGATTAGTTTGTACTTTCCAGAGTTTTATATTAATGGAATCATACAATCTGTACTCTTTTTTGTCTGACTTATTTCGACATCATTACTTTGAGACTCATGTACATTGCTGTGTATATCAGTAGTTCATTGTCTTTATTGCTGCATAGTATTCCATTATATAATTATATCACAATTTGTTTATACATTCCCCTTGCTGATAAACATTTGCGTTGTTCCAAGTTTCAAGCCATGAAAAATAAAGTCTCTGAACATCTGTGTGTAAAAACCTTTGCATGGCCATATGCTTCCATTTCTCTTGGGTAAATACCTAGGAGAAGCATGGCTGGGTCGTATGGTAGATGTAAGTTTAATTTTTTTAAGAAACTATGATTGGTTTTTCAACCCATCTGCTTCCAGAAAGATGTTGGGAAGATTGCTAACATGTTTCTAAAGTGTGTTGTGAGTCCTTCAGGAGACAGGCAGGTGAGAGTGTGGTGGGGTGGCGTTTTAGGACGAGGGAGAGGGAGGGAGAGAGAGGGAGAATGATTACATTTTCAGTGCAGTCTAGGAAAAGGGCCGAGGGCCTCCAACCCCTGACTCTGAGTGTCACTCTCCTCCCTCGTGTCACACAGCATCGTTCCCCAGATCATCCCTCTTGAGTTCTTCAAATGTCGAAAGCTTAATGGTGAGGGAAAGGTCCACGTCTGTCTGCGATCCGGCCCATATATATATATATTACACCTTCGTCACAAGAAAATCTGCAAATTCCAAAGCCATAACCAGTTTGTCTCTATTTTCTGCAGGGGACACTTAAACTGGCTTCAACTAGATCGAAGAGTATTGGAACACGACTTCCCCAAAAAGTCAGGACCAGTGGTTTTATACTTCTGTGTCAGGTACGTACGTGCGGTGTCCCCGCTTTTGCCTTTTTTTTGTTTTTTTTTTCAGAAGTGTCTGGGAGGGCAGAGTAATTAAATGAAAGGGGACTCAAGTTTGCCTTGGTTTACTGCGAGGTGCCTAGCTACGTGGTGTAGCAGCTGCAAACGTGGGGTGTGAGTGTATAAGACGTGTCAACGTGTGGACACGGACTCACATGTCTGTGCTCTTACGAAGGATGCTTGTGCGGAATGAAGATCAGAGCCCTTAATTTTACTTTTTCTCGGGGGGAAGGGGCGGGGAGTAGCATATATCTCAGACTAAAGTGAATTTCTTACAATAATAGAAACACTTGGGTTCTGTTTTGATGGCCGTTTGAGGCTACATACCAATAGTTGGTGTATTCTTTCCGTCTGTCGCAAGTGCCACTTGGCCTCTCGAAACTTGCCTATTTCATCCCAAATAAAAATAGTCAAACCCCAGCAGTAAACCACAGATCCGTGTATTTCCCAGGGAGGGAAGATGTGGCATAATAAAATATCAGAGACAATGGGCATTTTCTGTTCCTTAATCTATTATAGGAAGTTTTATTTTGTGACTGAAAAGAACGGGATTTGCTTCTAGTAGTTAATGTTTGCAACAATCTAAGGAAGTTGACTGGACTTACCATGTTGGTTTGCAGAAGTTTGTGTGAAGCCAGAGAGGTTCGTGTCTTGGGTTCGGGGGCAAAGTACAAGTTGTAGCAAAGCCAGGATCTGAGCTTCCAGTCAGTGGGGCCACCAGGTCGTTTCTGTCCAGAACCTTCATCACAACACAGTTGCAGAGGCGTTTAGCTCAAAGGCCTCAGTCTTCCAATGGATGCTACCGTTACACCCAGTGCATAGACCCAGCTCTTTTAAAAGATCTGAACCGAAGTTCAAGGGCAGGACACACGTGATTTACAATTCAATTCTTCCTGAAGAGCACGGCCAGGAAGGCAGTTTTAGACGTAGCCATCCTGATGCCGCAGGAGGCGTTAGAAGGGCCTAAGATCAGAGTCAAGGGCCCCATTTAACAGCCAGGCGTACGCATCTTTACCACAGCTGGCAGAGTGAACTTAAACTTGCATTTAACAACTTTGTGATTTGTTTAACAGCTGCGAACATGTCAGAGCTCATCGTAGCCATTTTCATTACTGATGGGCGTGATGTCAATGTTGTGTTCTCTTTAATGGTGTCTGCATTTTCTCAGATCAGTGGCAAAGTAACCCTGTGGAGCAAAGAGTAACCTGTCGTGGAAGGTGGCCGAGCACACTTGCTGTGCGTTAGGCTGATCCCTTCTTCCTGGGGCTTTTCAACAACATTAACCAAGAAGAGCAAATACAGGGCCGATTGCATGTCACGTCCCTTTTCCAGGCGCCTGTGATGAGCCGAGTTGCTTGTGGGTTGGGGGAGCCGGGCCTCGGAGGAAAGCTTGGGGCGCCATGAGATTGCCAGTTGAAGTGTTTGTCACTGAGAATATGTAGACGGCTCCAGATCATTCCAAGCCGACTTCTGTCTGTGAAAGCACTCACACAGAGGGAGCTGCAGAAGGGACCGGGAACGGGGTGACCAAAGACCCAGCGACGCTTCTGCTGTCGGCCTTCTTCTTTTCTCATCGACCGCAGGAGGGGCCGCACAGGACGCTCCTTGGGGAAAGGTCTCCAAATATGCATTTAGGGAACGCCGCCTGGCAGAGATCGGCCACAGGCAGAGCTCCTCCCTCCCTCGCCCTGTCGCAAAAGCGGGTCTTTCCGGAGAGACTCGGGCTCCTATTTCCAGTTTCCTGAGTCCTTCAAACTCAGCAGGTCCAAAGCCACATCCATCATCTTCCCTCCCAACCTTCTGTGGTCCCCTCCGATCTGTGGCGTTATGCTCTCCTCCGCCATCTGGGCTTTCAGTCTTGAAGTGTCTCTTCTTCCTCAGATTCTTATGTGCGTTAGTTCTTAGCTGCTGCTTCCAGAATTGCTCCCTGCCCTCACCTCATCCTCTGTCACTTGAACTATTGCAACCGCCTCCCAGGGTGGGTGTCACCTGGGCGCTGGCCACAGAGGACCCTGGCTTCTAGAACCCCCATGACCCTGAGTCCCACTGTCCAGCTAGCTGAGCAGCACAGGAGCAAAACACCAATAGTTTGTTTTTTCCGGGAGCAGGGACAGATTCTCCCACCGAGGAGAATTCTGCATTTTTACCTTGGTTTTCAGCATGAGAAGAATTCCCAACTTAGAACGCGATGCCTTTCTAGGGATGCCCAAGGCCATTTTCTCCAGGGGAGCAGTGCAGGCCTAGAATGTGCTGGAGTCCGCATAGGGGCGCCCCCTGTCCAGCTGGGCGCTGTCCCCGTGCGCAGGTGCTGACCTCTCTCCGAGAGCGGCCAGCCCAGCGTCCGTCGCTCGCGCGTACCTGGACGCGGCCCGATGCTGCAGGCCCTCAGAGCTGTCCTGCCTAAACACCTGTGTGTTATATCTATTTATCACGGGGACAGTTTGGTCTCTGTGGAAAAGGAGAATAAAATTACCGGATAAAGGAGACCGTGGAAAAGGACTGCCTTAAGCCACGTTTTTGGAAATTCGAGCGGAAGGACCCACCCTGTGTCACGGAAGATCTGAGTTTGGGCCGTCGTCCCAGCGTGATCTGTCATTTGACATTGATATAGTCTTTCTCTGTAAGGCACATCCAAAGATAAAACATGCGTGGGAGCGAGGGAAGAGTTAGTGCCTCTATTCAACTGAGCAGGAAAAAGACCCCAATATATTAAATAACGTGAATTTGAACTTGGAGAATTCTTCAGCCTCGAAGCCAGAGCAAGTCTTTTTAATGAGTGTGTTCTCCTCGAAGGGTCTCAGGCTGGTGTGACACCCCAGGACATTCTCACCATGGCAAGAGAGGGGACTGAGAGCCCACCCCCATTGTCCCATGCTTTAGCCTAAAAGGGACCTGCTCTTGCCAACCCATCAGTCAGATCACCAGGAATGATCACCGTGGCTTCTGGGTCTTAATAATTACCCAAAAAAGAAAAAGGTCGGAGGAAAGGAAACTGTCCTTCATTCAGGGTGGTCGTTAACCTTCACGACAGTCCTGAAGCAGGTATTGCTTTTCCTAATTAAAGGTAAGGAGCTGGGGGTCCAGTGGTCAGGCGGATTCTCCCCACAGCATGACTAAATAAGTTGCGGCATCTGTTCAGTTAGATCTGACCGCGCGCACCATGCTGCCTGCCTCTCACAGTGAAAAGCAACACTACGATTGCTCATCAGAGACTGCCCTGGTCGCTCCCTTTGCAGGCAGGGCCAGCGGCGCCCGAGTCAAAATC
Source organism: Pteropus alecto (assembly GCF_000325575.1). NCBI lineage: Eukaryota > Metazoa > Chordata > Mammalia > Chiroptera > Pteropodidae > Pteropus > Pteropus alecto. The sequence goes on along the minus strand of NW_006431956.1, from coordinate 6,381,496 downwards.
CATGACCTTGGCTCATCTCGCATCCCACTCTGGGCCGCGTCTGCAGAGCCGGCGTCCGTCCGTCTGCAGAGATGGTGTTAAAGACGGGAGCCAGGCTGGAGGTTCCTATTCCAGTAGTACCTGCTGAGACACCATTGGCAGAGCGCCCCCTGCAGGCGAACCCACAGTCGCAAAGCTTGGCGGCCTTTTGCAAAGTCCACATTGAGTGGAGGGGCATCCTGTCAGCCTTGCCTGTTGTCATCTCTTGGCCACTTCAGCCCAAACCTAGCTCTGCACGATCGCAACCACTCCCTTAACCTGGACCTCACCTCAGACGTGTGTGCGCGCGCACACACACACACACGCAGTTACACACGTAGGGTTGGGTCAATCCAGTTAGACACTTACTTGTACTCCTGAGCTGCTGAGTGTGGTCAGGGGGAAGTCGCACACAACTGCGGGTTGGTGCGTGGTTGACCGTGACATCTGTCACAGAGATCCTCAGTTTTTCTGGCCGGTCCTGTCCACGTGCCTGCTCGTGGTCTCTTCATGCCCACAGCGGCACCCTTTTCTTCCCACTGCAGACTCTGCACCGGAAGCTCACGCCCTCTGCTCCAAGGAGGTTCCATGGCTTCTGATTTTGCAGAGAAAACAAAAGCTCGCCCGAGTGAGTTCCATCAACCTCCTGCTCCTTTACCCGCAGACGTAATTGTATCTGCCTCATCTTCGTGGCCTTCTGACCCGCGTGCGTGCACACACACACTCACACACACACACACTCACACTCACACGCTCTCACTCACTCTCACACTGAGTCTCAAATTTACACACACACTCACCCTCACACACTCACACTCACACACACACACTCACAAACACTCACACTCTCACACTCACACACTCACACTCACACATATACACTCACACACTCTCACACTCACACACTCACACACACACACACACTCTCACTCTCACACTCTCATTCAGTCTCAAATTCACACACACACTCACCCTCACTCTCACACTCACACACACACTCACATATATACACTCACACACACTCACACACTCATACACTCACACTCCTCACTCACACACACACTCACACACTCACATTCACACACACCCTCACACTCACACACTCACACACTCTCACACGCACTCTCATTCTCACACTCAGTCTCACACTCAGTCTCAAATTCACACACACCCTCACACTCTCTCACTCACACTCACACACTCACACACTCTCACTCTCACACTCTCACTCCCACACTCACTCCCACACCCTGTCTCAAATTCACACACACCCTCACACTCACTCACACTCACACACTCACACACACACACACACTCTCACACTCCTCACACACACACTCTCACTCTCACTCTCACACTCACACACACACTCTCACACTCACTCACACTCACATACATTCACTCTCACATATATACACTCACACGCACACACACACACACACTCTCACACTCCTCACACACACACTCTCACTCTCTCACTCTCACACTCACACACACACACTCTCACACTCACTCACACACACACACACTCTCACACACTCACATTCACACACACTCTCACAGACACACACTCTCACAGACACACACACACAGGAAGAGGGGCCGTATCCCATCCAGGCCAGCGGGTCCACGCGTCCTCCGGTTCCAGCCCCTCGACCACCGCGGAGAGCTCATCCCCTCACGTCTCCTCTCTGCTTTTCTCTGTCTCCAGCGGCTGCGTCTCCGTGGACTCCAGCCCTCCACGGGCACAGCGCTCCCACCCTAACAGAGGAAAACGCCCCCCCGACCTGCATCTTCCCCCAGCTGCCGCCCTCTGCTCCCCGTTCGGTGCACAGCTGGTTCCGAACATGGGTCTGCACTTGCACTTGCTGCCTTCCTTCCCGCATCCCAGCTTCCGTCCCATCACCCCACGGTCACTCGAAGTCCTGGGCCCCAAATTCCACAGGCACTTCTCAGCCCTCCTCTGCCCGAATCAAATGACGCCATCAGCTTTCTGCCCCCAAACTTACTCATCTTCCTGTGGCGCTTCCTCGACACCACCGCTCATCCAGCCCCCAAGCCAGCAACTTGGGTGTCAACCTTGACATCACATGTTCCCTCCCACCTGGTCCCTTCTCTGTCCTCAGTCACTAATTCTTGTTATTTCTGCGTGTTAAGTAGCTCTCCTACCCATCCCTTGCTCTCCACACCCCCCGCCCCCCGTGGCTGTAATTAGGGTCTTCACAAACCTCTCCTGGTCGTGAAAGTTCTTTGGTCGTCTCTGCTTCTGGTCTTGTTGGCCCCTGGCAGTCTCTCCTGTTTTACCCCTGAGCATCTTTCTAGCATCTTCCTCTGTTCCCCTACTTGTAATTTTTCTGGCTTCTCATTGTCACACTAAGGACATCCCTGGCATGCCCTGTGTGACGTGACTTCGGCGTGCCTCTCCATCCTCGCCTTCTCCACCCCCCTCCCTCTCACACACGTACTTTACAATCAGCCCAGTAGCCACTGGCTGACCGAGGTCCCTTTCAGTGAAAGACCGTCGTTCAGTGCCAGGGTCCAGCTCCCCAAGTTGGAGGACAGTGACTGCGAGAGTGTTCACCAAACAGGCCTAAGAAATAAGTCAAGAAAAAATAGAAGGAAAATTTGCCAACCCACCGAAGGAAGACCTTCTGTCTTTTTATAGACACAAGTTTGTGCTCAGAATGATTCTCCCATGTCTGGGCTGTTCTTTTAGTTGTGTACCCTCTGGCCACGTGTCCCTGGAGCTCTGGTCATTTGCACTGTTTATAGGAAGATAAATAGAGAGGAGATTTGTCTCCTCAAACGTAGACGTTCACAAACAATAAACTGAAGTGGGCCACAGGGAAAAAGGAAGAGAGGAGATGCCAGGAGAGGGGATTTTACAGCCAAGTTCACCACCTGACTGTGGTGTCTTTCCTGGCCGGTGAGGACACCGATTGCTTTTCGCTGTCACTCACAGGAACCGTGCTGGCATGGATCTCAAACGAGGTGCCTGCTCACCAGAACTCGCTAGATCTCACCTAGGTGTCTCAGTTAAGACTTTGGCGCCGGTGAAATTCTAATCATCACAGATCTGGCTGCAGACACTCAGAGCAGTCCCAATTATACTTCTCATTACGATCGCCCCTTGTTGCTACCAAAAAGTCAGCCTTCCGGTGTGACATTCGTGCTCATTATGAAATGAAATCGCTGGTCCGTTTAATTAACACTTGCTGTAAATACTCAGTGATTCCCAAGTGCCAAAAGGCAGATGTGAGGGGCCAGAGGAAGGAGCCCGGCCGATGTCATCCGGCTGGACGGTGTCAAGTCTGCAGCAGTCTGAGGCTTCCCTAAGTCAGAGGCTTCGGGGCCTCTTGAGTATTTAATGTGTGCAAACACGTAGCGACGTAGCACCTATTTATTCCTGCGTCAGAGAGTGTGATAAAATATTCTCGGGTCGAGATCACCTGGGCCAGGTTGGGTGTGACATCGGTCATGGAACCCCAGGAACACTCTTGGCCCAGGTGTGCCCTCGGGCTGGAGCACCATTCCTTTCGATGCAGAAAGAAGCTCTAAGATTCAGTCCTACTTGATCTGCTAAAGAACACGTCTTAAAGTATAGGTTTTATTAGGATTCATGTGTGGATCCACAGATCACGAGATGGCTGCCATTGAAAAGACGGTTTGCTTCTTGTAGTTTCTAAGAGGACGGGGTGCCAGGCCAGGCAGGGCCGCCTGGGGGTGCACCAGCCTCTGTCAGGTGGCACAGTGACGGGAAACGGTGGCCAGGAGCTTGTATCGTGGTTTCTGCAGGAAGGACTGGGGAAGGCAGGGCAGCCTCTTAGGATTGCTTACTTTGTGTCATTTCGGCAGGCTCTGGGGCACAGCGACTGTCCCCGAGTCATCTGGTGCCTGGCCCTCGGGTGACCGGGGCAGGCGGACCACAACCCAGGTTGTAGGAGCCCACAGAGGAGACAGGCAGGGCGTTGGGGCTCACAGGTGCCTCCTTCACTGTCTCTAGGAGTTAGTGGTGCCGGGAGGACAGGGTCATCCAGTCCACTGATGTCAGGGCGCCAGAAACCCATGGTCGGCGCAGAACCGGCCTCGGAATTGTCCGTGCAGACCCTCAGGATCCACGAGGAGTCATTCGTTTCCTCGGGTTTACCCAGAGACCCTGCGTTTCCTCTGTGAACCTGGTCTTGGAGGAAGCCCTGCCTTGGTAGTTAAGGAAATGCAACATCGCCACCTGCTGCCGAAAAAGGGGGACCTTAGACGGGGCTCTCAGGAAAATCGAAAAGAATGGAACTGGTTTAAAAAAAAAAAGAAAATCTCAACCTCGACCCCAGACCCATCCCTCGTCCCCAATCCCCTCCCCACCCCCCGCCACGTCCGTGTTCACAGGCGTGTCCTCTCCCAGGTGCACTGGGCCTCGGTGTGTGAACGGAGCTGCCCGGGGTCCGTTTGTCTCAAGGCCTTTTTGACTCACCGGTTCCCTCGCACAGATGGAGAGTCCAGGTTCAGTAAAGTGCCAAAAAAAAGAAGAAAAAGAAAATCTCAACCTCGACCCCAGATTCGACCCCCGCCCCGCCACGTCCGTGTTCACAGGTGTGTCCTCTCCCAGGTGCGCTGGGCCTCGGTGTGTGAACGGAGCTGCCCGGGGTCCGTTTGTCTCAAGGCCTTTTTGACTCACCGGTTCCCTCGCACAGATGGAGAGTCCAGGTTCAGTAAAGTGCCCAGGGTCACAGAATAATAGTCCGACAGGGTTTTCCAGGCTGTTTGTTGGTGGTGAAGGTTCACAGGAAGCTGCTTTCCAGTTTCCGTGGAGACGAGATGATTTCGTCCCTCCTGTCAGAATGTGCTCGTTGTTTCCTCTGCCTTCCTGCCTCTCAGACAGCCAGGGAACACAGGACTCGGGGAAGTGAATGCTGTCGCCAAAAAAAACAAACGCGAAAACAAAAACAACTGCCATCTCATCTCAGTTTTCCGTTATTAGAGAGGGAATTAGTATGGTTCCTTAATAGGCTGCTGAGAAAATTCGTTATCAGAGAGACAGAACGTCTTCACTGCTTAATTCTCAAGAATTAAAACGAATGCGAGAAAGACATAAGGCGTTGCTTGGAAAATTCATTTACTCCGGCCCCAACAGATGTAGACTCAAAGTTATTACAGTTCAGGCCGCTCACTGTCAAACGCAAGAAGCCTCCGCTGTGCTTCTGGCGTCAGGAGCCAGGGTGGGCAGCAGCTCTGTTTGACCAACTTCCCGTGTAAGAATGAGGGAGAGGGGAAGAGGGGCCGAGGGGCCGAGGGGCCGGGGGGCGAGGCCTGAACGTGGCATGTGAGACCCCCTAACCTGGGCTTTCTTGACGTCTGGGAAATCACCTCTTTCCCCTGCCTCCTGCGCTGCCTTCCCTGCCCAGGTCACTGTCCCATAAGGAATTCTCACCACCGGTGAGTGGAGAGAACAGTCGAAAATCAGAGTTTCGTTTGCAGACGTGCCGTAAGCTCACGTTTGTGCCAGGCACTGCGTACGGGCCAGAGATGTGAAAATGAATCGGATTTCGGCCCAGCCCTGAAGGAGTTGGCAGCCTAGAAGGAGCCGTTCCAGGGAACAGACAGGACCACGGGGACAGCACGGAGGGTTGTTTGGGGGTGACAGGAATAGCCCAAACAGGGACGCAGAGCGAGCATCCTCTGCAGCAGGACACGCCTGCAAGTCGCCCAGCCCTCGGGCATCCTTCCGAGCACCCAGACTGGGATCGGAGGCTTGGTCACCCTCTCCTCCTGCCCTCCCCTCCCCTCCCCTCCCCTCCTCGCCCTTCCTTTCTCTTCCCTTCCCTGGGTCTCTCCCTCAACTTCCTCCCTTCCTTTCTTCATTCTTTATTAAAGTAAATCAAGCTTAGCTTATTTTGCTTTGAGATGTCAACTTGGTTACTGCATTTCAAGTCTCTGTTATCAGAGAACTGCTAGCTTGCAATTTTAGTTCCTCCCAGCCCCCTACAGACATTGAATGGAGGTTTCCATGTCCTAAAATACTGGCTTCAAAAGCAGGAGGCAGGTGCTTTTTTGGGCCGGGGGGAGGTAGGGGCAGAGATCAACCAGCCTTCTCATTCCCAGGCTTTGCAAGAATGAAGGCCGTAGCATAATTTCCAAAAATTCTGTAGACTCTCACATGATGGTGATCGCACTCACATCCATTGATGGACGGTATCTGCTAATCTCTGAAGTTACTCTGGGTTCGCTCACAGATGTAAGTGAATCTGTGTTGTATTAATCACAACAGCCTCGCACACATTTGAAGAACGATAGAAAATATCATTTACTTAGTCCACAGATGAGTCGCTAAGTGGTGAGCCGCGGACTTGACCTAGCGTTCGGACACGTTCTGTGCGCCTCATATAGTGTTGGTTTGTCCTTGTTGCTGTTGTGATTCTCGTTTTCGTCTGAATTAGGTTCCAGCATTTGAAGGCAGTGGACTTCTTAGGTGGAGGAACACTGACCGAGTTCCGCCGTCTCTTTTACAGTCTGGAAAACAAGCCCGGAGAGACTATGTGACTCGCCCTAAATCCCACGGAGCTGGGACCGGGTCACTGGTCTTGTGACTTGCTTATTTCGCCTCTCCCCCTCTCGGTACCCCCAGTTTCCACGAGGCAGGTACCCAGTGCCCTCCCAGAGTCGTCCCCCCCTCTCAGAGCCCTTCCCCCTGCAGGGCTCTGCATTTACGTCATCCCCTCTCCCCTTGACTGACTCACACCCCCTCGTGCAGCTGACCCGTACACTAGTACAAGTACCTTATCTAATTAAGGAATTTAATCAACTCCAAAGTCGATGTGTAAAGGCACATTTAAGGTAAACTTAATTTCAGCATGTTTCACCTTGAAAAAAAATCTATACGCTCCATCTGGATAAAAATTCAATTCTCATTTGGCTTAATATGCATTAATGTCATAGTGTTGAGAACATTTGCCACAGTCCCTGTGGATGAGGAGAAATCAGACCATACCTCACCACCATCGGGAAGATAGGTCATAGAGAAATTTCTCTATTTCATAGAGAAATAGGGCTTGTCGTCCCATGAAGCAGAGGAAATTATCTTTTAAAAATCCACCTCAGCAATGATTAGGACAAAAAAGTCATGTATTGAAAACAAATAATGTTTAAAAATGGGAAGCAGATAAGGAAAAAGAAAGTAGATGGTCAAGTTTAAGTCCACTCTAAGGAGTTAATGGCAGGCCCAGTTCTTCACGATGGTGAGAGGTGTCACGCAAGATGGTCCTAACCTGCCATAAATGGACTTGAAAAACAACTGTTTTCTCTCCAAAAGGAATCCTGTGAAAACAACCGACGATGCCTTTTTCTTTCGTTTATTTAGGGTTGGGCATTCAAGTCTCCGTGCCCCATCCTCTGGCTCAGAGGACATTCGATTATCTGGTCGGTCAGTCGATGCTTCTGTGGTTCACTGGCAGTTTTTGTCTTCCAGGTTCTACATAGAAAGCATTTCCTACCTAAAGGACAATGCCACCATTGAGCTCTTCTTTCTGAATGCTAAATCCTGCATCTACAAGGTAAGAACTTCCTCTTCCTGTTCAGAGTTTCCTATTGAAATTCCAAAGTATCATCTGAAGCTGGGAATCCCAAGGTGTTGCCCCGAACGTGATTTTATTGATTAGTAGAAGGAATTTATAAATTAATTACTGTAAATAAATGAGAACTCCGTGAAACTAAAGGTACCAGTTTAAATAATGTGCCTCCTTCCGATCCTGTCACCGTGTTTGTGGCTCCTTGAGGTGTTCCTTAACCTGATCCTAGAGGTCTCCTTAACCTGGCAACAGAGACAAACAGGAAGCCTAGACAAGCATGACAAATAATACTGGCCAATACTGGTAGTTCTCACTGGTCTGAATGAACTTCTTGTAACCTGATGCATGTACATCTGACCATTTTTAGATATTCTGGCAGTATCACTCAAATGGATGCTATTGGCACGTTGGATGGGACAATTTATTTTAATCGTGCTAAAACAGACAAAAAATTTACGGTCGTAACCGTCGCTAGGTACACAGTTCAGTGGCATAAGCACGTTGCGTTCACGTCCTCACCGTCCATCTCGAGAACTCTTTTCATCCTAAAGGACTGAAACTCGGTCCCCATTAAACACTCACTCTTCACCCTCCATCACCCAGCCCCTGGCAACCACCATTCTTCTGCCTCTATGAACTTGACCACCGCAGGGACCTCGTAGAAGTGGCATCCTCCGGGATTTGTCCTTTCATGACTGGCTCATTTCACTTAGTGTCATGTCCTCAAGGTTCCTTCGCGCTGCAGCCTGTGTCGGAAGTCCCTTCCTTTTTGAGGCTGACTGATACTTAATCATATGGGTTTACCACATCCTGTTTAGCCGTTGACCCATCAGGGGGACACTTGGGTTGCCTCCACCTTTGAGCTAGTGTGACTAATGCTGCTGTGAACACGGGGTTATAAATATCTGCCCACATCCCTGCTTTCACTTGATCTGGGTGTATACCCAGAGGTGATACTGCTGGATCATGTGGTGGTTCTATTTTTTATTTTTTAAAGAACTGCCATGCTGCTTTCCATAGTGACGGCACCAATTTTATATCCGTAGCAACGGTGCAGAAAGGTCCCAATTTCTCCACATCCTCACCAACACTTGTTGTTTTGGGGTTTTTGGATAGTTGCCTTCTAAATGAGGAGGGGATGGTATCTCCGTGCGGTTTTGATTTGCATCTCCCTACAGATTAGTGATATTGAGCACCTGTTCAAATGCTCACCAGCCTTTGGTGCATCTTCGTCAGAGAAATGTCTAGTCAAGGGACAGTCCTTAATTGAGTGGGACAGTCGCTTGTTTCCAGTTCCCCCAGCTGCTAGCAGTGTTTCCTCTCATTGGACACCTACACACCCCTCCCTGGGGAGAGGGCCTTGCAGCAGAGCCCCCCGGGCTGAGAACCACTGCTCAGAGAACACATTGAAAGTCAACCCCGCTCTGCTGACCCCCAGCATGCGCCTGTGTCTCGGGAGAGCCGCCTTCAGCACGCCACCTTGAGCGGCTCGTTCCCAACACGGAGAAGGCCCGCTGACACGTGTCCGGGTCGCACTGTGACAGGCTGGGTGCCGAGTGCTTTCTGTAAGTTGTGTGGCTGCCTCGACACAACACCTCTGAAAGGAATTCTGCGATTCGGCCCTGTGAGGAGGATGAGGCCCAGAAAGGTCATAAGATCCTGAGGTCGCGTATCTCCTTAAATGGCAGTGTCCGTGGGGTCGAAGGTGGACGCCTGACTCCAGATCACAGAGCTCGGTCACCCTGCACCTGGGAGGGCAGACTCTCCCTAGGGTGGCGAATGTCCCCGAAGCCAGAGAACTTCAAAGCCAAGTGCCCTGTTTTGAAGCAGTCCGTGGCTGTACTGAGTCCTTGCCCGGCAGATCCCCCTGCCTCTGTTTTCACATAACTAAACCCAGTTTGAGGGGATCGCAGGAACCCACTAACCATTAAAACATGCGCGCGCACGCACACACACACACACACGATTTGAAATGGGGTATCGGCCATCACTCTTCCTTCTGGAAGTGCTTCAGCACATTCATGACACAGAATAGTTCCACCAAATGCAAATATTCAAAGTAATGAGGGCCTGGTAGTGATCAAATGCAGCTCTGTGAAAGGACCTCACTTGGTGACAGCTGCTGAGCCAGAACTTAAACTGGGCTCACACCCAGAGCACGCAGACTAAAGTATTTTGGGTTTTTGCTGAATGGAGGGAAAAGCCACGAAATGTAGTTCCAGGAACTTACAAGTTCCTTCCTCTCTCTAAGCCTTTGTTTTCTCATTATAAAGTGGTCATGGTAATACCAGCCTAACATACCTCACAGGTCAGGAGAGTAACTGCTGGCTCTTTAATGAATAAGAAAGCACTTTCGAAAACGATTGGGGATGAAAAGTGAGCACTGTCCACCAGGTGGCAGACGTGGGCAGAAAATGTCTGGAAAGTCACTGAACTGATGAAATCTCCTTAAACCCTGGCAGGTGAAAAGTTACCCCAGATCATAACACCTGGGCAGAGGAAGAGAGATCGTCTCCCTCTCAGGGTTGCTCAGTTTAGTCTAGTTCTTTTTTTTTATTAGGCTTATTGGGGTAACATTGGTTAATACAATTATATAATTTTCAGGTGTACATTGTAATTTGACATCTATATATTCTCTTGTGTGATCACCACCCAAAGTCCAGTTTCTTTCAGCTACCATATATTTGATCCCCTTTACCCACTTCACCCTCCACTCGCCTCCCTACATTTGACCCCTTTACCCCGTCTACCTCTCCCCTCCTACCCCACCCCTTACCCTCTGGTAACTACTTGTCCATTAGTTGTAAATTCTGAGCTGGAGCTAAGGACTCTATTGCTTCTGAGGACTCTGGGATTTATGGGAAATCAAAAAAAAAATTCTCAGGACTAAATATTACTCGTCCCCCAAGTACAAGTGGTGACTGACGTGTTCAGAGCCAGCCACGTTTGGGATCACAGCACCCACAGAAGCAGCCTGGCAGATGACCTGGGGGCTGTGTCTCTCCAGAACCCCTGCTGTCCCTTCTCGGGATCTGTACTAGAGCTGGGTCATGCAGGTGGCCCAGGGATGGCTGTTCCAAAGTTTGTATAGGAGACCAGATCGCAAGACCGCCCCGTCATCAAAAATAATATTTTCATTTGCATAAATTGACACGGCGTTTATAGAAGTTTTTTCACATGTGTTATCTCATTCGTGCCTCATGAGTGAGGTTGAATGGGACACATTAAGTTTCTAGGAGGAGGACACTGATATCAGAGAGGGTAAGGGACATACTCAAAGAACTCGGAAGTGATTGAACAGGAAGTGTGACCTGTCTTGCATAGTTGTAAATGTGTGAAGACATTGGAGTTCCAGAAGCCGAATGACTATGCTTTGAAGTTTAGATTTGGTGTCCTACAGACGTAGGTTCCCTTCCCAGCTCCGCCTCTTAGTAAATGCAATAAATGTGGGCATTTTCTGCAACGTCACCATGCTTAATTTTCCTCTTTGGTTTGCAAGGATAGTAAAAGACCCTTCTGCAACCTTCTCAGGAAGATTAAGTGGGATAAAGCATGAACACAGTTAGCACCATGCCAGACACACTGTTAGCTCCCATTGAGACAGAACCGAGACAGAACCGCTCACTTGGGTTCAGACGCGAGGTGTTTATATTGGCTGTGAGCTTTGATCCGTCCACGCTGCCAGAGGCTGGTGCCCGATGTGTAATCTGCAGGCGGTGCTGATACCCGAGGCTTCGGCTGGCCCGGCACAGGTTTACTGTATCAGCTCGCTCCCTGTTTCCTGGTCAAATGGTTCCTACAGTGTACTGGAATCCAAGTCGTTCAGATAAAATAAGCTATTTATTCATGCTCTTTCCAGGTCGCTCTGTCATTCACTTTTGAAAGCATTCGTGTTTATTTTTATCAGAGTAACATAGGACACAAACGGGGGAAAAACAGAAGGCAGCAGGAAAAAGGAAGACTGAATATGAGGTGGATTGACTACATGAGAGCAGCTGTAGGCATGAGTGCACAGGGGCTGAGCAGGGCGGCTGAGGACAGGACACTGCACACGCCTCGTTCAGAGTCACCAGGAGTCCGAGTTCAGTGGCATGAAACACACATGGTCTATGACACAGCTTAAAAGCCAAATGGTTCCAAGAGGCTTATTATGAACAAGAGCCACACACACCCCAAGTCTCCCCACTTTCAACCATTTTAGCTGTTTCTCCTAGTATTTGCCCCTCTATTTCCAAATAATCGGCAAAGGGCGTTATTCCTTGATTTATCCATTTTAGAGATATTGAGCTCCTGTGACGAGAGGCAAGGATTCAAGTCTCCTGTACAGCCATCCGCACTGTCCCTTTCCCCATTTTCCCAGTGTGGCTTGGGAGCCACAGCCGTCAGCGTTACAGTATTATGACTAATGCAAGTAGCGTCCTATGTTTGTGATTCCTTTTTTAGATAACCAGTTGTTTTACCTAAAGGTAATAATTGCCTTGTTGTTACTTGTTTCTCTGCACCCATCATCTCTTTTCCCAAAAGTGCCTACAGGTTCCCAAAGGCATGTCGACATTCATTTCCAAATACATCAGGCAGTAATTCCATCGGCTCCTCTCTTTGCTTTGGTTTTTGCCGTTGGCTGCCTTTGTTGTTTTTCCTGGGACCTCCCTTTTGGAGCCCTCTGTCCTTTTTCTCCGGTCTGGATGTGGCCTTATTTGCAGCCCTCACAACAGGACACCTCTTCCCCCTCTGGACATGTCTGCGCCCCTACTCTGCTGTGTGTCCTCTGTGCCCTGGATCCTCCGTCTTCCTGTGTTTTGTTTTACACCATTGTTTCCCTGGAGCACATCCTGCAGTAAAGCCAGAGAGCGTGCACAGGGGAAGTCACATGGGCGCCTGCATATCCAGGAAAAGTCTCTGTTCTGCCTTCATATCTGATTCATAGTTGGACTGAATGTGGAAATGCAGGTTTCTCTCAGGATATCAAAGGTGTTGCTTCACCTGGTTTGATCTCTCATCTCTCTTATTTTCCACCTCTGTCTTTTTATTCTCCTTCCTAGGAGATTTCATCCATATTCTCATTAACCTCCTCTTGTTGATTTTTTAACCTTTGCTGTTGTTTTTAATTTCCAAGACTTCATATTACCTGGTTTATACATACATACATACATATATATATATACACACACACACATACATACATGTATACATATATATACACATACATATATATATACACGTATATATATATATATATTCCTATCATCTTTGAACTTTAGATCCTCTTATTGCTCTGATAGTATTGATTATCATACATGTTCTGTTTCCTTTCTGTTCCCATCCAGTTCTTTTTGGTGTGTGTAGGAGGCTGTTCTCACTTGTCTGTTGATCCTGGTCTGTCTATCCATATTTATGAATGAAGCACTTAAAAGCTAACGGATGCCCCCACAGCCCAGGTAGGGACGGTCCCCCGGTGGGTGTCCCTGTGGAGTGACGCAGGGACTAGCTCTTTCCGTGGGAACCCCAGGTGTCGGCGTCTGGCTGTCTTTCCTCATCTGTCAGAGGAGGGCCTTCCTGCTTCCGTCCGGGGCCTGTGTCCCGGACACAGTCCCCTTTCAATTCCTGCGCTTTCCGTCCGCTTCATCCCAGCTTCCCGTTCATCTTCTCCGGGCAGCACACCTGAGGTCCCTTCCACAGCAGCAAAGTGAGGGAAGGCTTTTTGTTTTATTATTTTTTTCCAAACTACGCATACCACCTTCCTACTTTCAAGTCTTCCTTGGCCGGGCGGCAGGAAGCATGACCACGGTGGGTTTCTCTCTGACTTCCCCCTGCTTTCTACAAAAAAGAGCAAGACGATACAGTCGTCCTCTGTCCAAGCTGTCGAAGACTAGACCACAGTCGGCAGAGAGCAGGGCCGTAACCGTCCAGTTTAAGTGCAGCAGGAGGGAGTATAAAGTAGGGTCACCGACACCCCACGTGGCCACCCGCTCCCACAGCACTTCGGATGTGTTTTAACTCACTAAGGTGACAGGTGCGGTGGCCAGGGGCTGGAGGGAACGCGTTTAGAAATCTGCCTGGTTCCGTGGAACGCTTCCCATGGGAATTGTGCCTGGGGACGTTGTGTGTTCCCTCGGGAGTGATGAGAAAGCAGAGCTGTGCTGCCAGATTTTCCATCTGGCTCTGTCTTTGGATGTGGCCTCCTCCTTCATCAACTGAAGAGGCCCATCGGTCAGCCTCCCAGGAGGCAGTGGGCGCGTCACACGACGCAGGAGCGGTCGGGTGGACGTGGATGCTCATCTCAGCTCTGTCCCCACCGTCAGGCTGCAGGTTCGAATCCTGCCCGAAATCGCCGTCAAAAATGAGTCACCGCAATAATTTTCAGGAGCCTCGCGAACAGCAAGCGCTAGGTCCTAAAATGTCAACATCTGTTTAATTTTTTAGAAGGAATCCCATAGATTATAGATCTTAAATTTGGAAGGGAAAGAAAGAAATCTGAGATCCAGCCCTGAATATTCTTCACAGAGGGACAAGGAAATTGGCTCCAACACCGAAAGGCCGCTGTTTCCCTTCAGGCCTCATTAGGAGTGATTTGGTTCTTCTGTGATTTAAGTTGGGCAAAGTGAGGGACTGGTCAGAATGACTAACTGCTCAATTATGAATCTCATGTTCAAACCAGTATAGCTTTGCCCAGACGTGAAGAGTTTGGCCATCCACTTTTATGTCACATTCAAATTGTACTTGATCTCAACACTTACCTCATCCAAGGATGATAACCAAAGAAGCAGGACCTGTGGACACCACCTGAAGATAGACTGAAATGTGCCTCTTTGGGCTGGAAGAAAAGTTGGCGCGAGCGTTTCTCTGAGTGAATTTTCATGATCGCCTTCCATAAGCTATCACTGAATCAGGCGCGTAGTCAGTGTTCAGTAAATTCTTTTTAACTGATTACGTTCCAATCTCAAGGAGCGAGGATTCATGTGTTTCCTAGGAAATTACCAAGTTTGGTGCCTCCATGTACCCACTGAGAGCTGATCATGTCAGAAAAGAAAGAGCTTCAAATTCCTGTTTTATACGTGCCAAGGGGTCTTGTCCAGCCTTCTTTTCTGAGATGTCCACGTTGGTCTTATTGGAGCTTAAATAATCAGCCGTGGGCCACGTTTGTCTCTTCGGTCTAAAATACTATCACTCTTATTGGAATTGAAATAAGCAGTCTTTATCCAAAATCTTCAAAGGGCTTTGCTAACGAGCAACATGATGTCATCTCTGAAGAGGAGAGAAACGAAGCCCAGAGTCAAGTCCCACAGGACAAAGGAAGCAACCGAAATATTAGTCTCAGAATTTCAGAATCGCCGTCCTTAGCTCTTAGTTCGATTATTGCAGGTGTAGTGTCAGAGAATGGAAGGACAGAAGGACAGACAGGGGCTTTTGTTTTCCACTGTAGAAATAAACTCACGTGGACTGTGCCCATGACCTCTACAGGATTGCCTGGGGTCGTGACACAGGCTGCATGCTGACAGCAGGGGCCATCCCCGTGCCACAGAGAGAGAGGGGTGGCCCAGCAGTGCACCACAGTGGATCATCAGGCAAACATGAAGTGACTCGACTGATGAAAAACTGGCAAAGGGCTAAAAAGAGCAATTGTGCGAGATCGCATCAGCCTTATCACACACCACGGCCCCTGTTTGTCTGGGGGCGACTTCGTGCAGTCATGACGAGTTGTGCAATGAGGCGGGGCAGTTACACAGCCACCGGGAGGCAAAACGTGGGCATCGGGACCCGCTGGGGTTGATATGCACAGGGACCGATACACACACGCACGATGCTGCCCACCTCTTTAAAAATACATATCTTCCTGAAGATTCCTATATATGCCGAAAAATACTGAAGAACGGGCAGAACTGGAGTTCAGATGGTCTATAAACACCAGTGAGCGACAGTAAATATACAGACGTGATCTTTAGTGTGTCTAGGGTCTGCATTTACACCTCACCGAACTCGGTAAAATAATTGGAAGAGAAATCATCCGCATTCTGCTGCTGAGGAAGACGGAACTCAGGGAAATCAGGTGACTCGTTCAGTGTGCCGGAGCTGTCGGGGGGTTTTGCGGGGCTGGACGTAGCCCCGGGAACTTTCAGGTGAGAGTGGAAAGGGTCTTAAGGAGGACAGCAAGGAACTGTCATCTTTAGACGTTTCAGGGTAAGAAGAAAGGCGGCCACAGTTGGCGACGAGGCATTAGGGCAGCCATCGGGCCAGCCCTGCCTGCCGTTCTGAGTGGACTCTGCAAAGGCCATTCTCACCGGCATCTTCTCCACTGACCACGTGGCCCTTCAGTCCCATTTTCTGTTCCAGTTTTCTCGTTAATCTTACGTGACATTTGGAATTTCTGTGGTTCCTGGCCACAGAGGGATGCTTTGCATTACGAGTCTCTGTTGAGTGGCAAGGCCCCCACCGCTTCCCTCAGAGGCAGGGGATGGTGGCGAGATCCTGCAGGCCTTGGGGCTCTTGGAGAAAGTCCACCACACCTGGCACTTGGCATTCCCGTGGGGCTCCGTTTGGAACACTTGGAGACCCTCAGATGGAAATCTTTCTGAGAATATCATCAGCCACTATATAAGCTGCTGATGAATGACCTCAGGCCTCTTCCTCAGCTACTTAATCACCTGGGGTAAAACCACGCTGAGGGGGAGGAGCTGGGGCCATCCTCCCTAGCCCCGCTCTGAACGCACATGCACACACCTGCAGACGGGCACATTTTGCCTTCCTCTACCATTTTTCAAAAGATCAAAGGAAGCAGCTCACATTATCCAGTGGTACGTGAAACAGATGCCCCCAAATACACACCAAATGGCCACGATCCCTACCAGACGTCACATTCTCGTCTACCACCATTCCCCCACTGACCGGGGAGTCTGAAGATAAAATTATTGCATGCCCAGCAGACCCCCTAGATTCGCAGGCAAGATTCTAGCTCAGCAAACAGCCCTGCAGGCACCCCATCCCAAACGGCTCAGAGAGCATTGGGGGCACAGAGAAATGTCACACCAGCAGCGCCTGGCTGGTGCCCCGCGAGAAATGCCTGCGGGCCTTCCCGGAAGGGTCTTCTCCTGCTCCCCCATCTTCTTTCCCATTTTGTACTTAGTCAAGGGAAAACTCAGCGCCCCTGGAAAGTGTGGGTGTTTTACACACCCACCGTCTGGTCCCATTCAGCTTATTTTCTCTGCGTGAGCAGAAACACACGAAAGAAGCCACCTCTGGTTGACAGAGGGGTCAGGTGAGAGGGAGGTAGAGTCGTCTTTTAGATGTTCTCTGGCAGCAGGTGCCTGGAGGAGGATCTCCGGAAACATCTATTCACGCCTCTACCCGGGAACTCGGCTGTCAAGGTTTGAAGTGCGATGGGAAGTATGTGGCGTGGGCAGAACGTCTGTCGGCAGCTCTGTGCCATCGCGGTGAATTTTCAAAGGTACAATCAGCTGGGAGGGCCAGGTGTGACGGGGAAAGGTATTAGGAACAGAAGACATCAAGGAATCCGGCAGAGACTGCGGGGTAGGCAAGTATTTTCTTCCCAACCGGAAACGCGCCTTCCCGTCATCCTAAACTGGTCCCTACGCTCCCCGTGTAGGTCTCTGTCCTGACCCCTGGGAGGACAGACAGTGAGATGATTCTTGAACGCGGCCAAGACGAAGGAGACAAAGCGAGAAATCAGAATGCAGCCCTCTTTTCCATCGGACTTTGCACGTGTGTGGATGTCTGGGCCACTTCTCCCTCTAATGGGTCACATTTCGCCTCTCACTGTTCGGTATCTTCACTGGGAAACGGTCAGAGTCAGAGTTGGTGAAAACACCCCAGCGAGAGGCTGGTTCCCACTCCACCCGAGGACAGACACAGTGAGAGAGAGCTTGGGCGAATCAGGTCGGACATTTCATGGTGCATTTTCAATAGCTTTACTCTGAAAAACAGTACATTATAATTAGTGTTCACTGCAGGTTAGTGTCCAGCAGTCTCTGGGGACTGCACAATGGGTTGTGTAAAGGAAGATCACATTTCCAAGACCTCGCTCCGCCTCCCCCACCCTGCCTCTCCCCACAGTGTCCACATCCTCATCAGCAGACGAGTCAAATAATGGACTCGGAGCTGTGTTCACACAAGGGTTGTTTTCTGAAGGTCGGTTTGGAGTTGCACGTTAGCCAAGCCGCTCCTCGGATATTAAATATTAGCCACCGCTGACCTCTGGCTGCAGCACAGCTGTAAATGTTTGACAGAACACACATCCCAGAGCACTAAGCCGAGGCTCTGTCAAGTACACAGGAGTCACCGCAGGATGCCGATGGGGATGGCAAGGAATGTACTGAGGTGAGAAACGGTCCATCGTGGAAACCCTGGACGGATTTTCTGCTCAATGTGCACTGTGAAATGATTTACATCCTGGTGGGACCTGGTCATGCCCGAAATGCACAGCTAGGCGTTCCTGCACCTGCCAGCTCTGACAGTCTGTGTCTACTGCAGCGGCCATAAAGCTCCTGTAGCTGGTTAAGCGTAAAGAATTATGGTCCCCCATTCTTCTCTTAGAAGCCCACACTTCTAAGGGGGTTCAACAGCAAACATTGCAAATCCTAAGCCCCAAAGAACCCGAATGATGTCTTTCCCTCGAAAGATACAGTCTTGCTTCAGCGCACTGTTTCGAATTTCAGGGGCCAGCCAGTTCTGGACCACAAAGAAAAATCAAAATCCATGACTCAGGGTTCAGTGTGTAATTCCAGTGGAAAGTAATTCCTGTTTTAGCCACCTTCGATGACAGCTGTGGTTCTGAGATGCGTTGGCCAAGGCCGAGGCCCGACCGATTTGGAGGAATGCACGCCCTCGGGAGGCCACATGCTGGGCAAGAGGTTTGGGGGTCGTGTCCAGCTCCATCACGGCCTCGAAGGCCTCGTGACTTTGGGCAAGTCCCGTACAGTCTTGCGTTTCTGATCTCGGTGTGAGCAGGGTCTGGGCTGGCTGCCCCTAGGTCTGTCCAACCTCTCACTTTCTATGCTCCTGTCACTTGCTGCAGGATCTAGTGATGTGGGAAAGAAAACAGAAGGTGGACGTTCCTATTAAACGCTTGATGACAGAAGCCTGCCGTCCGTTCGTTTGGTTATGGCTCTTTCGTGCCGACGGGCTCCGAGTTGCCCTTTGAGCTGAACTATACGTAGCAATACAGAGTCGTGCACGTAAATGAGTTAGGAGAGTAGATCTCATGCTGGTAAAGGTTTTTACCACTCACATGCAGGCGTGTGTGTGTGCGCGCGCACACACACACACACACACACACACATACACCCATGCACCCAGAGGGACACCAGGGTACTTCTGGAGGTGGTGGATATGTTTATTACTTTGAATGTGGTGATGGTACACAGGTGTTTGCATATGTCCAAACTCATCAGATCGTATATATCAACATGTCCGTTTTTTTGTATATATCAGTTATACCTCCATAAAGCTACTTAGAAGGGAGATAAGAACCACATACATATTGGGAAAACATGTATATTAGTTTCTTTCAAAAGGTTTATGTCCTTCGAAGACCATGTTTACAGATCATGATTAAATGTCTGGGGGAAGAACCAATGGGCCGGAAGCATTCCTAAGCTTCGACTGTGCAATAGTGCTGACCAGTAGAACCTCCTGCACTGACAGACATGGGCTGTGTCTGCTCCGACACCACGGCAGGCAACGGCGACATTGAGCTAAGTGCGTGCATGAGAGAAATGTGACCACCGAGAACTGTATCTTTGGCGCTATTTAGTTTTAATTTACAGACTGACAATCCTATGATAACATGTCCTTCAATAAAGCCTTCCTCCTCCTGGTTCTGAAGTGAGCGTTTACGAAGAAAATGCAGTTGGTTATCAAGTAACCTGACTCCATGGATGATTCAGATGAACAGATTTGTACAAAGCCAGGACTGACCCATGCCTTCATTTCTCGTGAAGGTTGAAAGATGAGGCCTTCGAGACGACCACGTAGGCTCAGGGCCCCTGGGTCCATTCTGGCCAAGAGCTGTGAAAAGCGTGTCAGGGAACCCTTAGGGCCAGGTGATTCAGAGACGTTGCCTGGGGGACCAGAGAGCGTCTGTCAGCGTCTGAGATTCTGGGGACTCCCTAGGAAAGGAAGGCCAGGCCTCTTTTTGGGGGGAGACCTCAGAAAGCAGTTGCTGTTACAACGCCAACCCCACCTTCCTTGTCGGTCTCCCTTGCAGGAGCTGATAGATGTCGACAGCGAAGTAGTGTTCGAATTGGCCTCCTACATTTTACAGGTAAGTTCTCCTCTCCTGACCATACGCGGAAGAAGAGGGGTAAGACTGTGCATGCACGGTCAGCGGCCACGTCCACAGGCCCGGGGTCTCCTTAATTGTTTTTAGCCACGATCGGGAAAGAGCTAGTAGGGACAACACACTGTGGCAGTAAATAGGAGCTTCTGGTATTCCAGAATTTTAAGACGGTGCCTCTCTGTGCAAATTCAAATAACCTGAGCCTCGGGGAAACTGAGATCATTCTGTAACCCCATTTTCTTCAGGTTTGGCGCTCTCCCCCACTCTGGAGAAAGCCAAGTAAATAGCAAGAAGTAATTGCCAAGAGAATCACTTCACACCCCCTGGGAAGATAAGGAAAAGACTTTTAGCTTTATGAAAAAAAAAAAAAAAAAAAAAAAGAGGTATTACTATTAGCAACAATGGCAGGAGAAATAGAAATGACGTCATTCATTTGTCCCTTTGACGAAGATTGATTGGCCACCAACTGCGTTCAGGGCATTAGGCTACATTTACCAGAGGTTCCAGGTCCCTGCCACCAGGAGTCTTCAGAATGATGGGGACATAGTCCACAGTACAAGACAGAACAACAAGTAACACAAGATATAGACCGTTCTACCCAGACACACATTCAGATTCATCATCTACGGACTAGAAAAAGTTAGACCAGATCCTACAGGTGGCAACTTGTATTTTGTCACGATAACTCACTTCCTTTGGGTAGAACTTGTTAAAGTCTAATTTAGCATTTCACGTTTAAGTGGCAAACACATGCATCCCTTCTTAATTACATTCCCATCGCTGATGGGACCACAGCGGTCATAAGCTGGGCTTATTTGCGGGGCGCTGTGAGGACTGTAGAATGTATTTCAGGGTCTGTAACACTGGACTGGAATGTTGCACTGATGCTGCATTTTTTTCTTCTGCAGGAGGCAAAGGGAGATTTTTCTAGGTGAGTTTACAGAAGTTTTTGTTGTTGTTTAAAAAGGTATTATTTTGCATCTCTATTCATGGAAAGTATTCTCTCTTTTGTAAGAGGACAGTTTATTGACAATATCTAGTATGACATCCAACTCTCAAGTTGATGATTAAAGCGGATACACCAGGCATAGAAAATATAGTACTAGCCAGGAAGATGTTCTGTAGTAAATAAAAAGCCTAGAGGTTACTATAAGGCTGAGGTGAGGACCCAGAGTCACACATGGCCATTGTACGGAGGTTTCTCAGGTTGTCCCAGGGTCTCTGAAAGCCTTGACTCACCACTGGGGCATGGATAATGCTGCAGAGAACCCTGGCAGCCCTGACACAGAGGTTTTATTTTATTTTTCCCTCTGTTTTAGTCCCCGACCCTCAAGAGACAAAATAGGGAGATGCTGCTCATGAAAGTATTAAAACAAGAATATCCTGCTTCCATTTCTCTTTCTTCTGCAGACATTGTATCATGTGAGAGGGGATGTAGCCAGCCTTGACCCCCGGGAAACCTTCTGTAATAGCCCACACTGCCGTCTTTCCCTTCATGGCATCCAGCACTGCCTGCTGTTCCCCAGTGTGGCTGACTTGCCTCTCAATCCCTCAGGGTCCCTGCAAACTTTGCAGAGCACGGGGTTGTAGGCATCCACCAACAGAGACAGCCCTCATTCCTGGGATTCTGTGGCATCCAACCCCCCCGAGGGAAGTCCGGGAGAGCCCCATTCTTTTAGAATCAAGGTCTAGAGGCAGAAAGACCAAACCACACGTACGAGAAAAATGAATCTTCGGGATATAGGATTCTGGCCCATCGATAAGAAATCAGCAAAATCGGTATTAAACAGAAATCATACCTCTCCTCCAGGAATGAATGCATGTGGTTTCTCATGTTTTGTGGGGTTTGATCTGTAAATGCAACATAAACTGCTTTGGTCGGTGGCCCACCTGTATTGTCTACCCTCTCAAGTTCTTGCTGACTGGTTCTTCAGGTCTTAGCTGCTTTCTCTGTGCTCTCTGTGCGTTTCTAAGGCTTTCTAGCAAAACCTGAAGGCTGTGTCCTCACTCACATATCTCAACAAGAGCTCAGAATTATTTTATGATCTAAAACAAGGATTGGCGAACATTTTCTGTAAAGGGCTGGACAGTAAATATCTTGGGTTTTGCAGGCCATGCAGTCCTGTTGCAGTTACTCAGCTGACCCTTTATTAAGCACAAAAGCAGCCACAGACAGCCGGCAGTGTTCCAATAAAACTTTATAGAGTCGAAAATCTGAATTTCGTATACATTTCCACGTATCACGACATAGTCTTCTTCTTTTGATTTTCCCTTCAACCAATTTAAAAAATGTAAAAGCCAAGCTTCGTTCCCAGGCCATGTGAAAACAAGCAGAGGGCTGGATCTGGCCAGTGGGGTGTAGTGTGTTGACCTCTGATTCTAAAACGCAGTCCCTTTGGCTCAGTTTGAATATTTGCCTAAGGAGACCTCCAGGCCCCTTTTATTTAGGTTTCCCAAGTTCTTGCTAATAAAGCAGAGGTAGTCATTTTTTATTTTTAACTAAGGCTTTTTTATAGCCTTAGTAGGAGGCCTTGAACACTGTAGGTGGCCAGTCATCATTCACCGAATTTGTTGAATGAAACATTTTCAGGATAGAGAAGCTACACTTTGTCATATGTTTTTTGTTTGTTTGTTTTTTGTTTGGGTTTTTTTTTTTTTTACTTTGTTACTTTTTTATGCCTTTCCTTTGGTGTTGGAGTTTGGGGATTTGGGTATGTGCAGGTTACAGAGGTTTCGGGAGTCCCATGAAAAATGGTTTAATAGTCACAGATCCAGTGGCTTCCATTGTCTAGTCTACTTTCTCTGGAGATACTTTTTCCCCCCTTTGCTTTTGCCAGCTCTGACCTCTGCTGTAAATATTATTTATTTTTGAGAGTGCCCTGACAGGCTGGAATGTGAACTGTGGACAGCATTATCTGGCCCTGCAGATCATGGGAATGTGTGGTCAAGGGGTCTCCAGGGGGCAGGAAGCGAAAGCCTGGCCTGGCAGTAACTCATGGCCCCCTGACGAGCTTGTGGAATGCCAGCTCGTTGGCTTCAGAGAAACAAAGGATCCTAGTTGGGCTTCATTTGTCAAAGTGCTGCCTCGCAGTGGGTCTGGAGCAGCAGCTGTCTAGAGAGAGAAATAGCTGTCAGGGGAGGGAGAGGTCAGACACCTCATCCAGGTCAGTTTATCTCCTCCGGTCACCTCCCAAGGTAGACATGATCTGTGGTTACATGGGACTGACTCCCTGATAAACATCCGTTGTCTCTGACAGCCCCGTGGTTAGCAGGCTCGGGTGGCCAGGAGTTTGGGAAGAAGGGAAGTCATTCTAAATTCCTCTTCCCAACCACCTCCAGGAAAATCCGCCAAACATTGAAGGTGACCACATTTGGTTCGGTGTCTGGACATTAGACATTTTAGACGTCCCATTGTCATAATTTAGTATTGTAGGAAGTTGTTAATGCCCTGTTCATAATTTGTGGAGGACTACACAATGTTCGTTTTATTTAACTGAGTGGCTTGGACTTATTTTCATACCCTGTAAATATAATGTGTCCCTGAACAACATCAGTAAATGAGATGTCAGTTTAGAACATGCCAAACACTGGGGAAGGCTTTCCTAGAACACATGGTCCAGGGCTTAATTCTAACCTTTTCTAGAATCTAGAGGATCAAATAACCTTTTAAACTAATGGTTGCACCCAAAAGGCAAATTAACTCTTTCGTAGCCTGAGCGTCCCGAATCTATAACTTCCTGAGAGGCTATTTTGCCCAGGAGGCGATGACTCTGTACATTTACATTTCAATAAATATATACAAATGGCATTTATGCAGAATGAGTATTACAAATCTACAAATTATGGGAGCAACTTTCCTTGAAGGACAAGAGGAAGAGGGTTATTTTCACAGAAGGGAAGTCGAAAGTGCTGACTGACTTTCATAGAAAGAGAAGTAGAGGACAGCCCGGAACGGTAACCGCGCTTTCTCATGAAACCCGCAGGCTGTTCTGTTTCCTCTTTCCGACTCTTTTTGCTCAGCAGACCCCTGAAGCCTTATTCTTACGTAACTCTCTTTTCTCTCCGATTAGGGGAAATGCTCACTTCCTTGTCTTATTGAACTTTACAATGAAATATGGGGGTCAGCGTTGCTGAACGAAAAAAGGCTGAGGTCTAGGTAGATAAGGAGAATTGCCCATGATAGGAAAAAAATAGATGTCATGCATGTTCCCGTTCTAACATATGACGGACAGTTTGTAAGATAGCATGAAAGGTCCAGGAAATAGTCTTATCTAAAAACAATATTTTCCCCCTTGTATTATTTTCCTTAGTACAGCATGTAGTTGTCGTATTTCATTTCCTGGTGTATATCTGTGTGAAAAAACGAACGTCCATCAACAATCACGAAATCGGTAGAGTCGGCATTTGTTTAAAAAGGAATAGATGAAGAACTGTTAACCACGGCAGCTTGATAGGCGAGTATTGGGTTGAGAAGGGTCCATATAGTTGAAAAACAAAATGTTCTCATTTGATAATCACTGTGGAACATTAGTCAGTTAGCTTACTCTGTGATATTTATATACATTATTCAGCACAAACTCTGCAGTGGTTTGAGTGCTAAGCACTGGCATTTTCTAGTTAAAAAAAAATTAACCTTGGGTCATTGTAGGAAAGTAGTATTCTCTTCTTTAAAAAGGTCAACAGAAGGAACACCTCATTTAATGACGTTCGAATTGTAGAGTTACATTCTAATTCAGTAGAAGACTTATTGCTACACTGTATTAACCAAGGCGTTTCAAAAACTTGATTTTTGTGTCTTTTTTCCCCTGAGAGGACCTTAACTGAAAACCCAAGCTCCGTACTCTGGTTTTGAGAATCGCCTCACTTTTTGCTTTCTGTCAGTCCTTCTAAAAGTGTGCCAACAAAAACAGATGTAAAAAAAATTTTTTTAAACAATATTTTACCAAATCAGTGAATTGATTAAAAAATATTTTATGCCAAACAGCACAAATAAAGGCCCAAATCATGCTCCCTTTGTTATGAAGAATCATCGATACGTTAACAGGGACTACTAAAAAACATCTGTTACATAGAATTTTTTGCTAACAAGATTTATTGAAACCAGATCACTACAGCTGTGTTACCCTGGGCCGTCTGTTGGGACCTGGAAATATCTTTGTTACAGAGGACCGGATATGCTGATGCTGGTCATTAAAACAGGATTCTACCAGCATGAGATTTATTAGGGCCAGGAAGCAAGCAGCACCTGAAAAAGGCTATAATACTAAGG
>NW_006431956.1:6334254-6356311 GCF_000325575.1 Pteropus alecto | reverse complement strand
GCAGAGCCACAGTCATGTGCCTAAGAGTGCCCTATATCTGCAGACTTGTGTTCCAAGTGAGCACAGCGACCTGAGAAAAAGAAACTAAGCTGTGTGACTGAATGCTTAGGAGTCAGAGTACCTGACATCTGTACTAAGTTAAATGCTTGTCCACGTATGACAGCATCAGCGTCTCCGAGTTCAGTGGTGGGTAGGAAACCTCACTGTGTCCCTGGTCTATCAAACCTACAGGTTTCTAATTCTGTTTCTTTAGTAAAAGGGGGGAAACAATGCTTTTAGAGCAATGTCTTAGTAGAAAGGAAGAGCCATCCTTCATTAACGAAGGCAATTGCTTTTCACACCCATTTGTGCTGAAAAACTCACTTTCATTTCCCCAGACTGCATGTTCATAGCACCCTGTGAGAGCAGTTAGACTCTCATACACACACACACACACACACACACACACACACACACACACAGAATACAGACCTTTTAATATTGTATCTTCTGTAAAGCATCAGACTATGCGTTCACTAGTCCAGAAAGATAAAATGAAATTTGTAACCCCCCCCCCCAAAAAAAAGTGCCCTCTCAATTTTTGTTCTTTGTCTGAAATCTGTCATACCTTTTTGAGGAGCATTTGTGAATTTATGTAAATGACACTTGACTTCCTGGTATCCGAAAATTCCAGGTTTGTGGGCCTTTTTTGTCAAACTAGACGATATTGTGGGCCTTTTTTGTCAAACTAGATATTGTTGAGGCAGTTGTAGGTTAAAGGAAGGATTTTGGAAGATCAACAGGAAAAGCAGACAAAGAGCTAGTTTTCTTCTAAAAGACTCTTTAGTAACAAACATTTGTAAAGATTTCTATCATTGAAAAGATGACAATGTTATTTTCTCACCCAGCTAACAGACAGCAGTGGAATAGAGTTGCTTAATCGAAAGCAACAGTCTATAAATCACAATTTCGAGCCTACCAATATTGTTACTTTGCACTTACATAAGTGATTTTACTGCTACAACTCAAAACATGCTCAGTTTTAAATCATTACTAGAGCATTTGATCATTTGGGGTATATTTTCCTACAGTTTTTTAATTGGCCTCTTGAAAGAAAACAGCTGGCATTAATCATTCAGAGAGAGATTTGCTGAGACTTTTAGATAATTAGTAAAAAATACTCAGACAGTTGTGTTTGCAATAGTCAACATTTGGAATACAACTTACATAACCTAATAATATCTTGAATACCCAAACTTACAAATTTCCCTAAAATTGGAAACGCCGTAGGAAAAAGTTATCTGTTAAGCTTAAAGCACATCTATCAGCCCAAAGAAGAGTTTTTATAGGAAGAATTTCAATTTGTATAATTCTCATATATTATTTTACCAAAAACAAAGGAATGGGGAACGTGGTGTTTTTCCATGATTTAAAAAGGACTTTGAGGGAGAAGCAGCTGGAACCTTTCAGCCAGCAAGACCTCCTGAAAGGAACAGAAT
Source organism: Pteropus alecto (assembly GCF_000325575.1). NCBI lineage: Eukaryota > Metazoa > Chordata > Mammalia > Chiroptera > Pteropodidae > Pteropus > Pteropus alecto. The sequence continues at coordinate 6,354,833 of NW_006431956.1, read as the reverse complement.
CTGTGAAAATTTGAAACAAAATGTTCAAGTGGAAAAGTTAAAAATTGTTACAGAAAGCTTTTGTTTTATGCACAAAAGTCCATTCTGCTGAGATTTTCAAGTGTGTAAATTTGCATTTTCCCAGCATAGAAAAGTATTCAGATCTGATATTTTGTAGGGTGATAGCCCTCAAATCCTATGGGAGTTTAGATATAAAGTTAAGAGAAAATTTTGCATTATAATAGTTTATCTCTTTTATTAAGCATTGATTTAATATTAGTATATTTTGAGTTGACCTTCTGAATAGTAAAAAGGTTGATGGTTATGACACTGTTATTTTTTCACGGTTAAGATTTTCAATCTAAAGGGTGACGAAGAAAATTAATCAGTTGCTTCTTGTGCTTTCAAGTAAAATTATTGCCTTAAATTATATATTTATATTTAAAAAAAAAGTTTAACTTGTTTTGAATCTTACAAATTTAAAACAATTTTAGAAATTTACAGAACTTTCCTCTCACCCCAGGAAACCAAACTCACTGGTCAAAGAGGATGTCCTTCCTTTGATAAGTTAGCACTTAGCATCAGAAATAAAGATAACGCAGTTCATAAACGTGTTGGCGACTTTGCCCCGCTACGGTTGGTGAGGGCGTGTGGCATATTCATCCGTGACATGTGCTGGAATCCCATGCTGGAAAGATCTCAGAGGGGCCCGGGTGCTTCCCTTTGTCTGCAAATGGGAGGAGAAGCCTCCCAGACAGCATCCCCAGCCGCCAGCTTCGCGAGCCCTCCCTGCACACCTGAAGGAAAATGCATGACAGAGAGAAGAGAGGCAGGTGTTCCCGTTTTCTTGGCTGGGACCTGAACCTCTTATTGGTTCACAAAAGAAGAGGGAGGGAGGAAGGGGAAAGGAAAGGAGAGAAATAGCTTCCTGCTTCCTGCAAGGCTCTTCATGGTCATCAAGGATGAAAAACACCTACAGCCTCTCTTAATGAATCTGTCTCAGATAGACTCATGTACCACTGAGTAAAGTAATATAGTAACACCTACAGCCTCTCTTAATGAATCTGTCTCAGAGTTTTTTAGACTCATGTACCACTGAGTAAAGTAATATAGCCCCTTGATGCATCTCTGAATTCTGAATTCAGAAATCGGGGTGTTCCTTAGCACCCGTGGCAGGGGCTGGGGCAGCCTCTGTGATCCAGTCTGTTAAGGTGTCATCACTACGGCAGGGACAGGCATGCCACATGGGAGACAGAAAGGTCAAATATCTCCTCTGTGAAAGGATGAGGTTTGCCGCTAAGTGGGTAGCAAAGGTTTGTTTCTTAGACCTTTGTGGATTTGGGGATCGTGGATAATGAGGGCCTATAATACTCTTTTTTTTTACTTAAGAATGAGTTCTCCCTGGAGGGCTTTATCCTCATGAGACGTTTATAAAATCCCGAGGCGTCAGTGTGACGTTAGCACAGTGTTACCGTTGCTGAGTTTCAGGCCAGTCCTTTATGTTATTCTAGTGTAACTTCTGGCTTCTGTGCTCTGCTATTGTAGTGCACATCAGAACCGCTGGTGTCAGGAAGAATTTCTAGGAACTTCCCTAATCGATGTAGTGCTACAAATCTTAGTTTTCCGCAGTAGATCATCCGAACTCCCCGTGTTCTGTAAGCAGCGTAGGCAGTAAAAGAGGCACATCGTCTCAAAAAAAAACAAAACAAAAAAAAAACCCTAAATTAAACACCAGCACCACATTGAAGGACCACTTTTTGGCTGACCACATTAAAAGTTTGGAATAAAATCCGGTTAATGTTAAAATTAAGAAGACTTCGATTTTATTCTGTTTAGCAAATGACTCCCTGAGCCCTTTTTCCTTTTTCTAAAAATGGAACGTGACCGCTGTTGGAACTTGAACTGTTTTGGGGTGTTTTATAAGTTGATCAGGTGCACCGAAGTCTGGAGAAACAGAAGACGCTGAAAAGGGAAGCTGGGAACTTCTAGCACATTCCATTAGGTTTTAGCTTCACAAGTCTCCCGAGGTAGAGTGACCAGCCTCCCATTAGGGCAGCTTTCTGATCTGCAGCCGCGGAGTTTGGCCAGCTCGTTCGACAGGGCTGGCCAGCTCTAAGTGACTCCAGATGTTTACACACAGCGGAAAGGCAAATAGAACATTTCTACGTAGCTGTCCTTGGGGGAGGTCTAAGAGACATGGATCCCTTCCAGAATAGAATGGATTTGGACGGGCTTCACACCTTAGTGATTTCTCGTTATATTTGTCTGTGTCACCTCGCTCTGGGGGGAAAGCTGGAGAACCCACTGCAAGCTCCAGCAAGGCAGTCAAACCTGGGACTGTCATCAAGGAAATGTGTTTGCCAACAAACTAGTGTTTGGTGGGTAAGACGATCCCTTCCTCCTTCAGCTCTTTCCTTCCCCTCATGTACTTTAGTACATGGGCTGCCGAAGCGGGCACCCCAGATATACTTAGACGTGCCGAGTGTGAGTAAACCCAAGCTCAAACTTTAGTTTCATTGCCTTTCTCACAGTTTCCCCCAAGAAAAGCTCATCACTTAAAAATGCCTGTTGGTATTTAAGGTGCCGCTCTAAGCACAGATAAATCGTCGAGTCCAGTCCCTGTTCTCGGGGACCTTGTGGTCCAACAGAGGAGATAAGATGCAGAAATTCATCCTCGTGGGCCCTCGAGTCTTTGGCGAACTGAACATTTGCCAGTAAAATTGGGAATTGCATCTCCCTGACCACCAGGAGCTTACCTGTTTGAAAACCTCCCTCCAGTGGCTGACCTTCATCTACTGAGTCAGTGTGGACTCTTGTCACCTTGGCAGTGAAGATCCTCAAAATTCTGTGCCTAATCTGCCTGTTATTTAGCTTTATTGCCCCTTCCATACCACCCACTCCAGTTGATCTCTTTGGTTCAAATGGCACGGACTCCATACCCTGCAGCATTCGCTGAGGAGAAAGATGAAATTTGTCCCCTTTTTCTCCATGCAGGCCCTCCCCCAAAGCCCGCGCTCACACCAGAGTGCCCAGGGGCCTCTCTGTCCTCTGAACTTTTAAATTTGTTGTTCAGATCAACATGATCAGACACAGCCCACGTGGTCATTTATCTTTTAATTCACACCTCTCGCCTCCTGCACTAAAGCGTGAGGGCCTTGGGGATGAGGGCCGTGGCCTGTCCTGCTTTGTATCCCTAACTGCCTCTGTGTGGCAGGAGCCCCATGAACACCTCCAGCTTGTCGGTTGTGAATTGACAAAGCCTTGCCTTCCCGCTTAGAGGATAACAGTCCCAGTCCTTGGATTTCTGGGTTCAGTCAAGAACGGGTTGACCTTTTCCTCCGAGTTGGTTGTTCAAAGCCGGTATTTGCAAACGTCGCAAATTTCTTAGTCCACTTGAAAAACGTCCATTCCGGGAGCAGTGGCAATGTCACCGCCCACCATCCTGGTGTTTCTTCGTCACCACAGACGTGAACTGAAAGTGTGGGCATGGTTTTGCCCAGTGGCACTGGGGATTCACAGGGTGGCTGCTGGGTCGTTGCCGTGAGTGAGCATCATTTCCGGCTAGGTGGGGACACGTGGGAGAGCATTTCCTCCAGTTAGGAGCGTGGGTATTGGGCTGCTTGCTGTTCCCAGTGCCTCGGAAGTTCCACGTCCGTGACTCCAGTGTGCCTTCTTTGGTATTTGCTTATCGAGCTGCTATCTCTTTGCTTTTTAGATATTGCTGCCCAAGGTCCTGGTGGCCAATGTTTGTTTGCCTTGCTTGCTGTGAGCAGCATGGAAACTGCTAGCATAGCTCAGGTTAGAACTGTGGGTCTAAGGCAGAGCTCCACAGGGTGAGCTTCTGCCACCTCTGCAGGGCCCTGAGGTGCTTCGGGGGCCAGTCGAAGCAAACACCCTGTAAACACCAGAATCACCCCAAAGTGGGTGCTGCTACTCACCTCTGGGGGTAGAGAGTGGCCGTGAACGCCCAGATGCCCCGCTCTGAGTATCCAGACAGGAGTAAGGCGTGCTGAGGACACTTGGTTAAAGCTGGGGGACTTTAAAGCGCCTTCTGAACCTGAGGACGTGTGAGTCTGCGGGAAGGAGAATTTCTGGTGCCAGGACCTCCTCCTCGAACCAGATAATCCGCTCCCCACCTCCAGTGTTGTTTCCAAAAGTGATTTATCTGTCATCTTTCGGAAAACTGTTTCCAGCGCATGGCCAAATCCTAGCCAAGCAAATTGGTGTCGTGCGCCAACGAGGGAGACATCCGTGGAGCCCCGTGAGCCCGTGGTGGGTGGGGCGGGGCCGTGAGGGGCCCCCAGCATCTTCTCCCATGCCGAAGGGCACTCTGCGCCCAGATCCGTGCTCTCAGAGGCCCGGTCGGTGCCGCTCCGCACGCAGGTTCGAGGAGCCGCAGCCACCGTGAGCTCCGGGCTCTGCGTGCTATGCGTGCTTTTTCCTCCCTATGGAATAAATAAATAAAGGGAAGCACCCCTCCCTCCCAGCACTTTTCATCAGAAGGGAACAGGTGCGGGGTCTCCCGGGCGAGGCACGGAGGGGCGGTCTGCACGGAGGGCGGGTGAGTTTCTTGGCACTCGCCCTGTCCCCGCTTCTCTTGCAGCAATGAAGTGGTGAGGAGCGACTTGAAGAAGCTGCCAGCGCTTCCCACCCAGGCCCTGAAGGAGCACCCTTCCCTGGCCTACTGGTAAGGGCGCCCTCTGTGGGCTCAGATGTCCCGGGGGGTTGGGGGGGCGTGGGACTCCAGGGTGGTTCGTCCCCCTCGCCGCCACCGGGCCAGCCTGGCCCTGGATGCAGAGCGGCTCCAAACCGTATTCAGGGGCTCGGGTGTCTGTGAAAGGCTCTCTGCGTTTATTTAAACGGCGCGGTATGTGTGAGATCTCTCCTTTCTCCCTTTTCTTTCTTTTTTGTTTTTGAAAAAGGAAAACCTTCTAAGATTTCACTTGGGAAGCCTCTGCCTCCTTGGAGAGCTTTTCGTGTGCGGCTAGAGTTTCCTTTTGGAACCTTCGTCATCTGATGATAGGATGTGCGAGGGTTTCAGATGCGGGGGGAACTACAAGATTTTTTGTTGTTGTTTGGTGTTTTGTTTTGTTTTTTTTTCTCAGAAGAGAGAAGTTGAATCTTTTATTTTCCCACAACATCTCATATCTCCTGATTTAGCTGCCATGTCACGTTAGGCCGTAGCTCATCTGTCTGACCTAAAACTACTGATTCTGAATGAATCAGGCATTTGAAAGGTGCCCAGAGTGGGATTTGGGTCACAGTCGAGCGGGGCTTGCCGTCCTGGGTGGAGTGTTAAAACCCTGCTGAGCTCACTAGCCTGGACCACTCTCCTTAGAAAAGCACGAGGCAGCTTCCCTGGTGTTCCTTGTGACTCCTTAATAGAAAGCATCATCACTGCTTTTGTTAAAAAAAAGAAAGAAAGAAAAGAAAATTAGAAATCGCAGAACAGATCAGTCCTGGTCAGCTATGGCGTGTGACTCTTCCGAGCATTTCTGCAATGTGCGTTATGAAGGTTACAGAATCCCAGCATTTCACCTTGTGTGGACATTTTGCCAGTCCACACACTGGTTGTCCCATCGTTTGGGTGGCTTTAAGAGATGCCTTCGGCCGGAGTAGGGAGTGTGGACGCAGAGGGCATTAGCCGGAGTAAACCCGTACAAAGTCCTTCCTCCCCAAGAGGCCAGGGCGTGGGGCAGCCGGGCTGGAAGCGCGCGCACCGAGTGCTCCCTTCGTGGTCAGGCGTCCCCCATCCCGTCTGCTTCGCTGCCATTCTTCTTCTGGTGACATAGACATCGATAAACAGAGGCTTTCTATCATCATAACCCGTCCCCAAAGAACGGAATCTCTTTAACCTGCAGGGACTTTGCCTGTGTCCGCGTCCAAACGTCCAGCCTGGCAGTCTGCCCATGTGACCACAGACAGATGACACTATTGCCCTCTGCCTGGTTCCTTATGCCCCTGGGCCTCAGCTCCCACATCCCTGCAGCTGTTCCTTTTCAGTCACCAATGCCGAAGGAGACAGAGACACAGGGATCTAACTCTAGAGACCACTGGTTCCTACACAAGCCACGTATTTGCCAGAGGGGACTGTAATGCTGGTGGGTGGTCTGGAGTCAGAGTTGCTTATAGCTTAGTTCATCCCTCAAGTATCTCCTCATTCATTTGTTTCCACACATTTTTTATACCTGTGCGCATTTCAGAGCTATGAACTACCATTCCTTCTCTCCTCTCTCTCTCTCTCAGCCCCTCCACAGTGGGCTCTGTCTCACAAGTCATCACTGACACAGAAACTCCTTCCTTCATGTCCACACCTTCTCCTTTGTCACCATGAACATCTTCATCCCCATTCACACCTGTAGCTGTCTTGCCACATCTCTCCCTCTCTGCGACCAGGCCCGCTGCCTGGGGTCTCATTTAGACCCACAGATGCCTGTGGCAGTCTCTCAGTGCTCTGAAAGGATGGCAGGATGCAGGAGGGACATTTTTTTTTTGAAGCAGGCGCCCTCAGGCTTTACAGCCCAGCTTATATGCAAACAAGCCAGTAGCATGGACCACCCTGATGATGCATTGCTAAAAACACAACACAAAACGAATAGGCCTTTGCATCTCATTTCATCATTATTGGCGGGTTCTCGTTGGCTTTCACATTCCAGTCTACTTATTTCGATTTTTAAAAAGCAGAGACGTCAAGAAAGGGATAAGTGCTGTCCACATTTCAAATAAATATAGACTGGAGACAGAGCCAGCTGCCCAGGCTCGCTCACAGCTTCCCGTCCACACCTCGGCGTCACCGCTCACCTGCGAGATGGACCACACGGGCCTTCATTGGTGGAGGAGACCCTCACTCACGCCTCGCATCACTGTCTCAATCAGGTCGCCCACAGTCTCCAATTGCCCAGATCGTTCCGCAACGGAGGATGCATTTTTGCCATTCTCAGGGGTCCTGCTGCTCTCGCCGGCCTTCTCAGATGTGATGGACAGCCTTCCAGCCCATCACACTCGCGTTACAGCCCTAGTGAGCAGAGCAGCGGGTCTCAGAATCCCAGCCAAGTCCCTGAACTGTGGGGCAACGACCACCCCGGAGGCTTGACCTGCTTCTCTGCTGCCTCGGTTCCCCACCTGTAAAATGGAATCAGCCCCACCGACCTGACTCCAACTGTAATCGAGAGAGGAAGTGAGAAGTCACATGATGCAGCTAGCGAGGAATGAAAGGTGTATCATGATGCTGAGTAATCGTGTAATAATCCTTTCTGCCGATTTTCCCCGAGCGTTTAACAAGCTTGGGCACTTCACGCCACGTGATTTCAGTCACGTGGGAAGGCATCTCAGGGAGAAAGTCAGAGTTATGTGCTGAGGGCCACAGAACAAGGCAGGATCTGGGCCCCGACCAGCTTATGAACGCCGGACCAGCCATGCCACCCACACAGACATGTGGGGACATCTCCCTTTACTTCACAGTCACTGACCAGGGCAGGCCGATGGCTTCTTCTGCGATGGGGAATCACATCGCCATCACTTCGTTCCCCGTGCATTTCCTGGGCCCCTTGTCTGCAGAGAGGTGATTTAACTTCACGGCACCCCCCCCAGCCCATGGCTGGGGCACAGGCAGCGTTAGTCACTTGTCTTTTTCCTTCACGAAAGGACACTGTGTCCTCTCGATAGTGTTTTGGGATTCTGTTTACTTTAGCTGGTGGGTTTCTGATTATTATTCCACTGAGTCCCTACCACACACCAGGGGTGGTTGGGAAGCCGTCTGCAGAGCTCAGTGCCCCAGAAGGGGAGCCGGGCAGGAAGGAGGTCAGCTCAGCGTGTGCTCTGACACTCCAGGCCCACAGTGTTTCGATGGGGACAGAAGGGGTGGGGAAGGCTGAGGAAGGATGAGGTAGATATTGCGGCCTCACAGATGGTCTCAGACAGCAGCAGACACAGGGCAAGGTGGCGGTGGCCGGTTCCTGCAGCTGTCCGGCACGGCGAGGCCATTTGGTCAGTAACCAGCGGAACGGCCGGCTGACAGCATCCCTGGCGTCGGCTGGTGTTTTTCCTGAGCCTGGCTTGTGTTCACAGCTGCAGCGCTGTGTTGATTTTTCATCTCCCCACCTCAGCCCAGGGACCCTCTCTCCCCGAGGTACAAAGGAAATAGACTCCTATCCACAGTGAGTTGCTTGACCTTGGACCGCAAAGTCGACCTCAGAAAATGCTAGCTCCTGTGGCGGGACACATGCCGACCCAGCCACTGAGTCACTGAGGAGGAAGCCAGAATAGCGACCCGGGGACGTCCTGACGCACCTCTCAAGGTCTGGTGAGGCCTGCGTTGACCTTGAACGGGACAGTCCTGGAGAATTGTCTCAGGAGAGGGCTTTGTCACACGCAGTGTAGAACTTCCATGGTGTGTGGGAGCCGAGGAGACACACGTCTGAGTCTGCCCCTTTCCGAACAGAAGGTGTGCGGACTCCCAAGAAACAACTCTCAGCTAGAGAGAGGCCCCTCGTAGCTAGCCAGTCCCCACGCTGGGTGTTTATAAAGATGCTTGTGAGGAGTCAAACGATCCGTGCACCAAATTTGAGAATACTAAAGAGAAGTGATGTTCATTAAAGATTAAGATCGTAATTGGAAGGCAGATCAGTCACCCCCGGGTAGTAGGGAATGATCCTACAGAACGTGTCACCCCCAGAAGGGGCCTCGCTGAAAAGGAAAGAGATGGGCAGTCGGAGGCTCTGGATCAATTCTGGGATAATCAGTTAATAGTAGATCAAAAGACCGGCCACTGAGGCCCTGGGGGGTCCATGCCTGGGATCGAGTTGTGCCCTGTCGTCCCCTGGGCCACAGCTTCCACCTCACTGGGCCCAAAGACACGCATCAGAGGGCCCGTCACGCCCTCCCCCCGTCGAAGAAGGGTTTTCCTCATTGCTGTGTCCCAAGGCTTGAGCTAATCTCATTGTTCCAGAACTAGGATTTCAGTTCCCTCTGACCGTTTTATTTCCTCCTGGTTTGTGTTAACCAGGCCCAAATTCTAGGACTTTCCCATTCTCCTACTGATTTAGGGCAGGTCGGCTGCAGGTGCTCTGTCAAGGTCAACGCCTGCCCTCCCTTCATGATGCCCCACGTAGACGGGGTTCGGGAAATGAGGAGGGAAAGAAGGAAGACCTGAGAGAGTTCAACCAGAGTGTCCACTCTGGTGTCCCGCCGGTCAGTCCCCTTCCCGTCCCCTGGTCTGGTCCCTCCCTACGGAGACGCGGCTCACCCCCTCTTCTTCCTCTTCTTTCAAGGTTTCATTTCTTGCAAGGAGCCCACCCCGCAACCTGAGCTCTCATCTTATCTCGCCGATTATATGTCTGAGACAGAGAGGGTGAAACGGGCTTTTTGAGTTCACCTGTAGTTTAAGGCATCTCTGTCAGGCCGAGTCTGGAAATGCCCCTTCAGGGTCTTTTCCCGGGAGCTTTTGTCTCCTCGGGGCAGCTCCTGAGGCGGCTGGGGCTCCGAAGACGTCTCCCCATGCGCAGGGTGCTTGGCTGTCCACCCATTCTGTAACAACGGGATCCTTTGCTTGTACTTTCAGTGAGGACCGAGTGATTGAGCACTACAAGAAGCTGAACGGCCAGACCAGAGGTCAAGCCATCGTAAAGTAAGTAGCCCTCCCCGCGCTCCCGAGGTTGTGTTTGCGTGTTCACGCAGCACGTGGCGGGGCTCTTCAGCCCCGTGTCTCGCGGGGGTGGGGGAGTGATGGTTCGATTAATTTTCAAGTCAGCAGTCCCTCCGAGAACTCTATCCATACACACATGCACGCGAAAAAGCGCATGATGCCAGCCCTGCCGAATAACCGCCTCAGCAGTCCCTCCGAGAACTCTATCCATACACACACGCACGCGAAAACGCATGATGCCAGCCCTGCCGAATAACCGCCCGTGTGTGTGTGTGTTTGTGTGTGTGTGTGTGTTTGTGCTTTGTGTTCCCAGCTACATGAGCATCGTGGAGTCCCTCCCGACCTACGGAGTTCACTATTATGCGGTGAAGGTAAGTGAGCTCTTGGCGAAGGTTGCCAAGCCTGCCCTAAGGGGGAAAAAAAATCTCTTTTTAATTTTCTTGAAGAATTTAGGGGGTAGGGGGTGGGATTGGGGGTTGGGGAGGACTTGGTCAGGAAGATTGCATGCTTAGGGGGAGTTGGGGCCATGGGACTTTTCCCCGAGGTTCGTAAGACTTGATCCGGTTACTGTCCAAAACTCAGTTTCCCTTTTGTGAAGTGGGTGTAATAGATCCCTACCTCCTTTCATTCTCAGAAGGACGCTGGGAGAGCAGGACACAGAGCCTGTCAGTAGGAAGAGGATTCCCTCTTGACAGTGTAGAGAACAGACACTTCAAACAGAATTCATTGACAGTGCTTTTCCTGGTGGTCGGAAGCCATGTAGGCATCTTTAGTGGAAGAGAGCTGGGACCGTAGCCATGGAGCACGTGGCTATTTAAGAAGATATTGGCAAGTCCGATGTGGCGTGGACCCCATTCCGAATTCCCTTTAATTTTATCCATAATGTTCCAGACGGGAGTCTCTTCTTTGAAAGAACAGATAATGACAGCCCCATGCATCTTCTTCCGTGATGAGAAAGAATAACTTCCTTTCCTCAGTTTAGCCCAACATGAAAAGTCATTGCCCAAAGTTCAGCCATAGAAGAGCACAGAACACTTCCGGACTCGAGAGAGTTTCACCAGCCAGTCGGAGGTTCTCTTGCTCTTCTGCCCATTCCCTTCCCCATGGTTCCACTCGGCTATGTCTTCAGTTCCTTTAGGCTAGAACATGCGCCGTGTTTTCTTCACCTGTTGTCACCCGTGGCGGCACGCGTGACACTTTGCGTGTCCTTGGTACACATGCAGGGGCCTTTCTATCCCACTAAACTGCAGCCTGCTGATGGTGACGACTGTGCGTTGCCTTCTGTTACATAGCCTTGGAACCTAGTGTAGCGCTTGGCGCCTAGTAGATGCTCAGTAAATATTTACGGAGCGTTAACTGAGAATTGAATCGAGTCGTTCGGTGTATGCATTTCCACGATGGGAACGAATATCAGAACCATATTTCTGGATCCCAGTTCTGAGGCAGACGTGGGAACTCCAGTCCCACCCGGCAGCTCAGCTCAGGATCTGTAACCCCGCAGTGGTTAAATTCTTCCTGATGCCCTACCATAGCTCTTCACCCCGATGCAAGCTCCTAATCCCTTTTCACCATCGTTCACGGAACTCGCAGAACCATCGCAATCGTCCCTGCCTTTCTCAGGCCTAAGCTGGGGTCTGTCATGAGGAGTGTGACCTGGCCTTTTGGTCTGCCTCCTATCCCAGATCAGAAAGGTGAATTCTCTAAGGGGACCAACCCATGCAAGGCTGTACCCTGGGATGGAGCCATTAAAGTTAGTGGGCAGTCAGCTCCCCCAAAGGAAATTAGATTGTTCGTGAAAAGAGGCTCAAAATCCAGATGTCGGCAAATGCTCTCCTACCCTCGTGGAGAAAGAGCGCACAAATGCAGCAAGCCTAAATCACTGTAGCAAGACTCGCTGTTCGGTGGCCTTGTGATTTCACGGATGTTGTATCTGACGGTATGGTGACAACTCTTCTTAGTCGATCTGAAGTTGCAGCAGCGTTGGGTCACCTCCCATTCAGTTCTCTGAAACCGTGAGCACACAGAGGCGCTTTCCGGAGACAGGGTTTTATAGCTTTAAAACAATTTTTAAAGAAATCATACACCCTGAAACTTCTAAATACTCAAAATGTATTTCTTTTTCCCTCTATCTTTCTGCTTACCTTGGAATAGCTCACGCCCCCACAGATATTTAAAAACCGTGAAGCCAATTTGGGGTTTTCAAGACACCCACGATGGGGTGTATTAGGTAATTCATAGATGCGACAGTTAGGACAAATCAAGGGAAAGGCTGCCTGATGCGCCTCTGCCAACTCCTAGCACTGGGGAGCTTGAATGCTGAGTTATAATCTACAGTCTGATGGCAGGAGGTCTCTGTGAAAGGAATAAACAGAGATTTGGTGTTTCTAGTTCAGTCCCCTAGAATGTCTAGGCTTCTGTTTTGCTACTTGGTCCAACAGCGTGAGTCACACAATCCTGCCTGGCACCCCGCTGTCCTCTTCCAGGAGGGGGACTGCTGGATGAGCACCTGCCCGCCCTGCACTGCCATTGGCCCGCTGGGGATGGGGGAGGGTCCTGAGAAGAGCAGGATTGATCCTTTGCTTTGGCTTCTTTGTCCTTAAAATTACAAGAGTCTTCCGTGCATGGTACTGGGTGAAAGAAGCCAATCTGAGAAGTTGCCGTATTATTCCGACTCTGTGACATTGTGAAAAAGGCAGAAGTGGTTGCCAGGAGCTGGGGGAGCGGGGAGTGGGGATGGACAGTGGAGCACGGGAGTTCGAGGGCAGTGAAACACCATGCATGGTGTCGCAGTGGTGGACACACATTATTCATTTCTCCAAAGCCGTAGACTGACCCCTAACGTAAACCAGGGACTCTGGGTGGTCACGATGTGTCAGTGCAGATTCGTCACTTGTCACGGATGTCCCACTCTGGTGAGGGGTGTTGGTAAAAGGGGACAGACACTGTGCATGTGGGGAGCGGGGAGGGGTGGGTAGGAAATCGCTGTCCTTCCTCTCTATCTTTTCCGGGAACCTAAAACTGCTCTAAAAACAATAAAATCTGTAAAAAATAGTTTTCAAGGAGTCTTCTTCGATAGTCCCAGGGACCCTTCTAGCTCTAGTCGACGACGGCCTCTGAGCTCAGAAGGTCGTTTCCCCAGAAGGTCAGCGTCTCCCAGCTTTCCCCTGTGGCGAGTCTTAGAAGAGTCTTAGAGTCTAAGAACCTAAAGTCTTAGGAGGATAACGAAGAGCAAGGTGTCCACTACTGACTTGCAAAGGGGAAGGGACCGTGGCTGTGCTGCTGGTTAGGGACAGAGCTGGGTCCCCGGGACAGAGCTGGGTCCCCAGCCCAGGGCCCCCTCCATGTCAGCTGGTCACATAACCGAGCGTCATTGAATGACGACACACATCCCTTAAGGTAAAAAGTGGGCTCCAGCCCCGTCAAGGAGTTTGCATTTTCCTTTGTCTACTTGCAAAGGGGAAGGGACCGTGGCTGTGCTGCTGGTTAGGGACAGAGCTGGGTCCCCGGGACAGAGCTGGGTCCCCAGCCCAGGGCCCCCTCCATGTCAGCTGGTCACATAACCGAGCGTCATTGAATGACGACACACATCCCTTAAGGTAAAAAGTGGGCTCCAGCCCTGTCAAGGAGTTTGCATTTTCCTGTCTTCAGGTGAATCAGGAGACCTCTGCTTCCCGTTTATCTTCCCATATTTACCCGCTCTCCTTTCGCCGTCCTAGGACAAGCAGGGGATACCGTGGTGGCTTGGACTGAGCTATAAAGGAATCTTCCAGTATGACTACCAGGACAAAGTGAAGCCCAGGAAGGTAAGCGTTTTTCCTTTGTGAGCCAAAGAGGATCGGGCGGAGAAGCGGTAAAAGGTTCCGCCATGCAGCCCGAGGGCCTCTGGGCTCACCCAGCCCCTGCTAATTTGAGTGGGTACCAATGATTGAGCAGCAATCCAAGCTGAGCTCCCGGGGTGAATGTTGTTTCTCCCGGTCTCTAAGGAGACCTAAGCTGTTATCATTATTTAAGGGGACTGGCTCGGCTCTCCCAAAGCTATGGGGGGAAAGGACTTCGAGAGACTACCCTGTTCTTCTGTGCCCTTGGGAAAGTGGGGGAATGTCCCCCTAGAATCCTGAGGCTAACCTGAGTTTTCCCAAAGGTTTGTTTTTTGGAGGTGGAGGGAGTGGAGCTAAACGAAGCGATCGATGGTCAAAAAGAGGTGAAAAATAAAGAGGAGTGAGAGGCATTCTTGCCAATCCGGTAAATGTTTTACTTACGGCGTGTTAGAAATCTGGAAAAAATAAGGTCCTTCGCCAGAAAGAAAGGGAAGCAGAGAGGGATCTGCAAAGTCATGGTAAACGCAGAGCAGAACGTTTGAAGGGGGCACAGTGCTCAGATTTTCTGTTTTCGTTGACACACATTTTTCAAACCAGAACAGATTGAAAAATTATAGTGGAAACATCTCTCTGAGGCGAGAGCCGTCATCCAGATCCTCTGGCAGAGGATCACGAAGAGAAGACGGTATGCAGTTCAAACCCTGAAATACACAAGTCTGTGGAAACCACACGCGCTTTAGGAGAGAGAAAGCGACGTCGGTGCGTGATGTCATTCCACGCCACTCTCCCCGCTTCTCTCTCCACGCGCAGGATGGAAATCCACACCGCGTAGCTGAGCTTGTCCTCCTCTGTCCGGTTAACATCTGCCCTTAGCCAGCTTCTTTAAAAAAGGGCCCTGTGTGGGAGAGGATTTTCACTCCGTTCTTCAGCGAGTCCAGTTCTAAGATACTGAGCAAACGGCGTGAAGGAACTCAGCCGTGGGAACAGTTCCCTAGGATGCTGACCCTGCGGGGCATATTATTTTGTGGTCATCTCCCCAAACTCTCCGCTTTCCATGGAGATGCTGCAGGACGTGAATTGGACCCTGCGTTCTTATTTTTCTCTCGTTTTTCTCGGCCACAGGGTCTGTCCTTCCACACACTATTTCTTCCTGTTCCCCTCTGCCTCTTTCTCAAATCACCTTTGTGTCTGTGCTTTTTCTTCTCAAGTTCTGTCTTCAGCCCTTTTTACACCAACTTTCCTTTCTTCCCAACCTGCCTGTCCATTTTCCTGCTTGCAAGAGCCAGGAATGCTCCCAGACCCTTTCACAAAATTCTGGTTACAGTACAGCCAGCTCTTGAAGGCCCATATGGGTGGAAGGCCAAGGTCAACGTGGACACCTGAGATCCACAGCCAAGTTCATTAAAATACAGCTGTTGAATTCTCTCCCTCAGAGCCTTTTGAAAGATATAGTAACAAGTATTCATGCCTGTTCAGTTTAATTTATTAATATGTTTAGCTTGCTTTATTTCTCTACTTGAGGTACTAAGAAAGATTAAAGAGGTAAGAGATAACTCTTGATGTATGTAAAAGACAGGGCGTGATACATTCCAAGGGCCTGATAAATTTAGAGTTTCAAGATAAGAAGTAGGAAGCTGGAGGTGTGAATAATCAACTATTGAATAAGAGAGTTTCCTCTGATTTGTGGAACTTATCCAGGTCATTTGACATTTTAAAATGTTAAAGAGTCAATATATGTATTCAAGGTATCAGCGCCGTTCAAACCCAGTCATTACTTGAAATAACAAATGCTTCTGTGGCCTCTGGGGAAGTGGTTGGGATTCTCAATTCTACCGCCAATCAAAGGACAACGAAGTCATCAGAGTCACTGTTGATTCATTCATTTATCCGTTCGTTCATTTTTTAAATGTTTATTGCATATCCGTCATGTGCCAAGCTGACTGCAGGATACTGAGATGCCTAAGACGCGCGTCATTCCCTCAAAGCCTGCCCAGGCTGTAAGGTTGGGGGGCGGGGAGCTGCGTGGTAATTGCATTAGCGGTCCCATGCGCTGTATTGGAGGTGTGCGGTGGTGAATTAAAGGATGGAGCTTGAGGAGGAGAGACAGGTCTTCACAGGCAGCAAAGTGGAGAGCTGCGTCTCCGCGGATGGACGAGTCTCGCAGGTGGACGGACGGGGTGCTGAGACGTGCAGGCTCAGGGACCCGCACGGGTGAAAGCGTGGGAAGGACAGCCGCGTGGCGTGATGGGGATCCACAGGGCACTGCTGGGGGCTGGAGCGGAGTGAGGGGAGGGCAGCCGGAGAGGAGGCCGAGGCCCCAGCGCCAGCTCTCCGAGCCCTGAAGGCTTTGCCCAGAGGATTTCGTCTCGGAGGCAGTGGGAGCCACTGAGTAATTGAAGGAGGGGAGCTTCCGTATCAGATTTTCATGGTTACAGAAGCCTCATCCGGCAGCGTATGGAGGTGGGTTGAAGGTGTACAGGACAAGACTTGCAAACTTATTACGGTCCCGTGGGCCAGAACCGGTGGGGGCGTGAGGTTGGCCGTCAGTAATAGGGATGGAGAAGGGGAAGCCGAAGCGAGATGTTTACAAGGCAGGTGTGATTGATGGATTGTGCGGGGAGAGAGGGTGGCAGTCGGAGCAGGGGAACCTCGGATGGCTCCGAGGCTTCTTGATCAGCCGAAGCATGGGACGTGAGAAGGGGAAATAAGTTCAGTTTAGGACATACAGACTTAGAGGCTTGATGGGACATCCGGCTGGTCGTGACAAGCGGACAGTTGGGTATTCAGTGGGAGCTCAAGAGCACCAAGAGTTTCTGAAGCATAACTGAACCAGAGACTGATGGAGAGAGGAAGGGGAGAGGCACTGGGCACACCTGAAAAATTACCAGTCTGAGTGTGAAATTAAGACCAGGCCTTTGAAAAGCCCTTAAGGGGAAAAGAAGCCTAAGTTTCATCAGCCCAAGAGGTATCCACCTCTGCAAAGACCTGGGATGAGCCCTCAACCCAAAAGCAGAGACTCACCCAGAGCCATAGGTAAGAAGTCACAGCTGCAGTAAGCAAGGCAGGGCGCCCGTTCCTTCCGCTCACGGCCAGCCTTCCTGCCGTGGTAGGAGGGCGGGCTTCGTTGCATATAAGGCACGTGAGAGTCTCTGCGTGCAGACCGCGCTCCTTGGCTCCAGAGCTGTGACTCTAGAGAGATGACACGCACATACTGTCATGACAACCAGTGTAGATCACTTATCGAGTGCCTGGAGTCTGTCGTCGGTGCCCTAGGCCAGTGATGCTTTATCTCAGCTGAAAATGGGAAACTCATGCAAAACCGTTTGAATAGATAGATACCACGGTCTCCCCCACTCCCTCTCACCTCACCCCATCTCTGACCCGGCAGCTGAATGTTTAGAAAGCCTGACGCACCGCTGGAGTGGAGGCCCCGCTGTCTGCGCTTCCTTTCCACTCTCGGGCTCAGAGGCGCGGCAGGCATGTCTGGCAGTGCCTTTGGGCACAGGTTGCTGGTGTGTCCTGAGACACAGCGCTCCAGGCTGGGCCAGCCGCGGGTGAGGGATGGCCCTCCAGGTGGCGCCACACCCTCCTACCCCCCTCCTCCCCCGGGGAAGAGCTCCCCGCAGGGAGGCCTCAGCAACGCTCAAGAAGCCGGGAGTGGCACCCTGTTCTGTGCACCTGGAAGGAGCTTCTGCTGCAGCAGCTGCACCTCCAGCCTGGGCAGAGGTCCTTCCTCACACTCCGACCCAGTTACTGCGGCTGTGTCACGTGGTGCCACAATGTTAGGAGCCAGCGTTCAAGTCGGGGCAGGGGTAGGTGTGCTCTGTTTCCTCCGGAGGGCCCCCAAGGCATCCTCTGGTACCCCTGGTACGTACGGTTCCCGTAGCATCAGCAAACCACGAGCACGCCAGGGAGATCCGCACCCTCCTGGGAGAGTCGCTCGTGTGTTCCCACGTGGCCCGCCAAACAAAAAATGTGGTGGCTGATTGCCGTGCAGACATGGGCGGGACGGAGGCTTGTTCCGGATTCTCTGGTTGGGGTGCTGTTTTCTGTTTTCCATTCTGGTCACAGGTTCTACCCTAAATTGCTTGATCCTCGCTCTGAAGCCCTAGTGGCTTTTGGGGAGATGGAGTCAAAGCACTGGGTGCCTCAGGTGGGATGGAGACAATGGCCCTCTGTCTGCTACCTGGACCTTCAGCAGCCTGAAGTGCTAGCTGCTGATGTCTGTCAGAAAACATAACAGCCTCTTTTCCCTCAGGGCACACGTGGCAGGAACAGCCAGCCACGTGGAGACACCCAGAGATAGTGTTTTGGCTTTTGTGTATATTCAGATACTCAAGGTCAACTTCAGAAACTTTAGAACTACATGTGCAGAAGAATCGCCACCACCACCACCCCACAACAGCCTTTAAAAAATCAGCAAATAGGACTAAACAAAGAAGTGTGGGAATGACGATATGTGTGTCTGTCTTGGCTCAGCAGTAAATACAGGGTCATGGTAATAAACAGTCTTGCAGCCGCCTCACATGGATTGTGTCCCGCTGTTTTCTCCCAGCTGCCCAGCTCCGTTCCGTGTACGAGCGTGGAGACCCCGAGTGCTGTGTAAGAAAAGTCTTTCGTTTCTCAAGTTACAGCCCTGTTGTTTTCAGGGAACAATGAAACATTGTCAGATTGGCATCTGGGCACTGGAAGTCAACCTCGAGCTTCGTTTTCGTTGCCATTTAATGCCCAGCAAAGAAACTCAGGCCATGAGACAATGGCCCTCTGTCTGCTACCTGGACCTTCAGCAGCCTGAAGTGCTAGCTGCTGATGTCTGTCAGAAAACATAACAGCCTCTTTTCCCTCAGGGCACACGTGGCAGGAACAGCCAGCCACGTGGAGACACCCAGAGATAGTGTTTTGGCTTTTGTGTATATTCAGATACTCAAGGTCAACTTCAGAAACTTTAGAACTACATGTGCAGAAGAATCGCCACCACCACCACCCCACAACAGCCTTTAAAAAATCAGCAAATAGGACTAAACAAAGAAGTGTGGGAATGACGATATGTGTGTCTGTCTTGGCTCAGCAGTAAGTACAGGGTCATGGTAATAAACAGTCTTGCAGCCGCCTCACATGGATTGTGTCCCGCTGTTTTCTCCCAGCTGCCCAGCTCCGTTCCGTGTACGAGCGTGGAGACCCCGGTGCTGTGTAAGAAAAGTCCTTCGTTTCTTAGTTACAGCCCTATTGGTTTCAGGGAACAATGAAACATTGCCAGATTGGCATCTGGGCACTAGAAGTCAACCTCGAGCTTCGTTTTTGTTGGCATTTAATGCCCAGCAAAGAAACTCAAGCCATCAAAAAAAAAAGAAAAAGTCACCTGTGTAAAGTGACCACCAAGGGTGCCATGCCTCACCTGGGCTGTCCCATCACTTTCAGGCAGTTGTGCTGGTCCAGGCGGGACTTCTTCTTCTTCCTCCCCTGAGAACATGTGAATGAAAATTCAAGGGTGTATATTGAAGAGGCGTTGCAGAACCAGGGTCACACGTGGCAGAGGTAAATGCGGCTGGACGGAATCTGTCACGTGGGGCTCCCTCTTTTCAAGGAGGGCTTGCATTTCTGAGGGCAGAGCCTGAGAAAGTCTGAAAGCTCTGATCTCTGGGACAATCCTCACCTGGTGCTTCTTGGCAGCACCAGGACCAAAGGCTCAAGACTCACCCCTTTCCCCCGCCAACAGGTGCCACACCGAGCAGCCTACTGCTCTGTTGCCATTGAACTTGGCACTCTTCAAACACACCGGCCATCTGATAATCAGAAGCCATTCTAAATTACAACAGACACGCTTTCCAAATGGGGCGCCAAGAGAGTTAGAATAAAGACCCCCTCCTGCAGGCTGTCTGAGGCCATGAGCAGTAGAGAATAGTGTGAAACACGCAACTCCAAAAAAATATAAAATAAATAAACCTCCCTAGAAGGAATATTCAATATCTGCAAATCATCGTTGATAGCTGCAGCCCACTCGCCAGCCCATTTTTAATGAAATCTCTCCGTGGGGGAAAAATGGCAATGTAGGTCCTTGTTACATACTCAGCAGACAGCATTTACTTATTTATTGGATGTGCAATTAAGGGCGCTTTTATGTACACTTAGGTGCACAGTTAGGAGCACGGTGGGGTGCCCTCTGGGACATTAGGAGGAGGAACCAGAATAAATGGTCTGCCCCGCTTCCCAGCAGCCATCGCGTCTTCCTCTGGTTCCTGAGAGTATTTCGGAAGCGGGGGCATTAGCTCGGGGAATTGATGCATTACTGTCACCTCCCCAGATTAGTAAAGATTTTAGAACTGTCTGAGATGATGAGACAGGAAGAGAAAATAATGTTTACAGGAAATATTCCATTAACTGTGAACTGACTCCCAGTGGAGTCTGAATTATTCAGTGCGCTAAGTTCTCCATTAAGCGCACTGCTGACTTAGTTTTCCGCTTCTGTTTGGATGCACTTGACTTATCTTGGGGCTGCTGAGCCCTCTGCCTCGGCTGGCCCTGGGTGCGTGCCTCCCTCATTCCATTATCTGTATTCCCCTGGACTTTTCCTTCCTCCCCGGGACACCCTGGCGAGGAAGGAAGACTGCACTCCATCCATTTTGCATTCTTAGCATTTTGCAGCCTCTGCTCTTTCACGGGGTTGATCAGAGGGCCTCCTCCAGCTGCCCACTACTGGCCCTTTAGATCCCAGTGCCCAGCAGACCTGGAAGAGTTCGACGCCTGTGGGTGACAGGCCCTGGCAGGGGCTCGTGAGGGAGGAGCAGGCTGGAGGGACAGCAGGATAGGGAGTGAGAGGCATAAGTCTCCAAGAAGGAAAGGAAAAAAAGCAATTGTATTCTAAGAAAACCAAGATGCTCTTTTCAAAGCATCAATGCTGGGCATGGCCTTCTTAAAGCACCAGTGTTGGGCATGGCCAAATGCATTCATTCTCTCTCTCTCTCTCTCTCTCTCTCTCTCTCTCCCTCCCTCTCTCTCAAATTATCTCTAGGAGTAGAGATAATTTAAAAAATGTAAGTGTAAAATCTAGCATTCACAAATGCACAGCATCTTATTTTCAACTTAACAGGTGCTAAAATATATCTGCCTTGGCTACACATATAAGGAACTATACTTGTAAA
>NW_006431956.1:6323663-6334136 GCF_000325575.1 Pteropus alecto | reverse complement strand
CCCTCCCTCCCTCTCTCTCTCTCTCTCTCTCTCTCTCCCAGTCCCACCTGCAAGCCATGAGCTAGAGCCTTAGAACTTCAGTAGAGAATGTTGAATGTGGACTCTTCTCCAATAAAATGGTCCCCATGTGAGAATTATTGAGTACCCGTGGTATGCCAGGCCTGACAGATGTGACAGTAAACAATAGGGACAGGCCCCTGCCGTCCCAGAGCTTACAGATAATGGGGAAGATGAACAAATGATAACATTAAGTAAATCTGTACGTAGAGTGTTAAACTCTACGAAGACAACGAATCAGTAAGGGAGGGGTGGATGGTTAGGAGTGACCTCTCTGAGGGGGACTGGACATTTAAGTGACTCCATTTCTGAGAGTGTAGCATGCCAGGCTCCCCGGGAAGCAGAGTCTGAGGTGGATTCACAGGCAGGAAGTGTATTGGGAAGTGCTGTGGGGTTAACCCCAGTGAGGAACAGGAAGGAAGCAAGGCCAGGTGGACAGACAGGCTGAGCTGTAAGGAAACCTCAGGTTAAGCCCTAGAGCTGGAATGACCCTCAGAGGCAGTGCTGTGAGGCTGGGGCCTTTTCCCCAGCATCAACAAGTCATTAGATGCAGGCGACCCCCAGGGAAGGGGTCGTGACCTTGGGCAAAGTGCCGCTTCCTGGAGAGAGAATAAATCCTTCGGTCCTGAAGGGCGGGGGCTGGTCAGTACAGCTCAGAGCTTTCACCGCAGTGGTTCTCAGCCTGTGGCCCTTGGATTAGCAGCATCTACATCACCTGGGAACATGTTAGAACTAAAACCTCCCAAGTCCCCACCCGAGACTTAGGGACTCAAATTCGGAGGAGGGATGGGACTCGGCAGTCCCTCAAGGGGATGCAGATCCAGGCTGTCGGGTGTGGGGAGCCCTGCTCTGCAGACAGGTAACAGGGATCTTTCTCTGTGACCTTCGTTGTTTTATTTTGGGAAAGCATTTTAGTCTGAGCTAAAATCGAATCCCTTCCTAGAGCAGGTGCACCTTCAAACACAAAAGACGTTTTGTAAGCCAGGGGCCTCCATGTCCACTCAAAGGCCCAAAGTAAATCTCAGATCTCAACCCAAGAAGAATTTCGATGCTATGAAGTCACTTCCGATATTTTAAAAAAAGTTGTGACACCTTTCTTAACCTCTCTGTGCCTCTCTTTTTATGTCCGTGAAATGAAGACTCCAACACAGGAGAAATAGTCTAATTCTCTCCGTCTCAACTGCATTTACATCTCAGAGTCTCCTGTTCCCTGAAGTTAGTGCTGTTGCCCTTGACATAGCAAATATGGTCCCTGTTTATTACACTGAATGCGTGAGAGGCAGCGTTGCCACCGACAGCAAATAATGTCTCTGTTAAGAGGACATATTTTTTTGTTTTGTCATTGGATCTGGTCACCTGGGGTCCCTCAGTTTCCACAGTTTTCTGTGGAGGCCATTTCAGAGCCTGGTGCTCAGAGTAAGCCAGACCGCCAAGGACACCAGCTGGCTGGCTTGTTGTATTCCTGTGGAAATTGTCTGCACTGTGCCCGTGCTGGCATCAGACTGTCACTTTGAAGAAGGTGATGCTATGAGCAGAAAATAAAAGCAGTGCCCCATCCAGGTGGATAACCCTTAGAGAGAAGCGCTGATGTGGCAGTTTTTCTGAGAGGCGCACAGGAGGAGAGGGATGTCGTCAAACCTTTAAGAAGAGGCAGGTCCACCTGTGTCCCCGGTCACGTGTGTGGAGGTGCCGGAAGAGGCCACCCACCTGGCCCCTGGCGTACTGGCTGCAGAGCTATCCAGTTCCAGGCCTGGCATGACCCTTCGTGCGCTACGTTCCTGCCCCCAGCACAGGCACACTCTGACTTGTAGGGACAAGATACCTGGCCTGGTCGTCGAGACATGTCAGTTCCAGCTCCGCTTCTGCAAGACAAGTCTCTTCCTCCTCGGCAAGGTGGTTGATAGAGGTGATCAGGAATCCTGAGGCCGAGAGGATCTGGAAAGTCGAAGAGGGGAGCGAGGGGCAGGCTCACTGGACCGCCAGGAAGGAGGGAAGGGGGAGAAGCAGGGCTCATCCACTTCCCGCGGCAGTGCCTGGCCTCAGGCTTGTCCTCCCTGCTTAAGCAGCACCTGTGACAGCGCTGAAGAGGCCATGTCCACAGCCATGGTGACTGTGAGGAGTGTCAAGGTCAAACACAGCACTCGGTGCATATGACACGCAAATAAACGCACAGCCAGACGGGCCGGCAGCCCCGCCGAGATGGACCCGTGTCCAGACCCCTCGCAGGAGCAGATTCCCACCACTCCGGGAGCCCTGCTGTCCTTGGATATAATTTGAAGAAGCAAATCAAAACCAAACGCTGTTGCTGGACCCCAGACCTCTGCAGAAGGATGTCCTGTAGCCCACCGACTCCAAGAGGAGCCACAAACCAAGTGACTCACAAGCAGAGTTGGTTTTTTTCTGGCTTAAAAACCAAAGACTTTCCTAGTCTGGCAAGAACGTTGCCCACCGGGGCTCGATAAGCAAAATGCTTTGATCCCCTACCGTTCTTTTAAAGGTGTTCTCCCCTAGGTAAAAATGCAGGTGGTCCTGTGACTTTTGGGTCACTCCCAGGTAATACAAAGTCACACAGTCACTCTAAGTAGCAAATAAATTGCGTTCAGAAATTCAAGGGCCCAATTCCTCCTGACAGCCAAAGCTCCAGGCTCGAATTGACGTTAAAGCCCCACCCCCATCTCCCAGCTGGGCTCACCTGTCCTTCAGCTCATCTGACACTGGCCAGCCAGCCCCCTCCTCGTTGTTTAGATTCCTTGAGCAGCAGTCTTGGGTGGCCCTTAGCTACAGGAGACTCCGGTCAAGCTCTCCAGGCGACCTCTGTGAGCCCTCTCTCATGAGGTTTACGGAAGGTGTCCTCCACCGCTCCCTCCGGGAACAACCCTCTCCCCCTAAAATCCTCCCGCTGTTTCCACCTTCCTAGACCTTTACACCCCACCCGAGGGTAAGGGGTTTTAGAGTCCTCTAAACGATAAGGTTTAAAAAACGTTTTAAAAAATTTTTAGTTGCGATAAAATACATATAATGTGAAGTTAACCATCAGAACCGTTTTTAAGCGTCCAGTTCAATAGTATTAAGGACATTCACATTGTCGTGCAGACAATCTCCAGAACGTTTTCATGTTGCAAAACTTAAGCCCTGTCCCCACTAAACGATTGCTTAGGGCCCTGCCCGCAGCCCCTGGCCCCACCGTCCTATCTGCCCCTATGAGTTTGAGCACCCCAGGGGCCTCGTATAAGTGGAATCACACAGCATTTGTCTTTTGTGACCGTAGGGTATTGTTATCCAAACCTGGACAGTTTTGAGAGTGGACAAGGGCACTGGTTAATAATTACACCACCTCAGACCAACTGGAGGTGTCACAGGCAAACCAGGACACACGGTGGCCTGTCACACCATCGTGGTGACCTGTCTAGCTAGCTCTTGGCTTGGCTTTTCCTCCTCTCTCCTACTGGAGAGTGTGTTCACCGGTCGCTTGAAGGAGAGTGATCGTCTCAAAGTCTCAGCCGGGACTTCTGTTTTCCTATCTTACGGCTCTGGTTTTGCAGTGGTGTCTTTACCCACAGACAGCACGGCGTGTGACAGAGCTGTGCTGAGCCAACACCTGGGGAGACCCCAGCGAGTCCCTCCAGTAAAATCGCAGACCGTCCAGCCCCCCTGGTCTTTCCAGCATTACCAACAGGTGTTTCTTGTGCTGCAAGTTTCATCAATTCCTAGGATCATCCTAAAAAGCCTGCTGGTGTCGAATGTGGCCCACGGGCTCCCCACTAACCCTGGAGCAGACTCGGCCTTCCTGGGATAAGTGTCCTACTCCAACCTTTTAGGGGGACAACGAGCTGGAGAGGTCCTGGCTCCATTCTCTCCAGGCCTCCCTGCAATGAGCACTGGGACTCACAGCTGAGTGAGACTCCGCGGCACGCGTGTGCACACCTGGAGGTCGTTACTTCCTTGAGTGGATGCTTACAGCTTCGCGGTTTAAAAAGCCTTACCAGACGGCTCAGTGGCTAGATTCTCGCCAGCCGACTCTGCGGAAGGCTGCAGGGTCACACAGCAGAGAGGATGCCACCCTGAGGTGCCTCGGCTGTGACGGCCGGAAGCTGTCAGGCTGGGGCAGGTCGGCTGTCATCTGCAGAGACCGCCACAGAGATACGAGAGGAGGGCCTGGTAGGAGAACCGTCGACAAGTCGGTTTGGGGAGAGGGGTGCCTTTTATATAGAGGGGCTTCTTACGTGGAAGGGGCAGCCCGGAGCCGAGGGTGTTTTGTCCTGTAATGCCAGCTCCTTTTAAGTAATTCGTTTTCTTGGGTTTTTACCAAAGAGCGTGTTATGGTTCGTGATTAATCCAGACTAGGATGTCCCAGTCAAAACAGCAAGGTCACGAGGGAGCTCCCGGTCACTCTCCATTTCTCACCAAGCCCCCAGGCACCCACAAGCCCCTTTTTCTGTGTCCCTGGCCTCGCCTCTTCCAGACATTTCGTATACACGGAATTGAATGATCTGTGGCCTTTTGCGTATGGCTGGTTTCACTTTAAATAAACGTGTTCAAAGTTTCTCCACACGTGGCGTGAATCAGAACTTCAGTCCTTTTTGTGGCCGCGTGTTACTCCACTGTCCTCTGATGCTCGCGTCAGCTTTTCTGCGATAACATAGCAAACGCACGCACACGCGCACGCGCGCACACACACGCGCACGCACCCGCCTTGGGTGGTCCCTCCCACAGCATCACACACGCGCGCACACACGCGCGCACACGCACACGCACACACGCACACCCGCCTTGGGTGGTCCCTCCCACAGCGGCCTGGCTTTGCCCCCAGTTCGCTTCTGATATCAACTCAGCTGTCACTCCTGATGACTCAGCTGTCACTTCAGCAGCCTTCCCCCTCCCCTGCCCCCGTGACAACCCCCCTAGCTTGCCCTTTATATTTGTCCTCTGAACCTGCTATCCTACTACTTCCTCGTGGCATAGTTTTCTTGTTGGCCTACCTCTCCCCTCACAAAAACTTATCCATTTTGGTCTTTTTTCCACTGCTGTATGCCCGCTGCCTAGCATGATGCCTGGCATACGGTAAATACTCAATAAAGAGTTGTTAATAAAAGCAGTCAGGGCAGAGTATCTAATAGCTTGTAACCCACCACCGATTTTGAGGGCATCTCTGTGCAGTGGCCTCGGAGATCCAAGGACAAACAGCGTAGCCCCTCTAGGGGAGGGTCTGAGAGCATGGAAACTAGACCTCGGGCGTGAACTGCTGCCGCAGGCCACGGAACGACTATGGTTCATCCAGCCGCCTTTTCTTTCTCAGAAGCGGGAAGTTGCAGACTGGGAAGTGCGGCGTGTGGCTTGCGGTGGCCTCCGCTTTGTCCTGGGAGATAGCTTGTCTCTGCCGAGTGGGTGGTGCTTAGCTTTGTGAGGTTTTTGTTGTTGTCTTTTAATGAACATGGTTCGAAGGGGAAACTCATGCTGAACTGATTTTCCTGAAAGTGCGAACCTGTGTGACACCCTAGGCCAGCCAGAAAGGTGTCGGGGTGAATGGCCCTCACTCCCAGCACCCACAGGTGGGGCTGGAGGACTCAGCACGGAGGGACCAGCCTACCCCTGCCAGGCCTGTAAGAGCCTCAGTTCCGTGTGGGACGAGTGACCACGGGTCACTCCAGGTCCTGACCGAGACCCCAGCCTGAGCGGCGTAGGCTCCCAGACTGCAGACGACTCCCCCTCATTCGCCTGGGGGTCCAGTGTGGTGCAGACCAAGCCATCGGGAGGAGGATGGTTGGGGCTGTTTGAGCTGACCCTCAAGGTCACGTCCCTTGCGGTTCATTTTTAACAAGATGTCTAGGTTCAACCGCTGATGGTTTTTCACATGGAAGTTGCCTGAATTGTGGGAGCTGATATCTGAACCTTTATCTTCTGTATTCATTTATTCATTCACTCAGCAGATAATTACTGAGTGTCTGATATGCCCCAGGCACTGTGCCAAGTGCCAGGAAAATACCTTCAAGGAGCTTAGTCTGGTAGAGAAGACATTTGACTAACAAGGACAGTTGCAACACGGGATGATCATTGCTTTGGCAGAGGGACGTGTATGGATATCTGCGAAAACCGGCCCGGGTTAGGGACAGCCCTCGTCAAAGAAAGCGGCTTAGGGCAGGCTGCCGAATGGAAGGGTCCACGTCTGCCCCTCCCAGAGTCTCAGTTCCCCAGTGGCCCTGCCCACGGCAGAATTCCTCTAGAGAAACCGGACTAAAGCAAAGTTTTAAGTAGGAGCAGCCCTCCTGGAGTACAGCGATTCTAGAGGGAAGTCCTCACCCCTAGCTCTGTTCATTCTGGGAAGGAAAGATTGTGGAGAAGATAGAAAATTGCTCCAGCAAGAGCATCATCTACAGAGGAAACCACCTAAGTCACCCATGGCCCCAGCTGCAGAGATGACCCTTCCAGCCAGGAGAGGCTGGAGCTCACACCTGAGGTGTCAGCGGCGGGCCGTCTGCCTCCTCCTGGAACCCACAGAAACCACGCCTGGGAGACCTCACCCTCCCACTTGTAGTTATTCTCAAAGAGCCTCACCGGCTTACTGATTTCTTTTAACTTTGTTCCGCACTGCTAACAGGGTACTGCCAGTCCTCTCTTTAGCTTGATTACCCAGGTTTCAGTTATGAGTACCCACCTTTGTTTCCACGTCGAGCTGTTGCCAGCCCATTCTCCACCCCATTCCCACCTTTTGTACAGTCAGATGCCTCCACCAAGGGCACTGTCAGTCCCGTGATGCCACACCTTTGGGCAGAGCTACCAGGCATGAGAGTGTCAATGCCCCCCCACCCCTGCCCTCCTGACAAAGGAAAATACAGGTTTCCCCCAAAGTCTGCCCTCCAAAGTCGTCAACACATAACACCTTACAGCAATCCAAAAAGAGAGCGAGCTTTGCTGTTGCAGGTGAAATGGCCCATCGTAATTCAGATGTGTCAGATACACCTCAGACTAATTCCTTCTTTGAAGCCTCCCGTTGACATAAGTCACAGCAGGTATAATTAGCTTTGAAGTATTTCCAAAGGCAAGTCTGGAGCCGAGGCAGGGTAAGCCACACACAACTGGGGTGTCAACGCTGGAAACCCCAAATCTAGACCCAGATACCGTGAGGACAGCCGGCCTCTCCATGCAAACGTGAACCCTCGTGTGTGCCCCAGAGGCAAGAAAATGACATCAGGAGGCCTGGGGTAAGACAGAAGAAACGCTTTCAGCTTCTCGTTCAAGTGCTGACATTTGCCAAAGCTTTACGGTCCGTCTTTCTGCGAGAAAAGCCAGAACACACAGAAGAAAGTGATACAGAGAGAGGCCCTCCCGGGAGGGAAAGGAAAGGAAATTGAGTCCAGTGGGGAGGAAAAAAAAAAAAATGGCCTGTTTCTCTCGAGGCCTGTTAAGTACTTGTTGGCCCTGTTTCTCTCTCTTCCCTAATAATGACTCATCAGGCCAAAGCCGAAAGGTTTTTGATGGGTTAAGAGGAGGCCGTCCGTGGAAGGGTCAAGGCCTGGCGCTCTGGGCATCTGTCACTGAATTAACCGAATCCATTCAGAGCTCATGTCCCCTGACAGGGAGAGGCAGCTGGCCAGAGGGACATCTTGATCGCATTAGGTCTGGCTGCAGAGAAAAATTCGCTTTTTTTTGCTTTTTTTTGCTGGGGTGGTGACCTTCTTGAGATAATCAGTGCCAGGAGCTCTCTTTCCGGGCAGGTAAGGAAGGACATAGTGAAATGCCCTTCGTGAGTGAACTGTCGGGGATCATAGCTCGCCCACGTCGGAGGGCCTGGTTTGCTTCCCAGGGTCGCCCCGTTCCATAATACTGAGCTGTCACAGCAGGGTACTTGCTTCTCGGCAAAGCCGTGAAGATTAGATGTCATATCAGGAAAATGGTCACGACGGACACAGGTCAGAATTGCAGCGGACTCGGGAAGTAGCTGTTTAAGAACCAGGACCAAGGAGCCCAAAGACGGTTCGGCCAAGGCCAGCCAGGGTTGGGTTCTGCTTGGATTGTGAAAACATCCAGTTAACAGAAAGCAGTTTTTTAAAAGCCTGTGGCACCGTATTAGCCATCTCTTAAAGAAAATTACACAAATCTGTCCTTCGGGCTGATAATGGGTTCGAAGTATTCAGAACTTTGTTTTTTACATTACGAATAATACTGGCATGTAAATGATAGAAGGTAATAAAGGACATAACAGCGAGTTTTTACTGAACACGAACTCAAAAGTGAATGATAAGTGCACTTAACGTGTAAGCATGTTATGCGTATTTATTCAATAACATGGCACGAAAATAAAACTATCCTTAGTAGTATTTCGAAGATGAGAACAGTAAGAAGCAATTATGTTGCCAAGGACGCACAGCCAGTTAAGTGGTAGACAGGGTGGCTTTGAAAAGTCTGCTTTTAGTCAGTACTATTCTATATTGCCTCCCGTAAGTAGGAAATGTTTAAAACAAGCGACTTTGTTTTCACATTCCCGAGAGGAGCAGTGTGGCATTCCGGGGCTTTATGGTGCTGACCTTCATCACCAGGCACAGGGTGGAGGAAAGCCCGCCACACACCCTTCCTTTACCGAAAAGGAAGCTGAGATGCAGTCAGGACTGTCCCTTCCCAGCGGGCATTCTCAGTCCCGAGAGTGATGCACTGAACCCGTGGAGCATAAGCGATGCTCGTGGATACTGGTTGCCTGCAGCACGAGCATGAGACGTCTTCATAAGGGGTGCTGCAACTCCGCGGAGTTTTTAAAGCCTGTTACAGAAACTATCCATGAGTTTTGTTTCTTTTCCTAATTGAGGTTGCATTGTTTATAGGTGTGCAACATTATAAATCGGCATCTGTATACACTTACAGCATGCTTACCACCAGCTGTGTCGTTTCCATCCCTCGCCACACATGTGACCCCCTTTTCCCGTTCCCCCTCCCCCCACCTCCTTCCCATCTGATAACCACCCATCTGTTGTCTACATCTATCAGTTTTTTTTGTTATGTTTTGTTAATTCCACACGTGCGAAATCGTATGATATTTGTCTTTCTCCACCTGACTTATTGGCATAATATCCTCATGGCCCATCCATGTTGTCACAGATGGCAAGCTTTCATCTTTTTTAAGGCTGAGTAGTATGTTGTGAGTGTGCGTACATGCACCGCTTCCTCTTTACCCATTCATCCCCCGTTGTTTCCACATCTTGACAATTGTAAATCAAGTTGCAGTGGACATGGGGGCATATATCTTTTTGAATTAGTGTTTTCATGTTAAGATAAATACAAAGAGGCGGATTTGCTGGATCATATGGTTCTATTTTTAATTTTCCTTGCCAACTGTTATTTCTTATCTTTTGATAATGGCCATCCTAGCAGCCGTGAGGTGATTCTCATGGTGGTTTTGACTTACATTTTCCTAATAATTAGTGATGTTGGACATCTTTTCGTGTACCTGTTGGCCATCTGTATATCTTCTTTGGGAAAATGTCTGTTCCGTTCCTCGGCCCATTTTTGAATTGGTTGTTTTCTTATCGTTGAGTTATGAGTTCTTTACGTATTTGGGATGTTAACTCCTTATCGTATATATGATTTGAAAAAGCCTTCTCCCATTCGGTAGGTTACCTTATTGTTTTGCTGATGGCTTCCTTTGCCATGCCGAAGATTTTTAGTTTGATACATCCATTTGTTTATTTTTGTCTTTGTTTCCTTGCCTTTGGAGTCAAATTCATGAAAACATCGCTAGGACCGTAGTCCAGTAGCTTAGCACTTATGTTTTCTGTTATGTACTTAATTCAAGTCTTTAATCTATTTTGAGTTAGTTTTTGTGTGTGGTGTAAGTTAGTGGTCCAGTTTCATTCTTTTGCATGTGACCGTTCAGTTTTCCCAACACCATATATGGAAGAGACTTTTTTTTTTCTCCATTATATATTCTTGGCTCCTTTGTCATAAATTGGTTATCCTTACATGTGAGGCGAACATGTGAGGAGAAGCAGGAAGTTATTCAGAGAGGTCAGTAAGAGGCTTGGATTTATTTCTTTGCTCTCAATTCTGTTCCATGTGTCTGTGTGTCTGTTTTACTGCCCATCAACAAAATACTGTTTTGAATGCTATCGCTTTGTAGTATAGTTTGAAGTTGGGAAGTGTGATACCTCTGGCTTTGTCCTTTTTTCCTCTCAGGATTGCCTTGGCTATTCAGGGTCTTTTGTGGTTCCGTACGAATTTTAGGATTTTTTTTTTTTCTGTTTCTGTGGAAAATGCTGTTGGCGTTTTGATAGGGACAGCGCGGAGTCTAGATTGCTTTAGGTAACATGGGCATTTCAGCCATGTTTATTGTTGCAATCCGTGAACACGAAATATGTCCATTTCTTCACGTCAGGGAACTCCATCGTGAGGTGAATTTCTACGTCATGAATACCGTCTTCTCGACTAGAT
>NW_006431956.1:6318613-6323586 GCF_000325575.1 Pteropus alecto | reverse complement strand
AAAAAAAAAAAAAAAAAAGTCACTGACATGTGGTGTTAACCCCCACTATACCTAAAGACATACACCTTCTTCTGTTGTTCCCTAGAATTGGTCCTCTCATAAAAGCAGAACCTCATCAGGGTTTACCTGGTAATATTGTCTGAACACACAGGCTGGGGTTTCTGTGGTTACACTGACACTTTAATTAAATGCTATCTAGTTGAGGTTCAGAAACGCCTTTTGTCCTATAGCCCTCAAATTATGTGGCAGCTCGTTTTTGTTTTCTGAAGGTACAAATATGCCTAGAGATCAGTGACAGCCCTGCTACTAGAAAGTGAACAGAGCAGAAATAAAATGAAGAAGGAAATTTTTTGGTTCATATGTTTTTTTTTTCTGAGCTCAGAGACTATTCCTAGCCAAGAGTCTCATTCTTCTCACAAGACATCTCCTTGCTGGTGCTTGGAAAGCATTCGGCATCGTGTAGACTGCCAGGGGCCTTTGAAGAAGTGATCGTTGACTTGACTACCAGCTCGAAACAACTTCGTTCTCTCTCGTCACCAGATTTTCCTGGTGTGAGAAAGAGCCCAGGACAGATGTCCCAAGAGTGAGTCCTGACAGCAGTTACTCATTTACCCTCTGCCAGCCCCTGAGCCCCTCTCCACCGCACTTCCTTCATCTGCGGAAGGAGGAGGCTGGACCAGATGGCCGCTGGGATTCTGCATAATAGCCCCTTTCGGAGAAGCAGGAAGTTACTCAGAGAGGTCAGTAAGAGACTTGGTGACTCAGCCTGAGGGACAGGAGGAAGAGGAGGCTCCCTGAAGTCCTGGTCCAGAGTCAGAGCCACTGGAGAGAGCCTCCCCCCACGCCTTCACTTCCGCATGGTTCTGAGCTCGCCCACCCCCACGTGCTGTCCTGTCCAGCACTCAGTAAACACTTGCAGGGCGGAAGTCTCATGGAGTCAAGGCCGCTTCGCCTGTCCCCGCTGTGCCTTCACCCACTCAGAAAGCAGGGGGGTACCTTAACCCTTTCCTGCCCCGACCTTCAGCCGTACACAGGATGTGGGGATCCTGCAGACCAACTAATAGAGTCCGGCAACCAGATCCTGCCGCTGAAGTATTCATCTGGGGTCTGTCGCACTCGGGGCTCCAAGGCGGTATCTTAGCCACTCTGTTTGCTCTTCGTGGATAAACGTTTCTCATCTCCTATGTTATACATTAGGACATCGAGGCCCAAATCACAGGTCTGGGCCAGAAACTGTGAATCCACATCTAGTACCAGGCACGGTCTCAAGGGTGGTAACAGACACCGCCTCAGTAAAACCACTTCCAGGCGGTTTCTCTGTACGTTCGTTTCCAGGGCAAGCCCCAATTATTAAGGCTGTTGGTTCTTCATCCTGAATTTTGTTGTCCGTTAGTCCTCGATTGAAAGCTGCTGAATGCTAAGGCTTCTCCATGTGGACAGCCAGAATAATCCAAGTCTTTAAAAAGAGAAAGAAGTAATACTTACCATTTACAGCTTACAAGGGAAGAAACGCCCCTGTGTAGGACTGAAAAGGTTTGCTTTGATGCTTACGGTCACACTGTTGCTCATTTGTAAAAATCATCCCACTCGTAAAGTTCGCCAGCCGCTGGTGAGCAGAGTGCTCGTCCCACTAGTTGGTGGCCCAGCGCAGAAAGGAACACAGAGGTCACACTGATGCACCAGGTGCCCTGGCTCCTGCTTCTGGTTCCGTCCCTGACTTGCCGTGTGGCCTTAGGCAGTTTCCGCAGTTTCTCTGGACCTCGTTTTCCCCAAGAAGAAAATTTCCCGCTCACTCTTCTCGGGGATGCTAAAAGATCAAAGAAGGGGTGTTTGCAGAGCTTTTGAAGATGCCAGGTGAAGCGTGTCAGAAAGGCCTTGATTTAATAGGTATTAATAAATCCTTTATTGATAGGCTCTGTATTTTTGGCTTCTAATTAAGTCCTCGGGCATAACTGACCATAGGCGTTACCCCAAACCCGAGGGAACTCGCCCAGTCACAGGGATCCCCGTGTGTGTGTGTGTGTGTGTGTGTGTGTGTGTGTGTGTGTGTGTGTGTGTGTGTTACGTCTTTATGTGGAGTCACAGAACACGTGGCTGTCTTTCCATGGTAATCCTGGTTACGCTGCTACAGCACTGAGCCCAGGAGCTACCCCCGGCCCAGCTCGTCAGACCCCATGTGGCCTGCTTACCACGGGGACACCAGGCCAGGCGTCTTCCGTTTGCTCGTTTGGTGTTTTTACTCTGCCGGCTTTGGTGGACGGTGTAGCAGGCCAGGCCTCTGAGCTCTGGGGCAAAGGGAACTTGGGAGCAGAAACACGCAGCCCTCGCCCCCTATGAAGAGACAGTGTATTTACAACAGGCGGTGACTGCCCTGGCTGCGTCCCCCACCTACAGACCCTGCTGTCCAGCCCTCCCCACCCCCTAAGTAAAGAGTGAGGATCCGGCCAGTGTGGCCACTGTTCCTGGCACCCTGCAGATGTCCAATGCCATCCTGTCCTGAAAAACTGCCCTCCAGCCACCTCACTCCCACCCTCCTTTCCCAGTATTTCATTTGCAAAATTGAAAAATTGTAGCTGACATGGGGGAAAGGCAGGGCTCTGCCCTGGTTAGAAAATTCTAGAAAGCTCGCACAGACCATACAGCACCCCAGGGAGGGCGGGAGCCAGACGGCCAGGGTGCAGTCAGTGCCCGGACGGGAGTCTGGGTGGCAGCGGGGATGGCGGAAGGCCCCGCAGCCCAGCCAGGCGCTTGGTCTGGGCCAGTCAGCAGGTCGGCAGGGAAGAGGCCCTCCATGGTGCAGTGCGGGGAGCACTGTAAGGGAAGGTGGGGTGTTCTGTTTTCCAGGGACGGGGGAGAAGGAGGGCTGCCCGGGAGCAGTCCCTCTGGACGCTGGCTCTGCTTGGGGTTCTTCATGGGGCGGCAGGGAGCTCAGAACCAAAGGCCCGGGAGGAGGGTGTGTGAGCACTCACGCCTCCTGATGGAGAGGAGGAAGCTCCTGGAGGTCTGCCAGGCAGATGCAGGTGGGCACCTTACCCTACGCCCTGCCCAGGACAGTCTACGGCGCTGGCACCTGCCAGGACTAAAGAATGGGGGTCAGGGACAGAGTGTTTGGCCCTGGTGCAAAATGAAAACACAAGGCTCCTGCATCCAGACTTACTGAGGATTTCAAGATAATGATAGCAGAGTTGTTGAGTTAAGCAGAGGCCCATCTGAGCAGGGGCTCACGAGTCACATGCCCGTGAAGGTGGTCCTGGTCAAGGTGGGTGCAGCACAGGGGCTGAAGGTCACCCTCAGGGACCAGCCTGGGTCTTCCATCCATTTTCTTCGAAGGAAAGGGGAGGAGGGGTGGGGCATAGTTCTGTACACTTCCTTCGAGATTTTCAGCACACGATAATCAAACTGTATTTGCTTAAACGCTGGCGTTGGGGCTTGAGTTAGGAAATTTAAGAAAAGGATCGTTTTGGTTCCGAGTTATTCTTTTACTTGCCAGGATTTGGGACAAGTTGGAACAAGTAGGAATCACAATAAGATCTGTGTTCATTGAGAACTTACTTTGTGCCGACGCTGCACCTACGGTGGTCTGTTGCTGCTGAGGTGTGCGGGACGGGGCCGTTATCCCCGTTTTTAACAGGCGGGGACACGAGCCTAAAGGATGCGCTGCCAGTTTCCTGAGGGCGGGCAGGCCGCTTGGGTGTGGAGGCGCCTGCATGCGAGCAGGGCCTGTGCGGCTTTGGCCCATGGTGTCAGGAACCCAGTGCCTGCATGCGAGCAGGGCCTGTGCGGCTTTGGCCCGTGTGGTACCTGCCGGTTACAAGGGTGGTGTCAGGAACCCAGAGGTGGCCACAATTGAGATGGCACGTCCATACTTATCTAACAGCCGCGGGTCAGAGAGGGACTTTGGGTGTGTTCCTTGAGGGGATTTAGTGTGGCAGAGCACCAGCTAGGAGCCTGAGACACAGTCCTGTCATTTGGGTCGTAGGGGCTCTCCGCAGGTGGCATTTCATCTGTGGCTTGACACACAGCGGCCTGAGCTAGTGCAGGGCTTTGGGGCACTTGGCTTTCCTAGAGTCATCACTCCACCCACTTGGAATTGCCGATAACGGAGGAGGGAAGTTACCCTTTCCCTTGGATTCTGGGTGCCGGGTACCATGAGCTGTGCATCAAGAGGTGGCCCCGTGATACAGGCGAGTAGAGGTCCTCCTCCTTAGGATGCAGACAAAATAATCCTAAAATTCTGCTGAGCGCGTTATGAGGAGAAAAGAATGCAGCCATTCTAGAAATCGCTTTTATTCCAGCCGGTTTGACAGAGGGGTGGAGTCCCCTGGCCAAGCCCTGGCTAGCAGAGTCCTGGGCCGGGCAGGGCTGGTCGACAGTATTCAGGGAACCTGCAGTCACATCTCTAGGGAGGGGAAAGCAGGAGTCAGGGGCAGGAGCCCCAGGCGAGGGGGCTCTGGGTCTGAGATGAGACTCTGAGAAGCGTGTGCCTTGGCGAGGATGCCGCGAGGGGTCAGCTGCTCCAGGAGGGAGGACCAGCTCGGGGTCCTGCTATACCCTGCTTTGAGCAGAGTAAACTCAAATTCTAAGTACATGGAAGGGATGCAGTATGCACCAAACATAAGTATGTGTGCGTAACTCTAACCTCTTCTGGCATTTCCCAGGGGGTTGGGTAACTTCCTTCTCTCAGCCGTGCAGGGCACCCCCTCGGGGCAAAGCGGCAGCCTAATCGGTCCCAGCCACTGCGGTCCGCTTCCGACTTATGGGGTTGCCCCTTGGAAGGAGGAATGCCCACCGGGGCCTGAGGGGGGCCTGGCGGGAACCCTTTTTACTGCCCACTTTTCAGAGCTGCCTTCGTCC
The DNA here is from genome assembly GCF_000325575.1 of Pteropus alecto. Taxonomy (NCBI): domain Eukaryota; kingdom Metazoa; phylum Chordata; class Mammalia; order Chiroptera; family Pteropodidae; genus Pteropus; species Pteropus alecto. The sequence goes on along the minus strand of NW_006431956.1, from coordinate 6,318,732 downwards.
CCCTTCCCACCCTGCCCAGGGAGCCCCCCCCGGCGGCCGCAGCGTCCTGCTCAGCAGCAGGACCCTTGGCGTTCTTTGTACTGCTTGGGCTTTGACAGGCACGTATTGTTGTTATCTTG
>NW_006431956.1:6276833-6318587 GCF_000325575.1 Pteropus alecto | reverse complement strand
TGTGCAGAGCCGCGAACTGTCTTTGGAGAATTCAACAAAGGCAGAGCAGCCGGCAACAACTTGAAAAGAACTTGCAGGAAAACCCACACCCACGCTGCCGGGTTTTGAACTGGAGAGCCGCGTCTGTGTGTGTGTGTGTGAGTGAGTATGTGTGTGTGAGTGTGTGTGTGTGAGTGTGTGTGTGTGTGAGAAGCAAGAGGCTGAGGAGGTGCAAACAACTCTTTGGAGAATTCAACAAAGGCAGAGCAGCCGGCAACAACTTGAAAAGAACTTGCAGGAAAACCCACACCCACGCTGCCGGGTTTTGAACTGGAGAGCCGCGTCTGTGTGTGTGTGTGTGAGTGAGTATGTGTGTGTGAGTGTGTGTGTGTGAGTGTGTGTGTGTGTGAGAAGCAAGAGGCTGAGGAGGTGCAAACAACTCCACGTCTGTGCTTCGATAAGGAGACCACCGGCTGTGAACCAGCCTCTCCTGAATTCGGACCGCATTGTTTTCTGTCCAGATATTCCAGTGGAGGCAGTTGGAAAACCTGTATTTCAGAGAAAAGAAGTTTTCCGTGGAAGTTCACGACCCACGCAGGTAAGCTGGGAAACTCCTCTTCTTCTGGGAGCGCGTGGCCCGCCCGGCGTATTATTTATATTCCTACCTTTGTGCAGTCATTGTTGCTGTCCACGTCGGCGGGGGCAGGGTGGGTGATCGGGGAGGACAGGGTTCAGGTCAGACAGCGAAGCTTTGCTTTGTGCCGTGCGTGTGGGTAGATGCCGTGGGTTCAAGTGAGTGTGTGACGTTAGTGACACCGCGATCATCTCATCTGCCTACACGTGTTACTCGCTCACGTCTGTGGAGTTGCCTTGACAAGCCACGGCGTTTTAGAGAAGGTCTGTAGCTCTTTTTATAACCGGACGCCGGGCTGAGTCCTTTTTAGAAGTTTTCGCCCCAGGAGAGTCTGAAGGATGGCTCATCAGAGCTTCTGAGAATGTGTCACGTAGGACAGTTCGTAGCCAAAGTGACCTACCCGCAAAGCAGTTGTGCTCATGGCTGGATTCTGTGAGCCGCCTGTTAGGTGTGAGCCTTGGGGGTGGGTGTGAAAGAAACATGTTTCTTTCTCTCCCCACCTCACGTTGTTTCCCAGGCAGCACTGTGGAAAAACCAATGCTCCAAGTCAGATGCCAAACAATAGGGTCCCGGTTTGCAGTGCAGCAAGCCCGGCTTGGAAGCCAGCACCTCTGCTTTTCCTCTCTTTGTCTGCTAGCAGTCCCGGAGTCTAGGCCACCCAGAAACAGCAGATTCCCTAAAAGCAGGCCTGACACCCAGGAGGCCATTGTTTTTTGGTAAGTCCAAACTCAGATGTACAACACGAAGGCCGTCCTGGGCAGATGAGAAAGGTCAGCATCTGCGGAGGAGAGCAAATGTGGGTGTCAGGCTCCATGACGCCCCAGCGCTGGCCTGGGAGCCAGGGGTCAGCCCCAGCTTCCCCGGCACACGGGGCCGAGGCTCCCAGAGAGCTAGGACATGGGGCGGAGACGAGGGCCGGCGGGCGGAGGCTTGTGTGCAGTGTGGCCCTGCAGCTGGTGACACACAGCGAGACTGCCACGCGCCCGCCCTGCCGTGTCATCTGCGTGGAACAGCCCCCCACCGTCACTGCAGGACGACCGCATGGTGGGCACGGCAGGTTCGCGTCCTCGCAGTCAAGGGAAGACGGAGGACTGGTCCAGCGTGTCTCTGCGCCCTGCAGGGGCCACACGGTCCAGGGACTGCCTCGTGCGGGTCATGTCGGGGAGGACACTGAAAATAACAGTCCAGCCAGCCAGGAACACACTGTACCAGACCGGCGTCTGAGGAGTGCGGGAGGAGGGGCACTTCCGTAAAAAAAGCGAAATAAATGTGGCCCCAGGGGGTCAGATGCAGGAAGTGGGTGCTGGACAGGATGAAAATGACGTAGGAGAGTCTGAGGGGCTGAGCCGGGGGCCGGGCAGTCTCTCGGTGCCTGTGTTCTGTTGAGAAGTCTGCTAGCTCATACCTCGGGCACCTTGGACAAACCCCTGCTTGGTGCATGTGTGTGCGCGTGTGTGTCCTCTGTGGTCTCATCCGTGATATAACACTAAATTCCCTATCCTTCCCTAAGGCCTGGGGATAGAGGAAAAGTCCAAACCTCACACGTCACCATTACATGGGTATTTCGCCTATTAAACGACCGTGATCGATCTCATTCATTGAGTAGCTTCTGCGTTTGGGCACATAGTCAGGGTTCACTGCCTTTAAAGAACTTCTGGCACATTTAGGGGGACAGGCGGAAGAAGAAACGTGATATTTATTGAGTGTTCGCCACAGCTTGGCACTGTTCTCAGCACCTGTTCACATGATCTCACTGGGTCCTCCCCGTAACCCCAGGAAATAGCACCCTTAGTGATTCTATAGGCAACTGAGGCACGGAGGAAAGAAGTGACCGTATCTAGGTTACAAACAGCTAGTAAGTGGTAGAGGCAGGACTCGAACCCAGGGAGCCTGACTCTAAAACTCACGTGTCACACGGCTGCACCCTACCCAGGACAGCAGGCACCAAGCGCCGAAAGGCACAGGCCATAAATGCTGAAGGTCACCAGAAGCCAGGCTGGTCAGGAGAGGCTTCTTGAAAAGGAGAGAGATCTGAGCTGAACCTCCAGGGGCCACCAAGATTTAAAAAGCTCATGGTGGCCCTCGGCGACAAAGACGTTGGTCAGGTCAGAAAATGAGGAGCCCGAGGCAGCCTGAGCACAGACCAGGACCAGGTCCCCTGGAGGAAAACAGCCCGTTAGGCTAGAGGCAGGCAGGGAGGGGCAGGGGAAGGAGAGGCCGGGGAGGTGTCGTGTGCTCCCCGCCGCCACCGTGACAACCCAAGTCTGCTGCAGCTTTAAAGACACCTTTCCCAAATACACGGCAGTAGGCAAAGAGAATCGATTCCTCTTAGGGGCAGAGCCAAAGCTACAAGCCCCATCTCTGCCTCTCATGGCCGTTAAGTGTTCTCTGTGGCCTCACGGCACTCCTTAAGTCCAGTGGGGAGACCTATTGCCGTGGCCTTGTGTATTTGGATCAGGGAAGAAGAATCTAAGTGACCGGACATCGGGATGGTCCAGAGGTCAGCCCCTCCCCCACACCAGGGAGGGAGTCCGAACAGGAGTGACAGGAGGGCAAGTGTGGGAGCGAATCGGGTCGCGAAGATGCCATGTGTGGGACAGGGCAGGGACAGGGGCGTCCCTCGGGGCAGAGGGCGCATCCCAAAGCAGTGGGCACGGGGAGGACCGGTTCTCCTGCACCTGCGCCCTAACCGGACGCCCAGCACGGTTATCTGCGGTCCCCAGGTCTGGAACACGGTTTCTGAGGTTTAGGCAAAACAGAAAAGTGGGAAGAGCCTGAAGAGAAAGATGTGGAGAAGAGATCGATTACTCATGGGGCAGGGGGAAAACTCTCAGAGGGTCCGATTCAGGCGCCCCTGTGGGCCACCTGGAACCATCCAGACCTGAAAGCCTCTTAACTCTTCCTCCGTCACCACCTGGGAAGTAGAAGCACCTAGCCTGCTGCAGCTCTCCCTGCTGTCCCGAAGATACATTCCAAGTTACTTTTCCTTTCTAATTCAGCTTTTCTGGGAGGAAAAAAAATAGGCATGTACTCCCAGGAGCAGCCATTGTCACGGAAGCCAAAGTGAGGGTTCAGGTCACGGTTTCTTTTTAAATCTACAGATAAGCTGTGGGGGTTTCTTCCTCACTCTCGCCGGCTCCTTTTCCAACTGTGTGCTGGCATTTTTTTCTTCTGTTTTAACCAAGGAGTGGAAGACCCCTCCTGGAATCAGCATCACCAACCACCAGATTCGAATTTCTTCTCAGAAGTGGGTCTGAAGAAGACCACCGTTAAATCTTTAGGCCCCAAGGGAAGGTGACGGGAGCAGCTTCAAATTTTTGTCAAGGGCAAATGTGCCAAAAAAATACATATAATTATTCAGAAGTCATGGCTACCCCATTTCTTCCAAATTAGGTATCTTAATCTTGAGAACACACATTTTCTTCTGGCATACACGTTAGATGCCCCAGACCCCGTCCACTGACCCAGCACCTTGCCCTTCACACACAACACACACACACACACACACACGTGCATGCAAACACATGTCCTCAGATCTCACTCGCTTAATAACCTGCTTGTCTTATAAAACATACTTCAATGAGAACATTATCATATAGCTCTTTTTTCCCCAATGCCGTGGATGTGGTGAATTGTGTTGGGACCTGTGTTCCAACTTTCATTTTTTTTAAGTCCGCTATGCGTTCGGTATCCCCTCCGTGAAGGTGTATGTGGAGTTGGGGTGAATGGGGAGGGGTTGACTAGGCTCATTTCTTTCTGCCTTCCCTCTCGCGATTCTTTATACTCTCTCCACCCTCTGAGTGTATTGAAATTGACAACCAGCTCTTTCAAGGAACATTTAGAGTAACATAAATCTGGATTCCCTCACAATTTCCCAGAGGCGGTGGCCTGGGGCCATCCGCCGATAATCTGCTCCTCCTTCACAGCAGGCAGCATTGCCTACTTACAGGACATTGTCAAAGGCTTTTCCTGTCTCTGAAGTTTGTCTTGGCCCAATGCCAAGAGCTATGACCTAGAACGACCCATCTTCAGACAAGGCTGAGGCTTGGTCCAATTCTGAATCCCAAGGAGCCAGTAAATCAAATGATTAACATTATCCACAGGAGCCAAAACATGGAAACAACTTAAGTGTCTGTTGACAGATGAATGAATGAAGAAATTGTGACTTTTTTATGCAGCGGAATATTATTCAGCCTCAAAAAAGGAGGAGGTCCTGCCATGTGCAACAACATGTATGAAACGGGAGGACGTTATCCTAAGTGAAATCAGCCAGACACAGAAGGAAGGAGCCGCATGATGTCACAAGTAGAATCTAACGAAGTTGAACACATAGAGGGAGGAGGAGGCGGGGAAACGGGACGATGTCAGTCAAAGGGTGCTGAGTGGCAGATACAGGATGAGTAAGGCCGGAGATCTGACGGACAGCGTGGGGACGACAGTTAATTATGCCGGATCGTATCCTGGAAATGTGCTGAGAGAGTAGGTTTCAGGTATTCACATCACACACACACACACAAAAAAGTAGTCAGCATGTGAAGAGATGATATACTGGTTAGCTTGACTGCAATCCTTTCATTATGTACAAGTATATCAAGTCATCTTGTATACCTTAAATACAATTTTTATTTAAAAAGTCATGTAAAATGTCCTTTGGTAGCCAGTTTACCTGTGAGAGACAGAAAGAGAGAGTGTGTGTGCATGTCCGTGTGCTCATCTGCCACCTCCACGTCAGGGCATTTAGGAGCCAGCGGGTTCTCAGTAAAAGCCGATCCCTGGAGTTCATCACAGACACGGCTGACCCTTCTGAGTCTTGCCTTCCAGGGCGTCTGTGACGAGGAGGACTTTTGGACACAGTGGCATCGCGGTGCATACGTGGTACGCGTGCCCAGCGTTGATCAAATCCATCTGGGCTATGGCCATTAGCCAGCACCAGTTCTACCTGGACAGGAAGCAGAGCAAGGTAGGTCTCTGTCTTGGGGCTGGGAGGGGCTCTGCCGTGACCACACCTTGCACCAAGCTGAGGGCAGACGCGGGCCCTTGTCCGGATATTGTCCTCTTTGTCTAGGGACTGAGGATTGGGTGGGCAGGGAGGCACTGTGTCCCTTGTCCTGAGGTGTGCACAGGCACACACCTGCCTTCAGAGCTATAGGAGGAATGAGACCAGTTCTTTCAGAGGGCACGTTCCTTGCAGCTGGTCAAGGCGCTCTGGCCTGACCACAGCTGGAGCCACTCAGGCCATCGACTCCAGCCAGGTAGGAATTCCTGAGGAATTCCGACCGTGGTTTTGACCCTTGAGAACCTCTTAGGAGCAAGCAGGCAGGCCCTTCCTGGTGTTCAAACAGTGGCATATTGTTTTCTGTTTGGAGGAGAAGAAAAAAAAAGTAACCACCGTTCTCAACTAATAGATACCTCCTAGCTGTTGAGGATAATTGCTGTGAAAACCCTCCAGGCTTTTCCAGCTGCCAGCTTCGTTTTTTTAAAAATGCAAAACTGGAAACATGGGAAAAAATAAAAATAAAAGGCAACAACCCCATTTCCCTCAGGTAGACCTGGAGCCTGGGGCCTAGGTAAACAGCCATCCTTCGAGGGGGGTTGGACCCAGCCCCACTCCAGACGCACCCTGTGCACTTTCTGTGAGTGGAATGACGGCTCCCTGGTTCACACACCGCTTGTGTCAACACACGGCCCCCTCTTCCTCCAGCTTTGTCTGCCATGCTCCCCTTGCCTTCCCCCCAAAAGCCACTCCCGTTCATTACCCCTCAGGCCAAGAGCCTATCAAGATGGGCTCTGCACCCTTCTCCCGATCCTGCTGCCTTGGGGCGGGGCTGGGGGTGGAACACAGAGCTAGAGAGGAGACCGCCCCTGGCCTCCTGGGTACCTACTGGGTACAGCCACCGTGGGAAGTGCGTCCCATTGTGTGAGTGCTTGGGAGGGGGGAGGTGGCAGGATCCTGGCTGCCCGGGCCCCAGGTTTGCTGGGTCGGTGCCTCTCAGATCCTTTCGGCGTCCCCTTTGGCCTTATTTTCAGTCTGGGTGGAGTGTCTCTTTCTGGGGCTTGGGGACAGGCACGGAGGGAGAGGGCGAGGTGGGGGGCGGGGCGGCGTCCAATGGGAGGTCAGAGAGGGAGGAAGAAAGGAAGCGCAGCCTCGAGGTGTGATGCGGCTTCGAGTCAGTGCTTCGCAGTCACTTTCTCTGTCATAAGAGGGAGGAAGAAAGGAAGCGCGGCCTCGAGGTGTGATGCGGCTTCGAGTCAGGGCCTTCGGCTTCGCAGTCACTTTCTCTGTCACACGTGTCCTCCTCGGCCTCCGTCCTCGCCCCTGCGTGGTCACTTGCCGGGGTGCGTGGGCCCAGGGCGGAGCGTTGCTTTTGTTAGGAACCGTGAGAGTATTCCGCAGCTCTGCCGGTGCTGATGGGCACTGGCACGGGAGCCTGAGGCCCAATTAGATCAAAGAATCGGGGCCAGAGTGTTTTGACTCATGCTTTAGTTTGAGACAGCGGGTGGGTGTCGGCATTTTGCCCTCCTGTGGCAAGAGCTGGGGTCAGGACCTTAGAACGCTTGATTCCAAATTCTGTTGTTCAGTATTGGGCAAGGGTGGTGAGTTTGGCAGGCCTCCTGGACCCCACTGCCAAATCCTCTTGCAGGCAGACCCCCTGTGCACTGATCCCACAGCTTAGAACGTGGAACAGGACAAGCTTATCTCACCCTAATGATTGATAGTACATTAGCTGTTTGAGCCCCTTCCCCCGTGCTGCGTTTTTTGGAGTGTTTTTTGTTTTGTTTTGCATTTTTTTTTTGCTCAAAGTCTCAGGTATGTCTCAGGAGGCCTGTTGGGGTCTAGAGCCCCAGGCTCTTACTCCACAGGCGGAGAAGCCTCGTTTCAGCCCACTGAGGCAGCAAGTAAACCTCAAAAAGTAATGGTCACAGAACACTTCTTGACAAGGTGTGTCTTTCAAGAAGCCAAACCGAATGCCCGTAGCCATAGGGAGGTTTCAGCCGTCCCCCTGGCAGCCCCTGGGGGCCGAAGGAAATGTGCCCGCTCCCGATGGAGAACTTTCCCGGTCCAATTCGAAGACTCACGGAGATGCCTCGGAGACCTTGAGGTTCTCGTGGAACCAGTTCCTCAGCCTGGGGACAGGCGAGGGACAGGTCGTCCCCGGGGGAAGTCCGAGGGCTTGTCTTCCTGGGACGGAGCAGCTTTCATCACTCTTGCTTTGTTTTCCCCAGTTAGGGAACAGGGAGGGAAATTCCTGGCGGAAATTATCGGTTGGTCCAAAGACGCAGTGTTAGTGAAGTTGCTTTCGGAGATAATGTGCAGTCTTTTATTATCATGAATCTAACACTCCTTCCCCTGGCCGACACTTAGTGTAAATTCTCTAAAAGGCCCCCAAGTTAAGTCCGGTGATAAAATGTCTCTTAGCAGCTGCAACACCTCTTGTTTCCGGAATATCATTCTTTATGCAACAGGGAGGTGATCCCTCTGGGTGGGCAGAGTGGCCTCTGGTGAGTGGTGGCTGGCAGGCCTGGGATGAAGAGCTTCCAGAAATTTCTGAGCAGCCAGTGTTGGCTGGCACCCTGTCCGTTGCTTCACACTCTACTATACAGGGCCATGCCAACCATTCCTTTCTGTGAAGGGCCTCAGGAAAGCCGGGCCTCCCAGGCGATGCCTATCAACCCCAGAAACAAGTGCGGTCTAGTGGCTGAGTCAGCAGGGGTGGGTGGCCAAGGAGGCTCCTGTTCTTGCCCTGGCACTCAGTTGTTTTCTTCTCTCAGGGTCATTATGTAAATCGTTTAAGAAAACCAATCCCTTCCTCTCTCCCTCCCCCACATGGTGTGTGCGTGTGCCTCTGTCTCTCTCTCACACACACACACACATATGCACACACCTTCCACCCCCAATCACCAAAGACCGTGGAGAGGGGACCCATGGCATGGTTTCTTGGGGCTCATCCTGAATGACAGGCTGTGCAGGCACCAGTTATGGTCAGTAACACATATGTGCTTGACCCCAAGAGATCAGAGAAGTCAGCTGGATCCCGGCAACCTCCTCCGCCCAGAGCCAAGGAATGTCTTTAGACTTCGGAAAGAGGCACCCGAAAGCTCAGATTGTTTAGAGTCCACGTTAGACACTTTTCCTCTGAACTCAGAGTGGCGACACCTAGACTTGGCTCTTCCGGTCCAAACGTCTCTCCTGCCCCATCTACCCCTCCCCCAACCTACCCCTGGATCAAGTTCCCTCGTCTTCATTCCACCTACATCAAAGGCAGAGTGAACGTATGGGAGGGCGACAGTTAACCCTTGCTTACAGAATATCAGTGAGAACATTTCGTTTGGCAAGACCCCCCGCCCCCTGCCACCACACACACACAGCAGACCGGTCCGAAGACGACCTTGCAAGGAGACAGTCGGCCTATCAGCTCCTGTGTCCCCTTGTCACCCTCTGTCCACGGGGTCCATTCAGTCAGTGTGGTAGTTCCATTCTAGAGAGAAGCCCGCCATTCCTAAAGCTGCTAAGGGTCCAGTCCCCCTCGGGAAGGGTCTGTGCCGGTCCGTTGTCCGCATTCTGTTTTCTGCATGAGATGGGGGTGTGGGAGATGAAGTGGGCACCAGGCTTCCCCACAGTGTCAGACTGAGTCATCGGTGTAACGTCATGTGGCAGATGGCGGCCGGGCCCTGACCTACATCTGATTCGTGCTCCGATGGCCTCGACAGGTATCACCTAATTTAGTCCTTATCACAACTCTGTGATGTGGGTTTTCAGATCTCCGTTTTTACAAACAGGGATCTGAGGGTCAGAGGCTGAGGATCGAGGTCCAAGAGGGATTAATTGGGAAGAGCCAGGATTTCAGGCCAGATCTTTCTGACTGGGCAGCCCAGGCGGCCCCCGCCCCCCTCCACAGCCTGCTGAGGTGGTCCCCGTCTTCATGACTGCAGGCGTGGGCTCCTTCTCAGCGAAGCGTGGGCCATGGCCAAAGTCATGCTTTCCGTGCTTGCCTGGGGGAGACGGCGCAGCCAGGTGGGTGCTGTTGATAAGCTGTGTCTAACGACATGAAAAGGCTCTTCCCGCTTCTGCTGCCGCTCAGAGCCTGGCCAGGGCCTGGCAGCCGGGTTGTCTTATGAACGAGGAAGAAGCCCTAACGTGCAGAAGGTGGCCTGGTCCTGAATGCAGGGACGGAAGTCGAGGTCAGAAACGGAGATGTCAGCTGAGGAAGGGCCTGAGGGCTGGAGAGAGTGGGGAGGAAGGCGGCTCACGCCCGTGAGCAGGACAAGCGACAGGTCTCCCCGCTCTCCCCCTGTCACCCAGACTTTCTTCTTAGCATGGTGGGGAGGGCACCTGGGCGCAGGATGCAAATTCAGGAGGTGGGGCGTGGGTACGCCTTCCCTTCCGTGCCTCCGTGACCCACCCTCTGCCGGCTTCTGTGCGTGGGGAAGACTCGGTCTCACGGGCCAGGCGTGAACACACACAAGGTGGCTGCAACCCCACCTGCTGCCCTCCATGCGCGTGCTCTTGCCAACGGCCACCGAGAGATGAGCAGATGCATGGGAGATACATACCGGCACCAATAGCTCTTCTCATAAAGTCCCTGGTCCTGGGAAAGCCCGCGCGGCCTTAAGCACTGTCGCACAAACCGATTTCCTGAAGAAGGAAATAAGGCAAACGTCAAATTCAAGTGCAGGAAATGCTGACCCATTCGACTCACCACAGGTAGTAACTGCAGCAGGTGGTCTTACCCCACACAGTGGCTTTCAGGCGTTCTGGCCCACCCGCTGTCACTGTTAGCCAAATAGGGCTGATCGGCATGCGAAATAAAAACAGTGGAGTATTAACCAGAATCTGAATATGCGGGTGTGCACTAGAAGCGGAGCACCGTGTTTGGGTGCTCATGGGTGACACTCGAGTGTCCCGGGGAGCTTCTGCCGAGGAGTTTTACAGCCGCACACACTGTGCTCACAGGTACAGGATGCCGTCACTCCCTCATAAGCCTCTAAACTGGCCATGGCCACATGGCTAACAATTTAGGAGGTTTAGATGCCTCAGAATGTTTTGGAACTTCTTAAGTTTGTTTCAGATAGCTCTTACGTCTTTCACAAAGCTGAAAAAAATTTTTTCCTCCTTGATATACAGAATAGTTATCATCGTTACTGTTTATTGAGAGATGTGGACCAGGTAGAGAGGAGGGCAGGGAGGAATGTCTGTTTGACTCCAAAGTCCCCGCTCTTAAGCCTGTGGACTAATAGGCTTAGAAAACTCATCACCCATGACCGCTCTTGAGCCATACCTGCAGCTGCAGCAAGCTTCGGTGACTAGTGACAGGACCAAGGGGACACAAACAAAAACGCTGTGGGTCAGGAAATGCGTCGGTTTGCTAAATTTCAGGACTCCCAGCAGGCGAGTGATTCCTGTTGTCTCTCAGAGGCGAATGCCCCTTTGTGACCTGGCTGCCTTTCTCACTCTAGTCTAAAATCCATGCCGCACGAAGTCTGAGCGAGATCGCCATCGACCTGACCGAGACGGGGACCCTGAAGACCTCGAAGCTGGCCAACATGGGGAGCAAGGGGAAGATCATCAGCGGCAGCAGCGGGAGTCTCCTGTCGTCAGGTGTGCATGGCCTCGGGGTTGGGAGTGCCCTCCTGAGGATGTGGAAGACAGTCCTGTGGAAGGGTGGCCTTGACCCCGGGGTGGGCTCAGGGAGGGCGGGGGGCGCGCAGCAGCCGAGGGGGCCGCTTGGCGGCTCGCCAGGAGCTGGCTCTGGTTTTGAGACTGAGGGTTCCGACCAGATGGGAACCTGAGCAAAGTGTCAAGGGTGGGGGAAAGGAAGCAGGTGAACCACTGAGTGTGGGAGGGGTCGTTGGTCGTGTAAGCATCTCCAAGCACCTGACGGTCGGGTATGTCCCCTGCAGGGACGGCAGGTGGGGTTCACGCGTGTGTCGTTAGCGGAGAATCGTACTGAGCAAGGGCTGAAGGTCAGGGGTGTGGCACCGGCGACACTGCATTCCATTCCTCAGTGAACCTCTTGGGACTTGAAAAAGCCCGGCTGACTCCTGATGGTCGGCACAGCGGAGGCTCGCTGTCACAGGCGGCGGCCACCAGACACGCCAAGGGCTCCGATTCCTCCATCTCTTTCTGCGGGCCCTGGGCGAGTCATTTTGTCACGAGATGTTGGGAGGGACAGAAAGGCTCTGAGGCTTTCGTCGTGCTGACTTCGGGAGAAGGGACGCCGTTGCCTGAAGTGACGGGAAGAGGAGCAGGTGTGAGGAGGGCGGGGAGAGAGCGGGAGGCCGTAGGCGTTTGGAAACGTGAGCGAAAAGTATCGCCAACGCAGGTCGCTCCCCAGGCCACGTGGTCAAAGCCCGATTGTTCTTGGGGACAAGTGTACCCTGGCCTCCGAGCCGTGGAAATCCAGCAGGAAGTCTTTGCCCTGTGTCATCTGCCAGATTCATTTCTGTAAATGTGTCCGGTGGCTGCGCACAAGCTCAAAATGAAATAAGGAAGGAAAGCTGCCGGGGAGCAGGAGAAACGGAAAGCTGACCAGTGAGCTTCTGGGCCGGCGGAGTCCAGGCAGAGCCAGGGGAAAAGGCAGACCTAAGGAACGGGGGAGGACGTGCGCCCTCCCAGACTGGGGCCGATGGCACCCGGCTCGGGGCCCCTCGTTGGCCAGGCCCCAGCCATGTGTCCCGTGGCCACGTGTTCTTGACGCAATAGATTTTGCCCTCGTTTTCGTAAATAGAGCCACCAAAATTACAAAAGCTGCAGGCCCCACAAAACCTGGGTCTGCCTCTGCCGGGTCACCGTAGGGCTCCCGTAAACCCTTCCCTGCCTCCGATTCTTCAGAAAATGTTGCATTGATACAGTGTGCCCGACGATGATTATTTCTGCGGCCTGGGAGGTTTACAGGAAGACAGAGATGATGTCTTCTCTTATCGAAGAGAGTGCCATTCAAAGCCTAGGCCGCTGCCTTGCGGTGTAGCCGCTCCCAGCCCCTGCTGAATGGCGAAGGGCAGACCAGAGCCCACCCCTGTGTTCGTCCCCCGGACACCCCTCACCCCCACTAAGACCCAGCGTCTCAGACTCGCGCTCGGATGTGCCCACCCAGTGTGTTCACCCAGCTGCAGATGAGCCCGGCTCACCCCGCGGTCTCAGCAAGGGGTGCATTCCCGCTGCGGTGACACCCCCACCTGGACGTCTGCGTCCTTCCTGAACGTGGCGTGGTTGTTCCCAGTAGGAGAATGACCGTCCGGCTCAGGGGTCCCCAGCCCCCGTGGGCACCAGAACTGCTCAGAGGGCCCCTCAAGCGCAGACAGCTGGGCTGCGGCTCGGGAGCGTTTGAGTCTGTAGGTCCAGAGTGAGCCCAAGAACTTGCATTTCTAACAAGGACTCAGGCGATGCTGATCCTGCTGCTCTGGGGACCACACCCGGGAAGCCACTCTTCTTGCTAAGGAGGAGAGGAGAGCCTGAGGTGGCTGCATGGCTCTGGGTCACAGACAGGACCCAGGTATTCCCACATTTAAACCTGGACCCTGGACCGTCTGCTCGGGCCCCTTGGCTCTGCAGTCTCCAGGGGTCCAAGGCAGTAGCCCAACTGCAGGTACAGATGAGGGTGTGAACAGGAGCCCCAGACCTCCTGACATGGAACTGACATCGCTCAACCATCAGAAATGAGATCCAGGCATCGTAAGACTAGAAGGCAGTTCCTCTCTGTCCTAACCCCATCTTCCACAGTGGCTGCACCAGTTTACATTCCCACCAGCAGTGCATGACACCCAGTAGGTGCTCAGTACACAATTAAAAAACCCTAACCCCTAACCCTATCTTCCAGCCACCAGACGGATGGTTAACGTCCAGCCGATGGTTAACGTCCATCGGCTGGACATTAACCATCCGTCTGGTGGCTGGAAGATAAAAGAAAACCTCTCTGCTGAATTCACTTCCACACCTAATAGAAGCATCCTTATCCCAACACGATAAAGCGATGCTCACGTGTTTGATAACGTAGTGATGGGGCCCCAAGCTAAGCTGTTTGGGGGTTGACAGAGTCAGCTAAGGCCCCCTGCCCTCCCCACTTTCAGTGGCTTGGGGGCGTTCGTGGACACTGACCCCCTCAGCCCTTTCCCTGCCTGAGACGGCCGCACCGCTGAGCAGGAGGAAAGCTGCCCCGAGGAGAGGGCTGGGAGGTGTGCGCTACGCCCCGTGACCAGGCCAGGCAGCAGTCCAGCCTGCCCAGCTCCACAGGCAGAGCCTGAAGAATGGCCCTTGCATGCGATGCTGAGGCTCTGTGGGGAGGCCCCCCTCCCCGGCTTAGGAGAGACGATGGGGCAGTGGAGGGAGAGCCCATGAAAACACAGAATGCCCATCAGTCACCAAGGGTCTTTCTAGGACCCGTAGATCTGGTCACCGCTCCTTCTGGGGCTGCTGGTTGCTGCCCCGCAGTCTTTTGCTGGGAGGAGACGCCTTCACTGAGGCAGGCCCTTGGTGCAGACATCTAGGCAAGGCCCCCGCCCCGTGCTTGCTTTCCGTCCTTCGCGTCCTCTTGCCCAACTGCTTGCTGAGAACGCTTTGAGTCACGTACTCCCACAGACTGCCAGGGCAACGCTCCTCCAGGGCAGCCCTGACTTAAACACTGTTACACTTGCCAGACCCTACGTTCTATTGTTCAGAAAACATGATACATATAACCCAGTGTCCTGTTCGATCGGTTGTCTTCTCTCCTTCATCCATTGCCTCATGCTTTAAAAGAAAAGTGTCAAATAGTCCTTAAAAGCATTTTGAGAAGTTCATCATTTGCAAATTCTATTTTCTACTTCTAGCCCAGAGCCTGACACCCAGTAGGTGCTCAGTACACAATTTAAAAATATTTTGTTGTTGTTTTACGTTTATGACTTATTTTATAAGGAGAAATTTGTACCTTTTAACTTGACCCATTTCACCCACCCCCTGTGGCAAGCACCAGTTCGTTCCCTTTCTCTGTCTTACTTAGATTAATGTCCTCAAGGTCCATCCATGTTGTTGCAAATAGCAAGACTTTCTTCTTTTTTACGGTTGAATAATATTCCTGTGTATGTGCGCACATTGTATTGATCCATTCATTCGGCGATGGACACTTAGGTTGTTTCCATATCTGGGCTGTTATAAATAATGCTGCTATGAACGTGGGAGTAAAATTGGATAAATTCCCAGAAGTGGGATTGCTGGATAATATGGTGGTTCTATTTTTAATTTTTTGAGGATCCTCCGTGCTGTTTTCCACAGTGGCTGCACCAGTTTACATTCCCACCAGCAGTGCGTGAGGGTTCCCATTTGTCCACGCCCTCGCCAACACTTGTCATTTCTTGTCTTTTTGATGATGGCCATTCTGATAGGTATGGAGTGAAATCTCATTGTGGTTTTGATTTGCATTTCCCTGATGACTAGTGATGTTGAGCATCTTTTTGTGGGTCTCTCGGCCATGCGTGTGTCCTTTTTTGGACAAATATCTATTCAGATTCTCTGCCTGTTTTTAAATCAGATTGTTCGTGTTCTGCTATTGGGTTGTATGAGCCCTTTGCATATTTTGGACAGTAACTCCGGATTGTTACTGGACCGAACTGGGTCCAAATGCTTGGTAGTTCCAGCCAAAAGACAACTCTGAAATGATTTTGTGAGAAGGAACTTGATTGCAAGCCAGCAAACTAGGGCACCCTGAGGCTCATTCTCAGAGCAGCGTACCCCCTACAGTGTGCAATCCATCTTTATCACGGAGAATGGCGTATCAACATTGAGGTAGGCCCCGTCGTGGCATGTGTAGGTGGGGGCATTCCAGCACACGCACGTGGTCGGGAAACATGGCTCTGCATACATTCACGTTCAAAAACTCATGTTATAATGAGGGCATAAAAAGGAAAGTTTGTGAGGTCACTAGAGGGTCCTTCAGGCTGCTCCAGCCCTTCCCAGGCGGTTTCATCTGGTTCAGCTCCCTGGTCCTGCAGAACACCCTGGGCTGGTTCCTGAAAAACAGTTCTAGCAACCATCATCATCAGGGTTTGCAGAGGTATGGACAAACATCTAAGTCTTGGTCTTCCTGTGAAACTTTCAGCAACTTGCAAGAGAGCATTACAGAAACCTTATAAGTTTTAGAACGATTTAGTGAGGTTATGGGTGAATTGAGACAAAGTTATAAACTCTAAACAAAGGCTAATCTGTGCTAGGTTACCTGCTAGTCTCCATGTGTAGTGTAGGTTACGTTATCAGATACGTGGTTTGCAATTAATTTCTTTATTCACTGGGCTGCCTTTTCTTTTCGTCACCGGTTGCCTTTGCTGTGCAGAAGCTTTCTAGTTTGTTGTAGTCCCACTTGTTTTTACTTTTGTGGCCTTTGCTTTTGGCGTCAAATTCAAAAATTCATCGCCCAGACTGATGTCCAGGATACACGGTTGTTGAAGTTAAATTTCAAAGAATACTGGTAAGAATCCTGTACGTGTGGCATTCTAAGAACCTTCTGTGTTCCCAGAGTGTGTGGTATCTTGGGCCGTGCCAAGACTCCTCGTACCCCCGCCACCAACATTCTCCCTCGTGATGGTATCAGTCACTTCTGTCACGCTGGTGTCAAACCTTTAAAAGTTAAATCTTGTCAGATCAGGCTCTTGCTGTGAATCAAGTCCACCCGGGGTATCTGTCGTTCACCCTTCCAGCCTTGTCCTCGGTTACTGTGGTGTAACCGAGCCACCTCACGCTGTAATAGTCCTGTGGCATAGGCATTTTTTCTAGCTCCCACACTTGGCTAGGCACTATACACAGCATTCGAAAAGTTTCAGGCCCTCTCCTCACAGAGTTTACATACCGTTCATTGGTATAAAACAGATAAAATATTTCCAAGCTACTCATAACTTCGAAGGTGATTTTCCTATTTAACGTAGGCCATATAATTAATTACCTTTAAAATGACCGAAGTCCAGTATGTGATATCTGAGATCTGGGACGCTAAAGAAATGAAGGAACATCATTGCTTTCTGTTCAAGAAGTCAGAAGTTCACAGTCACTCATGCCCTGAGCCAGCAGCTAGTATTTCAAATAGGAAAGGTCCGTGTAGTTAAAATGATGTGTTAAAGCTTGGGGCCAGGACCCCCGCATTCTTTGGTGGTGATACATCGGGGCCCCCACCCCGTGTGGAGACCCTTAGAGGCAGTGAACCTGCTGAGCCTGAGCTGCAAGGCCTGTGTCAGGAAGGATCAAGTCTTCACCTCCTTCCCAGTACCGGATGGGATTCGGACCCCAGGAAGGTCTGGAACCCACATCCTAAGTCCGTTTGTAAGGGGGCTGTGGTGGCCCCTGCTCCCAGAACGCATCTGCTAAGAGACTGCCTGGCCTTCCCAGGGTCCCCTGGAAGAGAGAATGTCGAGGCAGTGCCCCCAACCCAGGCAGAGCCCCACCCCTGCCCTCCACGAGCCTGACCCCCCGTGGCTCAGTAAACCTGCCATCTGACCACTCCAGGCCCCTGTGTTCCCTCTGCCCTGTGAGGTTGTTGCTTTTGCTCACATGTGCTTCAGGTAACCAGTTTCTGGAGGTTTGGATAGAGTTTGAGAGGACAACTGTGGATTCAGACCATTTGGTTAAGATGTTTTCAGAGTTCAAAAGAAAAAAAAAATCCTGAAATCCATTTTTGTGGGAACTTAGGTTTATTCCTGTCTTCCCTACCCCCCTTTCTTGAAATCTCAAAAAGGATTAGAGAGGAGGGGGAAAAAATGGAATAACAAAACAAAAAGCAGAGAAAACAACGGATCTGTTGTTGAAGCTGAGCACGCCTGGCCTCTTCAGAGCTCCTGTGAGCGTGGGAGGGCGTGCGGGGTTGTCCTCAGCATTGTTTCGGGGTTTGCCAGCCCAGAACAATTCCAGTGGGCATGTAGGGGCCAGGGGAGGCGAGCTTTGCTCTCAGCCTATTTAAAGAAAACAGCACAAACTTGCTTAGGAAACACCCAATGTTGTGCAGGTCCACATGGCTTATTGCATTAACCACCCAATTCCTGTGCATCCTTTCTGAAAGAGACAAAACAAAAAGACCCATGTTGCCTTCTTGAATGGAAACGCAGGGGCGTCAGCTACCCATTCTCTGTAAAACAAAAGGACATGTCCTGTCTATAAATGGGAGTGAGACGGCAGTTGAGTCATCTTCCCTGCCATCAGCAGGACTGTGAAGAATGCGGTGATGATTCACTTTGGAAAGGAAAAGCACACACACCAAACCTGCAGTCTGCTGTTCTAGCCCAGCTCTGATGCTTTCCGTGCTGGAGAAGCCGCGTGGTGCTGAGCGGGGGCCTCGCTCTGCCCGGGATCAGACCGCGTGCATCACTCAGCGCTTCACACGTGCTCGCTCTCTGAGTGCTAGCGCTTCCTCCCTTTGTCAGGGAGGTTATTAATAACCGATGTAACAATGAGGGTGCCAGCTATCTGGTCGCCGCATACGGACCGGCAGTCTGATACTCATCGGCCAGCTTTGTGGTCTCGGCTCCGGTCAGCTCGAAACACGCTGCCTGGCGTTGGCACGAACCACGGTGTTTGGGGCCTTTTTTTTTTTTTTTCTCTTTGTCTTTATCCTTTCTTTTCTGCTCTCCCTTTATCTCCTCCCTACATCTCTCTCCAGCCTCTCGACATTCTCTGCCGTCCGCTGCCGTCCCTTCCCTTTTGGGTCTGCTGTCAGGCAGGATTCCAGGGGCTTTCATTTTGGTCCTCAGCTCAGGGCTCTGCGGATGGGCACAGCCCCGCGGGCACCGCCCGAGGCTCAGCTCCTGCCAGCGTGCGTTTTCACTGGACTATGTCACCAGCGAGGGCTGCGGAAGCTCTTTCTGTGGAATGGATGTCTCTGGACTTGTTGGAGCAGGATGGGCCTGACTCAGAATGGAGACGATAGAATGCTTGCCCCTTTCCATCCTCATGCTGGGGAAATAAAACCCAATAAATTCGTTCGTACGGATGTGTGTATGCTCTCAGGGGTTCCTGGTAAAGGAATATTGACCCACCGAGGAGAGCGAGGGCAGAATGGCAACGGGCAACTTAAATGAACGATTTTCCAATAATGCAGTTTTAATCACTGGGAAAGAGAGATCACTCTCCTAGGCATTGCTTGCTTGGTTCCCGCTCGCACCAGCCCTCGCGATATGGCAATAGAATAACCAGAAGCTTGGAGCCGGAAAGATAAGTCCCCTCGTTTCGCAGTATGAGAAATGGAAACCGTACAAGTGACTCATGAACAGTAGTAGTTTCAAGTAGGTATTTACCAGACGCGGCTGCCGATTTTCATAAGCAATTGTTCCGTTTCTTTGCCCTCCCCCGCTCTCTGGTTATATTCGTCGTACTCCTCGCCATGTGAGAGTCGGTGGCCCCTGGCCCTGCAGGAGAAGCCACCCCAGACAGACACCCCCGGCTGCCACCGCAAGGTGCTTGCTTTTCAAAGCGCTGCCATGGCTCTTTTAAGGGAATGATTTTATTTTTACAGTTTCTGACTCTGGAGAAAAGTTTTCCACACGTGCATTTTTCACGTTGCAAATCACATTTAATTCTCTGAGACGGTCTCTGCGGCGTAATGCTATTTCACGCGGTCTCTTGGGGCTTCATAATTGGGGCTCTGTAAGGCAGATAAATCTCTCTTCATCGTCAAGAAGGGTTCAGAACTTTTGCTCGTATTTATTCCTGGGGTGTCTCCAAACCTTTCCCTGACAGCTTCTACAGATCTGCTGGGAATATGCCTTCGGTTTTGTTTTATTTTTGTTTTTTGTTTTTTTCTTTCCCGAAGGCCCAGACAGATTGCCCCTTCCTTCGCTTACATTTAGGACAGCCGATTTCTTTCTTCTTTGGGGCGCTGTTTCTTTCTGATTTCCCCTCCCCTCAGAGAGGAGAGCACCCTCCTGTCTTCTGAGATCAGGGTCTGGTCATCGGGGTTGCATCTGCGTGGAAACAAACGAGCCACAGTGCCTGGGAACATGCTCTTCGTAGGATGCACACTCGCATCCGGTGCTGAGGAGTCCAGGGTCTTTTGGAAGCCGACAGCGAATTCTCCACCGCAGCTGAACGAGGATATCCTTCCGTGTGCTTGCCGGAGGGAGGGGAGCTGCCGTGTGTGCGATGGCCCCCACATCCTGGAGGCCGGAGTTCCCCAGCCTCTGGAAAGGGAGAAAGGGATGGGCAGTTTCTCCAGAGGTGGCAGAACAGGTTTTCACCATTATCTCTGCCAGTCACTCCCATGGTGTCTGGGGAGTTCACTCTACAGGTTTCCAAATACCCACTGAAAGTGACTTCACACCCTTGAGCGCGTAACAACCCAAACTCTCCTGGTCGTGTTGGGTAGGAATTATCTCCTTCGAAGGCAGATCTTTCTCTCCCCACCACCGGCCAGATTTTGGGTAACCTGTTTCTATAAAAGCCTTTGGACTTGCAGCTAAACCTGATCATAAAATAGCCCAAAACAAAAGGTTGTGTTTTCAGTCTAGTGTCACTCACGTGGGTAATTACCAAGCGGTGACAGGGATGAGGGGCTTCCTAGAGAACCGATCTGCCACTGAGTGAAAATGGGGGGGGCGCCTCACCTGCACAGTCCAGACTTGGGGTGACCATCAGCTCTCCAGGGTAATTATCTAACTGGCCCTGGGCTGTGGGTCCCCCTTATGTGGCAGCCGCTGCCTCTCCCCTTCATGAGGCTTACCTCCTGCCACCTCTCTGGTTGGAGGCTCTATGAGGGCGGGGCCCGCATCCGGTCACCTGTCTCCCCACCCCACCTGTGCAGAAGGTGCTCCAGAGACTCGTTGCACTGTTGTGTCTGAAGAGCCCCCGACTGCTCCTTCCCCTCCCCACCTCTGCAGCCCCACAGTAGGGCCTGGGCTGGAACGGCAGGTGTGACTGGCTGCACACTACACTTCTTGCTGTGGCGACCCAGCCGTGACCAGACAGACAGTGCCTACCCTCATGGCATTTCCCTTGCAGAGGCGAGACAGACCATGCCGAGCTGATTCCGCAGCTCTGCCCACCCCCCGCTCACGTCCCGGTGACCCCGCCTCTGAAAACGGTCACACTGTTTTTGTGAGGATAAATGAAGCAGAACATGTGGGGAACTTCTGTCAGGGGTTCTGTGAAACTCCACTTCCTCTCCCTTCTCCCTGGTTTCCTGGACGTGTAGGGCCTGGAACACGATTTAGTACCAACGACTACAAGTAATTCACGTAGCCCTTATGCTCTGAGCTCTGGCCTAAGCCTCTTTCAAGCGTTATCGAATTCTCTCAACTTCTGAAGAAGTCCTGTTTTCATTCCCACATTACAGGGGAGGAAACAGACCTAGGCCGTGTCACGTTGCCAAGTCCTCACAGGTAGTAAATCGCGGAGCTGGGACACGAGCCCAGGCCCGTTAACTCCCAACTACTAGACTGTAGACGTCGGCCTCAGGAGGACACGAGACCTGTGTGTGTTTTCCAAAGCAGATTTCCTTCATTCTTTCCCATAAAAAACTGGGTACCGCTCTAAACTTCGACTAACAAGAGCAACAGATCATTGACGTGTTACTTAGGCCTTTCGAAAACATTCAGATCACCTCTGTTCTCTCGCTTCGTGCTCCATTCTCTGTGGACGGACAGCACTTGCCAAGGAGCCCGGACACGGTGTGGTCAAGCTATAAATTTTGAAAGCTCACTCTCGTCCCATGCATCTTCCTCCTTCATTAATCCCAAAGACAGTTCAGATTAAACTCTTACTACTTAGCCCTCAAGTTTACAGATACTCGCTTCGGTCCGTTGATAAGATGACGAAGGACGTCCTTCAGACGCTGGTTGATGGTTAGACCCTCCCTCGCCATCTGAGGCTGTCGCCGTCCGTGGAAGAAGGACCGATTTGGCAGCGTGCTTGTCTTTCTAGAGCAGGGAGGGTCGAGAAAACAGGGAGGATGGCGCTGTGCGTGCAGTTCGTCCTGGAGAGACTGCAAAGATGGCCGCTGGAGGCAAGAGGGAGCCATGTATCGAGTAATAGATGTTTCAGGTTTGGAAGAATCCCAGAGGTTGATTAATTGGTCATTTCTAGACGGGAACATCATGGCTCTGAGAGGTTAATAACTCAAGGTGTTTCTGCATTTAATAGCAGGCAGGCGATGGACATCCAGATTTCTTTCCAGTCCCTAAGATAGCAGATTTACGTCTTTTTGACTTCCAAGGGGCTGAGTTCATGACCTTGGAGTGGTCTCACATGTGTGAAGGCTCACCTGTGTCACCTGTGGAAACGGATAACCCACAGTAACAGAGAGCTTTATTCGCCAAGTCTAGGTGCTGAGTTGAAATAATTTCTATGTCTGGAATCGTTTTTGATACGCTCGCAAACCTTCAGTTTGTGAGACTCCTGTTCCCCTGAACCCCTAAGGCTCTTTGCTGGGGTTTCTTCCTGGAGTCACTCTGTCACTTGATTTCTGGCTGACTTGCTGGCTTTCCTTTAGGATGTCGACTGTACCATTCAGGGGATGTCTAGAGGGCATTTGTGGAGGTGGCAGGGACCTCCTCAACTTCACAGAGCACTCGGGGCTCCTTCTCCTGACGTCCCCGAGCTCCTCTCTGTGGAACCGTGGCTGGGGCATCCACCAGCTCTCCTCGTGGTTGTCCTGTTTGCTCAGTTGCAGGTCACATCCCCACAGGCTCTGAAAGAGAACTGCCGGAGAGCCCTTGCCCTTGCCCTAGACCAGAGGGTTTCTTTAAAAGAAATAATGGCACTGGAACCTCTTTCTAAATGCAATCTGACAACCCGAATGCATGAGACAGCTCAGCGTGGCGCTGTCCTCGCTCGAAGTGTGCAGAGTGGGGGCCCCAGAACCCACGGAACCTCTCAACCCTGTTCCCACCCTCATCCACAGCAGCCTCAAAGGCACGTCTGCTGCCTGAACCTGTATCGCTCTTCTTAAGGGTGAGCTTTGGAGCCCACGCGGTACATTGAATTGCATAATGAGGTTCTTCTTTTTGACCAGTACCTCCCTGAGCTGTGGCCAGGAGGTGATTCCAGTGATTTCTCTCTCTCCGATTCTGCCGGGGTGTGCGTGCATGTGTGTGTGCACATATAGTTGAACTCACTCGTGTTAAATCTTTGCCCAGGATGGAGGGGGATTACCTGTTTCAGGCACAGTGGTGTCATATGTGCGTTCTCTCAGTATTAGTCATTACGACAAATTAAGGGCGGCAGGTCACTTGCCCTCACTCGTGTTAAATCTTTGCCCAGGATGGAGGGGGGTTACCTGTTTCGGGCACAGTATTACTCATTACGACAAATTAAGGGCAGCAGGTCACTTGCCTGAGGTCGCACATCTAGTGCGTGGTTTGGAGTTCACCAAACCCAGAGCTGTTTGGCCCTCTATTCAGCCGTTCGGTTACCACTAAAATGGAAACGCACAGGCCCCAGCCAGGCTGGCTCAGTTTGCATAAATTGAACTTGGTGCCCAGCACCACATTCCTCATGAAACGATTTCCAGAATAAAGACGTGAGAGAGCCAAACAGCCTTAGAGCTGCCAGACGTGGAGAGGGCCGCTTGAGCCATCGGCCTGTCTTACGTGGGTTGGGTATTTAGGCTAATTATTATAATTAGTAATCATTTAGGAAGCACTAATGAGCTCTGTAACTCAAGACGGAAACGTAACGAGTTCCGGAACTAGACACCAGATGATCTAAAAATGTCATGCTGTCCTGCCCAGAGGCCAGTGTCATGTGACTTGCCAGCCTTGAGCATATCGAGCCATAGATTAGACTTCCCACAGCATCCTTCCGTCTTTCTTGGACCCATGTTTCCCCCGGGCTGTTTTTTTCCACTCTAAAGTCTGACTTCCTTCCAGTGTTATTTTACGTTCTTATTAATTCTTTGGATGATGGGACAGAGAGTACCTCATTACATTTTCCCATCTCTTCAGACATGATTGGCATGAGATTAGGCGGATGTGAACGTGAAGGTAGTGCCGATAATGGACTTAAGGAAGTAGAAAACCACAAAAACAGGAGCCGGTCCAATCACGTGTTAATGAACTTGACAGCATGTGGGTTTAATATCTGAAAGCCATGAAGTAGTAGAGGCTTCATAAGAGTCACGCTTTTGTTTGAGTTTGCTATTGAATTTGGAAACCTGTGATTGAAGCATGATAGAATCCAAGAAAGAGGTACAAAAATGATTAAAGATTTGGAAGGTAGCTTCTATAAAGAAATGACTTCAGAGGTACTGGATTTCTTTATCATCTTAGTAAAGGTACAGCTTAATTATGGCATCCAAGGGTATGACTGACAATATTTACTTGTTTGCTCAAGTTAATATTTATGAGCTGCTGTGGAGGCAGAAAGACGGTATGTTCCTGCAGTGAGATTGTCTCCATTTCGAGCTAAGATGGGGTAGGGGAGAAAAACAGCCCAAAGTGGAGTCACAGTGTCCTGAGACATTGAGAATTCTTGATTATCAGGGTCATAAGAACCTAGGTGCATGGTCACAGGGAATATGGGGTTCCCTGCTCAGAAACTAAGTAAGTCAATAGAGTAGTATATTTAAGGGGATGATTTGAGTATGGCAGAGCTTTTGATGGAAAGGCATAGAATCCTTTCTAGCCTTATGATTCTGAGATGCCTTCTTTACCACTGGGAGAAACAGACCAGTCGACTCTGAGAATTTCGATTGGATTATTCTCATATCTGTCATCCATTCACCGAATTGTCCAAAAATATTTCAGATGGAAATACCATATTCCTGCCTTTTGCCCCAAAAACACACTGGTGTTTTTATTGGGATTGCAATGATTCTATTGTTTAGTTCCTGGAGAACTGAGAACTTTATAATGTCTAGGTTCCAACCTATGACCACGGTTCATCTCTCTCTTGTTTTCCAATTGAAAAAAATTTTTAAAATTAGAGTTGACATGCAATACTATACTATTCAAGAATCGAAATATAGGTTCTATTTCATTGGGAGAAATGGGCTTTTTATGCCTTCTGTTTTTTTTTAATTGAGATATAATTGACATATACTGTATTTTCGCTGTACAACGTAATGATTTGATATATGTACATATTGCAAAATGATCACCACAATAAGTTTACTTGACACCAAACCACACGTAGGTACAAATTTTTTATGTTGTGATAAGAACTTTTAAGATCGCTCTTAGCAGCACTCACGTACAACACAGTCCTATTAACTGGAGTCAGCACGCTGCACATACAGCCCAGGATTTACTCATGACTGGAAGTTTGTACCTTTTATCTATAACCATTTTCCCCATCCTCTACCCCCTGCCTCTGGCTACAACCAACTTGTTCTTCGTATCTATAATTTCAGGATTTTTTTTTTTTTTTTTAGATTCCACACAGAAATGAGATCATATGGTATTTATCTTTCTCTGTCTGACTTATTTCACTCAGCATAATGCCCACAGATTCTGTCCATGTTGTTGCAAATGGCAGGATTTCCTTCTCTTTAATGGCTGAATAAAATTCCATTGTCTGTATGTGCCGCATTGTCTTTATCTGTTCATCTGTTGATGGGCACTTCAGTGGTTTCCATATCTTGGCTACTGTAAATAATGCTGCAGTGAACATAAGGAGACAGATACATTTTCAAGATAATGATCATTTCCTCTGGGTAAATACCCAGAAATGGAATTGCTGGGTCATATGGTAGTTGTATTTTTAATACAGCTCCATACTATTTTCTATAATTCCTGCACAAATTTACAGTCCCAACAACAGTGCACGAGAATCTCTTTTTCTCCACATCCTCGCCAACACTTGGAGTTTGTCGATTTATTGATAATAGCCATTCTGACAGGTGTGAGGTGATAGCTCATTGTGGTTTTAATTAGCATTTTCCTGATGATTAGTGATGTTGAGCATTTTTGCATATGTCTATTGGCCACTCGTATGTCCTCTTTGGAGAAATATCTATGCAGGTCCTCTGCCCATTTTTTGATTAGATCATTTGAGGTTTGTTTTTTTTTTTTTTTGGTCTTAAGTTGTACGAGTTCCTTATATAGTTTGGATATTAACCCCTTATTGGACGTACCATTGTCGAGTGTCTTCTCCCCTTCACAAGGTTTTCTTTTCGTTTTGTTGATGGTTTCCTTTGCTGTGTGAAAACTCTTTAGTTTGATATAGTCCCATTGGTTAATTTTTTGTTTCCCTTGCCCAAGGAGACATATCCAAAAAAAAAATATTACTGAGAGTGGTATCAAAGAGCTTACTGCCTAAGTTTTTTGGTTTTGTGGTTCGGGGTCTTAAATGTAAATCTTTAATCCATTTTGAGTGATCCTGTTTTAGTCTTTTGCATATATCTGTCCAATTTTCCCAGTACCATTTATTGAAGAGACTGTCTTTACCCCATTGTATATTCTTGCCTCCTGTGTCCTAGATTAAATGACCATACAGGCATGGGTTTATTTCTGACCTCTCCATTCTGTGTCATCGATCTGTGTGTTCTATGCCGGTACCATGTTGTTTTGCTTGCTGTAGCCTTGTCATATAGTTTCATAATCAGGTAGTGTGATATCTGCAACTTTGTTCTTCTTTCTCAAGATTGCTTTGGCTATTTGGGGTTGTTTGTGCTTTCATGTAAGTTTTTTGATTAGTTATGTGAAAAATGCCTTTGATATTGTGATAAGGATGGCATTGACTCTAGATTGCTTTGGGTCGTGTGGACATTTTAATGATGTTAATTCTTCCTACCCATGAGCACGGTATATTCTTCCCTTAATTTGTATCTTTAATTTCTTCAATGTCTTATAATTTTCTGAGTACAGAACTTTTACCTCCTTGGTTAAATTCCTAGGTATTTTATTCTTTTTGGTGAAATTACAAATGGGATTATTTTCTTATTTTCTTTTTCTAACAGGTCATTATTGCTGTATAAAAATGCAACAGATTTCTGAATATTAATTTTGTATCCTGCTACTTTGCCGAATGCATTTATTCTAATAGTCTTTTGGAGGATTCTCTGGGATTCTCTCTATATAGTGTCACATCATCTGCAAATAATTACAGTTTTACTTCTTCCTTTCCAATTCGAATACCTTTTACTTCTTATCTGATTGCCGGGTCTAGAACTTCCAATACTATGTCGAATAGAAGTGGTGAAAGTGGCCATCCTTGTCTCGTTCCTGATCTTAAAGAAAAGGCTTTCAGCTTTTTACTATTGAGTATGATGTTAGCTGATGGTTTGTCATATCTTATCTTTATATGGCGAGGTATGTTTCCTCTATCCGCACTTTGCTGAGAGCTTTTATCATAAATGGATGCCGGATTTTGTCAAATGATTTTTCTGCATCTATTGATAGGATTACATATTTATCATTCGTTTTGTTTATGTGATGAATCACATTCATTGTCTTGTAGATGCCGAACCAACCTAGCTGGAAGTCTCACCTCTCTCTTTGTTTAGGTCTTTAATTTTTCTCAGCAAAGTGTCATAATTTTTACTGTCGAGATCTTGCACGTCTTTCATTAGCTTTCTCCCTAAGTATT
Organism: Pteropus alecto; assembly: GCF_000325575.1. Lineage (NCBI taxonomy): Eukaryota > Metazoa > Chordata > Mammalia > Chiroptera > Pteropodidae > Pteropus > Pteropus alecto. The sequence continues at coordinate 6,291,507 of NW_006431956.1, read as the reverse complement.
CGATGTTGTTTGATTCTGTTGGAAATGGCATCACATCAGCCCCTTGAATGCTCACCCAGTATCCCTGTCCATTACTAACACTTTTGTTCTCCGTGGGCCTGAGAAACAAATAATCAGCGTTTCCTTTTCCAGGGAGTCAGTGTACCTTGTCTAACCCATTAAGGTGGAAAAGGTATCATAGTTTCACTGCAGGAAACCTATTTCAGAATCTAAACATTGCAGCCCAGAAATTATTTTTTTTTGATCTAACCTAAATCTCTCCATGTGGCATTTCAGCATATTTCCCTTTAGTTTGGTTCACAGTTTGCCTTCCATAAAGTTTTCATGTTGAGTAGTGCGCTCTTTGAATCATCGTACAGATATTTCTGCCATGTCGTAAACATATGTATAACCTTTCTCAGGAGGGAATTTACTCATGATATACAGTATTAAGTTAAAAAAAAAATTCTATAAAAATCTAATTTTATTTTGTAAATGTATGTGCTTACATAAAAAAGTCAAAAGAAAATGCCCGATGGTGGTTATCTCTGGGTGCCTAGCTGATGGACTTTTTTAATGTGTCAACATTTTCAAAATGTTTATGATGAACATGCATTATCTTTGTACGAAGCAAAAAAAAAAAAAAAAAAAGCCAGCATTTTTAAATGGAAAAAAGAATTCAAACTGCACATTACAATTACTAGCTTGAACTTCACTCTCCCCTTCATCGTGTAGTCTATTAAAATTTGCTGGTGCAATTAAAACAGGTATGCGCCATATCTTAAGATAAGAAAGAGAAACTCCTTTTTCAGGTATGTCAATTTTCCTGCCCTTCTGGCTAGCAATAAATTCCACTGCGTGCTGAGAATTCGCTCCTCACACTTAGAACCTGGCGACACCTGTTTTATTTCACACTCTTGATTCCTGGGGTAAATCCCAGATCCACCATGTGGGCTCCAGTTAAATTCCTTCATGGTCCAGCTGTGGTGTCCACCCCCCGCCCCATCAGCTGGCCTAGTAACCCCTAGTTTATTGACAGGTTCTCAGGAATCAGATAGCTCTCAGTCTGCCAAGAAAGATATGCTGGCTGCCTTGAAGTCCCGGCAGGAGGCCTTAGAGGAAACACTACGCCAGCGGCTCGAGGAGCTCAAGAAACTCTGCCTCCGAGAAGCTGTAAGTGGTTACCTTTGCATCCCGGGGAACTCTGTGTTGTCTGTGCCCTCGTCTGTCTTCAGGTCTTTGCAGATGGTGATAGCGGGGGTTATAGAGGGAGCAGACGAGGGAAGCGAGACCGCTCCTGATACACAGACGGTGGAAACGCCCGGCCCTATCACATGCCCCGTCAGAAACGGAAGTGGTGGACGTCAGTTAATGCAGCACGAGTAGACCAGTTAAAGCGAGTCCTGGAAAAGTCCCAAGCGGGACCCCTCTAGAGGCCAAATGCCAAGTAATAGTAACAGCCGAGGTAGCAGTTGTAAATAATAACGACGTGTGCATGCTACACCTTAGTCTGTAAAGCATTTCCTCAGACACTGTTTCTTCCTGGAACATAATGGTTTGCCACTGTCTTTCTAAGTTTTCGGGTCTGACTTTTGTGTCTCAGATTTATCTTACCGAGATAAATCGTACTGAGAAGCATCATTGGGGCTCCACAAGGAAACCAGGATTTCACTGAATATAGAATCCCCTTTACCACGCACCATCTTTTTAACACAATTAAATCTCAGCCGAGTGATATAATGAAGTTTTATACAAAGCAGTGTTTCCTCCAGCCCGCACATGCACTAGTCTCAAGTTTCACTGGGATCCAGAGGCGGTGACGGGCCCCCATTGTATTTATTTGAATGTCCATTTCCACCTTCTTGTGTTTGGTGCACAGCCCTCTGTTAGCATGTGTGAAGAATTGAATTCCGAGTGCAACACACACTCCCGTGCACGTGTGTGTGCATTCACAAGGACGGCATGGGGCGACAGCCCTCCAGAGAGACCGCAGTCCGCGTAACATTACACAGAGCCGTGTCCGTGAACAGTTGAGAGCGGGAAATAGAGATTCTCAGACTACGATCCCCTCCCCCAAACACGCATGGCCTCGCTGCAGGCAGAATGAACAAGAGGCCATGGAGTGAGATCACATTACATTTCAGCTTGGCTTAATTATGCTCTGGATCGATTTAAGCCAGAGCCGGCTCAGAGCAGGCCCACATGAGCACAACCCGTCGCAAATCTTAGGAAAGCAGGTGTCCTGGCCAGGGGTTGTGCTCTGGGACACAGTAAATGTTAGCAGCCTTTGTATAATGAATATGCGGGAAGGACTGAAAAAAAAATAAGAGTTTGGGTGTCTGCATTTAATAATTTGTAAAGTCCTTGCTTTGTTTTTAATAGCGGCACCATCCCTAAACCCAGCAGGGAGTCAGCCTTGGAAAATTGGAGAAACATGTCAGGGCATGGTCAGCAGGCCTTAAGGAAAGGTCTGACTTTCTCTCTTCAAAATAAAAGCAAAATAAGGAAAACAAAGCTCCCGCTTCTTATAATGTCGACAGCAGAAAACAGAATTTGAGCGGAAGAAATAACCTCAATGGCCGTAGGCAGATGGCTTCTGTGCTGGCTCCCGCCAAGGTCTCCCCGCCCCATCTGTAATCAGGGACGGGAGAACCTCCTAGCTAACTCTGCTACGAATCGCACACACCGCACCCCTCACTGCGTGTCCCCTGGGGAGCTGGCCGGGCAGCCAGAATGAGGTGGAGCGGGAAGCAGTTGGCAGGAACAACGAATATGAGGACACAAGAGGAGCTGAGCTGAGCTGCCACAACCAAGCGGGAAATTCCTCCCTCCCCACGCGGCGCGGCTCTGGTTACGTGTGAAATCACATTGAACGTGGAGAATCGGGGCCTGCACTCCAGTACCTTCAAGCAGATGGCGGAAAATCAGTAGCCTCGTTTTTTAACATACTTAGTTTTAAAACCTCAGATACTTTGGACTTGTAAATCAATGGCCGTGCTAACCACTTCTCCCTGCTTTTTTTTTATAACTTGCAGGGTGAAAAAGAAAGTCCTCACAATATAAAGTCCTCAGTATGTGTCTTATTTATAGACCAACTTTTAGGGAGGCGGATAAAAATACTGCAGAATAAACAAAAAGGACTTGGGCGGCGTTCGAACACGTTGAAAAAAGAAACAGGGAAGAAAATTGCAGAGCATTTCATACTCAAATAGTTGGCCATTGTGCTCCGAAATGCTTACAGAGAGAGAGGAAAGGCCAAGAGTTCATTTCCCAGCGCCCGCACGCAGATGGGAAGGGGCCCGGGAGCGCGGGGGTTGGGGTGCTTGTGCACACCAGATACGCACACACACCCCAGTGGGTGCACGTGTGCGCACACACTCCAGTGCACACACCAGTATGCACACACTCCAGTGTAGGCATACACTCGCACACACACACCAGTGCACAGCATACACCCCAGTGTGAGTGCACGCACACACGCGCGCACACACACACACACACACACACACACGCACATACATACATAGTGGGGAGGAGGGTCCAGGTCACGCCTCTCCGCAGGTGGGTCGGCGTGGACTCTGTTGGTTCCGGCTTTCCCTCCCAGGGGACATTCGCGTGGGGCCACCCAGCACAAAAGCCTTTTGTGTGAATGATGGACTGCGAGCTTTTCCTTGAGTCTCTGCAGCACTGGCTTTGATTTGGGCTAAGAAACCAGGTCTGGATTGTACCTGGAGGTAATACCTGTGCCATTCAAAGGCACACATTTTCTGGGTTTTCTGGTCCCTGAAGGCGACTTCTGCACCTGATGTGTCAGCTCTACCATGTGGATGAGCTGCTGGCTCAGAGTCAACTTGCGTTGAGCCCAGACCCAGCCCCTGCCCTAGAGCCCGGTTCTAACCCGGACTCGTCCCATGGACCTCAGGGTTTGCTGGATCATGGTCACTGTGTCAGTCCGTCAGCTAAGTTCACTGTCGTTATCCTCACAGCAATTAGATTTCCAGAGCCCCAAATACATGACAGACCTAACAGCCTTGTCAGTAACACAGGTTATAGTTTCAGTCGCTACTGAGACTCTTATTTGTATAGATTTAATGTCTCTTAAGCTCAGCCTGTTTGCTGAACGTCCAGCCTGAGTGGAATGATTATCATCGCATTCAGGTTCTAATTTGTCATTTGCCTTTTTCTGGGATTTGCCATCTAGATATCGCTCTTCCTGCGAAAGCTCATTGGAAAGACATTTTAATCTGAGATATTCGTAAGGGAGTATTTGATGCACAGGTGGCTGGAAGCCCAGAGACCTCTCTCGCATTGGCCCTGCCCCTGCTGGCCATGTAGCTCCGCCTGGCACACAGTGGGCATGCAGGAAACACTTGAGCAACTAACAAACGAATGAAATGCAGGTTTTACGATTAAAACTAAGGACGAGATTATTTATCTGACAAATTTCCTTTCAGAAGCACTTTTCGAAGGGCATCCGTTCTGTAAAGAAAGGACGGCTTGCATCCATCTTTAGAGAAAGGAAATCGCAGCTCCAAGTCTCACGTGGACATTTTGCTTGAGGGTCCTGGGTCAGGTCTATGCATGGAAGTATCTGTGTGTCCTCACAAACCCAGCACGTGGCCCCCTCTGACTTCATTCTCCCCTCACGCTGTCCACATTTGCAGGAGCTGACGGGCAAACTGCCCGTCGAATACCCCCTGGATCCGGGAGAGGAACCACCCATCGTTCGCAGGAGAATCGGGGCAGCCTTCAAACTGGACGAGCAGAAAATCCTGCCCAAGGCAGAGGTGCGTCCAGCCTCCTGGGGGCGAGCTCTCTCACGCTCCCTTCCCACGCGGGAGGACGTCCCCGTTTCCTCGGACAGTTTCTTCCTTCTGCCCAGTGCCAAAGGCCCCTCCGCCTTTCCTCCCGAACATCTTCCCTTTCGCCTCCTGTTAAGCGACCCGGTTGGCCAGTATGTGGCCCACCTCGGTAGGACTGGTCCGCTGGCATTCGTAAGCACTTTGATTTTAGTGTGAGTTGTTTCTCTGACACGAGAGGCCTGTTGCAAGCTGCTAAGTTAATCTTGGGAGAACATTCTACTAGCACCTGTCACATGTCCTTTTAGTGGCCTCCCAGCCCCGTGTCACGCAGAGCCAAGGGTCATGTCCAATCCATGGAAGGAAGAAAGCCACCAAAGGGGAAAGAAAACTTAGGCCATGCCAGCAGGGGCGGGAAAGCCACCGGCTGGGAAGAGACGCTGGGTCCACCCTCGGTCGTCCCGACTTCCCTTTGCGGCTGAAGTCAATGCCAGGGCGTGAGCAGGACCCTGGGCCCCCGGCCTCCCTCGTCCGTCCGTCTGGTAGAGCTGCTGAAGCATCGCTCACTTCTGCTCTTTGGCCTATTGGTGGGGTGTGGGGTGGGGGACCAGGGGCCTTGGGTCTCCGACTGGTTTAATAAGTTATCCAGCCTCAGAGCAAGAGAAGTACAGAGTCAGGTCCAGGAAACGTCTTCCCAGATTCAGAGTCCAGTGACCTGTTAAAATGCCCTTGAACGGCGGGCTTAATGGGGCAGCGGTCACAGCCCGCAGAGAAGGGCATGCCGTACACGGCTCGGCTTTTTAAAAAGTGACTGGGAGAAGCCGATGTCCTGTAACAGGTGGCTCCATGCAAAGGCAAATTCGCAGGAACACAGGCGCCCTGGAGCCCGCGGGAGGGGAGGACTGGTCCCCTGGGATTTGTGCGGTGACCTCCCCTGCCCTGTGCTCAGCAGACAAGGCACTCAGCTTCTATGAGGAGACCCTAATTAAGAGACTGTCCCCCAACCCGTGCCCCATTGTCCTTCACAGTCCCCCGCACCCCATCTTGTCACTGGCTGCTCCTTTGCACTTGTCGGCCAAAGGCCCCGTAGGTCCCCAAGAATTCCACGTGCATCCATTCCGTCTTCCTTCTCTGTCCTCTGCGTCTCGTCCAGAAGTCCCTCACCGGCAGGAGCACGGGATCAGCTGGCTCTTCACAGGGCGTGGGAAGGAAGAGCTCCCCACTTCCCCCAGAAACGCGCTTGGTGGCCCCAGCCACGCAGCAGGCAGCCACCTGTGCAGACAGGGCCACCAGCCTGTGCTTGTCTCAGCTGAAGTAGCGAGAACTTGTCCTGGGTGCCCACAAAACTTCGGGGCGGCGCCCTGTGCCCGGGCTGTCAGGACAGCCGCCAGGTAGCGTCACACCTTGTCCCTGGCCACCTGTCCATCCTGACATTCTTCTCCCTCCCAGGGAACAAATACAGCCAGAGTCGGAAGGATCTGGAAGGAGGTTAGAGTTTGTTTTCTCCTAATTAGTGCTGCCTGACCTCCAGCTTTCCGTCTCACGCGTCCTTCCCACTCCCTTTGGTCTTAAAGTGCTCGAAAGCCAGTCCAGCGTGGAGGCCCCAGCCTGCTGCGTGGTGCCCGGAGGCCGGGCTCTTTAACCGGCCACCAGCTGGGAAGGTCTGCTGATCCAGACAGACTTGCCTCCACATGGAACAGGGACCGAGGGTGTGGAAAGTGGGTGCTCCCAGGGCACCCAGCTGCCAGAGATTGTAGCAGTGGGGCCAATGCAAGGTCAGGCAGGGTGGGAGTTAGGCACTGGGGCTGCTGGGCTTCCCAGTGCTCGTGTACCCCAGGAGTAGAGACGGCTGGCCGGCCTTGCGGCAGGGCCGGGGAGCACGGGGGGCGCCCTGAGTGTAAGCCGTGCTGTCCCGCCCACAGGAAGCCGAGCTGGAACGCCTGGAACGCGAGTTCGCCATTCAGTCCCAGATCACGGAGGCCGCCCGCCGCCTCGCCAGTGACCCCAACGTCAGCAAGAAACTGAAGAAGCAGAGGAAAACCTCTTATCTCAATGCGCTGAAGAAGCTGCAGGAGATTGAGAATGCAATCAACGAGAACCGCATCAAGTCTGGGAAGAAGCCCACCCAGAGGGCCTCGCTCATCATCGACGGTCAGTGCCCACCCTGCTGCGTCATGCCGCGGCACGCTGCCCCCACTGCCCCGGGGAGCCGGCGCCAGTCCCGCATGTGGGCCGAGAGCCCCCCGCCCCCCGTGACCTCAGCAAGCTACTTCACCGCCCTGTGCCTTCACTTTTCCACCCATAAAACAAAGCTAATAAGACCTCAGACCAGATGAGAGCCATGAGGAGCACTCAGGCCCATAGATGAAAGGGTTCTGTCAATCGAACTATCATTATCCATGTTTATGGCTCCCTGGGAGAGCCTGCCGCCATGAGCTAATCGCCCCTCCCCCGCTCCCCGCCAGCCGAGCCCCAGACGGCCCAGGCTCTGCCGTTCTCAGGGGCCCGATCAGCCTGCCGGGGTCTGGACGGCAAGGAGGGCGGCCGGGCTACTGTACTGCGGGGCAGCATCGCAGCCACTCTTCGTCCTCCTCTGTCTCAGGCTCCTGTCCCAGGGCTGACCCGGGAGGACTGGGCCACCCACGCTCAGTGTCTAGAGCCTCGAACTCCAGTCGGGAGGGGTCAGGAGTCTGGGTGATTATATTCGCTTAACACTAGAAGGAAAGACCCCCAAATTCACCAACAGCCATCAAGTCCCCCAAGCTTATAATCCTTTTGTTCTTAAGTCAGCAAATTCTTCGACGTCTGTACAAGGATTCTTCCATCTTTTATGCACATGTAAAACGCTTTTGCTCAAGAAGGCAGACAGGACAGAGGTGGGTCCCAGGGAAGGGGCAGTGGGGAGCCAGTGCTTAACGGGGACAAGCGTTTCAGTTTGGGAAGATGAAAAAGTTCCGGAGGTGGGTGGCGATGGTCGCACAGCAATGTGAACGTACTTAATGCCACCCAACTGTGCAGAAAAAATGGCGAAAATGATCAATTTTATGTGTATTTTATCACGGTATATAATATAAATATGTATAAACGTATATACACACACAACCTAACACTGTGGGCACACCTGGAACACATCGCTATACCAGAGGCTCCGAGATGCCAGAGTCAAGGCTCGCTGTCTGCGAGGTGCTCACAGTCCATCGAGCGATAAGTTAATTCCTGGTTTTAGAAGGAAGAAACTGTTAAAAATCCCTTTGCTCTAAGGAACTTGGAATAACCATCTTTCCCCATCTTGCCCTGTTGACCTTGGCCAAGACCATCATTCCCCCGCCACTGCCTGGTAACGTGCTGTCCCCAGCCCTTCTCTATCCCGTACCTCTGTCCAGACGTCCCTCTGACCCCTCGAGGATGCTCGGGGTCCTGGCAGTAGGGAAGCGGCCCTGTGCCCAGCAGAGCCGAGTCTAGGGGGCACTGCGGGGAGGCGCGTCTCGCTGGTCAGCCACAGAAGGGCCTGGATTTGCGGCCAGCCCCGTGACGGTGACGGCTATTCTGTTAGGGACGCCAGCAGAGCCCGTCTTTAAATCGTTATCTGGACTAGTGGCTGGGCCCATCCTTAGCATGTGTGTTTTTTGTTGGTTTTTTTTTTTTTTTTCCCCCAAGAGATCAAACACTGAACTTAGCATCTGAAGACCCAGGACCTTTTGCTAATGTTGCCAGAGGAGCAGAGCACCCCTGGGCAGACCTGCTCCCTAGATGTACCTCAGTTTCCCCACCCATTCAAATGGGAGCATTACCTTTACTGTCTCCCCCTTAGGCATATCCGTGTGGTTAATTAAATGTCGTCTAGGAAAACAAGCTTTGGAGAGACAAGCTGTATTTAGCAGCTCGTTTTCTCTACTACTAATGAAGTAAGAAGTTGATTGAGAAGCCATTTAGGGCCCTGTGAGCAAAGCCAAGTTCCTTAGCCTACTTTCACATTTGTAGAATGTGAGACAGGCCGGCCGTGGGACGGGGCCGGGGCGATGATGTGGCTTATCCAGGCCCAGCAGCCTTTATGTTGGGCGTTAAGCTCCTCATCATGGTGGCGTCCTATCAAACAAGAGCACACGGACCGGGACACACTGCAGTGTCAGGCGTGGGGACGTGAGCTAAGCACCCACCAGAGGGATTTTCAAAAGAAATGCCCAGCAGCATTTCGATGGCGTTGCGCGGGTTCTTTCTGATTAGAAAGAGAAGGACCTGGGACGGTGCTCATAACCTCGCGACTGCTGCAGGCAGGGCTTTGTCTGAGGGGCGCGCTAGGCTCAGACTTCTGCTTTTTGTCTTCGCAGATGGAAATATCGCCAGCGAAGACAGTTCCCTCTCAGATGCCCTCGTTCTGGAGGATGGTAGGTTGTCCGTTTCCTGCTTGAGAGCTGGGAGCACAGATGAAACTGGGATTAAGCTAGTGTGTAATCTGGGGCAGGCCACTGGAAGGGCAAGAGCCAGGAGGAGGTGGCAGCTGGGTCCCCTGCAATTCTCTCCTTTTCCAGTAGCCACTGATTTGGTGGGAAGTGGGTGGGCACCACATGAGTCATGTCTATTAGAATTTTCGTATTTCCTATGGCTGAGAGGTGAGATTTACGGTGATATCCAGTGAGTGGTACTTTACTTTTTTAGTTGCCCAAACCACATTTTTAACTAAACAGAGAATCTGCACACCATACATAGTTTCATTCTGAGTATTCGTAATTTCTGGAGGAAAGGGGCAGACATTGGTTTGGATCATAAATGAAAGATCGACGCCTGATAGGAGAGCCTGGGGGTAGCAGGAAAAACCGAAGTGAGCCCCACCTGGACCCCCCCAGGCCACCGCCACACATAGGGGAGCAGAACTCCAAACACACAGCCATCTCCGAGAATGTTCCGTGGAATTCACCCCAAATTGGAGCGGCCGGGGCATTAATGAAATGGAAATACATTAAGTGGCAGTTAATTTTTTTTGCCTGGTCGGGAAACCTCAGGTGGGCAGTGATAAGTGGCTCTTCAGACAGAAAACATGAAAGGTCTACCCAAGCCAGAGTAATGAGGATAATTGCAATAATAATAATAATTGCTGTTGATGTGGGGAAGGCTGGTGAGTAGTTACCCAGTTGTCTTGGCCCTGCTCTTAGCAATTGGATTGTAATATTTTTATTGTCAGCTTCCTTACATGGGTGGGGAGGAAGTGGGGCTGCAGGGAGCAGGGAGCTGTGCTTTGAATGTTAAAGACCCAGCCCTGGTTTTGGCCTCGCTGGACTCTAGTCTGTCCAGGGAAGGGAACGACACAATTTAGTGAGATTCCTTTATAAAAGAGGAGTCGGGGAGTTATGCGGTGTCGTTGGCTAATTTTGATGCATTATTTCTGGTTAGATTTCCCCCCATGTTCCAGACTCCCAGACGACCCAGGGGGATCACTGCCTCCCTCGGACAGCACCCCCCACTCCCACCCCTAGCTCCCACTGCAGATTCCCTCCTTCTAGGGGTTCTTTCCTGGTTTGCGGGGGTCAAGGGGCGTGCAAGCGGCGTGCATGCCCACGCTTTGGGGCTGGGGATTGAGAAGGAGAATACTAGCTGGGAATGGCTTAGGGTGAAGTGGACAGGTGCTGGGGTTTCAAGTTTGTTTCTTGGTGTTTTTCCCTCAAACTCTACTCCGCCTTCACAGGGAACACTGCATTTTGGGGGCCTGTCTGCTCAGCGCCGCCCTCCCCTGGGCTCTCAACATTGGCTCTCTTCCTTCACCCCTCCCTCGCCCCTCTCCTAACTTGGCCCACTTTTGCACCCTGCCAGAGGACGAGTTCTTCAACAGGGTTTTCATCCTGACACATCTGTGCTTAAGGAATTGCAGAGTTTTCTTGTGGCTTTGAGACGATCTGACTCCTTAGCCTGGAATTAGCAGCAGGGGCGCGCTGCTTATCAGCGCGCACAGTAGGCCCGCTGTGCTTTTACTCCCGCTCCCCCACGCCCCTGCTCACAGGGCCCCGAGCTCTTCCTTTCCTCTTCCTCCTCTGCCCACCCACTGCTGCAGTCCCTTCCGGGCCAGGCTCACCCACAGCTCCTTCCCCGACCCGGGGTCACTTCCTCCGAAGGCCCCACAGCACAGCACTGTCTGTGTTGGCGCCTCGGCCCCTGCAGGCAGGCGCCGGTCTTCTGCGCCTCTGCCATGTTTGTGGCCGTCGTCTCCTTCCCAAAGAACCGGAGGCAGCTCCAAAACATACACATGTGGGAACGTGTTAAAAGACAATGTATGTAGCAACTTCGGGGAAAAAGCGGAGAATCTGCTAGAACCACCAGCAGAAAATCACACTCAACAGATAGGCTTTCATTCATTTTTCCTGACACATATTTATTGAGCACCTACTGTGTGTCAACAGACATGGAGGGTATACCATTGAACAAACCAGACAAAACTCTCATGGAGCAGAAACGCCAACGCAGATTAGACGCTTCCTGTCTATTAAATGAAAACTTAGAATAATGACGTTTTGCTATTGGGTAGGAAGCAATCATTTGTCGATGGTATTTAAGGAAATTCGGGCTTTACCCCCGCAACTTGAAGCTACTCGGTTGAAACTTCTCCTCCCATGTAATGCTGCTCAGCGTTTGGGTTGGGTTTGCTTGGGACTGACCTGTCTTGGTACCCACCCGGGAGGCGTCATGGGGCGCCTTCGAGAGCGGGGGGCAGTCCGGCGGCCGGGGCGGGGCGGAGGTGGGGGTGGGGCCGGTCTGGGTCGGTGGGAAGGATGACCCCTCGCTCAGTCCCTCTCTTTCCGTCTCTGCACAGAAGACTCTCAGGTCACCAGCACACTGTCCCCCTTACAGTCTCCTCACAAGGCCCTCCCTCCGCGGCCACCGTCGCACAGCAGGCCCGCTCCTCCCCAGTCGCTGGAGGGACTCAGGCAGATGCACTGTCACCGCAATGACTATGACAAGTCTCCCATCAAGCCCAAAATGTGGAGCGAGTCCTCCTTAGATGAGCCTTACGAGAAGGTCAAGAAACGTTCCTCCCACAGTCACTCCAGGTGAGCTGGGTCGGGCAGAACACCGGGGGTGGGGGGGGCGGTGTGTGTCACGGTCAAGGCTTCTGAAAGCATCAGGCTGTTCCGGATAGCATCCACCCATCCCCAAATCCACATCAGCCCATCTCCTTCTCGGGTTGGCCTTTCACCAGGGCTGTGCTCACAGCGCCCCCTGCTGCCCACCCTGTCGAGGTGCAGACTGTCATTAGAAGGGAAGGCGGGGGTTTTGGCCTGCGACCAACGTGCTGGCAGACGGCTTCGATGTTGTTAAATTCCACAGGAATTAATTAGGAAGTCTTGGGCAGCACGATTCCGGAATGGCAAGTGAGAGTCCACTCATAGGAATCCCACAGTGATTCACAACCCTGAGCCATCGGCCAACAGAATTCTGGGGCCAAACAGCTGTGGTCTTGGCTGGGCGTTATCAGCTCATTACTCAGCTGACCTTGGAAAGAGGGTTTTTTCAGGAAGGCGTTTTTGGTCTGCTTCTCTGTTTTTCTCATTTCCTTTAATTATACCTTATGAAGCTCCAAGTGGGTGCCCAGCCAGGTAAATATTTGTCTCTCGGAAAACAAACTGGCCGAGAGCAGGGGCTTCACAGAACAGTCACACTGCTTGTTCCAGAGAAGGCTGACAAGGCCCTTCATCTCTCATCGCCCTGGGGGTCAGGGACAAGGACCCCTCTCCCCCGCCCCACACCTCCGTGTTGTGGGGAAAAGGCTGAGAACCAGGGTAGTGACCTGAGGGCGGGCGGGCGGGAGCCCTGGGCATGCTTCCCCAACACTGGGACTGACACCCCAAGGCTGGTCAGCTCCCTGGGAACAGGCTGGTTCCGTCCGGTGGTGACCGGCATGGCCTCCTCTGCTTTGCAGCAGCCACAAGCGTTTCCCCAGCACGGGGAGCTGCGCGGAAGCAGGAGTGGGGAGCGGCTCCCTCCAGAGCAGCCCCATCCGCAGCCTCCCTCACTGGGACTCGCAGTCCAGCATGCCGTCCACCCCCGACCTGCGCGTCCGGAGTCCCCACTACGTCCATTCCACGAGGTGAGTCCCCCCGGCCCTCGGCCACTCCCTCCCTGGACCAGGCCTTCCTTGTACAGTTTGGCATCACTGGCCCCCAGCTGGTCCAGATAATGAGTGAACTAGGGTCAGCGAGGCAGGTTCTTCTTAAAACGAAGCAGAGTAGAAAGCTGAGCTGGCACTGGTGAGCCCAGGTTGGCCGAGAGCCCTGTTCTAATCCTTTGTCCACAGCCAGTGGGTGCCGGGAGTGGCAAGAGAATCCCCTGCGGACAGTGGGCACGGAGGAGCTTCCCTAATCGAAGCACAGGCAGGAAGGGCCAGAGGATTAGCCGGGACCAGAACAACTTTGCACGATGGGGCACCCTCTACTGGGTAGTCCTCAGGTAGCTTTATCCTGGACCTTGTCATGCCTCAAGGCGTGAATTCATTAAGAAGCAAAGGGACAGGCAAAGATGAAGCTCTAGTGAATCATACTGTCATTTTTAGAAAGAGGCAAAACCAAAGCCATTTTATCGTTCCATTTTTTCAAAAACTGAGTCCGTGGGGACCACACCGCGAAGGGCAGATGGTGTACGTAGTGAAAACATTTTGTGTGGGATAAGGCGGAGCTCTCCAGGGGAGAGCGCCTCGTTCACGTGTGCATTCATGCAGCAAGTATTCATGAAGTGCCTGTCTGTACGAGGTACTGTTCTAGGGGATGGAGCAGTGAAGCGAAACACCACACGCCTGCTCCCGTCAGACTTCCGTTAGTGGGGAGAGGGTCCTAAAAAGAAATACATGTCCAGCGGTGATAAGCACTAAGACGAAAAATGAGCAGGGCAAGTGGCCGGATAGTGAAGGGAGAGGCCTCACTTTGTACTTGGCCAACGGGGCCACTGTGAATTTCACATGTGTCCCTAGCATTGTGTCCTGCAGTATTGATGGATACTTACAGAATGGACTCCGGTGAGCGGAATGGGTTATAAACAAACTATGGCGTGGTAATTATGTGCATCAGGCATCTCTCGTTCCGTGTTCCACCAGCCGGTCTTCATGGGAAGTGAAAGTTAGTGTTTGGTTGAACCACATGAAGTGCCTCTGCTGGACCGTTCTTTGACCTACCAAAACGGGGCGTTTAATTTGGTTTAACATAATTCTAGAATAGGCCTTCTCTCAGTTCTCTTTGTAGCTAAAGAGCCCCTTTCCACTTAAAAAAAGGCCCTGGCTAGAGCCATCCATTTTTCAGAGGAAACCCTTCTGTGGACGCTGTCTTCAGTCCTGCCTCCCACAGGGAATCAACAACCACAGCAGAGGCGTGCTGGCCTCCAGGGCTCAGCCGTGCCCACCCCCTACCCCTCTGTCCCCACCCCACCCCCACTCCCACCCCGGTCTTTACCCGGGATGGGAAGCGCCGGGATCCCAGAGCAACCCCGCTTTGGCCGTTGCCTAGCGCGCATTTGGGGAGGCCCTGGGCGGGCGGCCGTGTGCCCCTTTCTAAGCCCGACGATTGCAGAGCTCCCACCCACCTCCCCCGCGCGCCTTTCCCCCGGACACTGCCCCGGGCCTCCAGACACACGGGCCATCTCCCCGCAGGTCGGTGGACCTCAGCCCCACGCGCCTACACAGCCTCGCCCTGCACTTTCGGCACCGGAGCTCCAGCCTGGAGTCCCAGGGCAAGCTCCTGGGCTCGGAGAACGACACGGGGAGCCCCGACTTCTACACCCCACGGACTCGCAGCAGCAACGGCTCGGACCCCATGGATGACTGCTCGTCCTGCACCAGCCACTCGAGCTCGGAGCACTACTACCCGGCGCAGATGAACGCCAACTACTCCACGCTGGCCGAGGACTCGCCGTCCAAGGCGCGC
>NW_006431956.1:6254869-6276350 GCF_000325575.1 Pteropus alecto | reverse complement strand
ACAAGGAGCACAGCCGCCTGTCGCACACCAGCTCCACCTCCTCGGACAGCGGCTCCCAGTACAGCACCTCCTCCCAGAGCACCTTCGTGGCGCACAGCAGGGTCACCAGGATGCCCCAGATGTGCAAGGCCACGTCAGGTGAGAGGGGGCCCGGTGGGGGCCGGGAGGGGGGGACCCTGCACGGGCGCGCTGGTCCCCGGTGACCTGTCGACGCATTCCAAGGGCTTCCAGGCTTTCTTAGAGTCTGCGGTGAGGAACGAGAGATCGTTGATTCTAGAAACCTAGCGTCAGACGTGTGCGACTTGAGGTTTTCGACCCCACCCCCCCTTACCCTCTTCCATTCTGTCCCGGGTTTCGCCCAGTAACGGAGACCTCGGAGGGGGTGGGGCAGGGCATCTGACCCCCTCGAGCGGGCTGGGCCAGCTCGTCCCTATTTCAGCGTCCCCTGTCGGGGTGCCAGCAACTTTTCCCGGTGAGGACGGAAATCAGAGAACTCTGGGGGAGTCGCGTCTCGGGGTTTACCCAGCAAAGGCGCCCCTTTACCACGGTGAAGAGTGCCGCTAATAAGGTAGAGACCTGGGTGACACCTTTAGAGGAACACTTGCTGCGGGCCACGGCTCGGTCTAGAAGCCCCGAGTGTGGCCCCAAGAGACGCAGTCTAGCTAAGGAAGGAGTTCGGAGCGCTGCACTCGACTTCACCTGCGACCGCATGCAGAACTCAGGTTCAGGCTTAAATTATTGTGGTGGTAAGATATAACCACAATAATTTCCGCAAAGTGCTTTTAATACTGCTACTACATCTTCAAATTTTCATGATCGAATTAAGGGTAACCTTACTCTTGTACTCAGAGTAGCAAGTAGTCTGAATCAAGTGACAGAGAACCCATGCTTTCCCTTAAGACGTTACAGCCCCTGTCCGAGGGAATCCTGGTGCTGACAACACTGGTCGAGCAGTCCCCTGGCCACTGGGCTCTGGGCAGCAGTGGTTCTGACCCGCATACGTCTGCGTCCGCCGCACTCACAAGGGGCGGGGCTGGCCGGAATGGGGCTCCGCCTCCCACCCACTGTAGGGAAGGGGTGAGGGAAGAGAGAGACATAAAAATGATTGTAAAAGTAGAAAAAGTGAGCAGCAAATGAAAAGGATTGCAAGTCAGGACCTGACTTGTGTCTGGAAAGAGTTAAGGGCGAAGACCAGGACGGAGGCTGATCCTAAAGACAAAATGGAGCCTCATCTCTGGGGAACTGAAGGAGATCCTGGGGACCTGGGGAGAGCAAAGAGGAAGGACAGGTGGCTGCTCAGGTGTGCCAGGCCACACGGCTCCCGCATTGTCCTCATGTCCCAGCTCGCTTGTTGATTACGGCACATTGGCCAAATGCAAGTTCCCGATACAATAATGAAAATGATTCAGGCTGTCCCTTTAGAAGTCCAACTTCAAGGTCCTAGAACCTTCTCCACATTCCTCCTTTATTTGTAAAATATGCCCAGTGAAGTCTGCCATCCCCTCCCCGGGAGGGTTCTGAGAGCAAAGGGATGGGTGGGTGGGTGTGTGGCGGGTGGCGGGTGGCGGGTGCCGGTTGAGGAGCGCGAGCCTCCGAGCCTGTCAGCAGCAGGGTTCCCGCAGAGGGCCGAGCACGGGTGTCCCCGGAAATCATAGCACTTGTCTAGATGTGCTTTACCTAAAGAGATTAGCCTCCGAGCCTGTCAGCAGCAGCAGCAGGGTTCCCGCAGAGGGCCGAGCACAGGTGTCCCCGGAAATCATAGCACTTGTCTGGATGTGCTTTACCTAAAGAGATAAGGTACATCTTGGAACATACTTTAAAAATTCTAAGAAGCTGTAGCTGAGATTTCCTGATTTAAAAGGTTCCGTTCCCAGGAAAGGTCAGGATGCATTTACAGGAGGATTTACTTCCTACCAGATTTTCCCAACTAGAAAAATCCTGCCCACATCTATGAGCTCCTGGTAGTCAGATGAGCTCTTAAAAGCCTGGCGCCCTTTGAATTGTCTGAGAGGGTAAGTTATGGCGGAGAGCAAGCTCTGAGAACCTTTCCGAGGCCATCTGTTCACAGCGAAGGCACAGTTTTGACACTGGGGCCACATCCGAAAGTGCCCTGAGGCATAGCTCCCTGGCGTCTGGAGAAGCAGGCCCTGCCCGGGACTCCCTCAAAGAATGTGAGAGCGTCAGGTTCTTTGCTACCATGCAGGCTGTCACCATCCCTGTGGCCACTTCCCAGGGGCAAGGCGGGCACCTGGGATCCCAGGTCAGCCTGACTCAGAAGGAAGCTGCGTGTAACTGGTCAAATGGGTGGGGGGGTGGGGGGATGTTTCGGCATTGTGACCTTGCCACAAGGTCAGATCCAGCCTCTCTGGAAAGAAGCTCCTTCACCTGACCAGAGACTGACCGCTGTCTTTTCTGTGCCACCTGCACACAGCTGCCTTACCTCAAAGCCAGAGAAGCTCAACACCATCGAGTGAAATCGGAGCGACCCCTCCAAGCAGTCCCCACCACATCCTAACCTGGCAGACTGGGTGAGTCCCTTTCAGACCTTTCATCCTCCTAAGTTCTAGAATGATCCTCGGCCTGCTTCGTCGGGAAGCGTGTAATCAGTGTGAGATCCTAGTGACAGCAGGGTTTATCAGCAGAGTGACGAGTTCCAAAGACGCCCCATGAATTGTGCTTCCTTCTACCCCTCTTCTTTCCATCGCTGTCCCTTTAGATGGGGGACTTCCCTCTGCTCTTTTAAAGTTGGCAGTGGCCCTGGGAACGTGGGCAAGGCGGCCGCCAGAAGTCCAACTGCTGCTTTGGTTAGAATTCCAGACAGGACCTGTCAGGAGAGGAGGTGGTGGCCTTTGTAAGCGCCCCTGCGCTGGGCCCCAACCCCGTGTTTTACTTGCTTCTCAGGGTGCCCCCTTAGCGAAAAAGGCAGGAGGCTCAGATCTCATCTCTGCCCTGGCCAGCCATTTGTTCTTAACACGCAAAGGGTGTCAGGTACCTTGAGACCTTTAAGAAGGGTCTCAGCAAAATGGTAAAACCAGAATTCCGCTCCTTTTATAGCTTTCAGTGTAGGCAGACGTCGTAATCTCGTGGACATGTGGGATGTTCTTATCTGCTGAAGAATCTGGCAGATGCACGTAGCCTGCTTTCCTCACAGTTCCTGCCTCTTCTGTTGTTCCTAAGACCTTGCCTCTAAGCGGATGTTCTATCGATGCCTGGTGGTTAGAGGAGGAAGAGGTGCCTTTATCCGGCTTGTTTGTTTCTGGTTTGCTGGAGCATCGGTGGGGGTGTCTGGAAAAATTTGACAGCTGTCTGTGAGTCGAATTATCAGAAAACAACAGGACCAGAATTGGCTCCATTGACTGCATTTCTGGCTCCCATGCTTAGCAGACGTTTTTTGTTTCTGCAAATTTATCTGTAGTGATATTAAACCAGGCTTTTCTGGGGGCTTAGTATTTGACAGAAGGTAGGGGAGCTGTGTTCTCAAAGGCTGGGAGCTGCTTCTAACATATATGAGATCAAATAATCCTTACTGCAACCTCGCATGGGAAGTATCAGATGTTTTAGTTTTACAGATGAGGCCGAGGGTAAGGAAGTGCCTTATCCAGTCACATGGCTGGATAGAGCTGGAATGTCAGCCCTGCCTTCTGGCCCCAGAGCCCTGTCTCTTTCCTCTAGGCCAGTGGTTCTTAAATTGCGTCCCCAGACCAGCAGCACGAGCATCACCTGGGATCTTGTAGGAAGTGTGGGTGCTCAGGCCCTCTGGGTCAGAAACTCTGTGGGTGGGGCCTGGCAGTCTGTGTTTTAACAAACCTTCCAGGGGCTCCTGATGCCCACTCAGGTTTGACAGTGTTCCTGTGTCCATTCCCTCTTCTTGGTTTGTCTTTTGGGCAGTAGCTGCCCTGTCCTTACTACTGATCATTAAAATGCTCCCTTTCACACCGGCCACACCCCGTCTCCGGCTTGTGTGGTCAGGCAGCGCTGTGAGGCCTAGGGCCCAAAAGTCTCACCAAGATTAATTCACAGAAGAATGACAGGTCTTCTGTGTCTGTCAGGTCCCTCCAGTGGCTGAAGCCCCTCACCCAAATAAGTAACTGCGGGTTCCAGGCTCTCTCTGAAACCTCCAAATTTTCTGGATCTTGCCCAGTCTCACCTGATCAAACATTTCTATTTGGCAGCAGGCTCTAAAATTTACAGGCACCCCCTCATATGCCTGCACACTTGAGATGGTCTTGAACCTGCCAGTTTCACCACATGTAGCTAGTGAGGACTCAAGACAAATTTAAAACAAAAAGATATTTTGGTCCTTGAAGTAAATTCTTATAACGGATTAAGCTGAATTACCATTAACTACCCTCTGTGATGTGGTAAGAAAATGAGAAATGGGTGAACGTGCCGAAGCCTGCCTTCCTAATCGGAGAGGTCTTCCGACTCGCTCACAGGGGTTCAAAGTTCTGCATGACTTATTTGTCACTAACACTTGGGTGTACAGTCAGCTGGTCCTTCCAGTGTGTTAATGAGCTACTGGTCCTGTCTGTGTCGGTTCCTCCCTTTAACATGACCTCTCTTCTCTTCCTCCTTCTGCTTTCCTTCGTTCAGAGACGCAACAGAACACTCGCCCATTATGGACGGGTCTGAGTCTCCAACTCACCAAAGTACTGATGAATAGAGGTATCGTAAGGGAATGTTTCGTTCTTACAGCCCTTCCCCCTCCACTGCTTATGAGTTTGTGATCTCAGATGTGCTGCGTATGTGTTGCCCTTGCCCATATTGTAATTTCCAGAAGGAAACATCTGCATGGTGTGGAAGCCATTATTTTTATGTCTGATTTCTAGGTACATGTGGAATTATATGTTTATATGTATGTTTTTACATCAGATGTTAGATATTCTTATGCTACTTCCCAGAGAAAGCCTCAGTGTGTCAGACCTTCCCACGCCCTCCGTACTTGCAGATAGTTGTAGATGCTCTGACTGGTTTAGTACTCAATGTCCGTGAAAAGAACAGCACCATGCAGTTCACATTTTAAAGCACCAAGGGCAGACTGGGTTGATCCAGAAGCACCTGAAAATCACCCATGATTTCATCCCAGCATTCTCAAGGGCCAGTCGTGGACTCCACCAAATGCTGTAGGGTCCTACTTTCCAAAATGTGGTCCATAGACAAACATCGTCGTCACCTGGGAGCCTGTTAGAAAGCTAGACTCCTGGGCCTACAGAATTTGAATCTGCATTTTAACAGGATCCCCGGTGAATTAAATGTACTGCTGTGGTGGGCACAAAACCAGTAATACCCGGTCTGGGACCTGTCCTTGGGGACCAGGAGCTAACTGGGAGATAGGATACAGATTAAGTAGCATTTCAGAGATTAAAAGGGTAAGGATATCATTCAGAAGTGGACAAAGAGTTAAAAGTTTATTTAATCAAAAAACTGAACCTCGACTATTCTAGGAACCATGCTAGAGACCAGAGTGCTAAGAGTTCAAGTTCAAATCAACAATTTGAAAATCTTATCAGGAGTCACACATGGGGTAGGAAACCTGCAGCACTTATGTATGAAGTGCTCTGAGAGTTTAAACAAAGTGCTAAAAGGAATCCGAGGGGAGAGGACTTCCGGCTGCGGGAATGTTGCGTGAGTCTGGCCTCAGGCCTGGGGGGAGGGTGGGGTTGGCTAGACAGGTCAAGGCCATGCCAAGGGCAGAAAACACAGGCACAGACACGAGCAGGGTGTCTGGGGAACGGCAGAGTGTCTCATTTTGCTGTAGAGAAAGCTAGAGTAGGGTAGGACAACATCTTGGACCAAGTAGGAGAGATGTGGGACAGTTCTTACTGCAAGTCCCGACCGGCGGATGGCAGGTTAGGAAAACAGGGGCTTTATCTTTTGAGAGGAAGATGGTGCTAAACAAAATTCGACTGCATAAAGCTGAAAGGCCTTACTGGCTTTGTTTAGTGATTCATTCATTGGGCAGCATCCCACCTCGCAGAGAGAAAGGAGCCCCGAGGAACTGCACCAAATGGAAGACTTACAGGCAGAAGCAGGGGACAAGGCAGCTATACTGGTGAGAAAGCAGGCGGTTATGGCGGGGTCACCTTCCTGCAGGGAAGGCGGGGCCCTGTCAGGCAGACGTCCTCGCTAGTGCTCATCGGGCAATTCCTGACGGACAGGCTTCTGTGTCTAGGGGACCTGAAACTAAGTCTCGGTTTGGGTATAAGCAGCTCCATTTTGGGCCTGTTGTCTTGTTTTTAACAACTGCTTCCCTTCGATCAGACTCTCAGCCTGAGAAATGTGATCAAAATGTAAGGAATCAGTGCTACTCCCATCTACTGCCCTGGAATTCTCTTAATTTCTTGCTCGCTCTCTGGTATTCACGTGTCATGACATCAGGTTTGCATCCTTTAAGTTGATTATTCCCTTCGTTCCTTTTACTGACATTCTGTTCTTGGGATCATTTGCTTGATGGTTAGTGCTGCGAACAGGTATTTAAAGCTTTTGAGAAAATACAGCGCACCAGGATACTATGATAATTACAAGCAGGATAATTTCCAATGTCTACGGTGCGCTTTGGAGCCATGGCACCCAAGACCCAAACCGATGAGAATCATATAAGTCAAAGACCCTGTAGAAGGAGTCACTTCAAGCCAAGTGGCTTGTTCAGTGATCTTATGTAGCTGAGTCTCAATTTCCCAAAGTGTCAGTTCAGGTGCAGTAAGTGGTGTTGGTCCCAGGCATCTGTGGGTCAGGACTCAAAAGGTGACAGCCACGCAGGCCAGTAAAATTTAAGGGTCTATAGCCTGCACAGCATGTTTCATTCCGGTCACCTTTGCCTTGTGTCCCTTTCTTTGTACAGAGCCAGGACACAAAGTTCCCCAGGTCCAGAGTGGTTAACCAGAGACAGGGAAGTGGGTCCCACGGGTAGAGAGTCTGACACGACGGAGAGGTGGCTGAGTCTGGCCCACAGAAAGTGAGGCATTGGGACTTGGAGAAGCTTGTGACAGGCAGAACTAGAGAATCGCCAGCATCGCGGCAAATCCAAGTCACCTGGGGGTTGCGTTGACACCCTCTGCCGTGGCCTGAGATGTGTGAACAGTGGCATGACCTTTCTAGGCCAGAGCAAGACAAAAAGGTGGACAAAAGAATCAAAGATCTTCATGGTGTAAGAATTAGGAAAAGGATGGTCAGAGAGGGAAGGAAGGAGGACCCGAAAAGAAAGGTTCTTGATCTGACCTCTTGGGAAGAAGCTGTCTGCTCTGATGTTGGCTACTTCTCTTCCTTATCAGTTTGATTGTGGGGTCTCCAGCTTTTGCAGAGGACCGGAAATCAGGTGGAGCCTTCTTCCGCTGTGAAATATGCACCCGGGGTTCGGAACCTCCTGATTTGGCAGTGGTGTCAGTGGTCAAGAGTTCTTGGTATGCACATTGCTAAAGAGAGTTTGTTGTAATGGAATTGACGGAAATTTGGTGATTTCTGTGATGTACAGCATTTTACGGTAATAACTAGAATTATGACTGATACCAGGACATACCAGATTTCTAGGAATTTCATAGATTCTAGAACACACTGATTAGAATTCTTCACCTTGGAATCCTTAATTCCTAGTTGTGAACTGTTTGTTACACTGGCATCCTGTGCACTGGCAAACTTACTTTTCATAATTTCTAGAAGAATATTCTTCACAGTAAATTTTTCAGTGTGGCACAAAATGTGTTGACTGACAGACCCAAATGTTTTTAAATGTTTCTCTGTGAAAGGGAGCCAACAGGGGATAAAACTCTGTTCAGTAATTAATGTTGCAGTTCTTTATCTAATTTGGAAGTGATCTAGATATTCAACGACTACCTGTCATTTAATTTACCTCAGTATAACTTTAAGGTTTCAAGTTATCGAAAAGTTTTGGAAACGATTTTTTAAGTAGACATACCATAAGCATAATTACTGTTGAAAAGTTCACTTATAAGCTTTTGTTATAGACATCTAATTTATTTGTTTTTAACAATTTGGCTGGCTTGTGAAAATTTCATGAGACATTAAACAGCTAATCATCTTATCTTTCTTGCTGGCAAAAGATCCTAACCTCCCAAGATCCAGAGTCCCTCCCAAAAAGATAGCTGTCCCTGGCAGAGGACGGTTGATAACCAATAGGTCTGGATGTGGGCAGGAAGGGACAATGTGAAATGTTACCTGTATCTCTTGACCAGACACAGAGCGCCAACTCTGGTAAGAATTCGCATCCTCCACTGGCTTCCGCCACTTTTCCCAGGAGCCTGTCTGCAGGCTCCAGAGGGAGTGGGGTTTAAAGTAGAGAGCAGCTCTGGTATCTACCACAACTTGGCAGGATTTTCCAGTGATTCTAATTTTAGCTTCCTCTTGGCCATGAAAGGGAATAACTGGTAGCAGTTACCGGAGGATCCCTCAGAGCCCTGTCACCCCTGGGAGGGGCCCGTATGGGCATCTGTCAGGCCACTAACCTGGCCGACTTGTTTACAGCCCCATAGTCGCGTCCGCGTGGAAAGGTGGTTCAGAGGGTTAGACTGCGAACCCGGGTAAAGGAGGACGAGGGGGCAGGCGGAGCCACGCGGGTCCTGTCTTCTGTTTTAGGTGTCTCTTGTACCTAATTTTTCAGTACCCTTTTGCAGTGAAATCTTTTAAGGAAGCTACTGGGAATGCTGAAACCTTCCGGAGGTTTCTGCATGCCAATTAAAATGGCATCCCATTCTGCCTGATTTGGGAGCCCTTGCTTTCAAGGGCACGTTTTAACGAATGCTCGTCTAATCAGAACATTCCCCATAATGGTTGTCATCTATATAAAGAGGTAATCTGAGGCACGCTCAAATTAACAGAAATTGAGTTTATTTGCGAATAGAAGAACAATTGCAGTTCTGGAAATGCACGCTATAGCGAGCTACATGCGAGCCCTTTGAGGATTTGGGGCAGGCTGTAGTTACGGGGAGGGAGTGAAAATGAGGGGGACGTCCAGCCAGAGTCCAAGCAGTAAGTTCATTAGCTTGAGGATGGAGAGATTAGATTCTTGGTAGACGCTCACTGGTCTGGAGATAAGTCTCAGTGGTCTGGTAATCAGCATTTACGGGAAACTGGTCTCAGTTCTAAGTTCTGTTCTTCTGAGAGCGCATGTGTGATTCTCTATTTCACAGCCTCCGGTTCCATTCTAGACTGAAATCCTTTCACATTTCCTCTCTTGATCAAGACCTTTTGCAGAAAACATCACTAACGAACCATGTCATTTAGGCGTTGTTTTCCTCCTTCCTTTTGATTTTTTTTTTTCTTGATCAAAGACGTTGTTAGATGGACTACATGTCCCTCAGAGCAGAGAAGGACCATCCTCAGGTGTCTCGTCTCATGGAGGAGGGAAATGGCAAGAGGATTTCATTAGCCTTATTTGAAAAACGAGAAATGTCAACAGCCAGACTGCACATTTGGATCAGGGAACAAGGCAGTCCAGACACGGCATGAATGGACTTGGTGGTTAGACTGGCTGGTGTCCTCTGCTGATTTGAGAAGAGCTGTAAATTCCTGTAAGATTGGGTTAGGTTTCCTGTATGAGCCTGTCTTCACCGTCTCCATTTTGTCCCTAACATAAGTGACTCCATTTCTGTGTTGTTCCACAGTTTTTTGATCAAGTCCCTATGAGAGGGTGCTGAAACCCAGTGTGTTTCTTCTGCATGGACTTCATCCATTCTGTCTGTCTTTAACCATGCTATGATTGGACATCTTTCTTCAGGGTGAGGAAAGATTTTGAGGTTAGGAGCAACTATAAGGCCACATTTGAGCAACTTCTTATAATGGGTCAAAGTGGAGGATCAAGGCAGGGAGACTGTGTCAACTGTACAGGTGTTACTGATGCTTGCAGTGTTGTGAGGTATCTGTGGGTTTATTTTTACCAAGCCTCAGTAGACAACAATTGAGTACTTTAAAAATCACAAGAAAATAACAAAAAGGCTGGAAAGACCAATTTATAGTACAGATCTAATCCATAAACCCAGTCCTGTAGGTAACCAGCTGAATAAATCAAAATTCCAAGATGTCAGAAAGGACTTATTGTACCCAATGAGCTTGTTGTTGGATTTGATGTAACTGACCCTTAACTTTCCCAGAGTGTTAGTCCAAGTACAACAAGCGGTGCTGACGACAGACGCCGCCTTGTTCAGCTGCGGGATAATCGAGGGCTAGCCTACCGTCCAGGACAGCTTCAGCGAGTGAGTCCGGGGGTCCGTGCTGGGCAGCTGTGACCTTCGCAGTACAGTCGGCAGTGTTTCCAAGGGGTAAAGAGGTGTCTGATCGCAGCCTCCTCCGTTCTCACTCCTAACGAGAGAAGGTGGGATCTGTCAAACGAAGGGAATCCAGAACGCCTCCTGGTGAGTCCTCTTGAACCTGACAAGGGAACTGCAGGGGAGCTGACTAGTGAGGCGTCTCTGCTTGGTTGTGGACAGTTAGGACAGTTCATAACTGCAGAGGCACTGCCTGGTTCTGCGCCAGCCACTGGGGCATTCATAGGCCCAAGGAGTATGACCACCACCACAGAGATAACTCCTGTCAGGGCACAAACCACTCCTGCTGAGGTGACACTGCTGATGGATTTTCATGGATTGTTGCATCTGCCCATTCAAACCAGGGTTAAGTTAGGTTTCTGGTGCAGTGGGAAGTAAATCTAAATTCCTTGCAAAGGCAGATGACTGGTGAGATTTTTTTTCATGATCAGGGCAGATCTGATTTAGATAATCAGAACATAGGGGTGCAGGTATACTATGGTTTGCATGGGTATTTGTGTCTAACCGATTAGAGAAAGGAAAAAAAGCACTGGGAAGCCTGGCTGCAAAAATTTAAGTTTGTAGCTGACATCAAAGGGAATCTATTGTTTATGGTGGCATCAGGAGGGAAAACTACTTACAGGAAGGACCAAGGGTCTCCAACATCATGGGAGATACAGAGCTCTAGATGGTGAATCCAGCAGCCTGAAATACAGTCCGACAACTAGCTTCTGGGAGATCTTGAGTTTGAGACCACCGGTGGCACTGCTGGTCCGTTCAGGTCTGTGACCCCAGGGTCAGATGCCTTCAGGTTTAGCTAGACGGCAACTGGAGAGCAGTACCAAGAAAAGTCCTTTCTAACAACGGAGTCCTTTAGTTGTGTTTTCCAGTGACATATTCTACAGAAGTAGGTCATAAGGAGATCAGACGTCAGGTTGTATTCTTGTTCAGCATTGACTTAACTTGTGAGAGATGTTTCTGGAAATAGAGAATAGCAATATTTTAGTAGGCCCCACTGGGCAATTTGATGGTCAGAGTGTGGGGGAATTAAGCAGACACGTGGGTCTGCTGGTTACCTATTTTGTAAGGCGTGAGCTTATGTTTTGCAAAAGGTAAAGGACCTTGGTTTCTCTAGACCGGTGACACCACCTTGGTCCAGGGAACTTCCAAAGTCTCATAAAACTTTCGTAATTGGGTTTTAATGATGCCATGTTAGTCCTGAAGGTTGAGGCTGGTAGGGGCAGTGCAGTCTCTGTAGCATAGGAAGGACTCTGCAGAGTCCCTGGATTGCCTGGCCAGTAGAATGAGTTCTGAGGTCTCTGCAAAACAATGGGGTCTCCCCATCTAAGGATGATGGTTTCAGGTAATTTCTTTACAAAAAGGCAGTTGCTTATCAATAGGATAAAGCTTCTCTACCCAGTAAGAAACATACGGACCATGACCAATTCATAACGCTTGTTCTTAACAACTGTTTACACATGAAAATTCCTCGATATTGAACCAAATCTTATCTTCCTTGCTGACGAATTTTGTAACAGATAACGTGAACTTATTTGACTAGTAAACCCAGGTAGAATAAAAGTCGTATATCTACATTACCAATTAATTTTGGCAATACCACCTGGAAGTAGAAAAATATTACACCTCACAATGTGCACAAATACGCAGATGCAGAGATGTTTTCACTTTAAAATATTAGACTTGAGAATGGTACCAACGCACAAATCACTAGTTTATAAAAGAACAGTTGGATCCAAATCGCAACCTTTAATTACGCACAAATTCTCTTGAGGTTGGCCGGTGACCTAGTGTCAATCCAGCCTGTTTCGTGACCCACTTATCCCAGGGTGGGAGTCTTCAAGTTACCTGGCGTGCACACAAACAGCTTTTCAGTGCTCAACCTGTACCCAGCAATTTTGCAGCTTTGGCTGCCGGGATGCCCATTAACAAGAGACTCACTATTCTTTTACGTCATCGTGGGCACACTAAAAAGCTGTAGAAGGCCTGAGGGACGCACCTCCAGCGGTTCCCAAAGTGAAACCGTAGGCTGAACCAGCAGACAGCAACAAATGGGGACCGTGGACTAGCCAAGGGCTAGTGCCTCGGGGGTTATAGGCGGAACCGTCTGCCAGCTCAAGGGACCAGCCAAGCCCTGGACCATGGACTAACCAAGGGCTAAGGATAGGTACTCTGCTGGCACCTCCCTCTCAGTCTAGACTGACCGTTAACCCTGGACTGGAAAGCCAGTTAGACTGATAGTTCAGCACAGAGAAGAGCCCGGAGCCACTGAGCAGCTTACCCATGGCCTCGGAAATGGCGAGAAAGGGACCTCGGAGGGTTCATAAGTACCAGAGCCTGTGTTTCTTGTTGTCCATGAAGCTGTGAGCTATCTCCTTTGGGTTCCATCACTGCCACCAAACTGTTAAAAAAACAAAATTCAGCTGAGTAAATTTTCAAGATCATTTTGGCTTTAGTCTTTTAAGTTGCAACCTAATTCCTTGAGGAATTTAAAACTGTACTTGTCTTACAAATCTAGTCTTTATGAGAACAGAAATGCAGCACTCAAAGCCCACGTGTCCTTTTTATCAATCCCCAAATCTCCTCTGTTCATCTCAAAAGACTTGCAGATATTGTAAAAGATCTGGATTTAGGAAACCAAAGTCCTTCTTGGGGAAACTTGCATTCTTTCCCTGTGCATCTGAGAGAGAACTGTTCTACCCGCTCTCTCCAGGAACTCTTATGGGGGTGTCTCTTTGAAATGCAAACTTTAGGGAGGTAATTCCTATCAGAAGGAAAAAAAGAGGGAGGGTGGGTGGAGTCTATCTGGAACTAAGGCAAATGAAAAATCGTGTCTTCTCCACAAATATTAATAAAAAGGTTTAGCCATCTGAGCAGGTAACCTTAATGTACTCCAACTTCCAGAAGCATGATTTTTATCCAACTGTTCTTCTATAAACTAGTGAGTTATGCATTATCTATTGAGCTGTCTAAAGCTGCTTGGCCCTGCCTGGGCATGTGCCCCTTTTTAAACCAGTGACTGTGGCCAGAGGACTCAGGTCCACCTGCATCACTTTTCCTCCCTTGGCAAGGGGAGGGGGTGACATGCTGGTAGAGAACACCACTCAGACCACATGGCATTACCGAGAGACTCTACCAGGGTGTCACCCCCACCCTGGCCCCCAAGAGACAGCATCTGTCCATAGCGGGGTCCAAGCACCTTTTGCCATTGTGCCTAAGGGACTGAGAAGCTTCGTGACAAAAAGTTTTGTCAGGGCAGAGAGGGAGTGTGCAGGGTGGGTGTAATGGAGTCAGCCATTTACCACCTAAATACAGCAACGTATAGTCATGGCCAGTACATAACCAAGGGACTTCACGTTACTTTGCTTCCGAAGCCACACTTACGCATTAACCCTGGTATACTTCAGGGGTCCAGGCACGGCACTCTCAATAAAGCCCACAGCATGTTCACACCCTGGGATTTTCCAACTTTCATGGTATTTTTTAAAACCAGATGAGAAACATTTACAAAATCCAGAATGTCTTCATCCATTTGTTCCTAGACATACCCCCAAATCAGACAGACAAGTGGGGTTGACTGATCATTAATCATAAGCTAGTTCATGAGGCTGTGTTTAAGATGCTTTTTCAACTCACTTTTCTTTGAAACACGTTGGATTAGGGCCTTTTCCTGTCACCCATCCCCAGCATAACCCCCACACTACGTATGGGGAGACCAGGAGCAGGGGAGAAAAGCTGACATTTACAGAAAGTCTTTATGGTGTTTCCAACTAGATCTTTCTGCCCCAATTGGCAGGTGCTCTAGGGACGTCAAAGTTGAAAGTCCAGCCTTTAACAACACACAGACCTACTAACTCAGTCACAGACCAATGTCATTCACAGGAACATTACTTCAAACGCTGAAGCTTACAGTAAAAGGCCTAGAGGCTTTGTCCCCTTAGGAATCAGCACAAATGAACAGCATGAATGAAATAACCCAAGTAAGAGCTGAAAAAACAACGAGACAAAAGGCCCTCCAGGCCAGCGCCAGGGGCTGGGTGAGAGCAACAGCATGGAGTCCACCCCCGCGGGCCGCAGCCAGCCTCTGGGCACCTACTGGGCAAATTCCAACCCATCCCTGTTTTCACCTTTATCTTGCCCTTACACAGCTAGTTTAGGATCCCGAGAGATAGGCTGTTTTCCTAAAAATGACATCCCGAGGATGATTATTGGTTTCAACATAAGTATGTGTGCGAACCCTTCTTGATATATAAAAATTACTTCTACTCAACCTACACGGTGATGTCTACCCAATTTTTAAAGTTTTTTTCTATATGCTTTCCTATGTATTTTCAGTAAACCTTTTATTATTACAAACATGTTATTTACCTTAAACAGTCAGCATTAATTCAAAAGTTTTTAAAACTAAACTCAAAATATCACCTCAGTCTCACTGTAGGGGAAACCTGACATTTCCAATGTGCTTTTAGGACAGAATAAAAATCTACTCATGAAATCTGGTTACTCCCGAGTCTCACGGAAGAGAACCCAAAGCAGCGGTTCCGTGGTAAAAGAATCCTGAGCAATCCAGCCCAAGGGGTTTCTTGGCCTTGGCTGCCCGAGAGAATCACTTGGAGAGGCTTTGAGAGCTCGTGTTGCTCAAGCACACCCCAGACCAACTAAGGCAGTGTCTCTGGGTGGGGCCCAGACATGAGTACTTTTGAGATTTCCAGGTGATTCCAGCAGGCAGCCAAGCTTGAGAACCGCTACGCAGGTAGGCGTTAGTTCCATTCCACTCCTTCGCCAATGTTCAAGGTTCAGGTTCCCTCTAAGTGGGTTTTCTTCAGTCTGCGGGAGCCTTCTACACACTCAGCACCGCATGAGGCCTAGTTCCTCGTGGACAGGGAAGACGCCGATCAGCACCGGGCCCTGTGCAAGCACAGCACGGCATGCTCGCAGGACGGGCTGGTAAATACCATTCCCCACTAACCGTCCCCTCTCCTTGAATTCCCTGCAGGAGCTACAGCGATAGCTGTTTCCTGGATTCCTCCCTCTATCCAGAACTAGCTGACGTCCAGTGGTACGGGCAGGAAAAGGCCAAGCCCGGGACCCTTGTGTGAGCCAGCCGGCCTCAATCTGACCGTCTCAACGCCATTCTGAGATCACCTCACTGCCTCTCATTTGCCTTACCCAGACGCACTGTCACCCTGCACCAGCTTCGGCCCTCAGCACTTTTTTTCTCCTGTCTCCGCATCCCCTCACCCTCAAAAACCTGACTGAGGAGACATTCTGGAAGGTTCCGGTCCCACTGTGTGTCCCCTGGCTCTCTTGCCCACAGAGAGCCAGGCAGCAATCCTCAATGGCACCCTGGTGGCTTCCCCCTGCCGTGACAGCCCCCAAGCCAGGAACCGACGGGGAAGCTGGCTGGCATCAAATTCCTATGGACAAGTGGCATGGGTAGAGAACAGGAAAGGGGATTCAAGTACAGGGTGATCCAGAAAGACTATTGAGCTGTGGCAGCCTGCCGCCTGGAGGCCAACCAAGCACTTCGAGCAAACGAGCAAACGATGCCTGCGGTGGGGATGTTCACGTGACACCTGAAACATTCTTTGGGGGAGTGGCTTTTGGGGGAGGGGGAGAATGAAAAAGGAAGCTTAACCTGTCAGATTCATCAGAGGATCACAATCAGTTCTATGCTGCCAAAGATTTAAAAAATTAAAAAAATAAAAACAAAAAATAAGAGGGGCCAAGAGGAAGACATTCTTTCTGCAATTAAATCTCAAATTCTAAACTGCTACAACACAGCACAAGTGAAAGTCAACCGTCTGTAAATTGTTTCCCCTGTTCTTCCCTCTCCTGTTCTGCCCTCTCCCTGAGTGGCGAGCCTGAAAACTAACCTGGAGCGATGTCCTGTGGCGAGCCTCGGCTGGCACGGCTGACTCGGATCTCCGGAGTCTGGACGTGAAGCAGACGGACCTGTGGGGAGTAGCAGAGTGTTCTATCGGCCCTGGTCTGTACGGGGATTCAGCTCAAGTCCAAGACACAAAGCTGCTCTCCTCTTGGGATTTGTAGGAACATAAGGTGATGATTGCCAAAAGTGGTTCTCTCTCATTAAAACAACCAGTAAATGTGTATCCTATTTTTTTGCACAAAGTGTTTTGTTTTTGATGGGAAACCAAGGGAAAAGCACACTGCGATCCATTCAAAGTGTTTCACTGTTGTGGCTCATTTTATGTTTGTTAGCACTTGTGTGACAAAGAGCTCAGATCCGATTTTGGTTACCAGTGTGTCACTTATTCAAAAAACCCAATTATGCCCATAGGTAGAAAGATTTTACTCAACGTGTCTACTAAGCAGAGCAGGGTTGAAAAAAATATCAGCTCCCAGGGGGCCCACATGCCTACAGCAGCAGCAGCCACCTTGACGTACCGTCTGTCTGCAGGTACCAAAAGAAGAAAGAGGAACAAAAAAAGGTGTGGGAGCTGCATGTTTACACGTGTTTTTGAGCTATGCTTAATACACAACTGGAAAGCCATCAATCTTCAGAGGCCTCAAAACTACTTTTATAATAATAACAAGTGCAAACTCTTAGTTGGGTCGTTCAAAATGGCACAAACACGGTCTCCACAGAGGTGGTATGCTGTGCTTATTGGGGGATATTTTTTTCTCACTCATAATGACTTCCTATTGGAAAGGCATTTGACAGCCAAGAGACAGGAGCTGGGGTGGGGGTAGTTTTGTGGGAAAGCAGAACTGAAGTTAGCTTTAGTGTAAAAAGAAAAACCTTTGTTCTCTATGTGTGTGTAATCTAAGAGGAACAACAGCCTCCACGAGACCAGGAGGGTGAGAATGGACAGTCACGAAACCACTAACCGTGGGGCGTCCTCCGCTGCGGCTGGAGAGGGCGGGGACTCACAGCGCCCGGGCACTTGTGGATGATCTGCAGCCTGGTCTCACGGCTCTGCGCGGCCGGGCTGGCGATGCCGCCTTGTGGAAGGGATTAATATTCACAGAACACTTTAGGGGTAAACCCTGCAGGATAAACACAACTGGTTATAATGTTACTAAATGATTCTGGGGGTTGGCGGGGGCAGGGGGTGGGAGGGGTTCTTGCTCTCATTTTGATGGTCAGAGCTACAAACAGCAGTTCTTTTTCCTTCCCTGTTCAGAAACATCATACATTGGACCATTTTTCTCTCAAAAGAAGATATGGGGATAATCAAACTGAACTAAGTGCAACAGGAAAAAGTCAAAGGGAAATAGAGAAGGCGACAAGGTTACATAAACAAGTACAGTAGTCTGAAGTCACGTGTGAAGTCAGTCGGATCAAGCTTTTAGCCCATTTTGGTCACAAGGAATGAGAGATGAAAACTAAATGCTTGGGTTCTGGATTCAGGGGGCAGAAAGGAATGGAGTGGGAGGGGGACTACACTTCAGACAAACATCGCGATAGTCTGGTAGTAAAGACGGAGATTAAGTAAAACAGGTTTTACTGTTTAGCTGCGTTCAGTTACTACAAAGTGTACATAAATTATTAGTCCTTTGAGACTGACATGATTAATGAATGATCGACGTGGTGGGAAACGATATAGTTATTGTATACAGGCACTTGCAAGCTCTTTAGAGATCCCTATTTCTTTAAAACAAAACAAGATGCACCATGAAGCCCCTGGTCTACTAGAAAGCCCCTACTGGATTCTGTGGATATGTGTAAGAAATCGCCTGTTCAGCCAGCACACTGGTGAAAACGCCCACATCAGACTTTGTTGTGAGGCAGGTGGATTTATTTTATTATATAGAGGTGAATGTTGGAACTGTTAAAATTCTGATTTGTTTTCATTATTAGTTTAGTTCTAAATATAGCAAACCCCATCCAGGTGCTATCAGATGACCAGTTACTGCTTAGTTAACTAGGTGTAAAGTTTTTCATACACATTAATGTCAATAGTTTATTACAACTTGTGTAAAACGGACTCTAGTTTAATAATGGGGAAAAAAGGATTAGGTTGCTCCTGAAACTGTAGAGCATGTAAAATGATTTTAATGGATTCTGTTCAACTGTAATCAATGAAAAAGAGGTATGTTGTAGACAAAATTGCAGAATTAAAAAGAAATCTGCTTTTAATTTATTCTTTTTGTATTAAGAATTTGTATAGTACCTTTAAATTTTGCAAAACAGTGTTGTCAACACTTATTAAAGCATTTTCAAAATGAAAACATCTCAGTTGCCTCTTGGAGATTTTATTTTAAATGATAAATGCTTGCGCATGCCCTGGAAATCTGTAATTTGGGTGCCTGTGTCCTCGCTGGGCTCCTTTTCAAAGTCAAGCTACAGATGCTATTCTCATTGGCTTGCTAGATGACGTAGACAAGCTTGGTTCATTCAGTCGAGCCTAATTCTTCTTATTCTAATTTCCTTTTATTACTTATACAAAAATAATATATTCTCAATTTTGTTATTTCTCCTACTCCAAAAAAGGATTTGCGATGAGAGGTCAGTCTCTGTTGGGATGCTATTTTAGTACCTGTTATCACAGCTGCTCATTACAATAGTTACCCACGTGTGGCATGTGCCAGGCATAGGGACCATTCCCACAGAAGAAACACGGGATGTGGGCTCTTGGTGTCAGCCTTAGTGTCTCCACATGGCCTCTGGTTCTGTGTAGGAGGCAGAAGTCCAACCAGGGAGACAGGCAAGACACTCAGGCTCTTCAGCACCACTGCTGTTCACCTCTGCTCACACCACAGCTCAAACTGTCACCCATCTCCACATCCTATCACCAAAACAACAGCCTACTGGGCCTGCAGGTAAAAAGAGCCCCGCATTTATGGGCAAAATAGTAACCAGCTGACTTTAGTAGAAACTTTACAGCAGTTGAACCCCCGATCCCCTAACCTAACCCGGCATGCATCGCTTCTCTAGCAGGAAACCAGAGGTCTGGCAGCCAAGACCATCCCGGGGTGGAAAGCCCTCCCTGGATGGAAGCCCTGGCTGAGGTATTTGCCACTAGAGCAGGCTGACTAACCCCTGCCAAAAATGAGAGCAACCCACTGAGAACGTGAAGCATGCCTGGAAGGGGGCCCGTTAAGACAGCACTTCATAGTTCCTAAGCCTCTCCTGGGGAGAGCAACCGGGGGCCTCTGTATCTACGCTAATTTCAAACAAACAGGGATCTTCTAAAAGTCTTTTATATGTAAGTACGTGACAACTCAGGAAACTAGTATCTTCCCTTTGAGCTCTATCATCACAAGAAAGCAAGTGGCACACAGGCAGATGGGACTTTTTCCGTTTTTTTCCGCTCCTTCCTACCTTTCACCACATATACTCTCCCCCCGGCCCCCACCCACAGTGCCGACAAGGCAATGCCAAAGTTATTATTTTGGTCAACAGAGAAAGCATGAGAAATAGCCAGGATTTTTCCTTCCTCTTCTCCCAGAATACCAGTTCAAAAAAGCTCATACATAAAATTCTCTCTAAAAAGGGGGGTGTCAGAAAACCACTGATGAGCAAGCAGGCGGCAGGCCACCGTGAAGTCATTCACTGCACGTTCTGTGCTGAGTCCAGGTCTTCAGAAGCTTACACTCTCGTGGATCAGACAGACAGGCAACCACAACAAAAGGGGAACGTCAGGTTGCCGACATTAAACAGAGATTAAAATGGGTCCCAGAGATAAGAGATCAACAAGTGTGCAAACAGGATCTCTCACTGATCCCTCATACAAGGAGGTCACTGGTCAGAGATGGCAGAGGAAAGGCAAAAGGACCTGCAGAAGCCTTGTACAAAGCCAGAAGGGCCTGGACTGCAATTCAGGAGTATAAACATTTATTGATACGGCCCATACATTCACAGTTGCATCAAGATTTTTTTTTTTATCAGAAACCCTTCACTTCATAAATTTTTAACCATTTTCTATAAAATCTTCATCCATTTTCTATCAAACTCACTCCACTCATGCTTTCCTTCCCCCCACTCTACCAAAACCACTCGTCAAGGTCAAGGATGACTCCCGCAATACCAAACCCAATGAGTAACTCTGCTACTTACCGGCGATGCTGACCACAGTCAATCCCTCCAGCTCCCTTCGCTGTGACACCTTCACTGGGATCCCAGGTTTTCCTCCTTACCACGGTACAGGGCTCTTCTTTCCAAAGCCCTTGGCAGTTATCCTCTGTCGCCTGACTTCTTGGGCTGCTTCTCTTCATTATCCACAATCACTCTTCTCGTAGATCTCGTCTTGTCTCATGGTTTGAAAGGTCATCTCTATGCTGAT
This sequence comes from Pteropus alecto, assembly GCF_000325575.1. NCBI lineage: Eukaryota > Metazoa > Chordata > Mammalia > Chiroptera > Pteropodidae > Pteropus > Pteropus alecto. The sequence continues at coordinate 6,255,826 of NW_006431956.1, read as the reverse complement.
GGCATCTGTACTTATCCCCACACCCTGGACCTCCTCTCTAAACTTGTATATCCCACTGCCTACTCAGCATCTCCACACGGGTGTCTGACAGGCTTAACACATCCAGAACCGAACTTCTGACCTTCCCCTCCAAACCTGATCCATTAACCATCTTCCCCAGCTCAGTTACAGGCAACTGTAGTCTTTCAGTGCTCAAGCCGAAAACCTCAGACTCATCCATGATTGCTCTCTCTCACGCCTCACATCTGCAGCAAAACAAATGTAAAATCCCTGCACTTAAGAGATTTCTATTGTATTTGGGGGTAGAAAAAGGAAGGAAAAAAAAAGTAAATTATATAAGATAGTAGAAAGTGGTAAGAAATCAGGGATGGTGGAAGATTTAGTCTCTGAGAAAAAGAAACATCTCTTCCTCCAAGTCAGGTAAGAAAAACTGCTGGAAGGTGGAGAGGTGGACGGAGACCTTAAGCTCGCCCTATATTCACCCTGGTGTGAGAAAAGGTAAGTGAAGTCAGCCTCTCTTGAGAGGGGAGCAAGGTAGGGTCAGGATGGAACATGGTCACAAGGATTAGAATATAAAATAGCCCAAGAGGAAAGGAAAGTGGAGAATGTCCTCCAGGCTTCACTTAGGGACCAGATGACACGGTGGCTGCAATTCCCTCCTGGCGTTTACTAGCCAGGGCATGGGAACGAGCGGATGGGGTGATCCAGGCTTCGGTTTTACGCTGTGGCATGACAAAAGGCTAGAAGAGTAAGACAGCAGAAGGTTCTGGTGAAGAGGGACTGAAATGACAATGGAGCTGGAGGACTAGAGAGAAGAATAAAGCCAGGAAGGTGCTGATAAAGCAGAAAACAGAGGAATAAACAGGATGCCTTGAAGAGGCCGAGGAAGAGCAGAGTGGGAGCGAGGATAGGACTTCATGACTAGACAATACTCATTTCCCCGTAATTCCGTGTAGG
>NW_006431956.1:6236805-6254797 GCF_000325575.1 Pteropus alecto | reverse complement strand
TCCCCAATCTAATAATCTCACGTGGAAAAGTCGCTGTGACACTGACGTAGGTTAGCGGGACACTGCACCTGGGGTAGCTGTGAAGAGGACCTGGGTCCCCTTCGTGCAGGATCTGCGAATCTGGCTGCTTGTTGTATCGGGACCAAAACCACGCCGACTATTTTAACAGAGATGATCTGATAAAAACAATTGTTAACCAGATAGTGAAGAGGTGACAGAGCAAAAAAGGGGACACGGGTGTCACAGGGATAAGCACAGGAAGCAGCTACCATCTTAGGGATGGGAAACAAAGACAGGGGATTATCAAAACACAGAAGCTCGAAGCAGGCGCCCTGTGGCGCCGGCAGTTAGACTTGAGTGGACGTGGCTCTGCTGGCACCATTGCCCGGGGACCCTGGCAGGACCCCCTGAGCCGGTTCAAAACTCCAAAGAGGGGGTGCCAGCTGACGGTGCTCTGACCTCTGCGTGGCAAGACCACACTGGTTCTGCAAGTGTGGAAACGCTGCGAACTGGAGCCAGCTCCGCCAGGAATTAACTGTCACTGCTGGGCTGAGATCCATGGCTGTGCCGTCACCGTTAGGGACAGAAAGCAAACAGAGAGGAGCAGGTCCCTCTTCCTCACTCTGCGTTCCAGTCTCTCATGTGCCCACTCCTAGCAGGACCTAACAGAAGCTGACCGGCCAAGGAGAGTCATGGCCAGCAAAGTCTCATCGCCAAGCAGAGTGAGGAGGCACCATGACACACTTGTCACGAGCCTCAAAGATTTTAAAAGCCAAGAAATCCAATTAAGGTATATGTTTTGCTTAGGGGCTGAATTCAGCAGATATGAGAACACAACTGTGGGACCTTGCCCAGCATTGTTCTCACAGAACGTGAGGCCCAGAGGAAGGCAGCTATGATGGTTAATTTTATGTGTTAACTTAATTGGGACATGGGGTGCCCAGATGTCTGGTTAAACATTCCTCTGGGTACATCTGTAGGGATATTTCTGGATGAGATTAACAACTGAAGCAAGAGACTGAGTAAAGCAGAAGCTGTCCCCAGTGTGGGTGGGCCTCACCCAATCTATCGAGAGCCTGGGTAGGACAAAAGGTGCGGTATGGGAGAATTCGCTCTCTGTCTGCCTGTGTGAGCCGGGCCATTGCTCTTCTCCTGCCCTCAGACTGGGACTTACACTGCCAGTTCTCTGGGTCTCCAGCCGTTGGATTCAGGATGTAATTTATACCACTGGCTCTCCTGGTCTCCAGCTTGCAGTCAGCAGATCATGGGACTTCTCAGCCTCCAAAATCACATGAGCCAGTTCCTTAAGATTAAATATATACATATTTTTTCCATCTCCTATTGGTTCAGTTTCTCTGGAGAATCTTGACTAATAAAGCAGTTCAAGATTTATACAATGAATCCATGATACCATGAAAAAACTGCCTCTGCCATCTTTAGCATATGTCTCTCATCATCAAGACTGAGATGGCTTAAAAGTATCTAAGCCTCATGACCACCTTCCAGGAAAGAACAGAGAAAGGGCAAAATATGTCTGTCAGCTAAGTCTGTCTCTTTCTTAGAAAAGCAACTGCCTTCTTCTGGAAGTCCTACCCGAAAGACTTCTATCCAAGTTATTGGTGGAACCACGTCACATGACCAGCTCGAATCTCAAAGCCTCCTAGGACGGCAAGTTGTTTTAACTGCATACACTGCAGCCCTGAACAAATTCGGGTTCTGTTAGCAAAGAAGAAAATGAAAACAGGATAAGCAACTCGCACTGATGTAGCACATAAGCTTGCACACCAGAAGGTAAAAACAGCCAAGTCTTAAATAATAATCTAGTAAAACTAAAGCTCAACAAAAATGCAAAACTTACACGATTTCTTCTTCTCTCATATCTTATACACAGGACATGTCACTATGATGGTACCATTAAACGAGAAAAAAATTACATTAAGATACATGATTTGACTTTTATACAGTTGGCAAAGACAGCTGACAAAGGTTATGTCAATTACCTGCGCTAGTTATGAGATTATTTCACCTTTGCATAAAAAGCAACCTAGCACGAAGGCAAGGCATAGAGTGGGAAAGCATTTATAATACATTATCTACCAAAGGACTCAGAGCTAGAATATACGAAGAACTATAAACCAGTACGAAAAAGGCAGGCAATTCAATCGAAAAAATGAACAAAAATAATTTCACAAAAAATAATATCCAAATGACCATTAAATATATAAAAAAGGTGCTCGACTTTGTCACAAGGGATATGCATATGAAAGCCACAACGTGACACCACTTTAGCCCTCCAGAAAGGCTCAAGTGAAACTGACAGAGGATATACCAAGTGTGGCCAGGACGTGGAGCACCTGGAACTCTCAGCCCCTACTGTGGGAGTGAAAACTGGTGTTAGCCCCAGGAAAACTCTGACGGTATCTTCTAGAGCTGAGTACCTGCAGACCTTACGTCCCACAAATTTCACATCTTGGTATATACCCTACAGAAATTTATATTCATCAAAAACCGCATATACAATGTTCATATACAAACTAGGAACAACTCGAATGTTTATCTACAGTAGAATGGATAAACTGTGGGATACAGCAATGAACGAACCACAACTACACACAACAAAGACGACTATCAGAAACCATAAATCGAGACAAAGAAATCAAATATAAAAAGTCAACCTTACTGTTTGACTCCATTTATAAATGGGCAAATAGAAAAACAGGCAAACTAACCCATGTGGGGAATGACTACTAATGGCCATGGGTTTCTTCTTGGGGTGATGAAAATGTTCCGAACTTTGTGCTGATGGTTGCACAACTCTAAATATTCTAAAAATCATTATACACTTTAAATGGGTGAATTTTATGGCATTACAGATCAATAAAGATGTCTTCTTTAAACAATGTTAGAAATCAGAACCATGGCTATGTCTACAAAGGGGTGTGAAAGGCTTTCTGGGGCATTAATAACATCTTTCCTAACCTGTACGCTAATTACTTTGGGAGATGTTCACTTTGATGAATTTATCATCGTGTGGTATATATGCTTCTGCTTTGTGTACTTTTCTGTATGTATATTTCAATAAAAAATTTACATGAAAGGAAATGTAATCTAGCCGAGTCTTGGAAAATAATCCTCAAAGAGCTGAACAAACTCTCAACAGATACTCGATACATAATATTAGGCTCCTTATATCTCTCTCTGTCTCAACCCTACCTCACACTTCAAATGATCTCCCCTTTATTTTATAATCCCTTGTTTAATCTCGGTTTACAATTTACAATCAGCCTAAGGTAATCAATCACCTATCCTGACAATTTTACAGATGGCTTATATGCTGCTTGTCTTGGTTCTTCCTACCCTCTACAGACAAGTCTCCTCATTTAAACCTAAGAGTCGCTGCTTCAAAAGTATGTAGCATGTGTACTCAGGTTTTATAATCTGCTAAATTTCACACTAACCTTGAGAGATAAGTGCTATCTCTATATCTCTGTATTTTAAAAAATTATAAAAAGTAGAGTCCTTATGCCCTGAATTCACCCACCAGGTTATTTCCTTCCTCAACTCTGATAATTCCTTTTAATCAGTGGTTTTCAAACTGCTGGTCACAATGCATTAATGGGTTGCAAGCCAATTTATAGTCATGACCAGCATATTTTTTTAAAGAAACAACAGAAAACATAAGAATGCATTGCACATAACGTGGTTAAGTGCTTGTTTCAGAAATATATGCATACGTGTAATACTGGGTCTCCTTCATTTATTGTTTATTGTTGAGTTATGGTCAAAGAGTTTCAAAAGCTAGAGCTTTCAATCAACAGGGCGGCAGGGACTCTAAGCCGGAGTTCACTAAGGGAAGGAGAGGAGACGGTGCAGATGATTCTTGACGGCTGCGGTAGGAAGCCCAGTGAGTAGACCTGATGGGCAGTAGTGCTCAAAAACAGCTCAAAACTTCTCCACGGTAAAGGACACATTAAGTTTGAATGCTGTGAGAGAGCTGGGAAAGCTGGTGAGTATCTCGAAGCCAGTGTTTAAGGACAGGAGGAGAGACTAAACAAAAGAGAACGGCCTGGTCAAACAGACGCACCACGACCGGCAACATAAGGGTTAGTCTCAGCCAGGCTGTATAAAGTGCCCCAAAATTTACGATGAGGAAAAATAAGTAATCAATGCGTTCATAACTCAACTTTTTTAGTAAACGTAAAACACATTTTTTTTTTTAATGAGCATGGTTCCAAAATCCTGAATGGGGTCAGCTCACACCACAGCTGCTGCTGCTAACCGTGCCGAATTCCTCCTAGTTATTCCACACCGCCAGAACTTATTTTTAAATTTCCAAAGATTTTAAGGTTACTGTTAACCATTAAAATACTCGCATGTGGTTATAACTCAGGCAATCTAGCTGCAGAGTCTGTGATGAAAACCAGTTGCCATAACAGTCTTCCCACAGCGACCCTGGGGGACTGGAGCTGGCTGCTCACACTGGACAGCTGGAAGCTCTTACATAAACATGCCGTGAGAAAGTGCTTCAGTTCACGACGCCCATACGTTCCCATACCATGACGTTCCACCGGGATCAAGTTACTCTTCCAGCAGCTTCATGGCAGCGCACTGGAGATGGGGGAGGGGGAGGCACGATCCGCTATGTTATGCCCTTCGAGAGATTCGGACAAAGAGCCGCACCTCAACTTCATGCTGCCCTTTCACCCAAACAGCCCCACTCAGTTCTACTACCTTCTATGTTACGAAGTATTAATGGGGGTTACTGTCAGCTGCAAAGGACCCAGTGATAGCAATCCCCAAATCAAATCTACCCACGACTCTGAAACTTGTTTTTCAGTTTTATCCATGCTGTTTACTTTCAGAATAAATGATTCCTTTCGAAGAAAAAGACAGTTGTATTTCTAAAGTTTTACTGAGGTCAAATCCCAGGGCAATCTCAAGTGCTCGTGGGTCAGCAAACCACCAAAGGAAGAACGTACCATTAAGAAGTGTGCTGCTACCAATCCGACTTCCTATTTCTCCAAATTGAGAGTTCAGAGCCCACAGCACATCCGTAAGGTCTGTGATTAGTGACAGCTGCCCTCCTACCTCTGTGTCTCAGGACAACCCCCCTCTTCCTACAAGATCCAGACCATCCTCCCTCCCTCCTCCTATGTGTCAATTATCTTTGGCCTCAGCTTTATTTTCCTACTTTTCCCCAAAGACTGAAATCACGGCCATGACTTCCAGATTGCCGCCAGCTATGTGCTACGATGCTGAGAAATGCTGCTGGGCCTTTACAGCTGGCAGGAACACTACCAGAGAGACGGCATCTACTGCTGAGGGAAAACCAGTCTTTTACTAAATCTGAATCCAGAAGACAAGACTCCTTTAGTTAGGAGGTGGGGAGGAAGAAAGGGAAGAACATAGTTATTTCAGGATTATGACTGAATTTAAAAGATAATGCCTTTGTTTCAGAATGAGCTAAAAACTGAATATGTAGTATCTGCTGAACAAAAATGTTCATGATTCAAAGTATGCAAGAGGTCTTTTTTTTTTTTTTTTTTTAATCTAGCCACATCTGAAATCTTTAGATTCAGGGAAATGGAAAACTTTTTTATGTGGGATCTACATCTTTGAGCCTGCCTCCCTCTATCCACACCTAAAATGGTTAACATTCACAGCAGTGTCAAATATGTTACAAATATTTTTTTAAACCATCTATCCATACTGATCAGTTTTAGAAGGTTATTGCTATCACATACGCAATTTCTTCTTTATGGGGAATATTAACTAATAGCAAATGGGAAGGCAACACGAAATTACCTGACTACCATGTTGTGGCCTGACTCGATAAACAAAGTGATTTGGAGAGTGTTCACTCCACAATATTTACAAACGAGCCCCACACAACAACGCTACATAACCAAAGTCTAGACTGTTGCCTTACCTTATGAAAGGCTCTCTCTCCTTTGCCCTAGAAGCTACTCTAATTTCTAACTAATTTAATCATAAGAAACAGTTTCCAGAATGCGGATTGGGATAGGGTAGGAGGCGAGGAACAAGACTCCCGATTGAGTTTAGGACAGCGGGCCTCAGCCACCATCATGCAAATATCTAGCACAACCCATCAGCCAGGCATGGCCAGAGACCCCAAGTGGCCGAAACCAGCTTCCAAGTCTTCCCAAGAGGGGCAGAGTAAGTGACTGTGAATCTATAACTGCCTCCCTACTCAGCTGACTCTCTAGCTCCCACATCCTCTACCTTTCTAAACTCAGGACTGGCAGAAAGTGGAAGCAGGACAGAGCCTGCATACAGTAAATACTCAGTACATGTTTCCACTATTACTGCTGCGGCTGCAGCCACCACCACTGTCGCTGCTGTTATCATGTGACTGCACACTGCCCGACCACAGGGTGCACGACAGCTACTCTGGCTTCACCTTATAACAACAACAACAAGGACACAACTAATATTTACTGAGCCATTACTTGCCAGGCAGTGTGCTGAGCGTTTTACTTAAACACAACAATAACACAGTAAGGTATGCACTACTATTACTAACCATCTGCAGATGAGAAAGCAAGCTCAGGAAGACTACGGGACTCACTCCTGTCACATGGCCAGTAGATGGAGAGCTGAACTCTGCAGCCAGGAAGCTCTCACTACAGAGCCCACTTGTACCATGGACACCGCGCTCTACCTGGTCAGGTAACATTCTTTTCACTCATCTTCCTCTATTAACTGAGTCCTCTTAACTTTTAAAGTACAACGATTCATCACAATTATCTGGGTATGACACTGCAAGATTCAGAAGTTATCGTTTGAGGAAATCAGACTCAGAACCTACTGTCTTGGGCAGTGACAAGACTACTGGCCCTTTTTCTTCTGCTTGGTGGGATGGAGCTGGGAACAGCAATCTACCACAGGTCCCATGAGGATGAAACACGTGGGCAGTCCTAGTCTAGGAAGAACCAGCAGAACGTCCCCATTCTGGGCTGGCATGACAATCTATTTCCTCACCTTGACCTTAATGCACTGGGGTTACTGTTGGTATAATACCCCATCTTTGTTTTTCAAACTTCTATTTGCTGTTAATTCTATCTGTCCCAAGAGACGACAAATACGAAAATTTACACCCACCCCTTAAAAGGTAAAAGCAAGCTTTGTTTGAAACATAAAAAAGAACACTTAACAGTAATAAAATTTACATTCAAATTCTATTGCAAGACGTCAAAAGTTCGGCAACATTTAAGGGCTATAAAATTTCATTAAATGGTTCCACATTTTTGTTGAAACATATAAAAATATCTGCTAAAAATACGACATAAAAGACAAGTGAAAAATCACTATTTTTACAGAAACAATTAAGTCCATCCTCCAATGTTCCTTTTTAAGTATCTAACTGCAACTTTCAAGTCTAGACATAAAGATTCATTTTAAACCCCTTTTGTAACTGCTGTCTACACAATTATGAGGAAAAGTCTTTTAGAACTTAATTTTTCGACTATTTAAATTAAAGCAAGACACAGAAATCAGTCTGCAGTCAGATGTGATACGAGAGCCAGCATAGTTCTTAAAACCAAGAGTTGCATTAGGTAGAACTCAGAGTCTAGAGACTCCATTTTTCTTCTTCCCTGTTCCTGTCCGGAATTCCAGAAGTCCATACCACACTCCCTTAAGTTTCTTATTGTTATTTACACATCATACACACATCTCATAGTGCATTGTACTCCACACATTTTGATGGATCTGTAGGAAAGTGCTTCTGGCAAATGGTCATTAACCTCTTCAATCCCTAAGAAAACAAGGAAAATACAGGTTAGTTATAAAATAGTGAAACTATTCGCAACTGCTCTCCTCTGTACTCCCTCCAGTGTACCAATATCCCCATTAAAACAGGCAGCAGTCCCCAGCAATACTACTCAGATGTAGACTTAGAGAAATACTCACTAATGTGCACCCAGAGATCTGTACAAGATGGTCAGAGCAAAATCGTTTACAGTAACAATATCAGAAGAACTGCAAACAACCCAACGTTCACCATAGGAGAATACATGAGTAAGTGTTAGTATGCTCTCAAATGGAACATTCTACAGCGGTCAAAATGAACTAGAGCTACATGTAACAACTAAGTCTGCCTTTTTCCACCAGGTTCCAGTAGAAAATTGAGCCCCGCCACTTAGTTTAAAGCATCCACTGATGTAAAGAGACAGCTCCTCTTCTGTGTAACTAAAGAGTGTTACATATATGTCCCAGCCTTGAGAGAAATGAGAAATAAGCACTCAAATCATCTTCTGTGTCCCACAGTCCAGATGGAGACCCCTCGGTTGAGAACAGTTGATACCTGAATCTTAGAAACAATGGTGAATGTAAAAAGCAAGTGGCAAAAGACTGCATACGGTATAATACCATTTTAATAAAACTCTAAAACAAGTTAAAAAATAATATATTGCTTAGAAATACACACCTAACATGGTAGAATTATTTTTGAAAAAGCAAGGAAATAACCAGTTCTCTCTCTTCTGTAAATGTCAGTTTTTATCCAGCCTATAACTTCACAGTGAACTTTTACCTGATGACAAGAACTATCACATTTAAAGTTCAGTCTCTTTCAATTCATCCTCCATTCTATGATCTTTTGAAACTCATAACTGGCATTGTTTTCAGTTATTCCTCATAGCTTTCTCATCCACCAGTGAACAAACATGCCTCTGGGTCATTCAAATTCATGACAAGGGCAGAACTGTTCTCTCCCTCTGTCCAGAACAATTCTGGGAAGACTTCTGCAACCCGCAGTGAATCGTATTAACTCTACCATCTACCAGCCTAAAAATGTCCTTGTTTACAAGGAGAGACTTTGTCAAGTATCTTACAGAAATCTATGTATCTACAGCAATACTGATTAATCATTAAAAATCACCACCACCAAGAACAGTAGCACTTAATTTTAACGACTGCCAAAGCCATTCTGGCGCACGTTAAAGTTTCTCAGCTTGGGTTTGCAAAAATCAAAATCACCCAGTTACTATCACAATAACAAGAACAATGAAATCCTCTCAGGGGCCCAAGGCCGACCATGTTCAGGCCTATATTAGATACTGAAGATGAAAGTGTACCCAGCACACTGTCAGCTACTTAAATAGTATTGCTCCCAAATTCAATTTCTTTCCTCAAAATTATACACTGAAATATCATCTGTTCTTAAAAGGAGAAAGAACTTATGACCTAATGGGAAAAGCACAGTATGTCGCTATCACTATACAACCCAACAACTGACGAACCCACCTGGAAATTCCAGGAGGGTAAAAATCCACCTTGAAAAGTGTGAAGATATAGCAGTTACCTGAAACACCATCAAGCATTCAGAACTCTGCAATTACCTAAGGAGTCAAACAACGCTTAAGCTCAGTGAAATCACCAAAAACAAAACAAAACAAATAACAAAAGTTCCTGCAAAATCTCTTTGGTCCATAGTAAGAAGACAAAGCAATTACTTCTATAAACTGAGCTATAAATCTAATAGGTTCGACATCAAAGAAACATGATTTTCAAACATGTTAAAGTCATTTGCAGATTCAAATATTATCTATACTCTGCTATTTAAGAATTTAAAGTGTGGATGGAGGTTATCTTTTGGTTGATTTCCAAGACGACTTTTGCATGCAGTGTGAAGAAAGACCATGCAATTTGCTTTGGTCCTCATTTTTTAATTCTCTGCACTAATCAAGTAATTGCTTTAGATAAAGGCCATTCCTTCTCAGAGTCCAGCTTCTCTCCCACTGTGAATTCTAATCATGTGTATGCAGAATTGTGATCCGTAGCCAAGGAAATATAGGTGATATCATTAATTTGGCATCTGAAGTTTCCTGAAGGAATAGGTGAGGCAAAGGTAAGAAAGAAAACGCCCTGATGAAACACAAACAGCTTTAGTCAGCAACAAAACATGGCAGGAATTACGATGAGCAAATAAAAGGCAAACTGATGTTAAGACTGCTGGAGGTAATTTTCCTTATAAGAACTGGAATCCTAGGTGTTTGTTCTTTACAGAAGGTATCTGTGATGGTTATTTACCCTCACGAAGCAGATTCTATGATTTAAAACACCAGTTTGAAATCTCAGCTGCCAAAAGGTTTGAAAATCAACACTCCAAGTCGTAAATAGTTTATATTATGCTATCTTTTTTGCAATAAGGATAGTACCCAGCAGATTTTTAAAGGGGCATAATCTCAGGACAACATATGGTTATTTTCCAAATGGAAACAAATTGTTTCAATGGGATCTGTCAGGATTTCAATTTCAAATTGCTTGTGGTTCCTAACCCAGTAAGACAATGAGCTGCTTAGCCTAACTTACTGCAAATAGCTTCTTAAAAACTGGTACCATTTTTAAATATAATTTTTATTTTTACCAAAGCAAAACATTTATTTAATAAATCTTTATTCAGTGCCTACTATGTGTCGAGCACTATTCTAGGCTCTGGGAATACAGAAAAAATTCCCACCCTCAGTGGGATGATGTTCTAATATGGAAAGACAGACAAGAAACAAAATATGGAAAACAAGAAACAAAATGAATAAGTAAAATACCTACTATGTCAGATGATGAAAGTGCTGTGGAGAAAGAAGGCAGAGAAGGGGTGTGAGTGGATGTGGAGGGAGACCGGAAGGTCCATGCCTCCTACTCCAAGTGAGCCAGGGAGCCACCGAGGGGCCTTGAGCAAGAGAGCAACGTAACACGGTCTGTGATTTATCTGGATCACTCTAGGTGCTGTGCAGGTGCCGAACAGAAAAGGGACAAGAAGAGAAGCTCAGAGACCGGAGAGGGGACACTGCAATAATCTCTTCGAGAGAGGACGGTGGCTGGGCCCACTTGGTGGTGGTGGAGGTGGCAAGAAAGGATGATTCCAGATATCCTCTGAATATAGAAGCATCAAGGTTGCTGACAGATAGGATATGGGCTGGGACAGAAAGAGACTCTACAGGCAGGAAGCCAGGGACATAAAGACCCCAAACTTGTTCTCCCACCTACAAAATGCCTTCCAGTTCTTCTCATTGACTGCCCCACATGGAAACCAGAGCGCAAGGGAGCCCGTCAATGTTGTTCATAAAAGTCAGGTGTCCGGGGCACAGGACAAGGCAAGGAAGGGTGGAACGGGAGAGGCAAATAGCCATTTCATGTCAATTTTACCTTTTCTTTCTTCTCTTCTTTACCAACAAGTAAAGAATGCCCAAGATGTGAACCTTTTCAGGAGACGTCTTAAAATGAATTATAAAGTCTCTAAATAATCAAGAGCTCCCTATAATCTGTGTAAAAGAAGCTTTACCCAAATCTGGGCCAAAGGCTACATCTGTATTTGGCAGAACGAACAAAGTCCTTAAAGTTTCTACCATCAATTTAAATCTCACCCTTAAGATTGAGGCTATCTAATAAGCTATACAACTTTTCTTTGATCTGCATGAGAAAACCCTCCCTGTGGTGTGTTTAATTTTTGTGAGAAACGGAACACTTCAAACTTCCAATTTAAATTCTATAGGTTTACATAAAACCAAAAGATGAAATTATGTTACAGTGAAATAGCTACTTGTTGTTTTCTATCATATTTCATAAAACAGATGTCTCACTGTATCTCTAAATAAAAAGAAATTATTTCACATATTGCAAGATTCCACTTAATGATGTCTAAGAACAAGCAAAATTCACCAATAGAGACACAAATCAGAGTACTGGCTGCCTCTGAGGGGAGGAGGAGGATTTAGGCTGGGAAAGGCAGGAAGGAACCTTCTGAGATGCTGCTAGAAATGTTCTTCACCTAGATCTTGTTGTGTGTCCTGATATATCTTATACATATCAAGAATCACTGAGCTCTACAATTAATAGTAGACTTTCATGCGCCACATTGTTTGTTGAGGTATGTTCTATCTCAATTTTAAAAGAAATAATGACCTTGTTAAATAACTTTCACAATTACCTCATCAGCAAATATCTTCAAGTAGAAAAGGCTGGGTTTATGCATTTACTGGGGTCAGTGAACTGTGGCCCACAGGCCCCCTGACTCTTCCACAAACGGAGTTCTACTGGACACAGCCACAGGCTGCTTCTGCGCTGCAGGGCTGAGGAGTTCCCGACAGAGACTCACGCAGTGCAAAGCCTGAAATATTTACCATCTGACCCAGGTAGAAAAGGTTTGCCAACCCTGGACTTAAACTTAAATAATATATTTAAATTGTCCCTTTTTTAGGATAATTTGAATCAGCCTCACCTAAATACCAAAGCGACAAGGAGAGTCATAAGACAGCTTAGTAAATTACTCAGTTAACTAACCGAGAACATCACAGAACTCTAACAAGGGGTGGCAGCATTCCTGTGCCTTGAGCTACATTATGGATTTAATGACACAGGTGATAAATTGGGATTTTATTTGGCCTTCCACAATGTTAATTTTTTTAATTTGGTGCTAATGTTTTAAAAATAGGAGTGTCCACTTTTTAAAAGAACAAGCAAGATTTTGGCTGTTGATTATAAAACAGAAAGATGGAGCAACACCGGAACCATACTCCTACAGGGTAACAATGAGCTAACGTGACTGACATGGCTGAGGCTAAGCACCAGCTGACACCTCACACAGTGCTTGCTCACATCGTCCACTTTTCTTAGAGCAGAGCTGGGAGGAAATGAAATACTACTTCCATTTGTGCCTACATTAAGAGTAGGAAACCAAAAGAGAGACAGGAGTCAGGTGTTTCTTAACACTCAGTCCACTTTGTTACCTGACTGTCATGGGTGTGCGAGTTTACAACCTTAGGTTTAAGCAATGGTCTCTAGCAACACTGCAGAAAAGAATCAGAATTCTAAGGGCCAGAAGGACCAGAAAGGGCGATAGTTAAAACACGATGCCTGCAAACATCAAGAGGTAGGACTCGCCCCCGTATCTCCCAAAGTGGCCATACTCCTATCTCGGGGCAATTCTGCCTGTTAAAAGGCTTCTTTGAACTATTTTTGCAACCTCCTGAGTCTATAATTATTTCAAAATAAAATGTTTTTTAAAAAACCTTTTTCTTATACTGATTAGAAATCTGTCTTCTTTCCTGAACTTGAAATCGGTCCTTAACTGTACATGACAAGTTTAATCCTTCTTCCACCAGAAAGCTCTTCCATTACCTATAACTCTTGCCCAAATCTCCAAGAGTCTCCTTCTCAAGAACTCATGTCCGATAAAGTATTCACTCAATCAGCAAATAGTCACTGAGCATCCACCATGAGTACGGTACTGTTTTAGACTTTGAGGGTACAACACTGAATTATGTTCTTGCCTTGTGGAACCAACACTAAATTATTATGTCTAATAATGTAACAAACATATTAATAATGTAAGCTGTCATTAGACTTTCCATTGGCCAAATCATACTTCTGATCTTATAGTCTACTAAACTCCAATTCTTTCTCTTATACATTGTTCACATTGTATGCTCAAGCAACTAGCAACTAAGTTACTGGATCCAAATTTCTTTACAGTCATCCTTGCTAAATATTATATTTTTATCTTTTTAGTGGACTAGAAGGAACAAAATTTTAAAAACATATATTTTAGAATCTGCCCTTTTCTTCAGTCTGTCAGGAACTTCTAGAATGCCAATTTCTTTTCCACCGTAACATACACCCTTTCCCTTCTAGTTTCATGTCACCTATAAATCTGATAAAATGCACCTCTCTGAATCATTTGAATCAGTCATTAAAATGTTGAACAGGGCAGTACTGAGGTCACCCAAGTAGACATGGATCATTATTCAGTACACCATGCCTTCTTCCCTAACTCAACCAGCTATGAGTCACCTGACTGAACTGTCAAGTCTATATCTGCCATTACATAGCTTCCAATATAAACCAGAAAGCTTTAAAAATAAATATTAACTCCATCAGGCTAAAAAGCCCCTGCACAACAAAGAAACCATAAACAAAAAGGCAACCAACCAAATGGGAGAAGACATTTGTAAGCAATACCTCTGATAAGGAGCTAATATCCAAAACATAGAAAGAACGCATATAACTCAACAAAAAACAATCTTATTATAAAATAGGCAGAGGACCTGAGCAGACACTTTTCCCAAGATGTACAAATGACCAATAGATATATGAAAAAATGCTCAACTTCACTAGCTATAAGGGAAATGTAACTTAACCAAAACCACAATGAGATACCACGGCAAAGCTGTCAGAATGGCTACAATCAATAAGACAAGAAATAACAAGTGTTGGAGAGGATGTGGAGAAAAAGGAACCCTCATACACTGCTGGTAGGAATGTAAGCTGGTGCAGCCACTATGAAAAACAGTATGAAGGCTCCTCAAAAAATTAACAATAGAATTACCATATGACCCAGCAATTCCTCTTCTGGGTCTCTAGCCAAAAAATTTGAAAACACGTATTTGTAAAGATACATGTACTCCCCGCCGCCACGTTCACTGCAGCATTACTTATGGTAGCCAAGATATGGAAACAACTTAAGTGCCCTTCGATAGGATACATACCACAGTTATGGTGGTTACCAGAGGGGAAGGGGGAGCACTCAGGGTAGAGGGGGTCAAATATATGGTGACAGAGAGAGACTAGACTATACAAGTAGTGAGCACAGAATATGTTATACAAACAATTACAGAACTGTATACTTAAAACTTATGTTTTTAACCAATGTCGCCCCAACAAATTTAATTAATAAATATACAGAAACAAATAAATAAAATGAATGCTAGGTATTCTTTAAAAAAATCAGTTTATGGGGAGGTGCCATTATTTTAAATAGAAATGCTATTTAATTAAGACAATTTATCTAATTACATGAACTTTTATATGCTATATGAACTTATATATGCTATAGCTTTGGTCATGGTATAAGCTGAACACAATTAGCGAATTTAATCACTGGAAATTGTTTTCTATTGTTAAAGCCAAACGATTTTGTTTTTTCCAACTAAAAGCTTTTTGCCTTCAATACAGTCACTAGTGGTTATTAAAAAAATGGAAATGTCCTAAAATTTCCATAAGTATATTTGAACTCTACAAATTCTACAGTTCATATCAGGGAGTCAGGTTGAAATCATTTTTTAAAATGCTAATATATGTGAATAAAGCATAAAGCATAACACAAATTAACATTTGCCACTTGGAATGGAAATACAAACAAAAAGATAATTCATGAATATGGTAATGATTATTCTCTGGCACAAAATCTGAAATCATTTTATGCATTTTAAGTGAATTTTAAATTCTAAGTAAACTTTCAGAGTATCATCTTTGAGCTTTGGAATTAACATCCAGCAAAGTCATTATACGACACAAGCTGGGATTCTTGACAATCTGGCAAAAGCTAAGAATACAGCTGATTTTTTTCCCACTAAGAGGAAAAGTTTAATAAATAAAAGAGCAAACAAGTTTATTGAGGCATTTATAACTTTAATAAATACACTATAAACACTTTAGACCTATTCATGTAGAGGTGTTGTTAAACGTTACTTAAAATTATATTCATTAAAGCCAAACTTTTTCTATTCGCACCTGTCTATCCTAATAAAAGTTAAATCTACCTTGAACATAACAAAATGGGATTTACTGCACAATATTCTAAATTCGTTGCTTTCACTAAACTCCCAAAGCAAACTGCAGTTTTATTTCAACACTCAGATAATTAAAGCACAACACCATCCTGTTTGGCACCATATATGAAGCTTAAAGGTTTTAATTTTATTCACTGAAGATGTCTTAAGTACGAGTATTTAAGTATTTATAAAATGTGGACTGGCATCTTATTGTGCTATGATCTGCTATAATTCTTCTCTCAAATGTTATAGTTTTGGAATTGGACAATCTTAACCTCCAGAGAAGTTTCTTTCCCTCCAAACTCCTTACCTGAATATATTTCCGCTGTGTTTCATCGTTTAAAACATGTGCAACATGTTTGGAGAAAATCTTTTCCCTACCAGTTCTGGCATGGATACCAACCATAGTCACACCAATGGGCCAAGGGGCATTTCCAATGGCCATCTGAAGATAAGCATCATTAGCCTAAAAAAAAAAAGTTTACGGAGAGATCAGAAAAGCAAATACTATATTGGTCCAAATTTTTATTTCAAGTATTTCACAGCTCTTCATGATGTAATTTTCATTGATATCTTAGTATGTTGAAAATATTACTATTCTCCTATTCAAACAAAAGAAATTAAAATATGGGATGACTGACTGCCCTGCCCTGCCCTGGACCACAATAATCTATGGAAAAACAAAACCCAAAGCTAACCTTGTGAGTAAAAAGGCAAGCATCTTTTTGCAGCCTTTGTGCACTGGAAATTAATGCATTTCAGATCTGAAATTACCAGGTAGGTAATTTGATGTACTGACAGAAAGTCTAGTTTGGATCTCCTTTCAACCTAGTCTTCTCTGTAGGTGGCCACGCAGAAGACAGAGGCTAACTAGTTTTTCATAATCCAACCTGAAACTGTATCTACTCCCTGCACAACAGTTCAGACCTCTGAAAGCAGCAGGGGCTCTGCGTGCTGGGACTATTCCATAGGGTCCATGGCAGATGTGTAAACAGAGATTAAATACTGGCCCTTGAGTCAAATAGCTAAAGGATGAGATCGGTTTGCTTTACCCCTGCAAACCTCCCATCTGCCAAGAACCTTAAAATAAAAACTACAAAACATAAAGACAGAGACCAATGAAGACAAATGGCTCTTCTTCTAAACTAACCCTGGTGACCTGTTGAGGAAGAAAAAGAAAAACAAAACAGAAAGCGAGAAAATTCTAAAAGACCCTGAAGTTTTCAGAGAAGCCTACACAGCCCGGCTTTAAGGAAATTTTAATTTCAAAAATCAAACACCTATGTGATTGATATGTAGAGTTGATTTTTAAAAAATCAGGTACTAATAGGCTAACTGGAAGATCCTTTCTATTCTAAAGATAAATTTCAATTTGCTCTATTCAATTTTTTAAAGTTGAATTTTAAAAGGGCATATACACATTATCACTGATTCTCAAGTGTGTAAATTTTAACACATGACATTAACTGAAAAAATTTCCAATACTTAGTTTCCTTAAATTAAAAAAAAAAAAAACACAAAAAAACTGTCCAAATAGATTATTAAAGTTTCTTGGTTCTTTTTGTAGTTTATACGAAGTAAACTTCCACCTGATTCTCATACATAAGAATGAGAAAAATTAACAAGAAGGAAAGCAAGTGATTTGAATTCTTTATGCAGTGATGGTGGGTAACCTTATCCATCCAATGCAATGGTACTTAGTAAGCATCATGCAACTAACAGAAACTATCCAAGAATAAAATTTATAGCCATAAAACAAAAAGTTTCTTTGATAAACTAACTGGTTCTCACATAGGAGTAAAAACAATACTTTAGCTCTGATCACAGAGACTAGCCAGTCACCCCGGGTCACCAGCAGTCCCTGACAGGGTCTGCTACCACTGCAGTCCTGAAGTGGGGAGATGAACTCTGACAGCCGGCCCAGAACACTTTCTCACAGAAACAAGTACACAGGGTGGTCAAATTCCATTGTGTCATTAGTACGACAGTTCAGCTGTGTTATGGATTACACAGGTTTATACTTGGCCTGCGAAATGAGTCTACATAACACCGTTTCTATGGGAAAATTTGTTCCAAGTCATAATCAACGATTTATAAACTTTGCAATTCAATCCCATTCATGAAATGAACATTGCCTCTATCCAGTTCATGCTCTGAAGAATCTTTATACCTACGTTAAAAATGACTGAAAACTATACTGTGGTCTTAAAAGTTTAATATGCAGTGTTCAACAATAAGGCTGACAATACATTAGAAAATAAAAAGTTTTTACTACTAATTCATCTCACATTTATTCTTACATCTCCTATGTAAAACACATCCACACTAAATGAACGTATTATGCACACAACGTAGATAGGCCTGTAACCATAATTTCAATGCACAGCATGGTAAAAATGTACCTTCACGTATTCTCTCTG
>NW_006431956.1:6217275-6236751 GCF_000325575.1 Pteropus alecto | reverse complement strand
AAAAAAAGCACAACCAATTTTAGAAGCTACTGTGTGTAGTTACAGACTGTATTTATTCTAATCATATACATTCTATTTTTTTAATCAGTTAATAAAAGCCATTTTTTAAGAAACCTCACCCTTTTCCGTAGCTTTCTGAAAAGGGGCCTGAGATAGGACTCGGTCTGTTTCTGAGTAGCGCTGTTCAGTTTACCCTGCACACTGCGTTTCACATAATCTTCTCTGGCATTCAATTCTTTAGCCCAAACACCAAGAAGGAACTATTGAAAAAATGGGTAAATTTAGACTATGATGCCACCCAGTGGTTCGACAAGTTTAAAAGTTCTCTAACACAAAACAGCATACTATCATCCTTAAATTTCTTGACTGATTAAAATATCATTCACTAATAATTAACGAACTATTCCTGCTTATTCTGTCATGTATGTTTTGAAGTAGTATCTTTGGCAAGTCACTTCCCTATTCTATATATATCCCTAGCTCAAATATAACCCATTTTCTTGTAAAAGAATTATCAAATTACATGGATAACTATTTGATAGAAATAAACTTTTACCTGTATTTCTATTACATAAAATTCAACCCACTTAGATTATCAGCCATAATTAATATATGCTGTGATATTTAATCAATCTTCCAAGTATGTTGTAATATTTGGACTTTCTCCTTTTGTGGTAACGACTACAATTAATAATTCCCACTAAAGCGCCTGACTAAAGGAGGGGGAAAAAAAGGAAGAAAAAAAGAAAAGAAACTACGCCTATCTAGTTTCAACTCATATCCTCAACAGATTTAGAATCTTGAAGACTCATATGTTGTATTTAAACTGTAAATACAAGTAAAAGCATTTCTTGCATTTAAATCTCTTGGCCTGAACAAAAATAATTTTTGAATAAATGCTAAAATGAATCTGGGATATGCACACACTCTACGATAGCCACCAAACAGAGAAATCTAAGAAGATAAAATGAGCATATCATAGCAAGAATAAGCAGCTCTCTGTAGAACTGAGAAAATGAACGTGTCTGAAAGGTTACTGATGTGTTTGCGTTTTTCACTGCCAATGTCTTCCCACCTCCTTCCTTTCCTTACTGTCATCAACTCTCATAAAAGCTTCTGGAACCCTCTCCACATTGCACTCCTTCCTAGAGTGTTTGAAAAAAAATTAAAACTCCCCAAACTTCTTCATTCCACTGCTGTGATTCTTTTGTGTGATTACATTACTAAGTCAGCTTTAAAGAAAAGTAGCACAAGCAATGTAAATATAGTCTTTGATTAACCTCTATTTCCAAGTACACAGCAAAATCATAGTGTACATGCCAGAAATGGTTACTGAGCTTCCCCTTCCCCGTCTCTAACCCTTGATGATCCAAAAATAAAAGAACAGTTATTAACCACCCAACAGCCCCAAAGTCAAAGTACATACCTTAAGGAATTTGGTAATGATGTCCATGTCTTTGTGATCATCACCTTTTCCCAAAGACTCTCCCAAAGCCTGAAGAGAAATAATGTCCCTGCTCATCAGTAAAGAGCAAAAAGTGAAGACACGCGCCACCCCACCAGTCTCTGCTCGGCTCCTTACTACCCAGACTGTCTGATTTCTATTTTAAAACCTGGTGGAATTTCTAGTAAGTTAAAAAAACCCAACAATTAGCCATTTAAAATTAGAAAGCTGGTTAGCTTTTATGAATCAAAAGACAGGAGAAGAGGTAAGAGGAGTGACTACTAATGGGTATGGAATTTCTTTTTAAGGGAACAAAAATTAGATTATGATAATGACAGCACCACCCCATGAATACTAAAAACCACTGAAGTGTACACTTTGAATTGCTAAATGTAAGTATGTGAATTTCTCAGTAAAGCTATTAAAAACAAAAACGGAAAAAGGAAAGAGAAGCCCAGAACAGGTTGCTCACACCAATTATTCCAATAATATTTAGGGTCCTTCAATAGGGGTTGGGATGGAGGAGGGTGCAAGTAAAAGGACATCCTCTTTAACTGTGATCTCACTCAGAGAAGACTACAACATGTGCAAGAGCCTAGAATGAAACAAAAAGCTAACAATTTACATTTTATTAAGTATTAAGAGCTTTAGAGTAAGCCATAATTTTTGCTTGAGCTACATAGTTAGATGATACAACACTATTTTTTAATTAACACTACAGACATCATACTACATTCAACATACTGGCAAAATTATAAAGTTAAAGACTGCCAAGCGCTGACAGGGATGTAGGGATACAAGACACTCACACTACTGGTGGGGTGCAGACTGGTACAGTCATACTGGAGAACAACTTAGTTTAGATGTACATAAGGCATCAAGGATGGATAATAAAAACAGTTCGAAGTGTAATGACCAAAGACAACAGTGTGCTCTGAACTGAACAATATAATAAACTCAACCATCCACTCCAAGGAATAAAAGATGTGACAGGAATGAGGTAAGGTAAGTGCAGAGATTACCTCTAACTCTTCAATAGTGGTGTTTTCTTCATGAACTTTCAAATCATTCTGTGTGTCTTCCTCTCCAGGTTCTTGACCACCCACAAGTTCATTGAGGTACTGCTGATCAATCTTATCCAAAGCTGCTTTCAGATCATTTCTCAATCCCTGAGAAAGGTGAAAAATTATACCTACTATGAAAATAACTGATGTTTCACTTTTGTTTTTCACTAATAGTACAATTTATCTTGGACTTCCACTTAAGATGGCGAAGTAGGCAAACCCTGTGCTTGCTTCCTTCCATGACCATATCAAAATTACAACGAAATTACAGAACAATCATCACTGAGAACCACCTGAGGACTACCCGAACAGCAGTCCTATAACTACAGAAAAGCCATGCTGAGACCACTAGCGGGGTGGAGATGTGGAACGGGCAAGTCCCACACCAATAGAATATTACTCAGCCATAAAAAAAGAATGAAAGCTTACCATTTGCAACAAAATGTGTGGACCTAGAGAGTATTATGCTAAGTGAAGTAAGTCAGAAAGAGAAACACCATATAATTTCACTTATATGCAGAATCTAAAAAAAACAGACGAACAAAACTCAGACACAGAGAACAAAGTGAGATCACCAGATGCAAGGGGGGTCGGGAGGATGGGTAAAAAGTGACAGGATTAAGAACAAAATTCCAGTTACAAAAACAGCCATAGGAATGTAAAGCACAACATAGGGAATATAGTCAGTGACACTGCAATAACTCTGTAGGGTGTCAGATGCATTCTAGACTTACAAGGGTGATCACCTCATAAGGGTATGTAAATGTCTAATCACTATGTTGCACACCTGCAACTAATATTGTATGTCAACTGTAATTGAAAAATAAATTTTATTTAAAAGTATAATTCATTTTCCCCACAAGGAATTGAGCTTAGAAAAACCAGAGACTCAAATCAGATGTCAATTTATTACACAGCTATCATCACTGTCCAAAGTTAATTTTATGAATACATTTAAAATTTAAATAATATACATACATTAGCTATTCTGATGGCAGAAGAATACAACATATGAGTGACGAATCCAAATAAGAATAGTCATAAATGCTGCTGTCTTCTAATAAAGCCTAGTAAAAGTTGACCAGGTTTCCACTGCAGACTCCAAACATTTTCCCAGTTCACTTAAAATATCTAAACTTACTGCAACTATCCTGAACTCCCAAAACATTTAGAAATGTCAAAAGTATAAAACTAGTGCCTCATCTATATCCTAGGCTAGCACTACATTTCTAACACCAGCAAATTCCACACTCTATTCACATCCAGTTTGTGACCATTCCTGTAAAAATGGAAGCCTTAACACTGGACCCTTAGCTTACACCATATATAAGAATTAACTCAAAATAGATCAAAGACCTAAATATAAGAGAACTATAAAACTTAGAAGAAAACGGGGGAGTTTCATGACATTAAATTTGGCAATGACTTCTTGGATATAACAGAAAAAGCACAGATAATGATAACAAAATAAGTAAGTTGGACTAAACCAAAATTTAAAACTTTTGTGCATCTAAGACACTATCAATAGAGTGAAAGATGATTCATGGAAAAGGAGAAAATATTTGCAAATCCAATATCTGGACCTCCTACAATTTAACAACAACAAAAAACAACCAATGTGATTAAAAATGGATAAAGGACTTGAATAGAAGAAGACATACAAATGGCCAATAAGCAATTGAAAAGATACGGAACATCACTAGTCAGAAGGGACATAAAAATCAAAACTACAATGAGATATCACTTCGCACCCATTAGGATGGCTATTATTCAAAAAAAAAAAAAAAAAAAATCCAGAAAACAAGTGAAAGCTAGAATGTGAAGAAATGGAACCCTTATGCACTGACAATGTAAAATGGTGGATCTGCTGTGGAAACTGCTGACAACCCTCAAAGTTAAACATACCCACACCAAGACGCACTAACGTATGCTAAAAATGTTAAAAAGTTAAAGACAAGTAGAGATTCTTAAAAGGAGAAAGAGAACAATAAGGTTATGTACAATGGAACTCACATAATACTATCAGCAGATTTTCAGCAGAAACTTTGCAGACCAGAAGGGAGTGGCATGATATATTCGAAGCGGTGAAAGAAAAAACTTCTAACTAAGAATACTCTACTTGGCAAAGTTATAATTCAGAATTAAAGAAGAGTTTTCCAAAAAAAGCAAAAACTAACAGAGTTCATCACCACTAAAGCAGCCTTACAGGAAATGTTGAAAGGACTTTATGCTGGAAAAAAAAGGATGCTAATTAGTAACAAGAAAACCTATGAAAGTATAACTCTCGCTGATAAACGCAAATCTATAGTAAAGGTAGTGAATTAATCACTTATAAAGCTAATGTGAAGATTAAGACAAAAGTAGTAAAAATAATTATAACTACAATAATTAGTTAAAGGATACACAAGATAAGATGTAAAACGTAACATCAAAAACATAAAATGTGGGCGGGGTAGTAAAAATGTAGAGCTTTAAAATGTGTTCAAACTTAAGCTGTCATCGACTTAAAACAGACTGTTCCACTTATCAAACAAGGCATGGAAATGGAATGTATAGCACGGTGACTGGAGTGAATAAGACCGTCTTGCATATTTGAAATTAAGTTGCTAAGAGAATAAATCTTAAAAGTCCTTATCACAAGAAAAAATTTTTTAACTATGTATGGTGATGGACGTTAACTAGACTTACTATGGTGATTATTTTGCAATATATACAAATATTGAATCATGCTGAAACTAATATACAGCAATATATATTAGTATACTAATATACTGTTATATGTCAATTACACTTGAATTTTTAAAAATATACAAACAGGAAATTCTGTATCATGTGATACAGGCTTGAGTAGAGCAGATTGTAATAAATGAACATTAAAAGCTAGATGATTTTTCAAGTAATGAAACATTAGTAGAAAAATTAAATTGGATAATAAAAATTTAATAGTTCACATTAGTATTGTATCCTATCTTTTGATAAGGAAAATGACTCAGGATATAGAAGAGAAATAAATGATAATATGAAGCATTACAAAAATTACTCTTTCCAAGATTTAGGTTAAGAAAGAGAAAAGACTAAAAATAAAGAAAAACAAATTGCTGTTAACATTAATATAAATGAAGAAAATTTTAAAAATTCATTTGTGCTTTGGAAAAAAATTGTTAGACAAAGAATCACTACATAATCCAGCAATTCCACTTCTGGGTAGATACACAAAAATAGTGAAAGCAGGGACTCAAAGAGATACTCGTACACCCATGTTCATAGCAGCATTATTCACAATAGCCAAAAGGTAGAAACAATGCAAACGTCCATCAAGGATGAACGGATAAAGAAAATGGGGTTCATACATAAAATAGAATATCCAGTCTTAAAAAACAAGGAAATTCTGACACATGCTACAACATGGATGAACCTTCAAGGTATTGTGCTAAGTTAGAAGGCCAGTCCAAGAGAGCCTTCAGTGACCTCAGCCATAGCCCTCACCCGACTACAATAGCATGCAAGATCCCAAGTAAAAAACTGCCTAGCTTAGCCCAATCAAACCACAGAACTGTGAGAGACAATAACTGACCTTAAATTACTAGATTTCTTAGTGCTTTGTTACAGTCATAGATGACCAAAAAAAGTTTTATAATAATAATTTTAAGCTACTATGTTTTGGGATGGTTTATTAAGTAGCCATAGATAACCACATTTGTTTCTTAGAAATTGATAGAGCAAGTAGTTAAGTTAATAAAGCCACAGAATATCTGAACAACATTATAGTAATTGACATTTATCCGAGGCAAAAAACATTCTTTTCGTGAGCCCATTGACTATTCACCAAGACAGGCCACATACTAAGCCATAAAACAAGATCGGGGCTCGAAATGTAAAAGCTACACCAATTAAACTAGAAGAAAACACAGAATATCTCAAGACCTTGGGATAGACAAATATTCCTTAAGCAAAACACCAAGAGCAATAACCATAAAGCAAAACCTGATAAAGAAGACTTCATCGAAGTTTAAAACTGCCCCTCAAAAGACACCAATAATAGGTAAGCCACAGACTAGGAGAAAATCATCACAAAATATATATCTATATCTCACAAAAGACTTAGAAGAATATATGAAGAACTCCTACAATTCAAAAATAAAAAGACAAACTACCCGATTAAAACATGAACAAAAGACTTTTACTTATCAGGGAAATGTAAATAGAATCACAATGAGATACCATTACACATACAAGAGAATGGTTAAAATTTAAGACTAACAATAACAAACGCTGATAACATTTGGAAATACTTGGCATTTCTTAAAAAGTTAAGCATATGTTTACTCTTCCTCTTCACCAACTCCACTTCTAGGTTATTTATCCGAGAGATGTAACATAGCTTCAAACAAGATTTGTATAAGAATGTTCATAGCAGTTTTATTCATGATAGCTCAAACTTGAAAACAAATTGTGGTATATTCATACGACTGAATATCATCAGCAATGAAAGGAACAAACTACTGACATCCGCAATAACATCGATGAATCCAAAAAAATATTATGCTAAGCAAAAGAAGCTAGACACATAGTCTATGACTCCATCTATGTGAAATACTAGAAAACAAGCAAAATTAATCTACAGTGACAGAATTTTAAAAGGTGGTTGCCCAGGAGAAGGAAGAATATGAGACTGGCTGAGAAGGGGCACTGGGAAACTTTCTTGGGTGATGAATATGTTCTATATCTTCCTGAGTGTAGTAGTACTGGTTACATGTTTATATGTACCTGTCAAAAGGAACTCAACTGCTTAAGAGATGTGCTTTTAAAAATTTTTTTATAAAACACATTCAGCAGCACTCTGGCAACTTTATTTTTCCATTTTTACCTGTAATGATACAATTAGTCAAACCTTGTCAAACTCCATACTATTCTAGTTTAGGTGGTACAATGACGTTCTTCTAGCTTTGTTCTGACTTCTTACCTTGTTAACTTCTGGTGTGAGGATCTCTATTTTTCTTAAACGTTGAAAAGCATCATAATCAGTTTCTCCAAACAGTCTGATTGGTTCTCCTCTTTCTCTCAATCTTCTGATAACCTATTTAAAAAAAAGAAAATCAAAAGACAGTAGTAATTCCTTATGTTATTAGTAATAGTAATTCCTATTTAGGTGACCAAACACTCATTTTGAAATGTCAATGCCAAAATGAAGTTGTTTTTTCTTTAATTTTCTATGAACAGATATACTGAGAGTTACTATCACACCTTAAATAACCCTAACAGTTTAGGTCCTCTGGCTGACTGTTTCAGGAAAGTACATAAGGAAAACATTAAGATGAAAGTGATGTTTATATAGAGACGATAAAGTCTAGAGTCAGCTGATAACTCAATGACCACAGTCTAGGTCAGCATTGCAATACCACATTTAAACCGAACACTTGTCCCTCAGAAGAGAAAGTGAGTTACGATCAGGTAGGGCACATACAGGGCTTTCCAGGGGCTGATAATACTCTTATTTCTTCACTCAGGTGATGGTTATACAGGTGTTTGTTTTGTAACTATCCATTACACATATGTATTCTATTCACTCTTTATATACATGTTATATTTCATAAAAAGGAGAAAAACATTATAATAAAAGTTGATCCAAATTTCCTTTAAAATACCAAGAACTTTACCTGGAAACATAAATAGTATCACACTTAGAAAATGCTGGTAGGGCTCCCAGTGGATTAACCGAAGCTTGGTATTAAAAAGAAATTTAAGAAGTAATCTATTGCTTTCTCCAATGAATGTAGAAATGACCTCAAAACCATATCTGTCAGGTCCCTATCTAATAAATGACAGAAATCACATCTCTTCATGAAATAGCCCATCCTAGTTCTAGACAGATGTTTTGCTTATTAAAATGAACTAAAATCTACCTCCCTCAAACTCTACCCGTCTATCTTAGTTCTACTTTATGAAACCACAGAGAATACTTTCTTTGTTTTTAATTAGAGCTGCTGTCAACAGTGTTTTTAAAGTCTCTAATATTCCTCTCTTCAGGCTAAGGATTCAATTCCTTCATCTAATTTTCACATGATAGCTTCTAGAGTCAGCCAGCCCTTCCTCTGAAAGTTTCCTTTGGTTCAAAGTTTATTTTTGTTTTGTACTCTTACGTACAGTTTGAATTCCTTATATCACATGGATATCTTAAATTTTCAGTGTTTTAGGAAATAATGTTGACCAGGGTATGGGCAAACACTACAGGTGAGAGCATAAACTGGAATATCTGTTATAGAGCCCTCTGGTAATATGTATCGAAAGTCTCAGAAGTATAATCTTAAATCTTTAGTATATAAACTCCAGAAATCATGTTTCTAGAAAATTTTCTTAAGGAAATAATCATACATTATGATGCCTGCAATGACGTCTATATAAAGACACTCATCTTAGTATGATTTATAACAGGGAAATGTTGAAATAATCTAAATAACCATTAATAAAGAATGGTTTTAAAAGTATTATGGGAAAATATAGTCATAAAAAATTACACAGATCTCTATTTTGATCTAGGAAGATGTACTGAGAAAGTTACAAAATAGCACATTATTTAAAATTATTTAGACAAATAATATACACATTTAAAACATGTTTAGTTCTTAAAGTTTAGAAGGATAGATTCTTTAAAAAGTTTAAGATAACAGTATCAAGAAAAGCAGATTAATTTAGAACTTCATGAAGAAAACTGACTAGCAGCACAGTATTTTAGTTCAAAAAGTCTTCTTATATGGGAACTAATGACGTAAAACTTCCTGGAAAGAACTGGAAATAAATGCAAATGCTGTGGGGTTTTCTTTTTGTCCCCATAAAACATTCTCTCTATATATAAACTTACCTCTTGCCTAGAAAGAGTCATGGGCAATTTCTCCTCTGCCAGTTCAAGTTCTAATACTGGGTTTGATGAAGTTAATGGTTTCTGGTCCTCATCTTTTGGCTGTATCTATATTAATAGCCAAAGAAACGAAATTCAGCATTTAAAATATAGTTAACATTTATCATTCTATTATATTAGCTACTCACAGAAGTTAAACACTTTTTAAATATTGAAGGTCTCCTAAATGTTCCTCTGAAAAGAGCTCATAATAAATGTACATCTTCTGAGAGCTTGTCACACTTGCCCGTTCCGGGGACAGCGCAAGGAGAAAGCATGCTCACCGGAAACGGCACTCTGGCTACTGAAGAGTGACGCAAGGGTAATGGTTTCCAAAATCAGAAGCAGAAAAGGTCTGAAATTTAGACTCATTGTTCCCCTGAACTCTAAAGAATTTTACTTTTTTTCCTAAAAACAATCGACTTGCTTCTCCTCATTTAGAGAGTCACTTTACAAGGTTATCTGATCCTTGCTCTGGGTTATTATAATGAAGGCCAAAGAAAACAACTGCTTTCTAACAGACACCGGTGAAGCCTGGAGCTCCAGCTTCTTCCTACTCTCCTTTTTGAAAGGTATTATTCCAAGCGCACAGAAACCACTGCTGGATGTGTAGAAAAACTCCCAGCGCCACAAAGAACTTGCCCACAAACGGAGCTAGGAACTCTGTGGGAACAATGAAAACAGCGCCTCTCTACTCATACCCAAGAAGAAAAGAGTGAGCATCCTTGTTAATATGAGCCTGAGGGGAAAACCTCTTCATACATTTTCTTGAGTCTGCTGCTCAATCAGTTTAGCAAAATTGAGTTCAGCAAATTTATAAGCCCCACTGTGTGATCTATAAAAAGATACCGAAACATGGGTTTCCCAACTGACCAGAAGACAAATTTAAAATGGCGAGAGAAGATCAAAAAAACATAAAAGACCAACATTAAGAAGAAAATTACCATTCAGCTAAAAAAAAGAAAAAAGCAATATGGTTAAAACTGTATAATACATGATTCCACAGTTTATGGTTAAAGGTTATATTTATCAGTGTTAATGGTACTAGCAGAAAATTGAGGTAAAAAACTAAACTTTCATATTTTCACAAACCAAATCAGCATCAAGCATTAAAAAAGATAACCAGTTTCTATAAGGAATGACAGTAATACATGCTATATTTTCATCACTACCAAGAAACCAAGAAGGAAATATTAAAAATGTTTTAGAAAGAAAAGCCTGTGCTTTCTTTCTAGCCATAACAACAGGTAATTTCTCCAAAAATCTCAAGATGAAAAGCATTTTTAATTACAGAATGGCAGTTAACAGCTTTAAGGAAAAGATCTAAGACATTTGGTCAGCTGGACTCAACATTACAAGCAATAACTTTACAGCAATAATTTTGCCTCCGTGCTTTCCTCTAAATAAGGAAGTATTGCCATATCACTGACGCAATCTAAGCAAAGCAAAACTGCCACTGTTTGAAGTTATTTTCCTACCTTATCAAAAAGTTGAAAGGTTCAAATTTAGAGATCTGGGAAAGCAACAAGTCAGCAGACTAAACTCAGGGTAAGTAATTCTTATTCCAAATCAAGTCTGAGTTACACAATGGTGGGCAAGCAAAAGATGAGAATTCTTCTTTCTGAGTATCTATTAGATGGTTATTTACACAAAACATATTTTATTTTCCTAAATTAGAAGCAAATGAAATCAATATATTTATGGAAAATATCAAAATACAAATATAAACTTCCGAAGTGTAGAAACCTATCAGAAATATAACATTTTTAAAGCCTGCCCTCTCCCAACACTATAAAATAAAACCAAATGCATATACATACCATTTGCATTCCTCATGCTTCCCTCTAGAAATGCTATGCCAGATAAACTAACTTTCAGAACTTTCTCCATGACATGCACAAGAGTATTATTTTATATTGATGTTTCACAAGCAAAAAGTGGATTTCAAATTTGTGATTTGGCCAAAGTATTTCATAAAGCCTCTGAACTTTGGTTTAAAAATTATTAAGCTAGATACAGTCTTTTAAAAATAATTTAAAGATAACTTCATCTCATAACCATTAATCCCTCCCAATAAAAACCCCATTATTCAACTAGGTTAATCTCAAAGATAATTTCAGTCATGCTTCTAATATACACAAAATCTTCCAGACAACTCATCTGTTTCTAACAAGTATTTCCAGATTACATTTTTTATCCAATAGACTGAGCAGTGTTTGAAACATGATTCCTATTACACAAAAGCATATAAATGTTATATGGCACTATCTCCAGGCAGAGGTACTTGGGGCCAAAAGGAATTATTAACTATGCGAACATAAAAACAATGGCTTAAAATATTCAGGAGAAAGCAGAGAAAATACCAGTTAATATCACTGTTGCTGAACGAATAAAATGTTTTAAACCTTTTAAAAACAGACTTTTATTGGGAGAGGTGGGGAGAGGGGTGGCGGTGGCGATGCAAATGAGGCAGCATCGGATCCGGGACTTAAGTTTACAAAAATCAAGCTTTGATCTCAAGCCACTTCATGCTGTCCACAAAAAGCCAAACCATTCCAAGCCAAAAGTCATGCACGTATTTTCCTGAATTCAAGATTTAAAAAAGGAAAGGAAAAATAAAAACAAAATCTCATACCTCTCCAGATGGCTTCTCATTTACAGGCTAATGTATAATATTGATAAATTGAACAGAGATCAATAATTTTGTCACTTTAACAACAGCTGTATAAATTTAAACTCAGAAATATACGATTTAACCTAAAAACAGACATCCATACCTTGTAGCCACATCTTTCATAATATGCTTCCTCTTCTTTTTTTGCAAGTTCACTACGCTTGAAATATTTTTTATTTTCCTGTTGAAGATAGAAATAAGTTAATAATATGCCTAGGGGAAAAGTTTGTGTCCCGTAGTCAACAACATGAAAACACTCTTCAGTTTTTCAGGAAATTAGTAATGTCTTTTGGTTTGAGGGAGTTTACTTCCTGAACATGCAATGCCTCTGTTCTCCACCCCTAAATACAAAATACATACTTTTCTTGCAGGCATATCCAACAGCAAAGAGTAGAAGCCAAACATTATTTTCCAAAGATTCACACTGTTTTAATTTCCCCATGTTTAAGTTCAACGATATACTCTACAAATGGTTTCATTGTGAACCATATAAAATAAGACGCTTTAATTATTTTCTAATAGAAACAATCAAAAACTACAGTATTTGCAGCTAACATCTTAAATCTCATTACCAAGAGAGCTCCAAAGATGTATCCAAATTCTTTTTGTCATATGGAATCTTATTGTATTTGTATTAGTAAATTCTTAAAATAATCGAGACAAAATAGTTTTGAGAGTCTTTTTATTAAAAAGATGCTTTAAAGGCATTTGTTTTAATATGGTTAGATGTTACGAGACAAGCTCTAAATCTACTGTGGCAGAAAAAAAACATTAGTTCTTTCCATACTATATATAACTTTATTCTAGCTGTTAACTCTATAGTTCCTAATCTGGAGGCTTGTTACTATTTTACAGCTCTTCTTCTTAGATATTATTCCACTGATGACTTTGCTCAAATAAATATACTACCTTCCTTTATCAGTAGTAATTATAACAGTACCTTAATATCGCTTCCACTCAGGTATTCAGCACCTCATAGTTCCAAAGCTCATTCACTCAGGCAATGATCATCAGTGGATGTTAAGACCACTAACAGGAAAGGCTGATGGTGAACAATGGAAAGCCCAGGCTGCCAACACTTTGAACCCACTGACTGAACCTGGCATCAAGAAAACATTATGCACCTCCTCTGTTACACACGGGAAGTACTCAGCACCATCTATAAAGAGTATTCTTGCCAAAAAACTAAATATGAATCTAACTGAACATTTAGCTCTAATTTCCAGTTTAGCAGAAATGTAGGGAATAGAGGAATAAACTAAACAATACCACAAGGAAACGATCAAACACTGGGAAGTTTTACAATGCTAGCCCGTTTCTCCAACAAGTTAATGACATTAAAAAAAGGAAGGAGCTGGAAAAATGAAATTGTTCTTGATTAAAAGAAACCAAGAGTCATAACAAACATTTACAATGAGCAGACTTTGTGTGGGTCTGATGTGAACAAAACAAATGTAAAAATATATATGTATAGACTGTAATTCAATTGGAGATATTTGAATGTGAGGGGAGTATCTGATGATATTAAGGACCTAATTTTAATTTTGTAGGGTGCCATCATATTTTGCTTATATAAAAAGATGTTCTTATTTTCTAGTGACAAATGTATTAGTGGAAAGGTAGAGAGTGGTACATTTCACAATTCTATTTTTTCCTATGTTTAAAACTTTCATAAAGAGTTTTTTTAAAAGCTCATTAACTCAATATACATTTACTGACTTATCTACCATACAACAAGCACAGCTTTACAGATGTAAAAATGACGAAGATATTACTTGGAGTAAGGAATGATGGTATCTGAGTATCAAAACTACCCTGAGAAAAGTGAGGGCAAATCACATTAATCCCATTCTAGATGTGAGAAACCTGAGAATGAGAAAGGCTGGGTGACACCCCCAGAACTCAGTAAACCTCATGAGTAACCGCGGCACGACCAGAACTCTGGTCCTTAATACTGTCTAGCATTCCAAGCTACAGTGCTCACTTCCGAAATGCTACTTCAGCATCATAAATTGCTCCTTTTGACTATGTAGCATGTAATTGTCATATTTCAAATAAATAAGCGGACAAACACATATGGTATCCTCTAAGAGCAGGTATATAGGAAGAAAGTAAAAGGATTCTCCAGGCCAGAGTCCATGGTTCAACTTTGTAACTATGATATCTTTTACTACCACATGTCTCAATTCCACTGAACACACCTAACAAAATCGTAAGCCTAGAACATCAATTCTTGAAATGTGGTTTATAGACTTCTGGGGGTCCTTTAGACCTTTTCAGAGGTTCTGCAAGGTCAAATTTATTCTTATAAAATGCTGAGACATTAGGTGGCCCTTTTTCACTGTGCACACACTTGCACTGATGGTAGTAAAGCAATGGCAAGGAAAACTACTGGAATCTTAGCGCAAATAAAGGCTAATACCTTATTTAGGTAGCAGTGGCCATTGTACTCCTCACCACTGCGCACTTGCCGATAAAGAGGCCAGTTTCCCTTGTGTTTTGATAAACTGCAATTTTACTAAGTCTCAACGCTTTAGTACCTAGCCTTTAAATATTTGGCATAATGAAATGAAACATACAAAGCGCTTCTGTTGCATAATGAAGTGGGATAGCTGTTTCAAAGAAAAACACTTGTGCAACTGTTTGATTACTGACTAGCAAATCTCGCAGACATTTTCTCAAACCTGAACAAAGCAAGCTTGTCACTTCAAGGAAAACAACAACAGTATTTATCACCTATAGTAAAATTCTATCTTTCAAGCGAAAATTAAAATGGTGGAAAACATGCATCCATCACTGTGAACTTGACGGTTTCCCAACACTTAAAGGCTTTTCTAATTAACTAGGGGGGATAAAGAATGTGATTTTTTTTTTTGCATTGTCTAATTTTTTTATATTAGAGATGTCTAATGAAACACATCTACATTTGCAAGAGCTGCATAACTCAGCAAACCATGTTAGATGTTACAAAATCACACATAAGCAGAAGATCTCAGAAGATTTATGAGAATAGATCAGAATAGATGGAGAGAAGAATATATCAGCGGATTCTGAACACAAAAAGTTCATTGCTACGGGTCATAATCCAAACTCTTAACTTACCATTTGTCTACTTCTGTTGTAGTATCAAAGAAGAACCACAATTATCTGAAAAGGCTATTAAAATACTCTTTTCCAATGACCTATCTGTATGAGGACAAATTTTAATCATATAATTGAACAAAAACAACGTACTGCAACAGGCTGAACGGAAAAACACACAGGAGAATCCAACTATCTTCTAAAATGCCAGAGGTTAAAGAGATCTGCAGAAATGTCAAACATACCACTCTTCTAAATTTCTTTTGTTTTGGAAAATAGAGTGTTTTCATAAAAATGTATGATTTATGTTCTTATGATGGATTTCTATTGTATTTCTACATGGCCTATAAACAAACATTTTTATATTTTCCAGTTTTAATGTCTGATAACAGTCATTACCAATAAATACACTCTACATAAACAAAAGCTCTCTGGAGGTATCAATAGAAAGTACATAAAGGGGTCCTGAGAACAGTGAGACCACTGCCCCAGAAGAATACCCCCTCCCCCGCTGGCATTCCACATGCCCGCACGGAGCATGCTAAGCAAGCTGGGAACCTACTTGGGCCTCAGTGCTGCCCACCGACCCTGGTGTACTTACCCATCCAGTTTTCTCTATTGTCTACATTGATCATTACCCATTCTCCATTCTCTCAAACTTCTCCCTTCATTTCTCTCCTCATTTTCAACAAATGACTAAGTCACTCTACAGAGAAATGGGATGTCATCAAACGTCATCAAACAAGAACTTCTCCAAATTGCTCCCAGCACCAGTCCCTTCCTGGATCTGCATCAATCCCTTCTTCCTTTCAGAATGGAGGAGGAGGCCCTCCCCCAGTCTACGGCCAGTCCCTTCCAGCTGTATTCCAGGGAGCAATTCCTCCTGCCTTTCTCAGGGATGTCTAATCTAATCAATTGTCTATCTTCTCTTCTGCATCTTCACCTTTTCCTTTTCTACCGGCATGAGAGCATCATCACTTAAAAATGCTCAAGACTTCGCAACTTTAAGGAAAACTTCTCTACTCTTTGCTGGGTATCATGCTATGTACCATTTACAGCAGAACTACACTAAAATGTTTCTCTGCTCTCTCTCTCCATTTCCTCATCTCCAATTCTCTTTGCAGCCAGCCAACAATTGGGTCTCCCATTTTGGATATTTCTCTTCAAGACATGGGAAAGAAAAAATAAACAAATGAGACTTCATCAAACAAAAGAGTTTTTTGCATAGTGAAAGGAACCATCAACAAAAATAAAACCTACTGAATGGGAAAAGATACTCACCAATGATACATCCAATAAAGAGTTAATAGCCAATATACGGAAGGCACTCATACAATTTAACACCAAAACACAATCCAATTAAAATATGAGCAGAGGACCTGAACAGATATTTCTCCAAAGAGGACCTATGGATGGCCAAGAGACATACGAAAAGATGCTCAACATCACTAGTCACCGTGGAAATGCAAATTAAAACCACAATGAACTATTACCTCACACCTGTGAGAATGGCTATCATCGATAAATAAACAAACAAAAGGGAATCCTCACACACTGATGGTGCAGTTATAAACTGGTGCAACCATTATGGAAAACAGTTTGGAGGTTCCTCAAAAAATTAAAAATACAACTACCATATAACCCAGCAGTTCCACTTCTGGATATTAATCCAAAGAAAAACACTAATTCAAAAAGGTATATGCACTCCTGTGTTTGCTGCAGGATTATTTACTAAGATATGGAAGCAAACTAAGTGTCCACTGATAGACAAATGGATAAAGATGTGGTACATATAATAAAGTGGCATATTACTGAGCCATAAAAAAAGAATGAAATCTTGCCATCTGTGACACCATAGATAGACTTTGAGGGTATTATGTTCAATGAAACATATCAGAGAGAGAAAAATACCAAATGATTTCATTTACATGTGGAATCTAAAAAACAAAATAAATGAAATAAAACAAATAAACTTATAAAGATCATTTTGATGGTTGCCAGATTTGGGGTGGGGGGTGAAAAAGAGGAAAGGATTAAAATGTACAAATTGCCAGTTATAAAAAGTCAATGAGAATAAAATACCTAGGAATAAATCTAACGAAACACGTGAAGAATCTATATAATGAGAACTATAAGACCCTATTAAAAGAAATTGAAGAAGATATAAAGAAATGGAAAGATATTCCTTGTTCTTGGATTGGAAGAATCGACATATTTAAAATGACCTTATTACCTAAAGCATTATACAGATTTAATGCAATCTCCATCGAAATCTCATCAACACTTTTTAAAGAAACAGAACAAAAAAATTATCAGATTTGTATGGAAACACAAAAGACCCCGAATCACCAAAGCCATCCTGAGAAAAATGAACAAGTCTAGAGGCATCACTCTGCCTGACTTCAAAATACACTACGAAGCAACAATAATCAAATGCCATGGTACTGGCAGAAAAACAGACACACAGACTAGTGGAAGAGAATTGAGAGTCCAAAAATAAACCCAAGTTTATATGGGCAAATAATTTTCGACAAAAAAGTGAAAATCATACAGTGGAGAACGGAAAGCCTCTTCAATAAATGGTGCTGGGAAAACTGGAAAGCCACCTGCAAAAGAATGAAACTAGACTGTTGTCTATTATCGCACACCAAAATTAACTCAAAATGGATGAGGGACCTGAATATAAGACCTGAAACAATCGATTGCATAGAAGAAAACATAGGAACTAAGCTCAAGGACCTTGGACTTAAAGAGGATTTTATGAATTTGACCTCAAAAGCAAGGGAAGTAAAAACTAAAATAAATGAATGGGACTACATCAAACCAAAAAGCTTCTGCATAGCAAAAGAAATCATCAACAAGGTAAAGAGGCAACCATCCGAATGGGAAAATATATTTGCAAGCAACGCCTCCAATAAGGGCCTAATATCCAAAATATACAAAGTACTCACTCACACAACACAACAAGAAAAAAATGCAAATGATCCAATCAAAAAACGGGCCCAGGACCTGAACAGACACTTCTCCCTAGAGGACATACAAATGGTCAACAGATATTTGAAAAGATGCTCAACATCACTAGCTATTAGGGAAATGCAAATCAAAACCACAATGAGATACCATCTCACACCTGTTAGAATAGCTATAATCAATAGGACAAGTAATAACAAATGCTGGAGAGGATGCGGAGAAAAAGGAACCCTCATACACTGTTGGTGGGACTGCAAATTGGTGCACTCACTATGGAAAACAGTATGGAGGTTCCTCAAAAAACTAAGAATTGATCTACCATATGATCCAGCAATCCTTCTACTGGGGATTTACCCAAAGACTTGAAAACTCATATCCATAAAGATATTTGCACACTGATGTTCACAGCAGCATAATTCGCAGTGGCCAGGGCATGGAAGCAACCGAAGTGTTCTATGATAGATGATTGGCTAAAGAAGCTGTGGTACAGGTACACAATGGAATATATATATCAGCAATAAGAAGAGATGAAATACTGCCATTTGCGACAACACAGATGGACCTCAAGATAATCATGCTAAGTGAAATAAGCCAGACAGAAAAAGTTGAAAACCACATATCACTTATATGTGGGATATAAACCTAAAAGCAACAAACGAACAGGACTGAGAGAGATACATGGACAACAGACTAGCAGTTACCAGAGGGTGAGGGAAGGAGGGGAGAAAGGAGGTAGATGGAGTAAAAAAGGTCAAATATGTGGTGACATTAAAGAATTTAAAAAAAAAAAAAAGTCATAGGGATGTAAAGTACAGCATAGGGAATATATTCAATAATACTGTAATAACTGTGTATGGTGTCAGATGTGTATTAGACTCACTAGGGTGATCTCTTCGTAATTTATATACATGTTTAAGCGCTATATCATACACCTGCAACTAATATTATTGAATGTCAACTGTAATAAAAATGTTTTCAGTTTTAAAAGAGAAAATACACTCATTTGCTTCTTCATATTTGCTTTCATGTGCATGAAACAACTGTCGGATACAAAAAAAAAACCTGATAGTATTACCTGCTTTGGAGGAGGTAAACTGGGCAGTTGGGAGTCATAAGTAAAAAGGAAACTTTTTATTGCATACTCTTCAGTATGTTTTGAATTTTGAATGAATTATCAATAAATTTAATTTTTGAAAGTAATTTGCTTTTCATTTTAAAGAGTTATATTGAGAAAAATAAAATATTTTACTTTGTATTATGTGACCCTTTGCTTTATGGCAACAAAAGGTTGTCAAAAACAAAAAGTTCCCTATCGTGTCTCAAATGTCACTCTTTGTATACTTTTTGT
>NW_006431956.1:6211822-6217254 GCF_000325575.1 Pteropus alecto | reverse complement strand
GAGAAAAGCAACTAAAGCATTTTTAATTATAAAGCATTTTATAAAGTATACTGAAAGTATACTTTGAAATATAAAGTGCTGTAGATGCATTTATGAATTAAAATTGCAGGATTTTAAAACTTACACATGGGAACTCACACAAAGAACAAACTGATGGGTGCCAGACAGGAGTGGGGTTGGGGGGCTGGGTGAAAAGAGGAGGGATTGAGAAGTACAAACTCGAAGTTTCAGGGGTTAAAGTACAGCATAGGGAATACAGTCGATATTGTAATAACTGTATGGTGCCAGGTGGGTACTAGACTTACTGGAGTGATCGCTTCATAAGTTATATAAACGTCTACCTACTATGCTGTACGCCTAAAACTAATGTTGAATGTTGACTGCCATTGAAAAAATTTTTCAATTTTAATTTAATTAAAAAACAAAGCATAAGCATCAGCATTGTACCCCTTTTTTAGAGTGATCTAGGAACAGAACCATAATTAGACCTTCAGACTCACTCACTCCTTTTACAGGTTTAGTTTCCTTTCTAACTATATTCCAAATTTTTGACTCTAAGTTTCTTGAGTTAAATACAGAATATACATAAAGTCCTACAAACACAAATGTCTACAAGTGGCTGGTATGTATTTTGAGACAGCATATGGACTGATGGTTAAGTTTCTTTAGATTCTCTCCTAAAGCACCTAACATTTCTGTAGACCTTTCATTCTGGTAGATTTTAAAAACAAATTGCAAAGGGTATACGTAAACAGTACTTCTTTAAAGACGGAACCTAATTCCTACATGGTGCTTTATAATTGTTACTCTTGGAAAAGGTCCAAGTTGCACTTTCTGGATTATAAAACTGAGATTCGTATGTCTAAAGCACAGAAACCCTTCTACCGTATCACCTGAAATGTCTGCACATACTAATAAAAGAAAATCAAAATTAAAAACAACATGCAACCATGACTGTTAACATTTCGTTATTTTAGAATCATTCCTTCAATCACATAAGATTTTTTGTTTATGTAAATGGATACAAACATCAGCAGTCTACGAAAAGCCACTGAAGAGCTAACAAATATATGGCCTGGATATGCAAAGCAAGACAGTATGTGTGAGGTCACATGGCAGAGTCAACATCTTCTGAAGAATGAAAATAAGCCTTAAAGAGTCTGAAGTAATAACCAAATGGTAGGGCACACAAACACAATTTAAAGAGATACAATGCTTTTCAAAGTGAAAAGAACTGGGAAGTATCAATGAATACTGTTAGCTAGGCAATATGTTTTCTCAATGATGCCCTCGAAAGTAGAAAACTACATCAATATCTACCTTGCATAGGTGTACTATTTGTTTCCTAATTATATGTATTTATATAATTATATACAATACAAAATATATAAAATTACATAATGTATGCAAGAAATAACATCAATCTTACTAAAACTTTTTAAGATAATAAAGTTAAACATGCACCTATGATCCAAACATTCCACTCCTAAGCATTTACAAAAGAGAAACAAAAGTATATCTCATTAACGGGTTCGTGAATACACAAACTGTGGTACGTCCACACCATGGTGGAAAACTGCTCAGTAACGAAAACAACAAAGTCTCGATACATACACACACATGCATGACTCTCGGAATTATCAGACTGAATGAAAGCGTATGAGAGAGCACATTAAAAGAGTCTTTGTACATAAAACTCTAGAAAATGCAAACTAATTTAAAGTTACAGAAAGTAGATCTGTAGACAGGCTGGGAGTGGGGTGCAGGAAGGGGCAGGAAAATGAATTACAAAGGGGCAAAAGGAAATTTGGGGGATGAGACAGACATGTTCACTCTCTTCATTGTAGTAAGTTTCACAGGTGTATACATGTTAAAATTCACCAAACTGCACACTTTAAATATGTGTGGTTTGCTGCATGTCAATTATACCTTAATAAAACTGCTTAAAAAATAAACTGAATACCACAGGGAAGAATTACTGAGAACTAGGAGAAGGAAAAGGAGAATGAAGAGGGAGGAGGAGGGAAAAGGAAGGGGAAGGAGGAAGGGATAAAGGGTGAGGAGGGGAGGAGGGGGAGAGCAGAGGGAGGAGGGGAAGGGAAGAGAGGGTAAGAGAGGGAAGAGGGAGGATGGGGGAGGGTAAGAGAGGGAGGAAGGAGCAGGTGGGGAGGGGGGAGGAGAAAAGAGGTGAAAAACAATAACGAAAGAAAAATTAGTAGTGGTAGCATTTACAGTGCCTGACTTTAAGACTCACCATAATGCTACAGCAATCAAGAAAGTGTGACCCTAGCATAATGATCAACAAACAGATGACAACAGATAAAGCGCCGGAAATGGAGCCACAGTTAAAACAATTACAACTGACCCTTGAACAACATGGACTTGAACTGCAGGGGTCCATTTATATGCAGATTTTTTTCAATAAATACTGTAACTATTTTCTTTATGATTTTCTTAATAACATTTTTCTCTTCTCTAGCTTACTTTACTGTAAGAATATAGTATATAACACATATAACATATAAAATACGTTAACCAACTTTATCCGTAAGGCTTCCAGTCAACAGTAGGCTGCTAGTAGTTAAGTTTTGAGGGAGTCAAAGCTACATGAGGATTTTCGACTACACGGAGGCTCAGCGTCCTTAACGCCCATACTGTTCAGAGGTCAATTGTATTGATTTTTGATGATGCCAAAATTATCCAAAGGGAAAAGAAAAATAATTTCAGTAAATGGTGCTCAAACAACTGAATATCCGCATGGAAAACAATAAACCACGCCCCTACCTCTTATTCAAGAAAATCGATTAAGAATATTTTTTAACTCTTTATATAAAACCATAAAGCTTTTAGAAGACAGTATAGGAGAATATCTTACTCTTGTAAATGTTTACAAGTGGAATGGCTTGATTATTTAGCAGGTATGTGTTTATATTTTAAAAAACTGCCAAAGTGTTTTCCAACAAGTTATACAGCATTTTATATTTTTAGATAGGACCCAAAAAATAATAACCATTAAAAAATTGATAAATTGAGCTTTATCAAAATTAAAAGGTTTTACTTTAAGAAAATGAATAGAAAGCCCACAGTCTCGGAGAAAATATTCATAAAATATATATCTAGCAAAGGACTGGTACCCATGATATATAAAGAACTCCTTCAACTCAGTATAAAAAACAAACCCAACCAACTTGACTGAAAAATATGCAAGCAATTTTACCAGACACTTCATGAAAGATATACAATGGTAAAAAAGAAACACAGAAAAATACCTATCATCATGAATTATGAGAGAGATACAAATTAAAACCACAAAGGTGTCAAAACGCATCCACCAGAATGGCTGAAATTAAAAAGACTGACAACACAAACTGTTGACAACAATGCAGGGTATCTAACTCTCACTTTGCTGGTGGATGTGTAACGTAGTCCAACCACTTTGGAAAAAGGACTGCTGGCTTTTAATAAAACTAAGCATATGTGTACTCTATGACCTAGCAATCCCACTCCCGGGCATTTTCCTAAAACTGAAACAAGACTCGTATGAGAAGGTTCACAGCAGCTTTAATCGTAAGACCCCAATCCTGGAAACAGCCCAGTGCCCATCATCAGAAGAATGGATTAACAAACTGGGTATATACAGACAATACTATTTCAGTGTTAAAAGGAATAAACAACAGATGCATGCAACACGAATAAAACTCAAAACATTTTAATTAAACCAAGTGGGGCATAAAAGAGCACACAGGATGACCCCCAGTTATGTGAAGTTCTAGAGCAGGTAAAACTAATTGACAATGGAAAGAAGTCAAAATAGTGGTTGCTTCTGGGGCAGAGACTGACTGAAAGGTGAAATGAGGGTAATATTCTGTATCTTGATGCAGACTGGGTCACACAGGCACACTTAAGATCCATTAAGTGGCACTTCTGATTTATTTCTTCATATGTAAATTTTTGCATACACACCAAAAAAAGTATGAATAAACACTGAACACTAGCTGATAAGCATGCCAAACTGTTCTGGAGTAAAGTTTACCAATGTCCACTACTTAATTTGAAATGCATAAAGATGAATACATTGTTTTCATTACCCTAACTGCAGCTGAAAAACACCTGTCCACATGGACTTGCTGTTCCAGAAGAGCCGCTGCACCTGCACCCTTAGTCAATTCAAGCGGTGCCCCAGCTTTTTACTGCTGATCTGTGAGAGCTGGAATTGTAACTACTTAGCTTGTGCGTGCCTCTCGGCAAACTGTAGAGAAGCTAAAATAGCCTGCTACCTATCCTAAAATGTTCTGCCTTGTGTAACTATTCTGAGATTTGTTTCTGCATTGCCAGATGAATTTGATGAGTGGATACAGAATGATGGATAGATGGATAGTTAGATAATAAAGCAAATTAATATTCAAATGTTAATTGCAGCTTTAATTGTAGAATCTAGGTGGCAGGCATATAGGTGTTCACTGTTCAATTCTTGTGAGTTTCCTGTA
Organism: Pteropus alecto; assembly: GCF_000325575.1. Classification (NCBI taxonomy): domain Eukaryota; kingdom Metazoa; phylum Chordata; class Mammalia; order Chiroptera; family Pteropodidae; genus Pteropus; species Pteropus alecto. Next base: position 6,212,767 of record NW_006431956.1, on the reverse strand, counting down.
CTTTTGAAAATTTTCATAGTACAATGTTGAGAAAAAAATCTACTTTGCAGATGTCAAAATATGCTATCAATATGACAGCAAACTCCCCACTAGTTTTTTTTACTACACAGTACTAAAAAAAAACTTGTAAAGGCTCCTCACTGCCAAAGAAAGAAGTTGCAGAGGGTTATAAAAGACTGTTACAAGTGACGGAATCAACAAGTGTAAGGAAAAGCAAGTTCAAAAATGAAAAAGTTCAGCAGAGCTGGAACAATTCTGATTGGTGATAGGAGGCAATGGGCACAGAGATTTTCGCCAGCACAGAAATTACTAGTTCTTGACCTTTTTGAGTCAGAGATTCCTTTCATAATATCGTGAGCAGGCGAAGAGGGGGCATACATATATGTACATGCTAAAATTTTAATAAACTTTTAAGGAGTTAATGGATACTCTTAAGTCCACCTAAAAGCTCCCTTTAAGAACCCCTGATACAGTTCTAATTTTGAAATTAGAAGTAAATACAATATTAATGTGAGACAATTCAGTGTGAAGAGAAAGTGACCTAGGCCTGAACTTTAAGGAAAACCAACAGTTAAGGGACAAAAAGTAAACAATAAAATAACAACAACAACAACAAAAGCCGCCTGTCAAGGAAATCAAGAATAAGCAGCCTGAGAAGCCAAAGGAAAAACGGGAAGCTGTAGTGGACGAGCTGTCAAAGGAAGAACCAAGGAGCATCGAGCTGTCAATCAGGAAAACGGAGGTCACTGCTGCCCCCCACTAGAATGGATTCAGTGTAGTCTTGGGGGCAGTAACCATTTTGTATCGAGTGAAGGAACGCATGGGAATTAAAATTTATTTGAAGAAGCTTGGCTGTAAAGAAAGGACAACTGCTTAGAAACAGAAACGGCTTTTTAAAAATGGGAGAGACAGCTGTATGTTTTGGCGCTGATGGGGAGAAGCTGG
>NW_006431956.1:6197391-6211775 GCF_000325575.1 Pteropus alecto | reverse complement strand
TAAGAAAGACGAGTGGGACCAAAGCGCAGGCGGAAGCTTTGACTCAAGCTGTGATACCCCGTTCGCTTATCAGGGAAAGGGGAATTTCTTGCCTTTTGGCTTTTTTCTCTGTGAAATTGAATGCATGGTCCTTAAAGAAAAGGTTCAAGCATTATTTTCTTTTTAATCCTCTGTGGCAGAGAGTAGTATCATGCATATAGGAAACATTCAGTAAATATTGGTTAAAAAGAAAAAAAAAAGCTAAAATTCTACACAAAGCCCCGCCTCATAACTACAAATAATAAAACTGCTAATTATGTCTCAATGAGTTCCTTGAGCAGCCTGGTTTTCCACGTAAATGGGGTGTTGTGTTAAGTGAAGATTCACCAATACTGGGCCGCCAAAGCTTTGATATTCTGGCAATTATCTCAGAGTAGTGACATCAGGCAGAATGTTTTAGGACAGGTGATTCGGTTTATTTTAGGAGCTTCTACCACTTAACAAGGGGGCACTCACAAGGTATTCACTATTTCAATTATCAGACTGATAGTGAAAAGCTGAGACACCACCTGAACTGACCAAGATGAGGAGACTCTTCTGGAAGAGCAACAGAACACAGACAAGTGTTTTCCAGTTACAGATAGGGCAATGAAAACAATTCACCGATGCCCAGCTATTAAAAAAAAAAAGGAAATAACGGATTAAAACAAGAAAACAAATGACAGAATCACATTAGTTAAGGTAAGAATTGTTTCATTATTTTTTCATATACATAAAAATTTATTTTTTTACTGTGGCTGGTGCAGTGAAAAAAGTTTGAAAGTTACTGACACTATGATGCAGAAGAAATCTATAAAGCAACTGATTCTATATAAAATTATACAGCTGCGAATCAAAAGACTGTCTTCCATGCATACAAAAGCAAAAGATGTCCAGTTACACATATTCTCTTATACAAGAACACCTCAGAGCTACTAAGGGTTCAGTTCCAGACCACCGCAAAGCAGTGTCTCAACAGAGCAAGTTGTAGCTTTTTTGCTGGCAGAAGGTCTTGCCTTAAATTTGTAAAAAAAAAAAGGCAAAATCCGTGAAGCACAATAAAACAAAGCGCAATAAAACAAGGTATACCTGTATTATTTAAGAGCACTAACCTACCTGATTATACAAATACACACATTATAAACCCTGAGAGAGAGCTCAGCTTTTCATGATTCAATTTTCCCTCTAAAGTACTTAGATTTCAACATCCTGGCCCTTCCTAACATCAACTATGCATTCCAACATCTAAATTACTTTTTTCAAATACTCCCAAATCACTCATCAGAAGAAAAAGATCCCTGAAGTAGAGGTAAAAACATTAAGTTACAAGCATGGACAAGCTTTCCCTCCTTATCTGCTAAATAATACTCTATTTAATTAGCTCCACTTTGCTCATTGTTTTTAAAGTTTCATTAACTATGAAATCTGCCGTCCACCAAACAATCCCACCACACTACATCATAAACACTGAATATACATTACATCCACAGATCTAAACTGATGTTCTCAAAATGTGGTCCCCAGATCCGTTTTGAAAGGGTCTGTGAGGTCAGAACTATTTTCAACACTAAGGTTATCATTTGCCTGTTCACTCTGTGGACATTTGCACTGAGGGCGAAAAGCAATTTTAAGTCCCCTGAAGCCTTAGTAAGAATCGAAGCAGTGGAACTAGCGTGTACCAGCAGTCACTACATCCTCCAACGCTAAGCACTAACAGTAAAGGCTATGGGGAGGGCAGAATAATGTAATAAAAACCCGGATTTTACTAGTAGAAAAGAATCCAAGCTTTCAGAGACTAATTCTGAGCCTGCCCTTCTGTTTCAGTTTGGCACAAACCCCTTAGTAAAACCAGATACGTGAAGAACCAGCAGAATTCCGAAGAATACCGACAATTGGGAGTGGGTATAAGGGGCAGTAGGAAAACTGCGAGAGAATAAGGGGCAGCTGGGAAAATTTTTTTGCCAATTCTTGGGTTTCCCTGCAATTCCCCCCACTTCCTCCCTAAGGCTCCCGACTGAGGTGTCAAGGGGGTGGGTGGGCCTGGAGGGGCCGCTCCGGGGCTCTCGCTAAGCCCCAGCCCCGCCCGCATCCTCTCAGGGCGGGTCCCCTCACCCCCAGGCCCTTCCCCCACATACACACACTCAACTCCTCGGTCGCCAACGCCCCCACGACCTCCAGGAGCCTCACCACTAGAAGGTTCCTGTCCTCCACCAGCTGCCGCTTCCGGAGGATCTCCGATTTCAGAATGTCCATCTCGCTGCCCGGGCTTAAGCTGAATTTCCCTCTCCGGCTCCTCGGACCAGGTCTCGCCCCACCAGGAGAGCCGAACCTGCCGAGAACCCACCACAAACTGCGAACCCAAATACTGGAGAACAACACTGACGGGGCCACTTCCGGCGGAAATTGAGGTGAGCGAGAGGAAAGAAGAGAGCGCCCCAGGGCGCCTGTTGACGGAGCCGCTGTGGATTAGCGCCCCCTGGCGGCGCCCTCCGGCAGCGCGCCTGTCGTTTACCACAGATACAGATGAATGTGGACTGAAACACGAGTCTCTCTGGATCGTGTGGAGGTCCACGTGCTTCATTTTTAATGATACACCTGCTTGTACCTTCTAGTTCAGGTCCAAAAGCCTCCTCGCAGAACACCTCGAGTATGTTAAGTGAGGCCAGATCCTTACTTATACCAGAAATGCACATCAGAGTTTCTGAAGTTACCTGCTTGCCAACATAAATGTACAAGAGTGAGAAAAATATGAACAGAACTACTCTAATATAGAGTGAAAGTTCATTGCTAGCCTGTTCAGTTACCTTTAAAGTTAAGCAACTACATCTATGTAAGTGTTTTCAGAAGTAAATATGTCTTTCTTCCCTCAGTTCTAGATTGCTTCTATATCCTATGATAATTGAACATTTACCCAACCTGAAATAATCTTTTTAGTCATATGTTCAGTGATCAAGATTTTTGGTGGCATGATTGGAGATGTATTCAGAAATTTTTTTTTTTTTTGGTCCAACTCAAGAAGAAAAATTAAATTGGGAAGAAAAAATTATATCATAGATTTTAATTTTTGAAAGACGCTATAAACTGTTTACAATGCCATTGACACTTTAAAAAAATGCTACTTAAGTCGTCGCTGAACAATAGTTGACATGTTAGTTGTTCCCACTCAAAAGGAAAATAATATCATTTAGTTCAGTCAATTGATAACGGGTAAAATGGTTTATCAAAATAAAAGATAACAGAAAATTTTTGACCTCAATTTAAGAAGTCTTTTTATTGTACACATGTGTATCTGTTGCATCTAAAAGATATCTGACTTTTGCCAGAAATAAATCAACATAGGAAGTTAATTTATTCTCTGATTTAAAATGCTTTACTAATTTTTAGGGCTTTTAAGAGCTTAAGATATTTTACAAAGAAAATGTCCTGGAACTAATAAATATGGTAACATTCTTACATGGATGTCTATTTTCTGAGTCACTTATAATTCAATAAGTAAACAATAATTTATTAGGATTTTCCTGTTTTAGGGATTAGAGATTATGGCACGAAACCCTGAAGGGTTGACATAAAGGGTAGTTAACAGTAAGGAAAGTTCACAAAGAATGCAAAGGAACAGTTGGCCAGATGGGAGAAAATTAGTGTGAACCAGAGGAGATACTAGCTACTAAGCAGGCTCCTTTTTAAATTTTATTGATTCTGATGTTTATGTAAACATGTGCATAAAAGCTTGATTAAGGCCTGAGACGGAAGAATGAGAGGAGTATTTGAACAAGCAAACTGATAAGTAAGCTTTTCAAAATAGAAGAGGGAAGAAAGATGACCAGGAGAGTTTAGAAACACTGAAGAGAACCAATCAATCCTGACTCTAAAGGAGAATGTATTTATTTTTGAAATGTGCATCCCATTCCACCACAATAGAATTTAAAAAGTAAAGTATTGGATTCAACCCAAATGTCCTAAATGACAGAATGGTTAAATAGTTTATAGTTCATATATACAACTGAATAATATGGAACATTAAAAATCATTTTTCAAAAAAATATTCAATGATATGAGAGTGCTCATGATATAATATTTAGTTAAAAAGTAGAATTAATGAAACTGGAAATATATCATATAGTCCTCATTTGGTAAGAAAAGAAACTAAAACTAGAAAAATGATTTTAAAAGAACAAAGTATCAGATTATCTGGTGATTCTTTTTTTCTTTATCCCATAATTTGGTACAAATTCCATAATTCGGAAAAATATCCAGATAGCAGCCATTTGGTTCTATTTCATTATTATTAAAAGTCTGTATACATTTTTCAAGTGTAACCACTTTAGAAATTATGTATCATGATATAATATTTAGTTAAAAAGTAGAATTAATCATATCAACAAAATATTAAACATAGAAGAATTTTTTTTAAATCTTTGTAATTATTCCATGAGCTCTGTACCACCCTAGGTTCTGTGGCCTAAACCAAATATAAAATATAATCATACTCCTGAGAAACTTACCAGCTAACTTGGCAATCAAGAAACAGAGTCTGAAAGGGTAAATTAGGTAAAATAAATATGATTTAAGACCATATGGGGGGAGACTATAATAAAGTATTCACAGAAATTAAAGATCAGTCTTTTCTAAAAGAAGAAATAGTAAAAAAAATCGATATATAGTTGATGAGATTATTCCTCTACTGGAGTAACTCATCCTAAGAGATTGTATTTTTGGAGACTGGAGGAAAATACCAGATTTAATCAGATGTCCTAAAGGGTAGATGTAACTTTTTTTTTTTTAAGCTATGTAACCTAAAACAGTGGCCCTCAATCTTCAGAGCAACCTGGAGGACTTTTTGAAACCCAGCCTGCCAGTCCCATCCCTAGAACATCTCGTTCTGGAGGTTTGGGGTGAGGCCCAGAGATCTGCTTTTCCAACAAGTTCCCAGGTGAGGCGGCTGCTGTTGATCCAGTGGGTGAGTCAGAAATTCGGTCTGCAGGGAGTCTTGATAAACAAGAGCGGAGGAGGAGGCACGTGTCTGCAGCATTGTCATGGGCGCCTCTCAGGGTGCCCACCCACTCGCTGTGATGCTTCTGGAAATTTCCTAATGGAAGAAGGCAGGCTCCCTTTGGATCCAGCTGCCTTCACATGCCTGCTTTGTGTGGCTACGGTGCCGGCAGGTACTTGACCCATTTGGGCCAATTAGAGTCTGTTCCTTAGGAAATTGACAATGGAATTGAGTAATGTTCCGAAGATGCAGGAAATATAAAATATGAATTCGAGAGTGGTAGACAGCTGTGTCAGTGGCATGCTGGAGCCAGACCAGTCCCCACTGAACTGCAAGAGTCCACTGCTAAATTTTTAAGAATTGTGTGAGTCAGCTGTTAAGCAAAGTCGTTATTAAAGTTGAATGTTTATTTACAATTAAACACATTACATTGTTAACAAAGGTTATAAATACACGGAACCTGTTACTTCTAATTATATTACCACATTTTACTTTTATTTATGCTGTTGGAATTAGCTATGACTATCGCATATTTGTGTGGAAATACTATATAATGTGGCTACTGTGTATCTTCTCTCGGCCCTACACTTGAGGATGCCATATTGGCAGCTTGAAATGAGCCATGGGGGAAGTATTTGCACCACAGAAACTGACAAATGCTAAAATTCTGGACTTGCTTTGTTCTTTTGTTGATTGTCTAAACAGAAAGAAATGAGAAATGGAGAAAATGTTAACACAGATTGGGGCTTCTCAACCTTGAGCCAGATAATTCTTTTTTGGGGAGGGGGATGTCCTTGACGCTACCCATAAAATGCCAGTAACACCCCTTCTACAGCATGACAACCAAAAATGTCTCTGGAAATTGCCAGATGTCCCCTGAGGAGAAAAATCTCTCTCCATTTAAAAACCACTGATTAAATGTAAAAACGTCGTGTCTATAGCTGTTACATAGTAAAGAGGACAAAGATATGAGAAGATATTCTTCCAGGATTGGAAAACTATTACCTCAGTTAGTAAAGATGGCTCTCACATCATTGACAAACGAGGAAAGTTTGGACATGCATCTTTGTTGTTTCGCTTTTGTCTTATTACTTTATGCTAAAACATCTATCACCACTCATGTCAGAGCCAGACTCGTTCATCAGTCATAACCACAGGTTGGCTAAGGATATAAGTTTGGCAAAAATCAGTTGAAACATTCTGTGAGAATCAATTGGCTATATGGAATTTACAATAAAGATATTGGAGAGTTCATTGTTATTTATAAATTGTGTCCTCCATATCCTTTATTTCAGTAAAAATTATATGAATATCTGAGCATTCTTCTTTTCCTCCAGAGAGCCAATTTTTAAATATTCACCAGCATAGCACTGGACATTTTTCACCTCCTGTGTGGGCTTTCCTAAACTGTTTAGTAAAGCAAGTTGGAATATCAAAAATAAAAATTAAAACAAAAAAATGTAAATGATTAATTTGTTTTAAAATAACAATAATAAACACATTACATATTAATTCAAATAATACATTTTTGTGAAAATTGCTGTTTTCCAAAAATTTAGGCAGAAGAGTGGCGTGCTTTTATATTATTGCAGCTTCTTTAATGTCTAGTCTAAGTAAAAGAGATCTGGATTCTCACATCTGCTCCTGCATTCAATCTGTTGTAGTAAGTTATTTTGTTTGAAGAATATGAAGAAAATCTAGCTTCACAACTGTGTAGTTGGAAACGAAAAGAGTATCTTAATCAAACAACTGTGGACAGGCTTCTTTGCTACTGTACCCACAAGCGGTAGTTTTCTAAAAGTTAGTTTTAGTGTGGAATCTAAAACCATATTGAGAAAAATTTCACACCGTTACATTAAAAAAAATCCATTGGTCTACCTTAAACTTTGAATGGCTCTTTTACTCATGCATAATTTTGTAACATCATGCATTGGTCATTTGGAAAATATTACTTCGCCGATTAATGCAGATCTTCCAAATGTTAACACTTTATTATGAAATATTTTAAAAATCACATTCATTAATATCACCCCTCCATCTCACTAGAAAAGCCTTTTAATTATTGGGAAGATATTGAATTCATGGTGCCAAATATAATTTGCTAATTGTAAAATGATAATTTTTACTGAAAGCTCCTATTTTATCACTAGCAACAAATAGAGTCAGTTGTTTTCTCCAAGTGACAGGCTCACTTTGTTCAGTAGCAAGCACGCATTTGCCAAATACTCAAGTCTGAATGACCATAATTTTTCTATTGGTTATTCTTTAGGTAAAAGTAGTGTCTCATGAAAAAAAGAGCTCGTTCAGCTTGCAAATTGAACAATCACACAGAGCTTTTCCTGAAACCAAGCATCACGCTTCAGTATGCAGCCCAAGTGGTTCACGTGTACTTCCTGTTTCATCCCTGGGAATATTAAAAAGATGCCTACTCAAGTGTCAAGATATGATAAAATTGATAATTTTTGCTGCTTTTTTAAGACTTTTTAAATGAAACTTTTCTTTTTTTTTGCATCTGTGAGTACCTTGGAAGAAAAAATATGACTGCCAGTACAATTTAGTGCTACCGCTTTGCTGCCTGCCGATGCATCAGCCAACTCACTATTGCGTTTGTACCTTCAGTGCAAATGTCAACTTCCCAATAAGTAATATAAAATTCCACGTTTTGCTTATAATTTTTATGGAGCAGGGTTTTATAATGGGAGAAAACGATCTTAAAGATCGTGTGGAAGTGTACATTTCCAATCATGGTCATGAAAATGGTGAAAGCGTGTAGTGGATTGATGCTTCCGACCTGAAGAACTAACCGCTACAGGAACTGCTGTCCCACCGTAAACAACTAGAACAACAGGCAAAATACATGAAACAAAAGTTTTTCAGACATTGGACAACAGGCAGCAAACGACTGTGATTTCTAAAAGGAAGGAAACAAACGAGGGGAGCCCTAGCCCTGAATTACGACTGAGCCCAGCCGTCTCACTGAGGGAGGAAAAAGGGACTGCGGTTCTGGGAGAGAGAGGAAGCTACACGTGCGGGCAGAATATTAGAAAAGAGAGAGATCTGAAGAGGGGTCCTTTCAAGTCACTGGCAGAATCCTAATCTGCAGATGTTCGGACGGAACTCCCCAGGCTGAGTGAAGAACCTCCATGAAACAGTGGCCCATATGCTGCCTGGAGCCCCCCGCGGGAACAGGCATACAGCAGGCATGGGATAGAGTCACCTGAACGGAATCACCCAAGTAACGGGGCTAAATTATCCTCGACAAAAGCCTGCTCTGACTCATCCTAAGAAAGCAGAAGCACAAGCCTTCAAAGGCTCAAACTGATTCTAACTGAACTGCACACCATGTCAAAGGCCACTATTTTTGAAAGACTACAACAAAATCCAGCACCTAACAATATAAAATTCCATTGTCCTGAGATCCAAAAAAAGTACCAGGCATGTGGAAAATATAATTTAAAATGAAGAAGAAAATCAATCAATAGAAATAAATCTAGATATGACAGAGATGATAAAATAGGAAAGCTTCTAAGTCAGCTATTATAAATACGCTCCAGATGCTCAAGAACATAGAGAGAAACATAAACACAATAAAGAGAGAAATGGAAGAAAACAAGATCCAAATGGAACTTCTAGAGATGAAAAATGCAATATCTGAAATTAAAAAATACACCGATGACATGAACAGAAGATTAGACATGGCAGGAAAAAAAAATCGGTGAACTTGACGACATCACAATAGATGTTATCCAAAGAAGAAAGAGAGAAAAAAAATTATTTTTAAATGAATAGAGCACCAGTGACCAGTGAAACAGTATCAAACAATCTAATGTATCTGTAATTAGAGCCCCATAGGTAGGGGGATATTTCAAGAAATAATGGCTAAAACTTTCCCAAATTTGATGAAAACAAGAAAACACACAGATCCAAGAAGCTCATGAACCCAGCAGAAAACTATACCAAGGCACATCATAATCATATTTCTGAGAAACAGTGATAAAGGAATATGTTAAAAGCTGCCCCCCAAAAGTTACTGTCTAAAGAGGAACAAAGAAAAGTGACTACAGACAAAAAAGCGACATTTTTAAAGTACTGAAAGAAAAAACTGTCGACCTAGAATTCTACAATCAGCAAAAATATCTATTAAAAGTTAAGGTGAAAAGATTTTTTTCTGACAAGTAAAAGTTCAGAGGATTCATCAGCAAACCTGTACTACAAGAAACGGTAAAAATTTTCTTCAAGCAGAAGAAAACTTATGTAGAAGGAAAAGAGTGCAGAAATGCTAAATGTGTATAATATGTAAAAGCTTCTTCCAAATTTTTAATGTCTTTAAAGGAAAGATAAATGACTATTTAAATCAACAATTACATTAAATGTAATTGCCTAAACAGTACTATTGAAAGGCAGAGACTATCAGACAGGATTTTTTAAAAAAAAGAAACTAAGATCCAACTATATATCTGTAAGAATCCTACTTTAAAAATAAAAGCACAAATAATGGGAAAGGATACATGCATACAGCTATTAATAAAAAGAAACTGGAGATATATTAACATTAGACCAAGTAAACTTTGGAATGAGGAATATTATTAGGGAGGAAGAGGGATAGTTCATAATGACAAAGACATCAGTGTATCAAGAGGACCTAACAATCCTAAATGTGTATGCACCTAATAACACAGCATTAAAACACATAAAGCAAAATCCGTTAGAACTGTAAGAAGTAAACAAGTCCACAATTATAGGTAGAAATGTCCACACATCACTAACACTAATTGTTGGAATAAATAGACAGAAAATCAGTAAGGATACAGTAAGCTTGAACACTATCAACTTATATGACCTAATTGAAATTTATACAACATTCCACCCTAAACTTCAAAATGCATACATGCTCTTTTAAAGTCCATTTGGAACATGCACGAAGACAGATCGTATTCTGGGACATTAAACAAGACTCAATAAATTGAAAAGAATTAAAACTGTACAATGAATGTTCTCTGACAACAAATAAACTAAACTAAAAATCAATAACAGAAAAATATCCACCAAACCCCCCAAATATTGGAAATTAAGCAATGCGATCACAAATAACCCATAGGATCTAAGAAGAAATCTCAAGGGAAATTAGAATGTATTTTGAACTGAATGAAAATGAAAACACAGGGTATAAAAATCTGTGAGATGGAAACAGAAGCTTCCAGGCCCTGATAGGTTCGCTGGAAAAGTTACCAAATATTTAAAGAAGCATTAACACAAATTCTGGACAGTTTCTTCCAGAAATGGAAGGCGAGAGAACATTCCCCAATTCATTTTATGAAGCCGGCATTGCCCTGCTACCAAAACCAGTCAAAGGCAGTACAGAAAAAGCCAACTACAAACCATGAACTTAGGCACAAATTTCCTTACTGAACGTAAGCATTAAATCTAATAATATACAAAAAGAATGATATACTGTAATAAAGCGGTTCAACATCCGAAAATCAATCAGTATAATCCACCATATCGATAAAGAAGAAACTCATTTGACCAAATTAATTGGCAGAGAACAAAAGCATTTGATGAAATCCAACACTACAGCAAAAGCCAGCAAACAAGGAAAGAACATTTACCAAAAACCCTACGCTAAAATCATGTCTGATAGTGACAGACTGATGGCTCCCCAGTGGGTTAGGGACACAATGCAAATGTATATCAACTAACGAATGGGTAAAGAAACTGTGGTTCAATCCATTCAAAGAAATACTATTCTGTGATAAAAAGGAATGAATAGCTGAGACATGCAACAGCATGAAAAGGTCTCAAAACATTATACTAAGTGAAATATTCCAGACACAAAATACCACATACTGCATGATTCCGTTGGTAAGAATCCTTATAAAGTTAAAACTATAGTGATAGAAAGCAGATTAGTGGTTGCCAGGAGCTGGGGGTTAGGGGTTGGACTACAAAGGAACAAGAAGAAACTTTTTTTCAGGGGATAGAAATACTCCTATACCATGAGTGGTAAAATTAAATTAAGTTAAGTTAAATTTCAAAAATAACCTTCCAAACTCTCCCTAAACTTCCTATTACCTGGAATGTTCCATACTCCTCCAACTGCATCCATCACTCAGCACACTCTAGCTCTCTCTTCTCCTATGCTAACCACCATACCCAAAATGTACACACTCCGCCAGTGTTTGGAGGAGGGCACTATTTGTGACAGCAGCTGCTACAGTTCACAGCGCCCAAAAGGAGGGACAAGACATGGCAAGCTGGCAATAGCAATGGTCATGAGAAAAGCTTGGCTATGAACAGTTCCCGAATGTTAGAAAAATCTGTCAAAACACGGTTTGATGCTATATTTCATCATTTTAAGATGCTTTTCCCCCCACATTTAACTTCTCTGAAACAGGGATACATCTTTCAATTGACGGCATCATGCGATTATAATTGGGTATGTTTTATTTTTCTTAGTGGTAGATTTTTTTAAACATGGCATCTTAGAATTGATGACACCGTTCTGATTCTGAATTTCCAGAGGCAATAAGCTGCAGAATGGCTGGACACGGGACGCATGGAATTTTGCTGTGGCTTGCAAAGGGTAAGAGAACCAGACGACAGCCCAGGCAGATTCCAGAAGACTGGAGTCCATGCCCTGGGCCAGAGTCTCCACGTTACACTTAAAATTAACAGCCCTGCACCTACCTCTTTCTGTCCCTAGTTAAGGCTGAGGCGATCCCTTGGCAAATGGTTCCGACAGATTCTGGAATAAGAATTCGCGTGTAGAAATTGCTGGAAGAGAGAGCAGGTCCCATCTCCAGCAGGTGGCACCACAAACAGAGATGACGAATACACGGGCTTGGGCTAGGCTCAAGGAGGACTATGACTGACCAACTGCATTATGAAATTGGGTCACTAAGGAACTTGTCACAGTGCTACTTCTGGTGGGCGAGAGGACAGGGCCTCGGTACTATAATTACTTAATCTTTCTGGATTTCAGCTCTTCATCTGTAAAATGGGAAGATGATAATAGTACACAGTTAACAGAATTTCTGTGTTGAATAAAAAACAATAACACATGTAAAGGGCTAAAAATAGTGCCTGGCATAAGGCTAAATATTAAATAATTTTATGCATCATTATGGTCATTTCTATAAATCTTTTTTTTTATTTTTTAAATTTTATTTTATTTTTAGTTTCAAATATACAGCACATTAGTTAGACATTTACCTAGTTCATAAAACGATCCCCCTAATTGCTCTTTCTCTCCTTTGGCTCTCCCCCTAGCCATGACATTCCCGCTGACTGCATGCCCTGTGCCGTGCTCCCCATGCCCGGGACCATTTATCGACTACTAATTTGTACTTCTTTAACCCTTCACCCCATCCATAAATATTTTATAAATTCATCCAGTCACTAATTCTTTCTTTCAAAACACACTTATTTAGCAGTTATGACGCTAGGAGCTGAACAGTTTATTGTAATTCGTCACTGGACTTTATGTCTTTTTAATCTGCTTAGAAATGGCCAGTGGGAAATGCCGGCTCCTTGTAACTTTTACTCACCCTCCTCAATATATTTTATTGCTGTCCCATCATGCTGCCAGTTAAGGAATTTGTTGAAAATAGGGCCAGAGTTTTTACTCTTTACGTTAAAACCAATACTATTAATTAATCATAGGCTATACCAGATGTTAGCACGCCAACGATGATCTAGAAAAACCCACGGGACTGAAAAAAGGGAAGTAGAAAGTGGCTTTGTCACGTCACAAGGTGCGATTGTAGGCCAGTTTGTTCGCAAAACGAAGATAATACTTTACTTAACGGGCAGAGATTTTAAAATTAACAAATGAGATATATGTCAAAATGCATAAATGTAGTTTATAAGTGGACTTTAAATTATAATAAGTTTTTATTATCAAAAACAACGGGGTAAAGGGGGTCAAATATGTGGTGACAGAAAGAAATCTAACTATGGGAGGGGAACACACAGTGTAAATACATATATGCCTTACTGTTAAAGTGTACAGCTGAAACTTATTGGATTTTCATTACCCAATGTCATAAAAAAATTTAAAAATGTAAAAATTTACAAAAACAGGGTAGAACTGAAACTAATATGTTATGTCAATTATACCTCAATTTAAAAATTTTTTAATTTAAATTTTAAAAAACATGATTTTCTTTTGATTGATGAAAATTTTTAGTAATTAAATACGTTTTCATAGTAACTTCCTATGAAAGATTCCCCAAATTTAAGTCTCAGAACTCCTAAGAGAAATAAGGGACGGAAATAATATATTACTCTGAGTTTATATACCATATTTTATTGTAGTGATGAGAATTATCTAAGATTTATTAGTGGGCACTAGTGCTAGATCTAGCATCTGTACCTCCCACTCCCCAAATTCGCATTTCTCCCCTTGAATTCTAAACCCCTTAACCTTTCAAAAAGGAAAACCTACCTACAGAGCAGAGGTTTCGCAGCCCTGGCTACTCCTTCGCATCACCTGGGAGCTTTGGGAAAACCCCGGGGCCCGGGCCGTAGCCCAGACAACGTACATCTGCATCACTCCCCAGGCGATTCGATGCACATCCGATGCTGGGAATCCCTGCTAGAGAATTAAGCATCGGCGACGCGACTGGAAAATCACACATGTCCTACGATACGCTTTTCAACGTCCGCTTCTCTCTGAAAGGGTTTTGTCAAGTACGTATGGATTCCGCACAAGGCGTAGCACTGAGTATTGACTGTCACGGTGTCCTTTTTTTTTTTTTTTTTTTATCCCCCATCACCCTTTATTTGCACTTTTCTTGTCGTGGTCAATAGTCTGCCTCATTGCATGGCTCCTTTCGTACTTATTTAAGCCGTCTTTCAGGATGTACCTGTCTCGAAGGCAAGAACGATGCCAGCGCCCTTTCATGTCGGTCCCGCGCGCAGCGTTTCCGTTGCTCGTCTTACAGTTTCGCCTCAGAGCGGCCGGGCGTCTCATCTTCCCAGCCTTCGCTCCCATCACGCAGCTCCCCTTCTGACTCCGGTCCACTCTCACCTCCACACGCCCTATTTTTGTCCTCGTAGAACTCTGTTTACCAGTCGTCCTCATTCTTTCAAAGATTTTATCCCCAAAATATTACTGGGACGGCTGGACGACGCTTCCTCTCTCTCCATGGTTCCTCCCTGACATTTTCACCTGTTCCTACCTCCGACTGTCCCTCTGCCTCATTCCCTCGCCCATCACTAACCACCTTTCTTCTCAATTCCCCATAATGGGTATTAGCTCTATTCAAGGATGTTAGCTGTCCATGGGAGGGAGCTGGGATGCTCAGGAGCATTGTTTCGGGTCAGTGTCAGTGACGAGATCAAGGACAGCTAGACCTTGAAACAGAGGAAAGAG
>NW_006431956.1:6174197-6197354 GCF_000325575.1 Pteropus alecto | reverse complement strand
TACTGGATAGGCGGGGGAGGGGCGGGGCACGGTGAGGAGAGAGACTATGGGCCGCTGTCAAAATGCCCAGTGGAAGAGGTAAGCCAAGAAGATAGCCAGCAAGTTCAAGGATCCGGCCAAGAGGAGACAGGTAGGAGTCAGGGACAGATTGAGAGGAAACAGATAGCAAAGTGCAGAGATAAGTCTGTGAGCAAGACAGTCAAGTGAATCTATTATTTACAGCTGGTTCGATGGCACTCCACAACTTTTTGCTGTGCCCTGTTGGTCTTAAGTGTTCATACGTAAATGCTTTCTGACTCTGCTCTCTATACACCTTTCCCCGGAGTATTAACAGGTTGGGACTTTGTGGGGTAAAAGAGGTGAAAATTACTATGAAGCTATAGTCCTTACAGTAGATGGTGGACCGATGTGTTAGTTTCTTATTTGTGGCTCCTACGAACAGGGCTAGGGGGAAAGTGGCTGCCAAGGGAGGTAATGTCAGGCGTTGTGGGGTCTGGGATGGACCAGACAGAAGTGTTGGCTCAGCGAGGTGAAAGCAGAGGTAATCGCAGGGGCAAGTGCAAGTTGTTGTGAAGAGAATTCACACGTCCGTGCCGAAAGGGCAGCATCAAGCATGAGATCAGAGCATGACAACAATGCAGCCATAAACAAGAGGTGGGGCAGGGAACCAAGAGCCTAAGGGGTCGGAACTATTTTCACGCGGCAGAGTGCATCATGAAATAAACATTTGGTGTTCCAGGCTGAGCACAGTGTATCAGAGCAGCCATCCGTTTAGACTGAGCATTGGAATCACGTGCTGGCTAGTTTAAGGACACTGGGTCAGGTTAACCTCCTCCGACAGGTCCCTCCGATCAAACAGGATAAGTCCAGAGTTGCCCGCCTGGGTTTTCTTGATGGAAGGTGGACTGCTCTCTGGGTGTGTACGAGAATCCCTTGAGCATCCTTCGGCCTATGCTTCTACCACTGGACCACTGGTCCTGGAGGTTATGGTTCCACCAACCTCGCTAGTCATTTATTTGGGGCGTCATGTAAGATTGCTGGGGTGAATCTTTAGAGTGTGTAATAGAGGACAGCTGCTGAAATCTGAGGTGGGGCAGCGCGTACGGGGGAACTGACTGAACATGGAAGGCACTCGGAGCCACGCACTCTGAGAGAGTGAGGAACCCTAGGCTCTCTGGCAAGGACGGTGGGGAGTGTGATGACAGGAGAGCCAGGTCTCCCGTCCGAATCATCCCCCTGCTATTTGGCACTGAATGACGATGGCCTCCTATTGTCGTGTCCCTTCTGGTGCTAGAGGGAGTCCAGCAGGTGTACCTGAGCAGCCTGAGCTCCTACACAAATTTGGCCAGGAGCTGAGTTCACCGATATCCTGGACGAGACCGGGAAGAGGTGGGGTAAAGCCATAAATCTCACAGAAGGGAGTATTCACGGGACGTGAGTTCAAAGAATTATTATATATAAATTCAGGGGTAATTTTTGGACTACTCACTCATCTGTTCATCTTTGTGGTCATTGAGGTCATTAAGGATGAGTGGCATCTTCCCAGCTTCCTCTGAACATTGCTGTCCTCAATAAATTCTATAGCTGCATGAGAACATCTGGGCATTGGATGACAGTGACGTCCAAACTGTCCCAGCAGAGTCATTAATGCAGACAATATTTCAGAGCCCACTGAGTCACAAGACATAGGGTCTTCAAGCACAGCCCTATCCTGACCATTTAGGGGGTACGGGATCCACTCAGGGGCCAGTACCTTCTCCCGCAGCAGGGCTTGGTGAGGTTGAGTGACAGCTCCATCAACAGCTCTTCCTTGGCCTCGTTACAACCGCCCTCCAATGCTGCAAGGTAAACATCACCCCCTGAGTAAACACAGGCATGGCATGATTAAGTAACTTTGCCGCAGTCACACAGCAATGAGGAGAGGACACAAAATTTGAACCCAGGTCCGGCTTATTTCAAAGTCCACGATCTTCTCAACTCAGTTAGTACCATGTCAAGGCAGAGATAGAGAATGGTCCTGAGGGACAACAAAGCACAGCTGAAGGCCAATGGTTAGGGCTTGTTGATTTCAACATTAGTTCCCATCATGGCTAAAGGGGAAGGGAAAGTGACTCCTACAAGGCATGGGCACCTGGTGTTCAGTAAGCGGGTCTTCCTCGGGGTGCCTAGAAATAGATGTTGTTGTTGTTTGTTTGTTTTTATTTTTTCATCAGGACCAAACCTGCTATTGGTGGTTAAATGGTGACTTTCTCAAAATGGCTACACTTACACTCATTCAAGGCTCATTCCAGGATCTAGAAGACATCACAACACTAATTAATTGATTAATATAATCATTTAGATCAGAGAAGGAATTAGTCTAAGTAGGAAGTTAGAATTACAGACTCTAAAACCAATATAACCATATTAGAGAAATTTGGAAAATAGAGAATATAAAATCACACATAATCCCAATTCTATCACACATCACCCTTACCATTTGATACAATTTATGTACATATTTTCTGTGTATATCTATAGACTTCATAATAATCGTATGCATATTATTTTCTATCCTGCTTTTTAAAACTTAATATTATATCATATGTATATTCTCATTTTGATAAAATCTTTATAAGTTTGTTTAGTTAATGACATAATATTTCATTAAGTAGGCTATAACCAAAATTTATTTAAATCATTCCCTTGCTGTTGGATATTCAGACCATTGCCAGCTTTTGCTATTATAAATTATTCCACAGTGAACATCTTTATGCAAATAGTATTTTATTTGCGTAAAGTGTTTTAGATTCATTACTTCTTATGTTTATTACCACTCTAGACCAGATCTTAAGCACCACGCACCATGATTAATGGACTAACATGCTGGCCAGCCTCCTCTCTCTCTATCCTGCATAACTCTAAGAGATTAATCATCCTAAAATGCCACTTTCATCATGTTACTTTCTTATTTAAGGTATCCTTATCTGCCTGTCTTCCACATAGTACAATCTGACTACTCTTATACCCCTTACAGACCACAATGTGAAGCTTGTTGGGCCCTGAAAGGCTAAGCAGCGGGAACCAGGAAATAATCTGGCGGGAATGGGACTAGATTTAGGGTACACCAACCCAGGAGCTGTTGGGTCCAAGATACCTGCCACAGTGTCCACCGGATCAAGAAAAACTTGGCCCATTTCGAGTTGGACCCACTCTGGAGGTCTCATGTGGTAAGTGAGGGCACAGCATTGACGGTCACCGAGTAGTGGGGACACACACAGTCAAGCAGGTCCAGAAGTCAGAATCCAAGAGAAGTTTATCCAGGTTGAACTAGACTTAGAGTGAGTGAGCAGTGTCGGACACCCCGGGGCACAGGAGTCAGCAAAAACTAGACAGAGGATCAGAGCCCAGCTGAACAGGTCTTGGTGTGTGACGTGGTTCCAGAACTACCAGGTTGCTGGGGTGCAAGCGAGGAACCAGGGCAGATGATCAGTTGTGTAAACCAGGCCTTCGCGGGGAGGTGGGGAGGCTGTGCTCACATGCAGCAGGCAGGCCTGCAAGTGGTCAGGATATGAAGCAATCACCACGTCAAATGTGCGGGCGAGGGCAGTACATCCGGAGCGCACGGACCAGGATTCTTTATCTACTAGCCACGGACTGAGAAAATCCACCGCTCAGAGATTGTGAAGACAGCCTGCTGATGTAGGTGCCCACTGTCTGGTGGCGGCAGAGACTGACAGCCAGAAAGATGCTCCACCAAAGACAAAATACGTAAAACATCTTTCTATCTACGTATAATCAAATGCTTGCATGTGGTGCATCCACTCCAAGTGTGTGATTAACTGAGTTCTGGTTAACACATACACATGTGTAACCACCACCCAAGTCAAGATACAGACATTTCCATAACTACAACTCTTTCCTCGTGAGATTGACTTTTTGCATTTCTTCCCTTCTCTTCATGTTTTTCTTCGTCTTTTAAAATTAATGGACTTTATTTTTTAGAGCAGTTTTAGGCTTATAGAAAAATACACAGAAAGTACTGAGTTTCCAAATACCCCTTCACTCCCTGCACTGAGCTTCTCCTATTATTAACAGCTTGCGTTAGTGCGGCACGTTTGTTATAACTGATGAGCCTGTACTGATGCCTTAGGATTAACTAAAGTCTCAAGTTTACCTTCAAGTTCACGCTCTGTTGTACATTCCATGGCTTTTGACAAATGTATGATGACATGTATCCACCATTAGAGTATCATACAGAATAGCGTCGCTGCCCTAAGAATCCCTGGGCTCCACCTCTTCGTCCCTCCCCCTGACCTCTGGCAACCACTGATCTTATTACTGTCCCCATAGTTTTGCCTTTTCCAGAATGTCATATAATCGAAATCGTACAGTATGTAGCTTTTTCCAATTGGCCTCTTTCACTTAGCGATATGCAGTTAAGCTTTCTTCGTGTCTTTTCATGGCTTCATGGCTCATTTCTTTTCATTGCTGAATAATATTCCATTGTATGTATGTTCTCCAGTCTGTTTATCCATTTACCTGCTGAAGGACATCTCGGTTGCTTCCAAGTTGTGTGCAGGTTTTTTGCACAATTTCAACTCATTTGAGTAAATACCAAGGCGCATGATTGCTGGATCATAAAGTAAGAATATGTTTAGTTTTATTTTTAAAAATGCTAAACTGTCTTCCAAAGTGGCTGTATTCTTTTGCATTCCCACCAACAATGAATGAGTTTCTGTTGCTCCACATCCTCACTAGCATTTGGTGGTGTCAATGCTTTGGACTTTAGCCATTCTGATAGGTGTGTAGTGGTAAACTGATGTTTTAATTTGCAATTCTTTAATGGCATACCATGTTGATCACCTTTTCTTATATCTTCATTTGTATATCTTCTTTGGTGAGGTGTCTGTTCATATCTTTTGCCCATTTAAAAATATTGAGTTGTTTTATTACTGATGAGTTTTATGAGTTCATTATATATTGTGGATACTATTCCTTTGTCAAATATGTGTTTTACAAAGATTTTTCTCCCAATTTGTGGTTTATTTCATCTCTAAACAGTGTCCTTTGCAGAAGAGAAGCTATTAAATTTCAATGAAGTCCAACTTATCAGTTTTTTCTTCCACGGATCATGCTTTTGGTGTTATATCTGAAAAGTCATCACCAAAAACAAAGCCACTTGGATTTTCTCCTATTTTATCTTCTAGGAGTTCTGTCATTTTGTACATTTAAGTCTAGGATTCATTCTGAGTTAACTTTTGTGAAAGATGTGAAAAGTGTGTAGATTCATTTTTTTATATGTGAATGTCCAGTTGTTCAGTTCCATTTGTTGAAAAGATATTCTTTCTCCATTGAGTTGCCTTTGTTCCTTAGTCAAAGATCACTGGACTCTATTTGTGTGGATCTATTTCTTGGCTCTATAGATCAAACTGGGAACAACCGATATCTTGACAATGTTGAGTCTTCCTATCTGTATGTATGAAATGTCTATTCATTTATTTAGATTTGTTTTGACCTCTCACATCAGAGTTTAGCCATTTTCTTCATATAGCTCCTATACATACTTTCTTAGCTTTATGCCTAAGTATTTCATTTTGGGGTGTAACTGTAAATGATATTGTGTTTTTAATTTCAAATTTTATTTGTTCAGTGTTGTTAAATAATAAAGCGATTCTTTTTGTATATTAACCCTGTATCTTGCAACCTTGCTGTAATTATTTATTAGTTCTAGGAATTGTTTAATTGATTCCTTGGGATTTGCTACATAGACAATCACGTCATCTGCAAACGAAGACAGTTTTATTTTTTCCTTCCCAATCTGTGTTTCTACTTTTCCCTTTTCTCATCGCATTAGCTAGGACTTTCAGATGATGCTGGGTAGGAGTGGTGAGAGTGGACACCCTTGCCTTATTCCCAGTCGAGTGGGAAAGCGCCTAGTTTTCCACCATTAAGGATGACGTTAGCTAGATTTTTTGTAGATGCAGCAGTCCCCCACCTATCCATGGATACATTCCATGACCCCGAATGCCTGAAGCCACAGATAGTATCGAACCCTACACATGCATACCTATGATGAAGTTTAATTTATAAATTACAAGTTAGGCACAATAAGAGATTAAGAATAATAATAAAATAGAACAATTATAACTGTAATAAAAGTTATGTAAATGGCTTTTAGGCCATAGTTAGGTAAAATAAGGGTGACTTGAACACAAGCACTGCGATAACGCAACGGTCAGTCGGATAAGCGAGAGGGCTACTACGTGACTAATGGGCAGGTAGTGTATATGATATGGGTACGCTGGACAAAGAGATGATTCATGTCCTGGGCGAGATGGAGTGGGCTGGTGTGAGATAAAACTATCAATTGTTTATTTCTGGAAGTTTCCATTTATTATTTCCATGCTGCGGTTGAGCACAGGTAACTGAAACCACGGAAAGTGAAAACTGTGGAAAGCAAAACCACAAATAATGGGGGGGGGTGGGGGCGCTACGGTATCCTCCATCACGTAGAGGAGAGGACGTCCCTCTCTATTTCTACTCTGCTGAGAGTTTTTATCATAAATGAGTGTTGTATTTTGTCAAAATCTTTTTCTGCATCTATTCATAGGATCATGTAACTTTTCTTCATTAGCCTACTGATGTGATGGGTTCTATTAATTGATTTCAAATGTTGAACTAGCCTTGCATAACTGCAATAAATCTTATTTGGTTGTGCTGTATACTTTTGTTATGCCTTGTTGGATTTGATTTGCTGATATTTTGTTGAGGAGGAACTGCTTTTTAAGCAGCAGTAAAACAAATATTATTTTACAATAATCCACATGGATTTGTGCAAAATAATTCTTTTTTACATTCTTTGCATAGGAGGATGATTAAACAGCATGTTAACTGGGACTATATATTTGAGAACGTAAAGTAAAGGGATGGTGTCGACATAATGATATCTACGTGTCTTTCGTATTTGTCCCCATCTCCACCGGCTGCTTTTCTCTCCATGGGCTATAGCTGGAATATCGGCTCAATTCTTTCAATTTCTAGCTGTCACTTTTCCACTGGGCGCTTCATGGTCCCCTGCCCCATGCATACTTCAGTGGTCAGACCGGAATTTGAGCATGGTTTAAATGCAGATTTGGGGGCTCAGCACTCTAAGGCTCCCTTCCTTCTGGAGCCCTCTCCTTGCTTCCCAGCTGCTCATCCAGTTCTGAACTCTGTCCTCTGACAGCACCGTCCAGTAAGGCTGCAACTTTCCGGAGCCTCCTCGGTGATTGGTGAGCATCTCTGGGCAAAAAAACTGCAAACTCAGAACCGTAATGGTGTAGTTCCAATCTTTTAAGTGTAGACTCTCCGATTTCTGCCTGCTTTTAGTCTCTGTTCTAATGTGTTCGAACAGTTGATTTTTTATATTTTCATACAGACTTTATTTACCAGTGTTATCTGTGGGAAGGTTAGTCCAATGCAGTATGCCACCATCACCAGAAGCCAAATTTCCCAGTATTACTGTTTTGCTCCGTATTGGAATCAGCCCCCGTTCCCATCCCATTTCTGTTGTTTTTGATAGAACAGGAATTTTGTTCAAATGTCCACCCTCCTCCCACATATCTCTGGAGGTGAATCCTGATTAGTCTACATCAGTGTTATAATTAATTTCCCTTGCATCAGCAATGTTTAGGAAGGGCCATATTTCAGTCAGGAAACCAGAAGCTTCTTTTTGCAATCCAGATATAAAGGGTCTTAATACAGGATATTGGTGGCTTTACCCAGAAAAAAGGTCCAAGGGAGCAACGCTCAGAGAAATCACCATTGACCTCAACTCGAAGCACTCAAGCAGGTCGTTTTCCAAACTCCCCTTGAAGGTTCTAGGAGTATCGCCTCCGCTCACAACTCTGGCTGTGATTGGCTGGAGAACAATGATCTCTCTCTTGCCCTGGCTCAAGGGAGCCTCTCGGCGACACACTCCAGCCTGGAACCATACAACGAAGGGAATTCTGGCAAAGGGAACTCCTGGCTTCTTCCTCTTCAAAGCAAAGGAGCCCTTAGCAGGGGTCACGGTGCTGCCAAGTCAACATGGCTAACCCGACACAGGGCTGTGACCCAAATGAGCCGAGGGCACGGGGCGGGAAGGGAGCTAGAGAGCTTCCGGAGGTTTATTTGCTGATAAACGAAATAAAACAAAGCTTCACAAAGAGCAGTCCCTCCTCTTCTTCCACTGGATTTTCCTTTTCGCATGTGACTCTTGGAACCAAAGCATCGATCTTTTGACCATGAGAGGAGCCCGCTGAGATGGAGGCCGAGGCGGCGTCTGAAGCCAGTCCACTCTGGACTTCTCGTTATGTGAGAATAAGTGTGATTATTTCAGTCACTTTCAAGTGGTTTTTCTATTACTTGTAATGAATACAGCATAATTTTTAGATCATGGAGGTAAATCCCAGAAGAAACCATTTAAAGGGGTGAAAGTGGGAGCCTTCAGGGAGAAAAACGCGGGGTAACGAGATGTGCTATTTATTCTATGTATTGTGCTATATTTTACATTGTCTATAAGATAACAAGCACTATTTGAATAAAAAATTAGATTAGAAAAGAGACAATCCAACACCTCATCTCCATCCCCCATTATGCTTTTCTCGACTCACTCCACTGTATAGTACAAAAAATAAAATGGCAGCTAAAAGCAACAATTCTTCTTTGTTCTTAATTCAGGCAATCTTCAATTCTAACTGCCTACTGTAAAGCTTCCTACGTGAACGCCATTCTCAGCCCTTCAATCCACCGTCTGTCACCAAAATAATCATTCCGAAGGGCAAATACGATCACAACCCTCTTCTATTTAAAATCCTTAACTAGATGCACGGTGTCTCTACAAGATCAAATCCAGATTCCACACTGTGGTACCCGAGACTCTTTGTGATCCGGCCCCCGACACCCTCATGCACATATTCTAAAACTTTGCTTTTCTCCGAACACCCCGTGTTCTCTGGGACCTCCACTCCTTGGCACACACCGTTTCTTTGGTTTGGAATGTCCCTCCTCACCAATCCCTTTTCAACGACCTCTCCTGTGCAGATGTCTAACTCCCTAACTCCTTCCCCCATCTCTCCTTGCAGATAAGCTGTAAGTACCTATCGTCCCCATCAGCACGAATTATACTACACACCAAAACCAGAAAGTCTATGGAACTAAAATATTTTTGGTAACTCATTTGATGGCAAAACAGAATTGAACTTTTAGATTTATAATCTCACTTTATTCCCCTTCGTGTGAATATCCATTCATTTTGTCGCAGAAATATTAATGGGTTTCATTACAGAGTGAAGCCTCAGACCCCACTGGTGGTGTTATGTAGCATGCAGCTTATGCACCTGTGACCCATCCCCAAAATGGCTACTGCAATATTTCTCATTCCACAAGTTCTAGAACTTTCACTACTCATCGAGAGGTGAGGTCTATTTCCTTTCCCCCGTGAAACTGGGAGTGACTTTATGACTGCCTTGACGAACAAAAGCAGCTCAATGACACTGCTTTTTTATGACTTTTCCATGACTTCCAAGGCAAAGTCATAAAAGGTGATATGCTCGTTTTCCTTTCTCTCTCAAAATGCTTGCCCTGGAAACCCAGTCACCGTGTTGTGAGGAAGCCCGGCCACACGGCGAGGCCATTTGTAGGTGTTCTGGTCCACAGCCCCAGCTGAGGTCTCAACCACCAGCCGGCATCGACCGCCATGCACATGAGTGAGTGATGCCTTCAGGTGGTGCCTGCCCTCAGCCTTCAGGCACCTCGACTGTTGGCCAAGTGGGGCAAAGACAAGCTGGTGCTGCCAAGCCCTGCCCCAAACCCAGATTCATAAGAAAAATTAATGTTTTTGTTGTTTCAAGGCTCTAAGCTTTGGGGTAATTGTTCTGCAGCCATAGTAACTAGCATTCTTGCAAAAATGTGAAATAGTCTAAATACCAAAACCCATCAAAGGTTTCAGATATGTATACTCTAATTGTGCATTTGCGTATCAATTTTTCAATGGAATTAGAAGTTCTTCGTGAACAATAACTAAGTCTTTTCATCCTGGTATTTGCAGAGCCAGTGTTTAAAATTGGATGGGTCCTCAAGGCCTGTCTATTGTATTAATGTTGAATGGATGGGTGAATAAATAAGTAAATAAAGTAATGTCAAATAAATGGTTATTTTGAACTAGTTTTTAGGGGACTATACTTTCATTCAACTCAATCCATTGCTCAAAAATCACTTAGCATGACTTATCTTTATAATTATTTTCAGTTGATGAAAATATTATTTAAAGTTTCATTAATTTTGCTATCTTGTTTTTTAGCCCAAAGTATTATCTGCTGTGATTACATACTTTATCCATCAAAATATGTTCCAAATTACCCTTGGCTGCTTCTAAAAGTCAAATGCATCTTTTAGGATGAAGACTTCCCATCACTGAGGATTGCCAAAATAATTTGACATAAACTCTGAACGTAACTGTAAAACAGAAGACCCCATGTTATTGCAGAAGGCAATGTTCAAATGCAACGCAATGATGCATAGATGCAAATATTTCAGCATCCGTGGTGATAACTTTAGAAGAAAGATTTTCATTAATTTGGAGTATACGTTCCACTTCGCATGACAAAAATGTTTGTCTCGTGGTCACACGTCACGTCACCCATATATTTAACTACATAAGGGAAAAGGGAAGAAAGGAGGTAAAAAAAAAAATAATCATGTCATTAAGACATGCATAGATAATGTCTATTTTTCAGTGTCCCTGTTGGGAATAACTCTTTTAGCTCCTCCCAGGGAATGTTACAATGACGGAATGAACGAGGCACACGTTTTACAGTTCTGCTGCCCAGCGCTTGGTCGGGATCTAATGGGTGCTCGCCACCCTGCTTTTCCTCCTTCCTCACCCTTGTGCAGATGGCCTAGCTAGGTGGTGTGTAGGTGTGTCTCAGGAGAATACACATTCAGAGGAAACATTGCTGTGACAGCAAAAAAGTCATTGGATAAATATAAATATCAACCACACAGTGTCTCAAAATAAAAAAATAAAAATAAAAATAAATGCCAAAAGGGAACAAATCTTACAACCCACAGCAAAACTTCTTGAAAATTGTTTTCTTTCTCCCCTCCGATGTCTCACTGGGCCCAGAGGGAACACCGCCTCCAGGCCCCCTTCTTTCTCCTCACTTCCCTCCAAAAACCCCCTCTCTCCCTGCCTCTCATCGGCCCCGCTCCACACACACACACACGCCACCTTGTTCCTTTTCTGCCCTGCCTCTCTCATCTTCTGAATCCATTCCTTTCTCATCCTGCTGCTTTCTGAGATCAATCAGACTGGCCTTGGCTGCATTTAACTCTCTCTCTCTCCCATTAACCGCACACGCAATCCTGGGGCCGGGAACACAGGGCAGGTAAAGGCAGAATTCTCCCGTTTGAGGTGAGTAGGGGAAGAAAGAGGCTGCAAATCCTCAACTATTAATTTTTTTCTCGTCATACCCACATCTTACGAGCCGAATTGCATTTCATGAAACGGTAGTGGTATGATGGGCAATCTTAACCAGATACCCTGCTAGGACCTCATGAGGTAGAGCACAGCCTGGCTATAGATTCCAGGTGAACAGCTCAGGGACCACGTATCACTGATACATACTGCTGCAGCCCTGCTGGGATCTGGGTAAATTGGTATTGATTCAAATAGACAGGTAAAGTTCCACGAGGAGCTATCTCACTCCTGGGGTCCCCCTCCTTTTACCTGGTACCTCAGCACTACTTTTCTAGGTCTAAAAGGGAGTTTAAAGTCCCAGAAATAGCCAAGAACCTGGCAATCAAAGTCTACCATCCCTTCCTGTGTCCCCAGCCCCTCCGCCTCTCTCTGGACTCTGAACCCTGGTGAAGTTCTGGGGATCAAAGGGTAGAGAAGCTGCAGCAGCAGAAATTCCCATTTATGATAGGGTCACCTAATAAAATACAGGACATTCAGTTAATTTCAACTAAAGAACAAATCATTTCTTAGCTTGTCCTTAAAGAGTCTACGGAAACTCTCTCGTCAGCACACCCTGCATAACAGAGCCCAAAGTCTCTACTCAGTCCTTGGAAAGGGGAGTTGGGCATTTCAAAGCAGAGTGCTTGTAGGGATGTTTAAAAGTCTGAAGAAAGCCTGCTTTGCTAGATTAAGAAAACATATACCATAATAAAATGTGCTATAATAAAAGATACTATAATAAAATGTAACTAGACTACCTGGAAAGCTTAAAGAGGGATGAGGGTAGGCATCAGCCAAAGTGCTCAAAAAAAAAAAGAAAAAGAAAAAGAAAAAGAATTCACAGGAATGTAAAGTAGAGCATAAGGAATATATAGTCAATAACATTGTAATAACTATGTATGGTACTAGGTGGGTACTCGACTTAACACGGTGACCACTTTTTAAGGTCATAAATGTCTACTCACTATGTTGTACACCAGAAACCGAGATAAGATTGTATGTCAACTATAATTTTAAAATTAATGAATTAATTTTAAAAATTCATGATTCTTTTTCTTGAAAGACACTAACACAGATTGAGTACCAAAGAGAAAATTTGAAGTGATAAATACACTCCGATCTGGTTAATTCTCACTTTCTTATCTTCAATCCCAATCATTCTAACAAAAAAAGAAAAAAAAGAATCTCGCCCTAATTCTTCAAAGACTGAAACTATTGCAGTGTCACTTCATAGTGCTAAATCATTATTTTGAAAGCAAATATGGAATGTATTACATTTTGTTATACGAGCATAAACTATTCTAGTTAAATTAGTAAAAATTATTAGAAGTGTATAGACGTATCTACATAGTATTAATTACTAATAATCAAATTATGAAACCAGAAGAATCACCAAATCACCTAAGTTTCATAGCAGATATCCAACTTGTTTTCTTTTGCTGTTTTTAAAAACTACATTACCCCCCATAAGATATAGAACTTGTCAAAGCATTTTCGAGCAAAGGTTCAAGGGTTGCACTATAAAGGTTTCTGCAGATGTGTCTACGGCCATGCCACCCTGAACGAGCCTGATCTCGTCTGATCTCGTCTGATCTCGGAAGCTAAGCAGGGTTGGGCTTGGTTAGTACTTGTATGGGAGACCACCTAGGAAGACCAGGTGCTGTAGGCGATATATACATATATACATATATACATACATACATACATACATAAAATAATGAAGGATTCTGCTGCAGATGTGTCTACGGCCATGCCACCCTGAACGAGCCTGATCTCGTCTGATCTCGTCTGATCTCGGAAGCTAAGCAGGGTTGGGCTTGGTTAGTACTTGTATGGGAGACCACCTAGGAAGACCAGGTGCTGTAGGCGATATATACATATATACATACATACATACATACATACATACATAAAATAACGAAGGATTCTGAAGATGAAAAGAAAAGACCCTCTGGCCTCAGGATGGACGGGGCGTGTGCTGGTTCATGGGCAGCAGCCACCACCACCACGGGGGGCGAGGAGTACTGAGAGACCTCCTGTGCCCAGGGCTATTCCCTGTTGCCCGAATGGTAGGGGAACTCCAGGGAGGTTGGGTCACTGATGAGATTCAGCCCCAGGGGAGGCAGAGCTGCTTCGAGAGCAGAGCGGGGATATGGGGATAGGCATTTAGAGCGTGCCCGAGGACTGGAACAGGACCAGGCTTCGGACCGAAGGCCCAGGCAGTCCCAGATCAGCCTGTCCTGCTTACACCTCCTCTGAAAGAGTCCAAATATTATTCCCCACCTTGAACTCTCAGCTTGAAAGGAATGCTATTCTGCTGAAACGTGACATCAGAGGTGTGATGGTTAGCGGTATGCATCCACTCGATGGGCCACGGGCGCCCACATTAAACGTTCCTTCTGGACGCGTCTGCAGGGCGTTTCCAGATGGCGTTAGCAGATACAATGCTAGGACCTCATGAGGTACAGCACGGCCTGGCTATAGATTCCAGATGAGGTCTGCAGCTGGGTCAGTGGATCTGGGAGATGGCCCTCCCTGGGGTGGGCAGGCATCACCAATCCACCGAGGACCCGAACAGAACAAAAAAGCAGAGAAAGGAATGCACCCCCTTTGCTTCCTACCTGTCTGCTTGAGCAAGGACTTCGGTCTTCTGTCCTTGGACTGGGACTTATGCCATCGGCTCCCTCAGTTCCCAGGCCTTCAGACTCAGGATTATGGCACTGGTCTTCCTGGGTCTCCAGCTCCACGCTCAGCTCATGGGACTTCCCAGCCTGGACCACGTGAGCCGGTTCCCCAGATCTCTATCTGTATGTACATCTATGTGTACGTCTGTATCTAAATCTCTCCCATTGATTCTGTTTCTCTGGAGAACCCTAACACAAGAGTGAAAACAAGTCCATTAAAAAAACACCATAGATGGAAATGAACTTGGACTTACCAACCTGACAACATGCTCCTGCACATCCCTTCTCCCCACATCCCTTCTCCCCACATATTTTAGAAGCGACGGCCCGTGCAAAGACAGCAGCTTGTCCCCAGTTTAGCAGCTAACCAAACTGCATGCTCACTGAAGGCAGAAGTCTCTCAGAGATGTGTAGTTCCCACAGGGCCTAAAACCTAGAAGCAAGTGCTTTGCACATAGGTAGCAATTTCAGTGAACTAATGAAGGCCATCTCCAAATTACATGCTGACATTTAACAACACTAATGAGTATCACATTATTGACTTCGAAAAAGAAAACTGAATCACACAGACACCACCCTGCCGTTACAGTTCTCCTAGACGCCTTTAGAATGAGACTAAAACACAGATCAGGCAAGTGTGGGGCAGACTGCAGTCTCCAGGCCATCAGTTGGGCCCCCTTCACCAGCATTAAATTAGCCATGAGAAAATGAATAAAAGTCTCATCAGCATATTATACACATTGGCTAACAGAATAAATAAAACCATTTTGACAAAATCCGTCTCCCTTTTCTAAAGACTTGTTCATTTGATCTTTATCTCAAACCTTCCTTGACATAATTAACCAAAGGTTGAAAACGAAAGATATGAGACATGCAAAGCCTATTAGATTATCTAGTCTACATTTAGGCCACATGTGCTATTACATGTTCCCTGCAGAAATATTTTCTAGAACTCTGTCTAATTCTTTTCCAGTAGACTGCCTCTAATGCTTTCGTCTTTTTCTGAGGAGCTTGTCCCAGTTAGGCACATCTTAGACACCTGACAATTTTTCTGAAACTTCTATTTCAATATGTCATATTTAAATTTTGCCCCATTACTCCTACTTAGCCCCTTTTCTCATCACCATATTGTATACTTTTCATATTCCTTTTCAGGCATAATTTAACCATGCTTCACACATTAACTTGAGTAGACAGTATATGGTATAAATTGCAGAAAACAGCGATGTGTGAAGACATTCTGTGGTGAATAAATTAAAACATTAATTTCAGACATATCAAACTAACGCTTTTTAAATTCGTGGTTCCTACAATTTTCAGACCTGTTTCTAAAGTCTTTGAAATGGGGGAATTAAACGGAAAAGATTAGTTTAAAACCTCTACTTTTATTTCATAGGTTGGAGATCAGCCATTGCCATGAATATTTAAAAGAAGAATTTTTGAAAGAGAATTTAACACAGAGGGCCTCCTCTGACTTCAGATGTTGACATTCAGACATAGAGGTGGGAAAGACATAATCACCACCAATCCAGCAGGTAAGAGAGAATTAAGCCTATTGCCAATCCCGAAAGGACTTTCTCGCCCCCAAGTACATGTACGACGAATCTGAATTGACTGAAGAAGCAAACGTGTTTATAGAATGAAGGGAAGATTTAAAAAAGGAGAACCTAACTCAAATTTAACCGAAATTTTTATGCGAAAAGAAAAATATTCCCAGCACAGGCTCTCCTGGGATTCTCCGGTTTCTGGTTTCCACAGGAATATACATGGAACTGGCACCATTACACACACAACCACACACACACACACACACAACCACACACACACACACACACAACCACACACACACACACTCTCTCTCGTTTTTTAAGTAGTGAGACTTGAGAAAAAGAATCAAGTTTATCCTCATACCCAGTTTTATTTTTCTCCGTAGTATTGATCATTTATACCATACTTTCATTTATTTCATTTATTGCCTCTCTCTCCCAGCCCCCCCACCTAGAATCTAAGCTCCATGAGGATGGAAATGTTGTTTCGTTTTGTCTTGTTCACTTCAGTATCCCCAGGGCCTAGAAGAGTGCCTGACCCATAGTAGCAGTTAATAAACATTGATGGAATGAATTCATTTATTTGGCCCTGTTATCTCTGCTTAAGGAACCAAACAGAAGGATATGCATACTTCTCTGTTAAAATTGTCCCCAAATTGTCCGAGATCGTGCCACTAGGAAGCAATCAAGCTGGGCTTCAAATGCAAGAGCTAGGATCTCCCTCCCCCCAAATTTCGCTCTACTATTGGAAATTCTTTAAATTCCCAAAGGAGGCTTTGAGATAGTATTAATCCTTAAAATATAAACTAGAAAACATCTCTGTCTGACTAATTAGAGGTGCTAAAGATGAATCCCCACGAGGGCTGAGGTAGAGTCTCAATTGTCTCGGTCTCAGCTCATGACAGAGGCCTGGTATTAAGCAATAAATGAGGGCTGATGGGAAGAGCTGCCCTCGACTGTGCTAGCCACACAGGTCTAAGCACCTACTTACACTAACTCATTCACTTTTTACAATAATTCTATATGGGAGTACAATTACTATTCTCAGTTTCCAGATGAAGAACATAAGGCATAAGAGAATAAATAACTGACGGTTATCAATGTGTTGTCTCTTGCAGGCAAACCCAACTCTCTTTGCCTTGTTTTGTGAGCTGGAGCCGGTGGGACGTTAGGCTGTGTCAACAGAGGGCACCAGAGGGACACTGCATGGCTGCGGCCCTAGGAAGACCCTCCCTTACGGGCTCAGACCCTCCACACTCTTTATTCAGTGTGGGAGCCCAGAGGCCAGCTGCACCGCGGGCCACGTTTTCCTCACAGGTAGCTGTTTCTGCAGACCAGCTCCGGCCCCACCTCCTGGGAGGTCTTTTGTTCCCATGTTCCTGTGGTAGCCACAGCTTCTCTGAAGAGGACTGAACCTCAGGCTTGAGGGAGAGGCGGTGGTCCTTAGTTCCTTTATTTTGCCCCATCCCTCAGCCAAGAGGTAGAGGTCGCACCTTGTGTACCCCTTAGATGCCTTTACTCCTTCTAGCAACTAACCCTTTCTACTAGTTTACAATTCTTTATATTAGATTGTCCCTGGATATAGTGCTGGGAGGGGTCTGTATTCTATCAGTCCCCAAATTGCCCAAGATCGTGCCACTAGGAAGCAATCAAGCTGGGCTTCAAATGCAAGAAGTCTGATACCAGAGGACACACTCCAGACTGTGATGCCACGCTGTCTGGGACAAAATCCAGGCTAACTTCCCCTATGGCCTGGACACCTCTACTGGCACAGGAAGTGTTTACTTCCCTAGGAGTTTCATTCAATGGCAAAAATGAGAATTGTGGTACCTGGGTAAGATGTTCAATTTCATCTTCTCAAGAATGGTATGGACTAATATCACACAATTTTAAATCTTAATATTTCAAATCACTTTCACATGTAGGATTTCACCCAAACAACTTTGTATAGTTGAGAAGGCACACATGATTCTTCCTATAAAGAAGCTGAGGCCGCAGATATTAAAATTTTGCATGAGAAGTTAAACTCATTTCCCAACTCCCAGCCAGAACTTTGTCTATATCATTGTCTTGCCTTGAGGTTTAATTACTCCGGAGTCGATTTGACTAGAAGACTGAAAAATAGATGCCCAAAAGATCCACGTCCTGGCCCTTGGCACCTGTGAATATGATCTATATGGGAAAAGAGTCATTGCAGCTGTGATTAAATTAAGGATCTTGAGATGAGGAGATTATCCTGGATAATTGAGATGGGACCTAAATGCCATCACAGCAGTTGTTATAAGAGAGAAGCGAGGGAGACTTTACACACAGAGAGAAGGGGTGCTGTAGAGAGAAGGGGTGTCGTGAAGACAAGGGCAGAGATTGGAGCGATGCAGCCGCAAGCCAACGAATGTCTGCAGCTTCCGGCAGCTAGCAGAGGCAAAGTGCAGAAAGAGGCAAGGAACAAATGCTTCTCTAGAGCCTCTGGAGGGAGCACGGCTTTGCTGCCACCTCGATTTTGGCCCAGTGATACTGATTTCTGATCTCTCGTCTTCAGAACTATGAGAGAATAAGTACATGATTTTAAGGCACCTTTGTGGTAATTGGTTCTAGCAGCCTCAGGAAACTAATACACTGACAAATTCAAGTTTAAAAGAAAAGTATGCAGATAGAAAATAACTTGCCTAACACGACATAAAAAGATCTATAAACCCGGCTGCATAAAAATTCAGAAGGACGTTGAGAATGAAAACACAAGCTACAGACTGGAAGAAGACATTTACAGTATAAATATCTTACAAAGGACCTGTATCCAGAATATAGAAAGAACTCCTTCGAATTAATAAAAAAAATCAACAACTCGAAAAAATTTTAATGGGCAAAATACTTGAATAGGCTTATTACTAAAAGGATGTCCAAATGACAATAAGCATATGAAAATGTGCTTAACATTATCAGCCAATTGGGGAACGCAAATTAAAATCCCAATGAGAAAATGATATATCACTACACCCCTGATGACACCAAGTGTTGGTGAAGATATAGAATAGCTAGAACTCTCATACACTGCTGGTGGGAGCGTCAATTGGTATAACTTAGGAAAACTATTTGACAGTCTGCTAAAGCTAAACGTATGTATGTGCTAAAATCCAGATAGTCCACTCATGAATAGATACACATGATTAAGTATGCTTATGTCCATCAAAAGACATGAACTAAAATGCCCAAGAAAACCCATCGACAGCAGAATGGATAAAAAACTGTGGCACATATCTGTAATGAAATAACAGACAGCAATGAAAAAGAACAAACTACTGCCACACCTAACAACATGAACGAATCTTGCAGACGTAATATTAAGCAAAAGAAGTCTGACACAGAACAGTACACACTGTATGATTCCATTTACATGAAGTTCAAGAATGGGCAAAACCAAGTCGCAGTGGCAGAGGTTACAACTGTGGTTTCCTTGGGGGGTCATATGCTGGAAGGAAGCATGGGAGAGGCTGCTGGTGTGCTGGAAAGGGTCTGTATCTTAACCCAGGGGGAAGGGACTTACACGGATGTATACAAAAGTAAAAGAAACTGAGCTGTACACTTAAGATTTTTGTTCTTTACTGTATACAAGTTAGATGTTAATAAAAAAAGGACACTAAAAATGGATGTTAAGGATAGAAAGGTATTAAGGTTAATGCATCACCTTTAGGATAGTGAGGAAATCAGCATCCCAGTTGAGTTTTACTAAAAAATGGTCTTATGAAAACTAATTTCCTCATTTGTAAGACTGGAATATTAATAGCTACCAACCTCATATCGCGATTAATATGTGGATAATGTATAAATATCCTTGTTTCAATAAGAGGACCCCCACATGAATATAAGGTAATATTATTTGTGGGGTGTTCCAAGAACTCTTTTTCACTTAAATAATCTCGTATACAGAGGGGAGAGGGGAGGGGGGAGGGAGGAAGTAAACAGGATAAAAGGGGTCAGATATGTGATGACAGAAAGAAATCTAACGATGGGAGGTGAACACACAATGTAAATATATATATATGTATATATATATACGTGCATGTGTGTCTTAATGTTAAAATGTACAGCTGAACCATTGAATTTCATTAACCAATGTCACTATAAAAAATAAATAAAATATTGCAATTAAAAAAAACTCGTAAATACTACTTTCTTTCTTTTAAACAAGTCGTTAAAACCCATAAAGTAAATGAAAGTGGAAACTTGAGTCAGGACAGCATCAAATCGATATATTGGGGGTTAAACTAGCACTGCCTATCCTTTCCATGACCCTTCTGATGGGCAATTGTCATAAAACTGAGAAGTTAATATTTATACTTACTAAATCTTTCTGAAGGTGTCCAGAAGCTACTTAGTGACAGGATTTTCAATTCTAGAGACTCCAATAAAAGATTTATA
Organism: Pteropus alecto; assembly: GCF_000325575.1. Classification (NCBI taxonomy): domain Eukaryota; kingdom Metazoa; phylum Chordata; class Mammalia; order Chiroptera; family Pteropodidae; genus Pteropus; species Pteropus alecto. The sequence goes on along the minus strand of NW_006431956.1, from coordinate 6,177,246 downwards.
AACAGCCTTGAACCCAATAATACCATACAGCTTATCTCTTTCTTTTTGAGGGCTATTGGTAAAACAATTAAACAATAATCTGGTTGTTGTCATATCTATCTACATAGTTCAAATCATAGAGTCCTTCTAAACCTGAGCTGTCCAATATGGTAGCCAGCAGGCACATGTGAGCACTCGAAATTCAGCTGATCTGAATTGATTTGTCCTGTAAGTGTAAAATACACACCATTTTCAAAACTTTCTCCCCCTAAAAAGTAAAATATCTCATTAATATTTTTATACTGATTACATGTCAAAATGATAATATGTTAAACATACTGGGTTAAGTAACATATATTATTAAAATGAATTTAACCTATTTATTTTTACTCTTTTTTAATACGGCTAATAGAAAACTTTAAATTCCATATATGGCTTGGATTATATTTCTATTGGACAGCAAAGCTCTAAATAAAGGTGGAAATTTTTATAATGCTATTCCTTTCAAGACAGAGTTTTCAGAAAGAGAGTTTTAAGAATTAGGGTTAAGATTACTTAATGTTTTCTGGACAAATCTTTGTCTAAGATTAAAACCTTAATCTTTACGATCAACTGAGTTTTAGAATGGTCATGTGATGTTGGTCTACATGAAATCACAGAACATTTGACACATATATTGACATGAATATTTAATAACATGTAAACCTGCAGTTCTAAAACTTTCGAGGGCTTTGAACTATAGAGGCAGAGAAATGACCTTAGTTCATATACAGGACTTCTCGGGACACCCCAACACAAAAACTATATTCAATTAACCAAAAACAATACTGGTATAGACTGAATTATGCCCCGCCAAGTTCATGTGGAAGGCGTTAGCCCCAGTGTGATGGTATTTGGAAGTGGGGCCTGTGGGAGGTAATTAGGTTTAGATGAGGTTATGAGCATGGGACACCGATGATGGGGTTAGTGCCTTTGTAAGAAGAGTTCTCTCTTTCTCTCTGCCATGTAAGGACACTGTGAGAACGTGGCCATCTGCAAGCCAGGAAGAGAGCCCCCACCGGGAACTGACACTGTCAGAGCTTGATCTGAGATTTCTGGCCTTCGGGACGACGAGAAAATTAATTTCTATTGTTTAAGCCACCCAGTCTATTGTGTTTTGTTATGGCAGCTCGATCAACTAGTACAGATACCTACCACTTAAAGCAATCTCTTTTTACTATCACAATTAATTTTTAATAATTATGATTATATACAGTTTTGTTATATAAAGGCATGGTAATTTGCACGATATGGAGAAAAAATAAACATTTGCTGATTTTCTCTGTAAGTTAATAGGGCAGATCTGACCTCTAGCCTCAGGAGACCACCTGGCTCACAGACCTTCTTTGAAGAGTCAGGAAAAAGGGTCAAGGAAAAGGATTATTACTTTGAAATATTTTCTTAACTATATAAAAAATATTTTCTTCAGTAAGTGGAATTCATATTTCCACTTGAACTGAAAATGCAAAGTTGTTAACATCTCCCCTAGGGATCTGCTTCTTGGTATGGCACAATCTTTTCATCATAGTATAAGCAAAATAAAATCTCATTTTATGCTCTGAGGCATGAATGGTGCTAAATGTCCCTCAGTCAGTATAAAACTCGGCTTTGTGACTTTTGGAATAACATTTTAAGAAAACATTACAAAAAAAGAAAAGGAAAGGGTCCCAGCGTGAGGAACAAAATCATATCCTTTGTTTCTCTAGAAACATTCAAAACATCTTTGGGTTTTTAACTGCTTAGTTTTAAGAAACAAAGAGAAAGAGAATGGAGGAGAATCAAATAGGGTAGTTGATTTAATCCCTGTTATCACTTTAACCCCTTCTGCCACCTTTCAGGGCTCCAAGGGGTCGAAGAACTCCAAAAAGCTCTATACAAAATTTTGTTGCTCCTATACGTATTTTCTGGGGAAATGGCCCTGAGCTTTGAACATAATCTTGAAGAAGACAGTGACCAAAAAGGTTAATGACCTCTCGTTTAAGGGTTTGCTTTAGTGAACTGAACGAACAAGTCTCCTCTCACCTGGCCAGGTATAAGCAGCCTCCCCGCTTGCTGCTTACCACCTAAGACCTCAGGATGTGCACCAGGCCTCGCTTCCACTACTTGGTAGTAAACTTGTTTCTTGGTTTTGTTTCCCAGTGTGCATATGTCTATGCCAGTCACCTCCAATATCTCCCTTCCTCGAAGCTGTCCTACTCTGTACATCTCTGTTCAATAAAAGTGAACCCTGAGTGGCTGTCTTCTCATTTGAGGCCCACCAGAGAACCTATTCCATTCATCGACATACCCTTCCCTTATTCCTCTCTACTCTTTGGGGCCACTTGAATTTGCCACAGTACTAGATGGGTTGTTTGTCCCTTTACTCTCCGTATTTGGGTTTAGAAATGATCAGTTTGGGAGGGACTTTAAAGCAGGTCAGATCCTTTACTGCCATGCCCAGGTGTTATAAAAAATTCTTATCCATTCCCGCCCTAAAGATGTGAGGAAAAATGGGGTGCTCTTAACTACCCAGACAAGAATATTATATAAAAGTAATAAAAGCTTTCTGTTGACGTCAATTATGTTGGCACTACTACATCAAGTGGCAGAGTCCTCTGCACCTGCCTGGCCATGTCTTCCCTAAGAGTCAGCAGAACGGTCAAGCACCCACTAACGTTGCACCCCTTACCCGTCCACCTTCTCCAAGCCCCCCACATTCCAAGTTCTCTCCTTGAATATATCTCTGCATCTCCCTACAACCCTCCTTGGATCGGGGTAAAGAATTAAGAGTCACTTTCTACACTCTTCTCGCCACTAAATTCTAAACCCTCTTCGTTTCCTTGAAGAGCACACAGGAGTAAGTTTGGGGGTATTTGTTTTTTCTAAAACTTGCCTAAAACCAGTGACTCTGGCCCTTGGACATCCTGGACCTCAAGGCGAAGGGGGGACTGGTCAGGAGGGTCCGCGACACCCAGGACTATTTATAACAAGGTCCGCCCCAGGGAGCGGCGGCCGGAGGCGGGTGAGCCGCGGCGCCGGGACTCCCTGACCC